>NC_068357.1:120962868-121607868 GCF_020536995.1 Dreissena polymorpha
AACAAAACGTTTTATTGATACTTACTTTTCTTCCAGCAAGTCGGAAGAATAAACACAAAATATTTAAAATGTAATATAAATTATATAAAAATAAATATATCCGCCTAAGAATGAGGAATCAGATAAAATTATGATCTTGATTGTTAGCAATGCTACTTTCTTACGTCTGTGTTTATACATGTGATTATAAGAGAAAGCATTTGTTTGAGAAACAGATTCATTTTTATGCAAAGTTATTTTAGTATTAGAAGATGAAACATAAAGTTATTTTAGTATTAGAATGATGAAACATAACTATTTTATTTTAGCAGTTGGCTTTTTAATTTTGCATCTTTTTAAATGGCGATGTTCTTTTTAAGGGTTGTGTTGCCAAAATCATTGTTATAGATTTATTTCTTTATATAAATTGAAATTAAATTATCCGACGACATACATGAAAGCTTTCAGGTACTTCGACTTAATGCTGATTTAAGGGCTAACCCATAATAAAGCCTCGTTTTCGTTGGACAACTACTTGTATTTATATGCTAAATCTCAGCATGGTACGTAAATATACATTCACAAAAACGGTAATAAAATATATAAAATATATCACAACTGTTGGATTTTTGTTAACGTCTATGATCAGAAATTACATGTACTTTAAAACATAACATTTGTATCCTGTGTATACACGAGCAAACAAAAGTTATGCAACCCCAGGAATATGTTTTAAAAAGCGTTTTGTTCAAAATTCCACCTAATGCTGGACATACACACATATAGAAAGAATCAGTTTGTACATGCAAGCGAAGTAATTAAACTATTATGGTTAAAAATATATATTTCTGCATTTTATTTTACTATCATATACAGTGTATGTGTATTAAGGCGTACACTCTATGCATATTACATAAGCATATGGCGATATCAAAATCAGTTATTCGTACAAATAAGAGTTACAATGCTGTAAGGTTAATATTTGTCGACAACACGTTAGTAGTGAATCAAGTCAATTTTTCAGAGTTTGTGTCCAAATACAATTAAGAAAGGTTTGGTTGTAAAGTTATTTGATTATGCATAAGACTAAACATTAAAAAAACTTATTCGGCTTTACAGTTTGATTTTTAATTTATTTTTTATTTCTTGATGTAAATTGACTTGCATTATTTGGACGCCAAAAATGAAAGATTTCAGAATCTTCGATTTAATGATGACTTTATGCCATACTCACAACCAATGCTTCTTTTTGTTGGACAAATTTCGGTTACGTTAACGGTAAAAAATTATAAACATTTAGAATGTTGTTTAAATACATGTCCAGAAATTAATGTAAAACATGTAATCTATATCCAAAAATACATGAACAAAAATCATATATTTAAATGTTAAAATGACGGTAGTGATAGTAACAAAAGAACTCTTAATATTTGTTGTATAAGTATGACGCTAAAATGATATAACGCGTTATTTGTTTCGTAATTTGCGAAAATATAAGGGTCATATACACAGTTCATGCGTGCAATGTTATTTTAGTTTGTATAAGACGAAACATAAAATTAAAAGAAATATCTTTGTTATCGGATTTTAATTGTACATATCTTCAAGTGTTGAATTTTTTTTTCGGTGTTGATGTAAAAAAATCGTTGTTATATATTTATGTTTATGTACAAATTGACCCTGCACTATTTAGACGTAAAACAATGAAATTTTTTCAGATTCTTGGGCTTATTGCTGATTTAAGGGCATACCCATAGTACAGGCTCGTTTTCGTTGGACAAATACTTGTGTGCTATACTGTTATCGATAATGGTACATAATTATACATTCACGAAAACGGTAATAAAATAAATAAAAGATATGACAACATTTTGAATTTTGTTAGCGTAAATGATCAGAAATTGCATGTAAATTAAAACATTACATTTTTATCCTAAATAAACGCTGGAGCAACTAGAGTTTTACCCTTATATAATCAACGCATTTTGCAACACCTGGAATATGTTTTAAAAAGCGCTTTGGTTTAAATTCTCCCTAATGCTGGAAATGCACACACATATAAAGAATATAAATGCACATCAAGCGAAATAATTAAACTATTATGGTAAAATGTTCCCATTCCAACATGCGTTTTAATGTTAAGTTAATATACATATATTCAGGCAAACACTGTACGAATTAACATATAAATACGTCGATATTAGAATCAGTTTTTGTACAAAAGAGATTTACAATAATATTTATCGACAACTCATTAGTTGTGAATAAGTCAATTTACAATATGCGTTAATATGTTGATGTTTTTCTGTGTTTATACAAAATACATCATAACATCTACATTTATTGTATATCGTTAAATGTTATATCAAGATAATTTTAATTTGACACCATAACGAGAATGCGTTCTTTTTGTTCGACATAATACTGCTTTAATAGAAAACCAAATAAAAACATCATGGAAATAAGAGGCATCTAAATCGTTGATCACATTGCTGCAATAAGCGCTTTATATAATAAAATGAAAACACAACACTTTTTATTGATACTTTTTTTCTTCCTGCAAGTCCGAATGAATTAAACCAAACATAACATTGCACACTGTGGAAAGTGCAACCTAATTCTGGAAATTTATATAAAAATACATAATAATAAATATTTTTGTCCAACAGCGAATAATCAGATCTAATTATAAACTAAATTGTTGACAATGCTACTTTTCCGACATCTGTGTTTTCACATGTGATTATAAGAGAAAGCATTTGTTTAAGAAAAGGATTCATTTTTATGCAAAGTTATTTCAGTATTTATATGACGAAACATAAAAAATAATAAAATATTTCAACTAAGCAGTTGGTTTTTAAATCTTACATCTGTTTGAATGGTGATGTTATATTGAAGGTGACACCATATTTTTTGCCAAATTCATTGTTATATACTAATTTATTTATATAATTTGAACTTACATTATCCGACGACAAATATAAAAGCTTTCAGGTACTTCGACATTATGCTGATTTAAAGACATACCCATTGTACAGGCTCCTTTTCGTTGGACAAATACTTGTATGCTATGCTGAAATCCATCATGGTACATAAATTAACATTCACGAAAAAGGGAATAAATATATAAAAGAATATCAAATTCTTTGGAATTTTGTGAACGTACATGATCAGAAATTACATGTACTTAAAAGAATAAGATTTCTATCTTAAATAAGTACCGGAAAACTAGAATTGTACTCTTTTATAATGATCGCATATTTAGAAAACTCTATATGCATACTTAACATAAAACATGGTCCTGAATGGATTATTGGGTGTGCACGTGTAAACATAAATTCTGCAACCCCAGACTTGTTTTAAATAGCGCTTTGTTTAAAATTCCTCCTTATGCTGGAAATGCACACACATAGAAAAATATCGTTAGCCAATGCAAGCGAGATAATAAATTGTTATGGAAAAATGTATATATTCCTACAAGCGTTGTTATTTGACTACTATATGTGTATTCAGGCGTACAGTGTATGCATATTGCATAAGAATAAGGCCATATCAGAATCATGATTTGGTACAAACGAGAGTTAGAATACTATGAGGTTTATATTTATTGAGAACATCTAAGTAGTGAATAAAGTCAATTTACAATATGCGTGACTGTGCTTACTTTTTCCTTTTTTTTATAAAAAAAATCATCATAACATCTACATTCATTATTTATAGTTAATTTGTATATGAAGATATTTAATCTGACACCATAAAGTGAATACGTTCATATACTTCTACATAATACTCTTTTAGTAAAAAAAAATGCGTAAAATAAATTATCAGAAGCTTAAACTTTGATTACGTTGCTTCAACAAGCCCTTAATCTACAAAATGACAACACAAAACGTTTTATTGATTCTTTCTTTTCTACCAGCAAGTCGGAATGAATAAAAGCAAATATGAAAATGTATATAAAATACATAAAAATAAAAATATCCGTCTAAGTATGAAGAATCAGATAGAATTATGATCTAGATTGTTGGCAATGCTACTTTCCTTACATCTGTGTTTGCACATGTGATTATAAGAGAAAGCACTTGTTTGAGAAACAGATTCATTTTAAAATAACTTCAGTATTAATATGACGAAACATAAACATTTATAATCTATTTCATCTTAGCATTTGGCTTTTTAATTTTGCAATTTTTTAATGGCGTTGTTTTATTTAAGGTGTGAACGTTTTTGCTGCCAAAATAATTGTTATAGACGTATTTTCTTTACATAAATTGAACTTAAATTATCCGACGACAAACATTAAAGCTTTCAGGTTCTTCGACTTAATGCTGATTAAAGGGCTAACCCATAGTAAAGCCTCTTTTTCGTTGGACAAGTACGTGTATGCTATGCTGAAACCCAGCATGGTATGTAAATATACATTAATAAATATAATGTAATAAAAATAAAATATAAAATTGAAATAAAATATATCACAGATGTTGGATTTTTATTAACGTCCATGATCAGAAATTACCTGTACTTTAAAGCATAAAATGTGTATTCTTAATACAGGCAGGATCAAATAGAGTTTTACTCTTATAGAATAATCGCATATTTAAAAAGCGTTAAAGGCATGCTAAACATAAAACATGGTTCTGAAGGGATAACAGGATATCCACGAGCAAACAAAAGTTATGAAACTCCATGAATACGTTTTTAAAAGCGATTTGTTCAAAATTCCACCTTATGCTGGACATACGCAAATATAAAAATAACAAGTTTGTCCATGCAAGCGAAATAATTAAACTATTATGGTTAAATGTATTTATTTCTACATGCGTTTATATTTGACTACCATATATGTGTATTCAGGCGTACACTCTATGCATATTATAAAAGAATATGGCGATATCAAAATCAGTTATTCGTACGAATGAGAGTTTCAATGGTGTGAGGTTAATATTTATTCAGAACACATTAGTGGTGAATCAAGTCAATTGGAATATGCGTGAATATGTTGATGTTTTTTCTATATAAAAAGTACAACATAAAATCTACATAACTATGTATTGTTAACTTGTATATGAAGACATTTAAGTTAACCCCATCAAGAGAATGCGTTCATATTCTTCGATATAATACTGTTTTAGTAGAAAACAATATAGATGCATTACAGAAATTATCAGAATCTAATATTTTGATCACATTTCTGCAAGAAGCCCTTAATATAACAACACGACAACACACATTTTTTATTGAAACCGGTACTTTTTTCTTCCAGCAAGTCCGAATGAATGAAACCAAACATAACATTTCACACAGTGGAAAATGCAATCTAATTCTGAAAATGAATATATAAAGACATGATAATAAAGCTATCCGTCTAAGTATGAGAAATCAGATATAATTATACAATGTATTATGAACTAGATTGTTTACAATGCTATTTTCCCAACATCTGTGTTTACACATGTGATTATAAGAGAAAGTTTTGTTTAAGAAACAGATTCATTTTTAAGCAAAGTTATTTCAGTATTAAATTAACGAAACTTCAAAATTAATAAACTGTTTCAACTAAGCAGTATTATTTCTATTTATCATCTGTTGAAATAGTGATGTGCTATTTAAGGTGTAAACGTTTTTGTTGCCAAAACATTGCAGACGACATATTTCTTTATAAATATTGAACTTAAATTACCCGACGACAAAAAGGAAAGCTTTCAGGTACGTCGACTTAATGCTGATTTAAGGGCAAACCCATAGTACAGCTTCCTTTTCGTTGGACAAGTCCTTGTATGCAATGCTGAACTCTATCATGGTTCATACTTTTACATTTAAGAAAATGGTAATAAAATATATGTAAGATATATAACAACTTTCGGAAATTGTAAACGTACATGATACAAAATTACATGCACTTTAAAACATTACATTTCAATTATAAATAAATGCTGAAACAACTAGAGATTGGTAGTTAAAATTGATTATCTGGCTTACTGGAATTTGAATAAGGTCCAGACTGTATAACATGGTATACACGTATAAACAAATATTATGCCTTCCTAGAAATAATTTTAGAACAACAATCCCTATAACATTTTAATTTGTCGTTGTGAGGAAAGTGACAAATTACCTGAACAGAAAGCTGGCATGCAAAGTACAACAATGTATTACAATTACAAAACAAAACTGCAGAAAACTGCGGCAAGCGCTTTGTTTATTTTTGTTCCAAATGATTAAAATGCATAAAAATAGAAAGAAGCAGTACGTCCATACAAGCGAAATTATTAAACTAGTAAGGCAATAAATATATATTCCAACATGCGGATTTATAAGCGTACCCTCGTTTCAATTCTTATAGCATAAGAATAAGGCGATATCAGAACCAATATTTTGTCCAAATACAAATAAGAAAGGTTTGGTTGTAAAGTTATTTAAGAATGCATGAAACCTATTTCGGCTTTACAGTTGGATTTTTAAATTACATCTGTTTAAATTGTTAAGTGATATTTTACTTCTCTTAGGTCCTTTTTCCACAATCGTACTTATATTTTTGATTTCTTGATGTGAATTTACCTTGAATTATTCAGACGATAAAAATTAAAACGTTCAGATTCTTCCATGTAATGATGCTTTATGGCCATACTCAAAGCACAGGCTTCTTTTTGCAGGACAAATACTTTTACGTAAACGGTAACAAATTATAAACATTTAGAATATTGTTGACAAACATGTTTGGAAGTTAATTTAAAACGTTTAATCTATATTCAAAAATACATGGACACATATCATAAATGTAAATGTTAAAATGACTTTATTGATAGTAACGAAATAAATCTTAATATGTGTTGTATCAGTATGACGCTAAAATGATATTAAGAGTTATCTGTTTCGTAATTTGCTTAAATATTAGAGTTATATACACAGTTCATGCTTGCAAATTTATTTAAGTTTGCATTAGACGAAACATTAAAATTAAAATAAAAAACATCTTTGTTATCGGAATTTTAATTGTACATATCTTCAAGTATTGAAATAATATTTATTTAGTGTTCGATGTGTTGCCAAAAAAACGTTGTAATATATTTATGTTTATGTATAAATTGACCCCGCATTATTGGGACGTCAAACAATGAAAGCTTTCATATTTTTATGCCCCCCTTCGAAGAAGAGGGGGTATATTGCTTTGCTCATGTCGGTCTGTCGGTCTGTCGGTCGGTCGGTCTGTCGGTCTGTCGGTCCGTCCCCCAGGTGGTTGTCAGACGATAACTCAAGAACGCTTGGGCCTAGGATCATGAAACTTCATAGATACATTGATCATGACTCGCAGATGACCCCTATTGATTTTGAGGTCACTAGGTCAAAGGTCAAGGTCACGGTGACCAGAAATAGTAAAATGGTTTTTGAATGATAACTCAAGAACGCATACGCCTAGAATCATGAAACTTCATGGGTAGATTGATCATGACTTGCAGATGACCCCTATTGATTTTGAGGTCACTAGGTCAAAGGTCAAGGTCACGGTGACCCGAAATAGTAAAATGGTTTCCGGATGATAACCCAATAACGCATACGCCTAGGATCATGAAACTTCATGGGTAGATTGATCATGACTCGCAGATGACCCCTATTGATTTTGAGGTCACTAGGTCAAAGGTCAAGGTCACGGTGACCCGAAATAGTAAAATGGTTTTCGGATGATAACTCAAGAACGCATACACCTAGGATCATGAAACTTCATAGGTAGATTGATCATGACTTGCAGATGACCCCTATTGATTTTGAGGTCACAAGGTCAAAGGTCAAGGTCACGGTGACCCGAAATAGTAAAATGATTTTCGGATGATAACTCAAGAACGCTTTTGCCTAGGATCATGACACTTCATAGGTACATTGATCGTGACCCGCAGATGACCCCTATTGATTATCAGGTCACTAGGTCAAAGGTCAAGGTCACAGTGACAAAAACCGTATTCACACAATGGCTGCCACTACAACGGACAGCCCATATGGGGGGCATGCATGTTTTACAAACAGCCCTTGTTCTGCTTAATGCTGATTTAAGGGCATACCTATGGTACAGGCTCGTTTTCGTTGGACAAATACTTGTATGTTATGCTGAAATCGCATTTGGTATATAATTATACATTCACAAAAACGGCAATAAAATATAAAAAGTATATCACAGCATTTTGAATTTTGAAAAACGTACATGATCAGAAATTGCATATACTTTAAAACATTATATTTCTATCCTAAATAAACGCTGGAGCAACTAGAGTTTTACCCTATAATCAACGTATTATGCAACCCCTAGAATATGTTTTAAATAGCGCTTTGTTTTCAATTCCCCCTAATGCTTGAAATGCAAAAATGAACACACATAGAAATAATCAGTTTGTACATGCACGCGAAATAATTTAATTTTTATGGAATTTGTATATATCCCTACATGCGTTTTTGTTTCAATACCATGTATGTATATTCAGGTATACACTGTATGCATATTATATAAGAATACGGCGATATCAGAATCAGTTTTTCGTACAAATGAGAGTTACAATTTTATGAGGTTAATATCTATCAAGAACAAATAAGTAGTGAATCAACTAAATTTACAATATGCATGAATATGTTGATGTTTTTTTCTGTTTTTATACAAAATACATCATAACATCTACATGTATTATATATCGTTAAATGTTTTATCAGGATATGTTAATTTGACACCATAACGAGAATGCGTTCATATTCTTCGACATAATACTGTTTTTTTAGAAAACCAAATAAATGCATCATAGAAATAAGCAGCAGCTAAATCGTTGATCACATTGCTGCAACAAGCGCTTAGTAAAGCTCAATAACACCACAACAATTTGTATTGATACTTTTTTTCCTCCTGCAAGTCCGAATGTATTGAACAAAACATTGCACACTTTGGAAAATGCAACCTAATTCTGGCAATGTATATACAATACATAAAAATAAAGTTATCAGTCAAAGAATGAATACTCAGATCTAATTATGAACTAGATTGTTGACAATACTACTTTCTCAACATGTGTGTTTACACATGTGATTATAAGAGAAAGCACTTGGTTAAGGAAAATATTAATTTGTATGAAAAGTTATTTCATTATTAATATGACGAAATATAAAAAATAATAAACTACTTCAACGAAGCAGTTGGATTTTAAAATTGTGCATCTGTTTAAATGGTGATGTGATATCGAAGGTTTGTACATATTCGTTGCCATATTCATTGTAATAGACTAATTAATATATATATATATATTCAACTTAAATCATCCGACGACAAAAATAAAAGCTTTCAGGTACTTCGACTTAATGCTGATTTAAGTGCAGACCCATAGTGCAGGCTCCTTTTCGTCGGACAAATACTTGTATGCTATGCTGAAAACCACCATGGTACATAATTAAACATGCACGAAAACGGTAATAAATATAATTAAAGATATCACAACTTTTAGAATTTTGTTAACGTACATTAATAGAAGTTACATGTTCATTAAATCATAACATGTCTATCCTAAATAAACGTTGGAGCAGCTAGAGTTGTATTCTTATATAATGAACGCATATTTAGAAAATGCTATAGGCATGCAGAACAAAAAACATGGTCCTGAATGGATTACAGGGTGTACACGTGTAAACATAAAGTATGCAGCCCCAGAATAAGTTTAAATAGTTATTTAGGGGAATGCTGTGCTGCTGGAGCAGCGGAAGTTTTACATTAGTATACTTCACAAAACACTTTGTTTAAAATTACCACTAATGCTGGATAAACACAGACATAGACAAAGTCAGTGCGTACATTACATGCAAGCATAATAATTAAACTATTATGTTAAAATTTATATACTCCTACAGGTGTTTTATTTGCCTACCATGTACATGAATGTATATTCAGGCGTACCCGTTATGCATATTACATAATAGTAGGGCGATATCAGAATAAGTATTCCGTTCAAATGAGAGTTACAATGCTATAAGGAAATTATTTATCGAGATCATGAAAGAAGTGAATGAAGACAATTTAAAATATGCGTGAATATGTTAACTTTTGTTTTCTGTTGTTTTTTTTTCAATAAAATCATACATTCTACATTTATAAATATCATTCAATGTCATATCCAGCTATAATTTGACATCATAAAGAGAATGCGTAAATATTCTTCGACATAATACTGTTTAAGTAGAAAACCTAATAAATGCGTTATAGAAATTAGCAGAAGCTAAAATTGTGATAACATTGTTTCTACAAGCCCTTAATGTAATAAAATGACAACACAGCACTTTGTATTTATATGTTGTTTTTCTTCCAGTCAGTATGAATTTATAAAACCAAACATAGAATTTCACACTGTGATAAAAATGTGGGAAAGTATATAAAAGTACTTATTAATAAAACTGTCTAAGAATGAATAATCAGATGTAATTATGAACTAGATTGTTTACAATGCTATTTTCTTGACATCTGTGTTTACACCTGTGATACACCTGTGATAATAGAGATAAAAAATGTTTAGAAAATAAATAAATTTGTAGGCATAGTTATTTCAGTAATAATATGACGAAACATAAAAATTAATAAACTATTTCATCTAAGCAGTTGGATTTTTAATCTAACATCTAGTTTAATGATGATGTTCTATTTCAGGTTGAATGTTTTTGTTTCATCCGACGACAAAAATAAAAGCTTCTACGTACTTCGACTTAATGTTGTGTAAATGGCATACCCATAGTAACAGACGCTTTTTCGTTGGACAAATAATTGTATGCTTTGCTGAAATCCATCATGGTTCTTAATTATAAATTCACGAACACTGAAATTAAATATATTAAAGGGATCTTTTCACGGTTTGGTAAATTGACAAAATTGAAAAAAGTTGTTTCAGATTCGCAAATGTTCGGTTAAGTTATGATATTTGTGAGGAAACAGTATTACTGAACATTTGCCACGGTCCAATATAGCCATTATATGCATCTTTTGACGATTTAAAAACCTTAAAATTATAAAGCGTTGCAACGCGAAACGATTGAATAATTTGGAGAGGTCTCTTGTTGTCGTTTAAATTTGTAAAACTACGAAGATTGCTTATATAAGGTAAAAAAATACGCATATTATGTATGATTGGCAGGATAGCTCAGTTGGCTAATGCATTTTTACTTAAGGATTCCAGGGGTCACTGGTTCGAGCCCTGCTGCGGGCTACTTTTGTTTCCTTTTTTAAATTTTATTTTTGATTTTTTACTGGAGCTTTTAAAATTTAATGTTTACATTTATCAATATAAAGCATTTAATGACAAACTTCAAAACATGCCAAAATCTGTGAAAAGGCCCCCTTAAAGATATCAAAACTTATGGAATTGTGTTAACGTTCATGATCACATAGATTACATGCACTTTAAAACATGACATTTCTATCATAAATAAATGCTGGGGCAACTAGAGTTTTACTCTTATATAATGAATGCATATTTAGAAAACGGTATATGCATGCTGATCATAAAACATGGTCCTGAATGGATTACATGGTATAAACGAGTAGACAAATTATGCAACCGCAGAATATGTTCGAAAAAGTGCTTTGCTTAAAATTCCCCCTAATGCTGGAAATACTCACACATACAAAGAATCCGTTTGTTCATGCCCGCGAAATAATAAGCTATTATAGTAAAATATATATATTCCTACATGTATTTTTATTTGACTACCATATACGTGTTAAGGCGTACATTGTATGCATATTACATAATAACAGGGTGATATATTTGGTACAAATGAGAGTAACAATGCTAAGAGGTTACTATTTATCGAGATATAAGAAGTGAATCAAGTCAATTGACAATATGCGTGAATATGTTTACGTTGTTCTGTTTTTTTATTTAAAAAAAACATCATACAATTTAAATTTATTATATGTCGTTACATTTTATATGAAGATATTTAATCTGACACCATAAAGAGAATGCGTTCATATACTTCGACATAAAACTGTTTGCGTAGAAAGCAACATACATTCTAACGGCAAATAATCAGAAGCTAAAATATTGCTGCAAAAAGCCCTTAATACAAATAAATGAAAGCACAAAACGTTGTATTCATTTGTTGTTGTTTTTTCTTCCAGCAATGGCACACTGTGGAAATGCAACCTATTGCTGGAAATGTATATACAAATACATAATAAAAATATCTTTCTATGAATGAATAAGCAGATCTAATAATGTACTTAAAACGACAACATTTCTATCCTAAATAAACGCTGGAGCAAGAGTTTTTCTCTCTCTTATATAATAAACGCATATTTAGAAAACGATATAGGCATACTGAACATAAAACATGAATGGATTACAGGGTATACACGTGTTAACGTAAATTATGAAGCCCAGAATATGTTGTAAAAAGCGCTTTGTTTAAAAATCAACCTGATGAGAGAAATACACACACATCGAAAGAATCCGTTTGTCAATGCAAGCGAAATAATAAATTATTATGGTGAAATGTATATATTCCTACAACGGTTCTATTTGACTGCAATATATGTGTATTCCGGCGTACATTGTATGCATATTACATAAGAATAAGGCGATATCAGAATCAGTATTTCGTACAAATGAGAGTTACAATGCTATAAGGCTAATATTTATAGAAAACACATCAGCAGTGAATCAAGTCAATTTACAATATGCGTGAATATGCCACGTTTTCTTCTGTTTGTTTTTTATTTTAAAAAAATCATCATTACATCTACATGTATTATATACCGTTAAATCTTATATGAAGATATTTAAACTGACACCATCAAGAGAATACGTACTGATATTTCGACATAATACTGTTTTAGTAGAAAACAAAATAAATGCATAAAATAAATTATCAGAAGCTCAAACTTTGATCACGTTCCGGCAACAAGCCTTTATTATACAAAAAGACATAACACAACTTTTTATTTATACTTTCTTTTCTTCCAGCAAGTCCGAATGAATAAACCAAACATGAAAATATATATAAAATACATTAATAAATATACTGCTAAGTATAAAGAAACATATACAATTATGCACTATATTGTTTGCAAGGCTACTTTTCCAACATATGTATTTACAAATGTGATTATACTAGAAAGCATTTGTTTAAGAATAGGATTTATTGTTATGCTTAGTTATTACAGTATGTATATGACAAAATATACATATTAATAAAATATTTCATCTAAGCAGTTGGATTTGTATTTTGAATTATTTTTAAGGTACTTCGACAAAACGCTGATTTTAGGGCTAACCAATAGTACAGCCTCCATTTCGTTGGACAATTACGTGTATGCTATGCTGACAATATCATGGTACATAAGTATACATTAACGAAAACGGTAATAAAATAAATATAACATATCACATCTTTAGGAATCTTTACATGGTCAGAAATTACATGTACTAATTTCTATCATAAATAAACGCTGGAGCACCAGAGTTTTACTCTGATATAATGAACGCATATTTAGAAAACGATATAGCCATGCTGAACATAAAACATGGCCCTGAATGGATTGCATGGTAAACACGTATAAACAAAAGTTATGCAACCCCTGGCATGTGTTTTAAAAAAGGTCTGTGTTTAAAATCCCCAAGTGCTGGAAATACACACGCATGGAAATAATCAGTTTGTCCATGCAAGCAAAATAATTAAAATATTATGCTAAAATGAATATATTTTCCTACATACGTTTTTTATTTGCTTAACATGTATGCATATCCAAGCGTACACTGTATGCACATTACTTACCAATAAGGCGATATCAAAATCATTATTTCGCGCAATGAGAGTTACAATGCTCAGCTATAAGGTTAATATTTATCCAGAACACAGAAGTAGTGAGTCAAGTCTATTTTAAATATAGGTCAATATGTTAACTATTTTTTGTTTGTGTTTTTATAAAAAAATACATAATAAAATCTACATTCTTTATATATCGTTATATTTTATATGAAGATATTTAGTTTGACATATTTAGATAATGCGTGTATATACTTCGACATTATACTGTTTCAGATAAAAATATATCAATAAAAGAAATTGTCAGAAGCTAAACCCTTGATCACGTTGCTGCAACAAGCCCTAAATGCCAACACAATTTTTTATTGATACTTTTTTTTTGTTCCAGCAAGTCCGAATGAATAAAACCAAACATAGCTTTGCACAGTGTGAGTAATGCAACCTAATGCTGAAAATGTATATAAAATACATAAAATTAAAGCGATCCGTCTAAGTATAAAAGAATCAGATAATATTATAAACTAGATTGTTGGCAATTCTACTTTCCCAACATCTGTGTGTACACATGTTATTATATGAGAAAATATTTGTTAAAGATAAGGATGTATGGTTATGCAAAGTAATTTCAGTATTCATATGCCTCAACATAAACATTGATTAACTATTGCATGTGTTTAAATGGTGATGTACTATTTAAAGTATGTACTTTTTGTTGCCTAAATCATTGCTGAGGACTTATTTTTATATAAATTTTACTTAAATTATCCGACGATTAACAAGCTTTCAGGTACTTCGACTTAATGCTGTTTTTAGGACATACCCATAGTACAGCCTCCTTTTCGTTGGACAAGTACTTGTATGCTACGCTGAAACCCGGCATGGTACATACATATACATTCACAAAACGGTAATGAAATATAATAGTATGAAAGATATCACAACTGGTGAATTTTGCTAACGTCCATGATCAGAAATTACATGTGCGGTAAAACATAACAACGTTAAAGGCATGCTGAACATAAAGCATGGTCCTGAATGGATAACAGAGTATACGCTAGCAAACAATAAACAATAATGGTAAAATGTATATATTCTAACATGCGTTGTTATGTCAATACCATATATGTTTATTCAGGCATACACTGTATGCAAATTACATAAGAATACGGCGATGTCAGGATCAGATTCTCGTACAAACGAGAGTTACACTGTTATGAGGTTAATATTTTTCGAAACACATATTGTAAATTGACTTGAAACAATCTGATCTTGATTGTTTCAAGTCAATTTACAATATGCGTGAATATGTTGATGATTTTCTCTTTTTATACAACATACATCATAACATCTACATTATTATATATCGTTAATTGTTATATCGATATATTTTAGTTTGACACCAAAACGAGAATGCGTTCATATTCTTTGACATAATGCTGTTTTAGTACAAAACCAATTAAATGCATCATAGAAATAAGCAGCAGCTAAAACGTAGATCAAATTGCTGCGACAAGCGCTTAATATAATAAAATTCCAACACAACACTTTGTATTGATACTTTTTTCTTCCTGCAAGTTTGACTGAATTTAACCAAACATAGCATTGCACAATGTGGAAAAGGTAACCTAATTCTGGAAATGTATATAAAAATACATAAAAATAAAGCTATCTCTCCAAGAATGAATAATCAGATCAAATTATGACATAGATTGTTGACAATGCTATTTTCCCAACATCGGTGTTTCACATGTGATTATAAGAGAAAGCATTTATTTAAGAAAAGGATTTATTTTTATGCAAAATTATTTCAATATTAATATATGGAAACATTAAACATTATGAACTAGTTCAACTAAGCCATTGGATTTTAAATTTTGCATCTGTTTAAATGGTAATGTGATATTGAAGGTGTGATCATATGATTTGCCGAATTATTTTTTATTGACTAATTTTTTTATATAAATTAAACTTAAATTATCCGACGACAAATATTAAAGCTTTCAGGTACTTCGACTTAATGCTGATTTAAGGGCATACCCATAGTACAGGCTCCGTTTCGTTCGACAAATACTGTTATGCTATGCTGAAATCTATCATGGTACATTATTTAACGTTCACGAAAATGGTTATACATATATTAAACAACATTCACAACTTTTAGAATTTTGCTAACGTACATGATACGAAATTACATGTACTTTAAAACATAACATGACAATCATAAATAAACGCTAGAGCAACTAGAGATTGGTAGTTTAAATTTGTTATAACGCATACTGGACCTTACATTTGGTCCAGACTGTATTATAGGGTATAAACGTGTAAACAAATATTATGCCTCCCTAGAAATATTTTCAGAACACCAATCCCTACTTCATTGTAACTAGTCCGTGTGAGGGAAGTGATAAATTGCCTGACCAGAAAGCTGAAATGCAAAACATTACAATTACACGACAAAACTGCAGTAAACTGCAGCAAGCGCTTTGTTTAGTTTTTTTCCAAATGTTTTAAATGCATAAACATAGAAAGAAGCAGTGCGTCCATACAAGCGAAATTATTAAACTAGTAAGGCAGTATATATTTTTCAACATGCGTTTGTATAACCTTGCCGGTTATTCAATTCTTATTGCATAAGAATAAGGCGATATCAAAACCAATATTTTGTACAAATAGAAAATACAAATAAGAAAGGTTTGGTTGTAAAGTTATTTAAACATGCATAAGACGAAACAAAGAAAACTATTTCGACTCTACGGTTGGATTTTAAATTTACATCTGTTTAAATTGTTTAGTGCTATTTTACTTCTGTTCGGTCCTTTTCCCACAATCGTTCTTATATTTTTTGATTTCTTGATGCGAATGGACCTTGCATTATTCGGACGACAAAAATGAAAGCTTTCAGATTCTAGGATTTAATTATGTTTTAAGGCCATACTCACAGCACAGGCTTCTTTTTGTTGGGCAAATACTTTTACGTTAACGGTAACAAATCATAAACATTTAGAATATTGTTGACACACATTTTCAAAAATTAATTATAGACATTTAATGTATATCCTTAAATACAGGAATAAATATCATGAATGTAAATGTTTAAATGACTTTATTGATATTAACGAAATAAATCTTAATATGTGTTGTATCAGTATGACGCTTAAATAGCATTAACACAGTGCCTATACCACGTGACTCTTTCGGATCTGTGTTGGGAGAATAAAGCGCGACCCAGTTATTATTTTTAAGGATCTCTTTTTAAATATTTCACCATTTTTAATGGGATAAAGTGGAGAGCCCGCTCATTCGTGAGAGTTTTCTATAGGTTTTATGATCTTTTTGAACAAATAAGTATTTTTTCAGTAAAGTGCAATCGCGCGTTTGAACGGCTAGACAAATGTCGGATCAGTGTGGGGACTTCATATTACAAAAGCGCGGTTGCACTTTACTGAAAAATACTTATGTTTTTTAAAAGATCATGATACCTTTAGAAAACTCTCACGAATGAGCTGGCTCTCCACTGTAATATACCAAAATCCTGAACAGAAAGCTGCGATGTAAACATTACAAAATACGAGACAAAATTGGAGCAAAACTTTTATCAGCGCTTTATTTAAAATTCCCTCCCAATACTTAACATGAATAAAAATAGATAAAAGAAATGCATCCATTGAAGCGATATTATTAAAGTAGTAAAAAAATAAGTATTGTTTCAAGTCCATTTGAAATATGCGTAAACGTGTGCATGTGTGTTGTCTGTTACTAAACATAACATCATAAATCAAAATGTACATTCATCATATATCGATAATGTAACATCAATTGATTTTTGACAATATAGGCGCATGCGTTCATATACTTCGACAAAATACTGGTTTAGGGGAAACCAAATTAAATACATCAATTCAATTTGCAGACTCTAAAACTTTGATCACGTTGCTGAAACACGTGCTTACTCTATAATATTGTCGGTAAAAAAATTGTGTAAGGATATTGTTTTCCTCAAGCAAGTCCGTATGAACAAACCAAGCCTTACATTGTACACTAGGTAAAACTGCAACTTAATTCTGAAAACTCTGCAAAATATATACAAAAAGTTATCCGCCTGAGTATGACTTATCAGATCTAATTATGAACTAGATACTTGGCGATGCTGTCTTCCCGACATCTGTGATTACAAATATGATTGTAATAGAAAGCATTTGTTGAAATAATAATGCTTGCAAATTAATTTTAGTTTGCATTAGACGAAACATTAAAATAAACAAACAGCTTTGTAATCGGATTTTAATTTGACATATCTTCAAATGTTGAAATGCTTTATGTTTTGTATTCGGTGTTGTTGCCACAAATAGTTGTGATATATATATGTTTATGTATAAATCAACCCTGAATTATTGAGATCTTTAACAATGAAAGCTTTTATATTATTCTGCTTAATGCTGAATTAAGGGCATATCCATAGTACAGGCTCCGTTTTGCACAAATACGTGTATGCTGTGCTGAAATCCATCATGGTACATAATTATACATTCACGAAAACAGTTAAAAGATAAATAAAGGATATAACAACATTTTGGATTTTGTTAACATACATAATCAGAAATTAAATGTACTTTAAAACATTATATTTCTTTCCTAAATAAACGCTGGAGCAATAAGAGTTTTACCCTTTTTAATTAACGCATATTGCGAAAACGATATTGGCATGCTGAACATAAAAATAACAGCAGTTGGATTTTTAATTTTGCATCTTTTTATATGGAAATGTGCAATGTAAGGTGTACACGTTTTTGAAGCCAAAATTATTGTTTTAGATTTATTTCTTTTTATAAAATGAACATAAATTATCCCGTCGACAAACAAAAAAGTTTTCGGGTACTTCGACTTAATGCTGATTAAAGGGCTAACCCATAGTAAGGCCTCCTTAACGTTGGACTGTACTTGTATGTTATGCTTAAACCCAGCATGGTACGTAAATATACATTCACAAAAACAGTAATACAATATATAAAAGTTATCAAATCTGTTGATTTGTGTTATCGTACATGATCAGAAATAACATGTACTTTAAAATATAACATTTGTATCCTTTATACAGGCTGGAGAAACTAGAGTTGTACTCTTATATAATGATGGCATATTTAAAAAACGTTAAATGCATGCTGAACATAAAACATGGTCCTGAAGGGATTACAGGGTATACACGACCGCACAAAAGTTATAAAACCCCACGAAAATGTTTTGAAAGACGACACAAATAAAAGCTTTCATGTACTTCCACTTAATGCTGATTTAAGGCCATACCCATAGTTCAGGCTCCTTTTCGTTGGAGAAATACTTGTATGCTATGCTGAACACCATCATGGTACATAATTAAACATGCAAGAAAACGGTAATAAATATTATTAAAGATATCACAACTTTTGAATTTATGTTAACGTATATTATCAAAAATTGCATGTACATTAAATCATAACATGTCTATCCTAAATAAACGCTGAAGCAACTAGACTTTTACTCTTACATAATGAAAGCATGTTGAGAGAAACGCTATAGGCATGCTGAACAAAAAACATGGTCCTGAATGGATTACAGGGTGTACATGTGTAAACATAAAGTATGCAACCCCATAATATGTTTTAAAAGTTATTGATGGAAATGCTGTGCTGCTGGAGCAGCGGAAGTTTTACATTAGTATACTTCACAAAACACTTTGTTTAAAAATCCCACTAATGCTGGATGTACACAGACATAGACAGAGTGAGTGTGTAAATTACATGCAATCATAATAATTAAACTATTACGGTAAAATGTATATATTCCTACACGTTTATTTACTTGCCTTCCATGTACATGTATGTATATTCAGGCGTAACTATTATGCATATCACATAAGAGTAGTTCGATAACAGAATCAGTATTTTGTTTAAATGAGAGTTACAATGCTATGATGAAATTATTTATGGAGAACATGTAAGTAGTGAATGAAGACAATTTACAATATGCGTTGAATATGTTGATGTTTGTTTTCTGTTGGGTGTTTAATAAAATCATAAAATCTACATTTATATATATCGTTAATTGTCATGTCCAGCTATTATAATTTGACTCCATAAAGAGAATGCGTTCATATTCTTCAACATAATACTGTTTCAGAAGAAAACCAAATAAATGCGTCAGAAATTAGCAGAAGCTAAAATTGTGAACACATTGCTGCTACAAGCCCTTAATATACTAAAATGACAACACAAATGCTTGTTTTCATATGTTGTTTTTCTTCAGTAAGTCAGTATGAATTTATAAAACCAAACATAACATTGCACACTGTATAAAATGCAACTTAATGCTGGGAAAGTATATAAAAGTACATAATAATAAAACTAGATGTCTGAGAATGAATAATCAGATGTGATTATAAAAAAAACTTTGTTTAAAAAAAAGATTAATTTTATGCAAATTTATTTCAGTATTAATATGACGAAACATAAAAAATAATAAACTATTTCATCTTAGCAGTTGGATTTTTAATTTAAAATCTAGTTAAATGGTGATGTTCTATTTCAGGTTGAATGTTTTTATTTCTAAATGCATTGTAATAGACTAATTTATTTATATAAGTTGAACTTAAATCATCCGACGACAAAAATAAAAGCTTTCACGTACTTCGATTTAATGCTGTATTAAGGGCATCCCCATAGTACAGACTCCTTTTCGTTGGACAAACGATGTTGTATGCTATGTTGAAATCCATCATGATGCATAATTATACATTCACGAAAACTGAAATAAAATATGCAAAAGATGTAACAACTATTGGAATTGTGTTAACGTTTATGATCACTTAGATTACATGTACTTTAAAATATTACATTTCTATCCTTAATAAATGCTGGAGCAACTAGAGTTTTACTATAGGGATAATACACGTTTTCAAGGGCATGATCATCTGCAGGCGCTCAAAAAATCCGTTCCTGCCCGAGTGCGCAGCACGAGGGCAGGAACGGATTTTGAGAGCGCCCGCAGGCACGAGGGCAGGAACGGATTTTGAGAGCGCCGGCAGATGATCATGTCCGAGAAATGTGTATTTTCGCTATTATTGCATAAACAAATCACACATACCAAAATAATTTTAAATAACATTGAAAACAATATTTTGTTCATTCGACATCGACAAAATAATTCGATTATTTAAATACAGTTCAAGGTTGTGTTTTAGATATGCCTCACTCGGTGATCATCCGAAATGACGAGGCTTTACTTTCGGATAGGCAGCTTTCGATTTAAAATGTGTTTAAACAGTGGATTAATGCAAAGTTGAAATGCAGCAGCGTAAAGTAAGAAATGAGGAATTATTTTGGAATTTACAGCAGGAACGTTGAAGGTACATAAACACTTACATTTTGAGCATAGTCTTTTGAAAGTGTTGAGTAAATAACCTTAACTTCAATGACGTTGCCAATACAATAAAGCTGATGTCAAGAGAGTGCAGATGGTATACAAGTAACTTGAAAAGTGGATTGAAATAGTCATTATCCCTGCATGCATGAGGAAACTGGTGCTTATTCAGTTCCCCAATTATGCTTGGAAAGTCGTCGAAGGCTGGAGAAGGGAAGTAACTGCGCGTAGACCAGATTATGGATATGTAAAACACATAACAGCGCTTGAACGGCACGTGAATCGCATTGTTAATACACGATTTCTCCCGTTCAAGCCATCTATTTGCCAAGTTTCTGCACCCCGCCAGAGGGCATTATAGATATAGTTTATGCAATAATATTATATAATGAATGCATATTTAAAAAACGGTATATGCATTCTGATCATAAAACATGGTCCTGAACAGATTACAGGGTATAAACGAATAGAAAAATTATGCAACCAGAGAATATGTTCTAAAAAGCGCTTTGTTTAAAATTCCCCCTAATGCTGGAAATACTCACACATAGAAAGTATCCGTTTGTTCATGCAAGCAAAATAATAAACTAATATAATAAAATGTATATATTCCTACATGCATTTTTATTTGACTACCATATATGTGTTCAGGCGTATAGTGTATGCATATTACATAAGAACAGGGCGATAGATTTCGTACAAATGAGAGCAACAATTCTAAGATGTTACTATTTATTGAGAAATAAGTAGTGAATCAAGTCAATTTACACTTTGCGTGAATATGTTTTACGTTTGTTCTATTTTTATATTAAAAATTATCATAAAATTTACATTTATTATATGTCGTTACATTTTATATGACGATATTTAATCTGACACCATAACGAGAATGCGTTCATATACTTCGACACAATACTGTTTGCGTAGAAAACAAAATACATTCTTACGGCAAATAATCAGAAGCTAAAACGTGTTTCATATTGCTGCAAAAATTCCTTAATATAATGAAATGAAAACACAACACTTTGTATTCATACGTTGCTTTTTTATTCTTCCAGCAATTGCACACTGAGGAAAATGCAACTTTATGCTGGAAATGTATATAAAAATACAAAATAATTAAATATCTTTCTAAGAATGAATAAGCCGATCTAAAAATGAACAAGATTGCTGACAATGCTTTTTTCGGACATACGTGTTTACACATGTGATTATAAGAGAAAACATGTGTTTAAGAAACTGATTTATTTTTATGCAAAGTTATTTCAGTATTAATATGACTCAACATAAATATTAATAAACTACTTCAACTAAGCAGTTGGGATTAAATTTAACATCAGTTTAAATGGTGAAGTGCCTTTTTAAGGTGTGAACATTTTTGTTGCCAAGATCAATTTTATAGACTATTTACTTAATATAAATTGAACGTCAATTATCCGACGACAAACATGAAAGCTGTCAGGTACCTCGACTCAATACTGTGTTAAGGGTATACCTGACGTACAGGCTTCTTTACGCTGGACATTTACTTGTATTAAGTGCTCAAATCCACCAAGATACATATTTTAGAAAACGGTAACAAAACACAAAACTTCAGGGTACAAACAAAGTATGCCAAAACAAAATTGGGTACGAAAAAACATTTGGGTACGAACAATAAAGGGTATATACATTACAACAAATATGCTTCCCTAGAAAGATTTTCAAAACAACAACCCGTCCACAGGGGCGGCTCCGGAATATCTGGTTTGGGGTGGGGGGGGGGGCGGGATATTCAAAGTTTT
Source organism: Dreissena polymorpha (assembly GCF_020536995.1). Taxonomy (NCBI): domain Eukaryota; kingdom Metazoa; phylum Mollusca; class Bivalvia; order Myida; family Dreissenidae; genus Dreissena; species Dreissena polymorpha. Next base: position 120,985,803 of record NC_068357.1, read on the forward strand.
GCCGGTGGTCCAGGGGGGCCGCTAGAACCTCTGGTGGGTGCAGGGCATAGTGATAGGGGTCCAGGGGAGCGAAGCCCCCCCCCCCCTAAGCTCCACGATTTTAGTGATTTTGAAGGCTTTGACAACCACTTCTCGAACATGTCACGCCTTATATACTTTCATCAAAGTACCTTCTTTTAATGCCAAAAAAGTGCATAGTTTATCGTTTTGGGGGTCCAGGGGGGCAAAGCTCCCCAGAAGCGCCACGATTATAGTGATGTTGAATGCTTTGACATGTTTAAATAGGTGATTAAGATCTAGTTAAGTGTTAAACATCAAATGAATTGACTTTACTTTGGCGATTTTAGGGGATCCGCCTATGGTCCTACATTGCATAGCATCACAAAATATCAGATAAAACTGCGGTCAGTGCTGTATTTAAAATTCCCTTCAAATGCTGGAAATGCATAGAAATAGAAAGATGCAAGCGAAATTATAAAACTTGTATGGCAAAATATATGTATATTGCAACATGCTTATTTATAGCCGTATATAAATATTCAGGCGTACAATTTTTGACAATTGCATACCAATTATGCGATATCAGAGCAAATATTTCGTACAAATGAGAATATTGTATGTATCGAACCCGTATTATGTATAATAGTTAATACACAATATGTGTGAGTGCACTGTTATGTTTGTTTGTCTGTTTTTTCTTCTTCTTAAAGTATAATAATAAAGTATACATTTATTTCATATCGTTAAATCTTATATCGAGAGGTCTTATTTTTACGACAGTAAGAGAATGCGTTGTCATATACTTCGATACAATACTGGCGTAAGTGAAAACCAAATACATGCATCAAATAAATTAGCAGACGCGTTTTATTTGTGTTTTTTTTTTGTTCAAACGAAAAGAAAAATTGATACTTGTTATTTCGTTCATTGCATCGTGCCCCAGAAAGCTATAACTCTGTTGCTTTGGTTTCTTCTAACCATTGATTAATCCAGCCGTTATTAAATTATTTATAAGCTCTCTTTTATTGCCTTTCAATTTGTATTACAAAAGATTATTCACACTTATGTGTGTCTTATATCGCTGGGCTAAGTGTGAGGTTCGGGATCTCTCAAATAGTTTTAAATTCGCAATGCTATGTATTTAATGAACGTTCGAAGCAGATGACCACACTTTTATTCAATGTTGTTTTTTACGTTGTTTCGTTTTGTTTTTGTTTTAACCATTAGCTGGCCATCATTATAGAGACGCTAATCAAAATCCACCAGAGAACTAATTCAGTTATCAAAATTAGAATTTATATAATATTTGTAATTACACTTACATTGATAAGAATATTAACCATCAAGGTAATTGGCTATTCGAAGCATCACGTGATAGTAAATGTGACGTAAATTAGGCGCAATAAATGCAAGCACTAAACTGTAAACAAATAACTAAGCAGAAGTAAAAGGCGTACACTGATTCATTCGTGCAAAGCAATGTCGTAACGGTTTAGCACAACACCGACCATAGGTGAGTCGAAATAAATGTAAGATCTTGAATGTTCCACAAATGTCTGAAGTAACCAACAAAAAGCACACAATACTTGGATGAATTTAATGCATCGCCGAGGTCGTGATCGAACAGAGCAATTGAATCTCAACAAATAAACGTATATATCTGAGTGCACCCTAATTCCTAACATTTATTTTGTGTATGTGTTCTATTTTTAGATCAGAGAAAACTCAGCACGCGGATAATACATAAATATTATAAATATTAAATATTATATTAAATTGTAAGAAAAGTATCATAAACGCATAATAAAATTATGCTGTTACGTTTACAAACGTGTATCGGCATAATATATTTTTATTTATTATTTATTATCTAAATATTTATTTTTGCTAAATTTATCAACAGTCTTAGAGAAGTAGAGCGTAAATTAGTATGTTTTCGGTATTAAGTTCCCTTCTCCCAAGTGCATTGAAGAGGTAAAGTGAAATTTCTATATGGGTTTTTTGGCATTAGGTAGAAATAGAATTAAGTCGAAAACGAAAATTCAGAAATTTAACATATAATTGTGCAAAATTTAAAATATTTTTTCATAGTTTTACAATGTTTTTCTCTTAAATTATTTAGTTATGAGATTTTTATTAAACATAAACTTAGTTTAAAGAAGTTTTAAAAAATCGCCAAAGTGCTGTGTTTTTGCGCACTTCGCCCTAAGGTGGCGATAGTATTTATATATATATATATATATATATATATATATATATATATATATATATATATATATATATGTGTGTGCTATTTTTTAAAGTTTTGTATAGACTTGTTTGGTACTTGGAACTGATGTTCGTGTTGTGACTTGTGAATGAGGATTGCCTCGCTGGCTTGTTGCGGATCGGTCGCTGTGTCACTCCATATTATTGTATGCTTTTAATTTGTGTTAGATTTTTTATTTCAATTGTACAACGCCATTGAATATGTTTTATACGTAGAAATAGGCATTTAATCAAATGCTCAAGTTTCAGGTTTCAAGTTTTTTAAATTCGCCAACAGTAAATTTTGATGGAAAGTTACTTTCATTGGTCAATAAGTAATCAATAACATCTGAACCGTTAGTTGAATAGAATGTTTGTTTACAACAATCACCTTTTCTTCCAATTACAATACGTAAATTGGTTGATTTACATAAATCGAGCAATTAAATCCCATGATTATTGTTTATTGTTTCAATAGAGGCCCTAACAGAGTAGTTATCTGGTATATAGTAAATATCGTCTAGTACAGTGTCAATTGAGTCATACACAATAAAATCACATTTATTACTGGTGCTTATATGCAGGTCTCCTATAACAAAGACACTACCAAGTTCAGAATAATATTAAATATCATTTTCTAAAATATCAAAAAGATCCACTTTAATGGTTTTATAAACTGGCGAATTTTCCCCCATATATAGCTTCCACATAAATACATATCTCTAGCAGTGTTAACAAATCCTGCTTAAGTTTGACCAAATAATAGTGTCGTAATGGTTACGTAAAAGTTCGATGCCATCTTTTAACTGATCTTTAAAATAAATAGGAATTCCACCGCTGCATCGCCGTGCATTCCTGTGTTGAAACTTTCTAAAAACAAATAAGGTTGATAGCCATTGATTTTAATGTTACTTGAATGTTACCACAATATTTAGCACCTTGCTAGAAATTGGTGAACCCGGTGAACGGTCCACCCTTTTAGACCTTATGGAGTCTTTAACGTCACGTTGTGTTGTGAAGGCGTCATGTAGGTGCTGGCGAAGCCTGCACTCCGTCGTTTCTGGTGACTCGCTTCCAGTCGCATTGTCCTCCGCTACCCCGGTGAATATCACATTTTTCCGCATAGAAGAGGTATGGAGGAGCTATGTCACGTTGTCACACAGGGTGTCACTCTCCTTGTCCAGCTCCTATACCAGCTCAGACATCGGTGCCGCGTGGATATCAGCCCCGTCCACCGTATCCTCGAGACGCCTCAGGTGCTAATCTACCTTGCAGACTCGGTCTTCTAGGGGAACCCATAGTTAATTGATATCCTTCTCCAAGTTACAAATTTTTTCTCGATGGAATCTCTGCCGTCTATCTTCTTTTCTACAGACTCAAGGCGATCACTTACATTTTTAATTTGTTTCATTAAGTCCAGGATTGTTGGCTCAACATTACTTTCCGCCATTACAGCACTGTCACATTACTGTTCAAATACGCTACTTCCTAAATTATCTTCACTGTAAAGGACAGAAATAGTCCGGTTCAAAACTTTGCTTACCGACAATTTGGCTGACACCCCGGACTGTCCTCTTTGTTTATATACTTTCCGGTTATTTGGCTGACTGTCACGACTTTTCTTTCTTTCCTTTTTATATCGCTCGTGTTTTTCATCGTTTAATAAAACATTTTGATAAAGCACACATGTGCAGATAAAACCGCTATATTATCACTATAAGGCGGTTTAATTCAATTACAATATTCAAAATGTCTTTACCACTTGGAAATTACGACCGTTCGCGCCAAGATCACGTGACATATTTATTCAAAAAACGTTTGATTGTGTTTCGAATTTTTCAGCAATGTTTTATATTATTTATATGTAAAAGCTTGTATCAATTATGATGAGCTTGAATAAAGAACTAGGAAAAAGGAACCAATTATAATTATATCCAACTAATTATTTAATTAAATGCGTTGCATTTCACTGAAACCGCAATGTCGTTTATTGCAATAATAACTGTTTCTGAAAAGAAGGGTCAAGATGGAATATAATATGGACAATCAATTCACATAGCGTATATTACCTTTTTACATTGATACTATTTATTCAAACTAAAACGCTACTTGATTATTTATGATTTAAGCATATTTACACACATTCAACACGCAAGGTTGATTTGGTAATTTGATATACTAATATATTTTAGGTTTATACTCATTTCATTATCTGCTTTTGTACTTTCACTGTAATTTCTTTTCCTGCACATTCTGACAAAAAAAGATCTATTTCAGCAAGTTGCTATAGTGTTTATCTTGAATAGTATAATGGCGTGACTTGAAATATTGTTTGCATAAATCAATAGGAGCAAAACAGCAAACAAAATTTTACTTATGATAAGACTGTTCGAAATTTTGTTTTGACAGCTTTGTACCTGATAATTATTTTTCTGACGTGTGTAATGTTAAAGTGGCATTAACAAAATAGTTTGGCGCTTATCAATCAAATGTATTGTTCTGCAATTATTCAATAAGTTAGAGGGCTTATTATAGTGTTGTTTCCAAATACAATCACTTTGTTTGTTTGAATGTTTGTTTCGCAAATTTATTTAGAGCTGCGCCAGAGTAGTTGAATAAAGGTAGAAACGCAAAATTACTTGTGTCTTGCTGCTTTACAAATACAAAATTTAAAAGTGCAACACGATTTTCGAGCAATAAAAAAACTACAATTCTAGGTCGAATCAAAGATCTGAGCGTTTTAACAAAATTTAAATAACAAAATGCGATGTTACAAAACAGGTATCTCGATACAATATATACTATATCTTTTTTTATATTCAATATTTTTGCATGTTTCGCGGTAACTAATATATCGGGACATTGTCGTAAATCTAATATTAACACATATTAACTTGCGATGTACATACACGGAAATATAATGAAACCTTCTTTAGTAAAATCATTTCACAATACATATTTAGGTTATATTCAACACATATTTACATACTTGTATATTTCGTTGTTTTTATGATACAAATAATTATTCTGATCAGCGTCATATAACTATATTGAATGACAATTGCAGATTTGGTAAGAGTCTTATATAAAGTCACCTTACACTTGAGGTCCTCGCTCCGGATCCATAGTGCATTCAAATGCGGGAGGGGGAGCAAACGATTCGTTCCATTTGGACTAAGGGGGGAAGGTGCTGTAAGAACTCAATGAACGATGAATTGTCATATATTACTATGTTGCTATTTAATAATGGTGCTTTTAACACAAAGAAGTTTAATAAATTTACATATTTATTTAACGTTAGTCCTTAAACTTTATTAAACAATTTATGACGGGGTTAGCAATTGCATTTTCAAACAAATAATATTGACATTTTCTCACGCTTTTTTAAAGCGCCGATAAACAATGATTATTGAAATATAAAAAATACAGTTACACGTTTAACTATATTTTTGTTGCATCAAGTGTTATACACATATCTTTAAACTATTCAAATAAGACATTTACTCATGGAAGTGTTTTCAAATGCATGTCATTCATTTTTTTTAAATCAGATACACATTTCCGAGTAATGTGATGTGAAAAAAGTATATCTACAAATAAACAAATATACAAATAAACAGTTCTTCACAATTTCATGTTAATAATTTGTTCTAATTAACAGAAAGCGAAAATGATGTTTAATTTACAACGTCCCATCGTCTTCTCGAAAAGCGTGAGCTTCAACTATTGATTACCGAATAATAACTACACTTTGCAGTGTTGTTAAATTGTCAGTGCTTAACAACGATCCAGTGTTTGCAGGCAATTGTGTGACTTGTCATGTAATATTTCGTAAACGTTCTTTAGTTAGTTCATAAAAATAGTGTTGAGTGTTAAACTCTCGTTTGTAGGTTATATGTATTTGATTTATGCCATTATGTCGTTTATTTATTTATCAATGTAAACATGTTATTATGTTCTGCAATATACCGAGCTTAATAGTGATGCCTTTTGTCTAGACGCTATGCATAAATAGGTTAAAATAACGTGAAATTATGTGTGTCGGAAACACATAGACTTTCAGCTGTTAACCTTAGTCATCGTTTCGACATTGACTAATGTTTTGTAGGTCCTTTTTTTCAAAACAGCAGTCACACCGAGGCGATCATGTTATTACAAATAACATAACTGCTCTTAATCGCCTTCATTCATATTTACATGGCCGAAGTATTTTATATTAAGTGGTTAGCTTCACTTACAAGTAACATGACATTAGTGGTTTCTGATTCAACATTTACCAAACAGCGCTCCGAATTGTCATATTGTTCAATTATTCCTATTTATTGGGAAATACACATTACTAATCTCATCAGGTTCTAGTTTAACCAAGACAATTTTAATAATATTCAATAATTTAACCGGGTCTTATGGACTTGGTATCACTTTGGTTTTTGATATTCTCAGTATCAATTTCATTGGCAAACATTGATAAATCTGTATTTTAATCCGATTAAGCTACATTTCAAATGATTGCACAATAATCCACCGTAGAATACTTTATTTACTATCAACTAATCCCTAGGTGCAAACAAACATTTTGTCAGATGAATATTCGCGTACTGACAAAAGTTTCAGGACATTATTTAGAATGAAAATAAATTGCACTATTGATGTCGTTCATTTTTATTGTTTAACCTCCTGTAACTGACGGAATAACGTTTTCAGTAAGGTCAATTTTTGCATTGGTGTTAACTTTTTTTTCGATTTCATTTCCTTAAAATGCCGCTTTGTCTATGGGCCTAAGGGAAGAATCGCTTGATGATGAACAATTTACTTCAAACGCGACCATAGCGGAGAAATGGCTACCTCCTAAATTCAGTTTGCACGGGTCACGGGAACAACCAATATCTATTTTGGGGTAATTTGTGAAATTATTATATACCGACAAGCAAAGAAGGTACTTTCATGCTGATTGTTAATTGCACATATCCTTTGAATAACCTCACATTTTATGGACAACTGTTCCGGTGATTTCATATAACAAGCGCGTATCTAAAGTTTGACACAATTATTCGTTTTCACTCGGTCCTGATTGACACTATTATACCTACAACAAGCATAACAGTCGTTCCAGAAAAGATTATTGAATCATGTCATAGTGTTCACTCAATGAATTCGAAAGTTAGACAAATATTATGTAGAGCGCAAAAAACTAATTAATCCTCTTGAAGAATCCATAGAAATTACGAGATTTTGTTATTCCGATAAAATACAATTGATGAATTTGAAACCTTTAACAAACATGGAATTTAATGACACATATTGACTAATTATCGTGGTATAATGGAAATGTGTTGCGAAAACGCTGAGTTGCACTCATCGTGTACACGAACTTACCATCAAATCATGAACACACCACACGTTTTCGTTGTCATATTGCACACTCGGAAATTACGGCGTTAATTGTTCCATGAAATGTCAATGTCTTGTGGCCCATGAGACGAGATTAGGGGTCTGTGTGCAAATGGTGGCTGTAAAGACGGATGTAATGGAATAGCGTGTAATGAAAGTATGTTGTCAATTAATATTAATCCAAAAACACACACATAAAACAAATATCTCATAAATGCAAATAAGAAAGTAGCGCCCACATATGATACCCTAGAAACCTGACATCAGATTGACAATTGTATTTTCAAATATGTGCAAAGATATATTTTCACAAATACATTTTGTGCAGCAATACATGTATAGATTAAGATTAATTATTTGAGCATAGTGATGCAATTCATATAACTAGTTTTAATTTCTATTAATTAATTACACATGAAAGACAACACTCCTAAAGACACGCGTGCTAAATTCAAGCAATATTATGGAAACATTATTTTAAATTTATGTATTATTTTGAAATTGTATTGTAAAACAAAATGCAAGCCGATGGGGTTACTAGAATAGTCACGTGTGCTTTCTTCAGGCTGTCCATTCGGAAGTTACAGCGTAAACTGTTTCAAGCAATGCCATTGTCGCGTTGGCCCATGCGACGGTGTTTCGGGTGCGTCTGGAAATAGCGGCTGTATAGACTGATTTTAAGGAATAGCGTGTAATGAATGTAAGTAGTTTAAAAGATAATAATGCATCAAAAACGCTTACTTCAAACACACATCGCATATATGCCAAAACGATATGTAACGTCCGCATACAATGCCCTAAAATATGTCAACGGATAGGCCATTTTAGATTCATACATGTGAAAAGATCTTTAAGAACCTAAGGTTGCGTCCGAATCTAATGCTCTACAATCTGACGACATATTGACCATTTAAGATTCATACATGTGCAAAGATATATATGAATACAATGTAGCGTCCATATAAAATACCCAAACATCTGTCAACACATTTACCATTTTTGAGTCATACTATGCAACGACTTTTATGAACACAAGGTGATGTCCGCATATTATGCTCTAAAATCTGTCAACATGTAGCCTATTTTACATTCATTTTTGTGCAAAGCTATATATGAGCACATGGCGGCGTTCGCATATAATATTCTAAAACATGTCAACAGATAGACCATTTTAGGTGCATTAATATGCAAAGGTATATATCAACACGAGGTAGCGCCCGCTCTAAAAGCAGTACACATGTTGACCATTTTAGGTTCATATATAGAATTCCCAGATATATAAATTATTAAGATCAGTTACAAGCTGAAACTGTTATAGTGTGTACATGATACTGTTGTTGCATAACATTTTGCTCTATCAATATCAGATATTTTCCGCTGATGACAGAGAGTTATTAAATCAGATGGAGACAGTTCAAAGACGTTCATATAAGTTGTGTATTTCATAAATATATTAACCAGTTCGATTACAAACGTCTGTAATTATTTCTACTTGCATCAAAGTTGATGAGATTCGCAAATAATATTATCTTGACTTACGCTGATAAAAGGCTAGTATGGAACGGAAAAAGAAACACAATAACATACATCAATAGGATTATAATCAGTATTCATCGAACATATTTGAAGAAAATATACAATGAGTTTATAAAACCATTCTTAAAAACAACATAGGAACACATATATCTAAGTTTGAAACGACTGTATGGACTTACGTTAATTGGTTATAGTAATCTAACTTTGATATTCCAGAATGTCCAACAAAACAGAGAGCTACTATTAAAAAAAAAAGTATTTACAAGGTGGGTGTCCTCATCTGGAAGGTAGTGCCACCTATATTCATCTTGCTTCGCACCATCGGGAGCAGTCTCTCAATCCTGGTCCTCACTCGTCGCTCCATCCGGGTCTCCACTACGGCACTTTTCTGGACGGTTCTAGCGTGCTCGGACCTGCTGGTTCTGTATTCGGGCTTTCTGAGACAGTGGTTGATATATCTGTTTAATACTGATGGTCAACATATAAGTGAGGCGGGATGTAAGATTCACGCGTGGTTGGTTTATAGTTCGTTGGACTTCTCCGCCTAGAATCTTATACTTTTAACATTAGAACGAGTGATTTGCTCTTGGTTGCCAAATCGCGCTAAGACAGTGTGTACAAAACATACTGCAGTTGCCGTTCTGATAGCAGTAGGTATGTTCATATTTATTAAAAATTCGCATTTTTTAAACGGTTTGGTGTTTACAATTAAAAACGAAACAAACACAAATCCAATTAAACAGAAGTGTGTTGGAATTGATCAAAACTACACATACTTTGAGTTTGAAGTCCAGCCGTGGATTGACATGTGCGTGTACTGCATTGTACAATTTGCGATTATCCTAATAGAAAACATGTTAATATTGTTCGAAGTATTACACAGTCAGAAGAAAACCAAATCGACGGTTGCACCTTCGCAGTCAACACGATCGCATGGTCAGCAACAAGGAATTCGCCATGTAAAAAAGTCGTCCGCAAAAGCAAACCTGTTCACTCTAAGCATTGTTTTTCTCGTGACCACTTCGCCAGTAAGTATATATCTCATCGGTGAAGCATACTGGATCAAGGACGCAGATGATGCTAGTATAGCAAAAATAGATTTCTGGTGGGCAGTTGTCAGTATGCTTATGTACGCTAAAAACTCCGTGAATTTCTCACTGTACTGTCTCAGTGGAACCAAATTCAGAAAGGAATTGTTTCGTTTGATAAACTGCAAAAAAGGTTCCCGACTAAACAATGTTTACATCCCATCAGCCAACTTCAAGAGGACACGATTTGACAATAAATCACGAATCCCGACCGCAAGCTCTATAATTCGCCAAACTTCCAAAATTTAATTTCCGTAAATATAACAAATAACGCAATGTGTAACAGCGAGAATACTAGTCCATAATATCTACATTCAAATGCGATGTTTAAACTACACGACATGAATGCTGGTTCAATGACCACTACAAATAACATGTAATATATTTCATATCACGTTGACGTGTTACATGTATAAACATGAACAAGTTAATGTATATGTATGTACATTATCTTCTTTGGAACGATATTCCGGTAAATGATTTTTTTCATTATCATATTACTACAAAATTGAAGATAGTGTTATTTTAGATACAAACGTTGGTATGGAAATACATGTATAAAAGTACCATACCGTGCGAAATGAATATAAACGTAAATATACGTTTAAACATTGAGATAACTCAAATACATCTTTATGTTTTCAAAATAAATTTAAACATGACAATGCCCAATACAGATTGTTTTATGTTGTTATCTACGATTAATATATGTTAAAGCGAGTATATACGGTCTATGTTTTTTTCACAACATATACCATATTGATGAACACAATTTCAGAAGAAGTACCTAAACATTAAAGAAGGTTTTTTCAGTTGTATTCAAATGCCTTATGTGCATGTACAGTGTATGAAAATCCCCGCGAGTCTGTGCAGATTCGCTGTAACGACACATAGATACAATTTCGGTTCTGCGTTCAATACGAGTAATCATTTCGGTATCGGCGAAACAATGTTCGTTATTGATTTTGATTGACATAAAACAATATTTGAGTTACTGTACTATGTAGAAATGATATAAAATATTGACATTAAAAGCCTAGATGCTCGCTTAAAGAACTGTTCGTTACAATTATCTAAACAATGTATGTCTCTTTACATTTAACTTGTATTAACACATAGTATGTTTGTGTTTGATAATACTTCGATCATAATTCGTTCACTAACGTATACATATAAACTCACATTCTTTAAATGTTAAATGGACGTCCCTCATGCGGCACGAATTAACGTGGAAATACGAACTGTCAGACATGTTCGTGCTATTGCTTCCTGCAGGAAAAGGTATTACGCAATTACCCGGAATCTTCTTCCTCATGTCCAAACAGGAAGGACTGCCTAACAGGACACCTCCAGGACTTGCATATTATGGTAAATATTGTATTAATTACTGGTCACATGCGTAATCGTCGGTCGCTCCGTCTTTACACGTGTCATCGTCAGTTACTCCGTCTTCACACGTGTCATCGTCAGTCGGTCCGTCTTCATACGTGGCATAGTCATTCGCTTCTTCTTATACGTGGCATCGTCCGTCAATCCGTCTTCACACGTGACATCAGCCGTCACTCCGTCTTCACACGTGGCATCGTCAGTCGCTACGTCTTCACACGTGTTATCGTTAAAAACGTATGCGCCACTCAAGGGCTCGATCAAACACGCGTCGTCATCATTCGTCCCTAGGAGCTGCTCGTAAATACACTGCAATGAAAATGTTTCAAGTAAAACGAAAGTTGAAGATGCTGTTTGCAGTCAGAGAGCTCAAGATAAAGACAACATCATTCGTTTACATGACATTGTTTTTAAGTCTGGTGTAACGAATTTTAAAGGAGTGAGAATACCGGTACGTACTAACTGGAATATTTCGTACTTAAGATCGGTGCCGGTCGATTATGAAGATTATGAGATATGTGACTTCCTTGAGTATGGTTTTCCGATAGGGTATTTCAAAAATACACCTCCAGTTTCCGACGGTATAAATTATAAAGGAGCTATAAATTTCCGACAAGATGTTGATACTTCTATTAAAACATAATTAGACCACGAAGCTATGATTTGTCCGTTTGACATGAATCCGTTGTGTTGTGACTTAGCGGTTTCGCCACTTAACACCGTACCTAAGGATGAAACTAGTTGGCGAGTGATTGTTGATTTAAATTGGCCATTACATACCTCTGTTAACAGTGGACTACCCAAAGACTTGTACCTAGATGAGGAAATTAAACTGACGTTTCCTACCGTTGACTCACGAGTAAAAATTGTTCTTCACTACGGTCCTGAAGCGTTAATGTTTAAAACAGATTTATCACGGGCAGTCCGACAAATTTACGTTGATCCCGGCGATATTCCCTTTCTTGCTGTGAATTGGTGCGGAACAATTTACATTGACTGTGCTCTTCTGTACGGCTTACGTTCATCGGCTTTTATATGTCAAAGGGTTACGCCGATGATTCGGTACATCTTATCACGACTGAAAGTATATTGCGTAAACTACTAAGACGTCTTCGGGGGAGCTGAATCTCCGAACTGCGTTTTCTCGTCGTTCCGTGTTGTTTGCGACACACTACGCTTGGTTGGCGCTGAGGAAAATGTAAAGAAAACCTGCCCTCCTTCAACTGGTATGGTGTTCTTAGGAGTCATGTTGAATTCTGAATGTCTTGAGTTACGGATACCAACCGAACGTTTGGAAGAAATACGAAGGCTACTTCCGGAATGAGTTCGCCGACGATCGGCGTCAAAATGTCAACTGCAGTCTCTATTCGGGAAACTACAGTTTATTGGTAAATGCGTAAAACCAAGTCGTGTCTTCATTTCTCGCATATTAACGTTATCGCGAGGGTAAAACGAAACGAAATAAAATCAAAGTGATGGAGAAATTGTGTCCATATCTCAACGGCGTGTCTATGATTTAAACCTGCGATTGGTCAAATGTTGATGAAGTGTTCTCTTCCGATGCATATGTTTCTGGATGTTGAGCGATAAATAAAAGAGGTGAATATTTACATGCGATGTTTCCAGACTGATTGCTTCAAAAACGTTCAATTATAGTGCAATTTTAATGTTACTGTGTAGTAGTGGCGTTGAAGTTATGGTCAAATACTTGGAAAGGTGAATGAATTTCAATATTTTGTGACAATGAAGTTGTATGCATTGTGTTGAATTCTGGAAAGACCAGTGACCCCATATTGCAGACGTGTCTTCTGGAGGTAGCGTTTTTGGCATGTACGCGCGAGTTTGAACTGCGTGCCGTGCATCTGTCATCAGGCAGCAATAGACTGGCAGATCTACTTAGCCGATGGCATCTAGACTTGAAGTACGCTACACTGTTTCAGGAAGAAGCCTGTAGAAATGGGTATAGGGAAATTGTTATCAATGAGTCGTTGTCTAGATTTGAGAATGACTGTTGACCGTGATTTCAAAGTGGCACATGTAGACTGTTGACTTACATGAGAACTCTACTTATTGTCTGACTTACATTCATATAGACGTAGTGTATTTATTTATTATGTTTTTTTGTTTGCCTTTTCTATCATATTAAGACATTTAATGATATTAAGCGTGATCAGATTAACTGAAAAGCTCCAAACAAATATAATATGTGTACATTAAATTTTGCATGCATTTGCAAACTTTTGGTTATTTTTGTGAATTTTGTATTAAGTATCATAGCTCATATTTGATGTTTATACGTGTTTGTTGTGTTTTTTTATCAGAAACGGAAGTGGAACGATTAACGGAACTAACTGTTCTTCGCCACCAGTTAAGTCGTACGTAGAAATCAATCAGCTTACGCACTTGGAACTTATCGGAATTTGAAGACTCAAATACGTTCCTTTTTGCTATTTTGTGAATATTATTATCTGCAAAAATGCCCGGTAGATATCGATACCATCTGTATATATGCGCAATTTTTGAGTCGAAGTATGAAATCTCTTCAAAGCATTAAAAATTATATCAACGGTATTCGCATTTACCACGCCTTAAGAGGCGTTGAATTCCCTGACATTTCCGATATTTCATAAAGATTGGCGTACAGGGGTCTAGGAAAATCACTTTTTCATTCGGCTAAGCAAGCGCCTCCTATGACGTCAGAGAGTTTGTTTCATATTTAGTGTGCTTTAGATTTAGATTCTCCGTTTCATGCAATCCTTTGGTGTTTGTTTTTGTTTGCATTCTACATGATGTGCAGGAAGTCTTGCATAGTTCCCCGTTCTGTATTTAGTTTTGATCCCACCAAATGCTTGTGTAGAACTGATGTGACTGTTACTGATTTTGGACTTGTTGGTTTGCTGAAATAGGCTAAGACCAATCAATTCGGAGACAACAACGTTTCTATTCCGCTTTGTAGAAATGAATCTTCGCATTTGTGCCCTTCAGCTAGTGATAAAGCTTGTTTCCGTGGCAAGCACCAGCCCTTTGCTTTGCATTGTAAACGATAAAAAGGTAGTCCCGTTGGACGCCAACGCGGTGACAGAAGCGTTTCGACGCACCATGTCTCTCAAATCAGTTCCAAACGCGCATGAATACACCACGCACTCTTTCCGCCTGGGTGGCGCTTCGCTTCATTGTAAATGTGGCGTGTGAGGAGGACTCATTCAACTGTTTAGCACTTTGAAGTCTGACTGTTATTCGCGTTATTTGAGATTTTCCTTGACAGACATGATTGAGGTTGCACAGAAAGTTGCACGGGCTTTGTAATTATTTTTGGCCATTATTTTGAGAGATTTGAGACTGTCTTTGACTTGCCTAATACCTTTGTGTTTATACTATGTTGTACAGCCAAAACAAATGTATTCGGCCAAATTGTGATATTTAATTTAAACTTGTGTTTGTGTATTCTCTTTCTGCCGGCAAGTATTGATATCATGTTAATAAAATTAAATAATTATAAAGGGATGCCACTCTTTCCCGGTTGCTAAATCTCGATTATGATAGTCCGCCCCTTTGAGCGCCTTTCAGTTGTTAGTTAGTATATATCCTGAGCGGTCGTTCGTTTTACGCGCACCAGTATCCGCCTTTTTTTATCGAACTAAGATGCACGTTAAAGTGAGATTTTACGATTTTTTTTATGTGTTAAATTGAAATATATTGATAAAATATGTTACAATAACACAAAATAGGCAAGACAAATTATACATTGAAGACAAATGTTATAAAATGCAGCAAAGACAAATTAGCGCCGCCTTGCGGGTGCAGACCGCTCATCTATTTTTCTTTTTAAAGGTATAGGGACATATCTCAATGTCAATCACAAAGGAGGGAGGGGGGAGTGGAGAGAGGTGTATAGTGTGGGGGTGTGGTAATTTATTACATTATCTTCCAAAAATGCAAAAAAATGCAAAAAACAAATTTTTTAGGGGGTTGGGGATTCTTGGAGGGGATGGTTGGACGGTATTTCAAAAATAAAATAATAAAAATAAATATTTGTGTTTTTTAACCATGTTTGAAAAAAACAAGACATGTGTTTGTCAGAAACACAATGCCCCTATTGCGCCGCTTTGATTTAAAAATATTTTTTTTATACCTTTGACCTTGAAGAATGACCTTGACCTTGAACTTCCACCACTAAAATTGTGCAGCTATATGAGAAGGCCGCTTTGAAATGTTATTTTTTTTGACATTTGACCTTGAAGGATGACCTTGACCTTGAAGAATGACCTTGACCTTGAACTTCCACCACTCAAAATGTGCAGCTTCATGATAACGCCACTTTTAAATTATTTTATTTTTTTGACATTTGACCTTGAAGGATGACCTTGACCTTGAAAAATGACCTCACCTTGAATTTCCACCACTCAAAATGTGCAGCTTCATGAGAACGCCGCTTTGAATTTATTTTTTTGACCTTTGACCTTGAAGGATGACCTTGACCTTGAAGGATGACATTGACCTTGAACTTCCACCACTCAAAATGTGCAGCTTCATGAGAACGCCGCTTTGAATTTTATTTTTATTTTTTTGACCTTGAAGGATGACCTTGACATTGATCTTCCACCACTCAAAATGTGCAGCTTCATGATAACACCGCTTTGATTTTTTATATTTTGTTTGACCTTTGACCTTGAAGGATGACCTTGACCTTAAAGGATGACCTTGACCTTGAAACTACACCACTCAAAATGTGCAGCGTCATGATAACGCCGCTTTGAATAATTTTTTTACCTTTGACCTTGAAGGATGACCTTGACCTTAAAGAATGACCTTGAACTTCCACCACTCAAAATGTGCAGCTTCATGATAATGCCGCTTTGAAATTTTGTATTTGATTTTTGACCTTTGACCTTAAAGGATGACCTTGACCTTGAAGGATGACCTTGAACTTCCACCACTCAAAATGTGCAGCTTCGTGAGAACACCGCTTTGAATTTTTTATATTTTGTGACCTTTAATAATGACCTTGAAGGATGACCTTGACCTTGAACTTCCACCACTCAAAATGTGCAGCTTCATAAGAACGCCGCTTTGATTGTATTTATCTTTTTTTGACTTTGAAGGATGACCCTGAAGGATGAACTTGACCTTGACCTTCCACCACTCAAAATGTGCAGTTTCATGAGATACACATGCATGCCAAATATCAAGTTGCTATCTTCAATATTAAAAAAAGTTATGGCCAATGTTAAAGTTTTCGGACGGACAGACGCCATTTATTTTACATTTGACCTTGAAGGATGACCTTCATCTTCACTTTTTACCACTGAAAATGTTCAGCTCTATGAGATACACATGCATGTCAAATATCAAGTTGCTATCTTCAATATTGAAAAAGTTATGGCCAATTGTAAAGTTTTCGGACGGACAGACACCATAAATTTGACATTTGACCTTGAAGGATGACATTAACCTTGACCTTTTACCACTCAAAATGTGCAGCTCCATGAGATACACGTGCATGCCAAATATCAAGTTGCTATCTTAAAACGTGAAAAAGTAATAGCCAATGTTAAAGTTTTTTTCGGACTGACCGACAGACTGACTGACATACTGACGGACAGTTCAACTGCTATATGCCACCCTAACGGGGGCATTACAATTATTTTTTTTGCGGGTTGGGGGTGGGGGGTATAGTGTGAGGGTGTGGTGGTCATTTATCAGATGATCTTAAATTTTAAAAAAAAACAATCGAGGGGATTGAGGGGGGATTCGGGGGGGGGGGATTCGGGTGGATGGTTTGGACGGAGTCAATGGTGGTATTTCAGAAAAGAGTTGTTTTGTCAAAGTATCAATCGAATCTTATCATAAATAAAAAAAGTTATGGTAATTGTAGCAAAATTTAATAATTTGACCTTGAGAGTCAAGGTCATTCAAAGGTCAAGGTAAAATTCAACTTGCCAGGTACAGTACCCTCATGATAGCATGAAAGTATTTAAAGTTTAAAAGCAATAGTCTTGATACTTTAGAAGTAAAGTTCATCTAAACATAAAATGTAACCATATATTCAAAGTTACTAAGTAAAAAAAGCGCCATATATTCGTAAAAATGACAACCAGAGTTATGCAACTTGTCCTTTACTGTCCCCTTATGATGGTTTGCGAGTGTTCCAAGTATGAAAGCAATATCTATGATACTTTAGGTGTAAAGTGGACCAAAACACAAAACTTAACCAAATTGTCAAGTATAAAGCGCCCATAATTCCGTCAAAATGCCAGCCAGAGTTACATAACTTTGCCTACACAGTCCCCTTACGATAGTTCGTAAGTGTTGCAAGTATGAAAGCAATGGCTTTGATACTTAAGGAAAAAAGTGGACCTAAACACAAAACTTAACCAAATTTTCAATTTTCTAGGTATAAAAAGGGAACATAATTCTGTCAAATGCCAGTCAGAGTTACATAACTTTGCCTGCACAGTCCCCCTACGATCGTAAGTAAGTGTTGCAAGTATGAAAGCAATGAATTTGATACTTTCGGAAAAAAGTTGACCTAAACACAAAACTTAACCAAATGTTCAATTTTCTAAGTATAAAAAGGGCACGTAATCCCGTCAAAATGCCAGTCATAGTTACATTACTTTGCCTGCACAGTCCCCTTAAGATAGTTAGTAAGTGTTGCAAGTATGAAAGCAATGACTCTGATACTTTAGGAAAAAAGTGGACTTAAACACACAACTTTACCAAATTTTCAATTTTCTAAGTATAAAAAGGGCAACACAATTCTGTCAAAGTGCCAGTCAGAGTTACATAACTTTGCCTGCACAGTCCCCTTGTGATAGTTAGTAAGTGTTGCAAGTATGAAAGCAATAGCTTTGATACTTAAGGAATAAAATTGACCTAAACACAAAACTTAACCAAATTTATCAAAAAAACAAAAAAAGTATAAAAAGGGCACATAATTCTGTCTAAATGCAAGCCAGAATTATCTAACTTTGCCTGCCCTGTCCCCTCATGATAGTAAGTAAGTGTACCAAGTTTGAATGCAATAGCATTGATACTTTATGAGAAAAGTGTACCTAAACGCAAAACTTAACCGGACGCCGACACCGACGCCGACACCGATGCCGACACCGACGCCGACACCGACGCCGACACCGACGCCGACACCGACACCAACGCCGACACCGACGCCAAGGTGATGACAATAGCTCATATCTTTTTTTCAAAAAATAGATGAGCTAAAAATGAACCGTTAAACTAAATTTAGATTCACATCGTACACGCATGATTTGCATGCTGGCGAATTCGACTGTACTGACATTTCGATTTCAGAACTAAATATCTGGCTTATTTGTCATTTGTCGCAAGCTTAAAAAAAAAATATATATATATATATATATATATATATATATATATATATATATATATATATATATATATATATATATATATATATATAACGATAAACGGTAAAATAACAGTGAATGACTGGATTAACAATTAACTTTTTTTACGAGTTTATGATAAACAAATATCAGACTATCAGGGAGTTCAATCTTCACCTCGAGAAACGCAGTAAATTGTTGTATTTATCGGAATTAGTGTAAAGTAACCTTGGTAGTTAATAGAAAAGCACCACATAACGGGTTCCACGCTCGGCTGCGGGTGCAGTTTGTAATAAAATAAAAGCTTGTCAGATTATTTATTTAGAGGTCACGGTGACCTTGACATTTGACCTAGTGACCCAAAAATGGGTGTGGCATGTGGAATTCATCAAGGTGCAGCTACATGTGAAGTTTCAAATTTGTAGGTTGAAGCACTTTGATTTAAGAGCCAATGTTCAAAACCTTAACCAAATGGAAAGATTTTAGCACGACGCGGACGGCGGACGTCGGACGGCGAGCTGGCTATGCCAATACCTCGGGTTTTCTCCGAAAACAGCCGAGCTAATAACACATTGACAAGATAAACAAATTAGTTATATGTGTTTATTTTCTTTACAGATTCACAATTAGAGACACAATTACTAGTATAGATATACTTTGATGCACTGAAAGCAAGTTGAAGTTTTTAAAAGTCTTGCGACGGTGGACTGATGTTCCTCAAGCCATATATCTCTTCTGTCACCCACACTTAGTTTGTAAAGTCTATTCCAGCGATAGACGGGAGTTTCCGTAGTAGGTGGTAGTCTGGATTTTTTAAATATTAAAAGAAGCAACACTATTTGCATTAATTATGATAAAAAACGACCATACCAAGAATCGAGCAATATTTACATCAGTCAATACAACAATCAATCAGGCAAACACTGCTGTAAATTATCGATAAAATACAAGAAAGGAAAACAATCTGGTTTCATCGGCAAGAATTAAATCCGATGAGCACAATGAGATCCTATTTATGCGGGCAGTACCGATTCCCCAATAGAGGAACACATGACAAAGATGCACAGCAAATCCAAGGGAATACATCGAGGGTCTTGCAAAACAACGTTGTACTTACACGCATACCCTGCCATGTAGCAGACGAAGCTCATCTTCTCGGAACATGAAATGACCATCCAATGGTATCCGAGGGCCTCCGACATGTACACGCAAATGTGGGTGTCTGGAATCTCCGTGTTATTCGAAGAGAGCGATCAGTTTTTGTACGGCAGCTCCTTTTTATCTGGTATCGTTATAAAGTCCTTCGGGTTCAACAAATCTGTGATGTCCAACCAGAACTTTCCCGGATGTATCGTACCTGCAGCCGTAGTAAAAAAAACTGTTTTCATGTATGTAGTGAAATCGTTTTAATACATTGATGATTTTTAGTATTTCACATGAAAAAGATGCAAACAATATGTGTTTTATCATTTTCAACTGTATTAATGGAATCGGAAGCAATCTAAATCAGCGGTGAAATCAGATAGATAATTTTATTTAACAAGAAATCATAAGGCATTCACTAAAGAATTCCATCTTAAATAAAAACTAGAGCTTTGTCACAGACGTGACGAATACCCCCACATGCCACATTGACACATAATAGCTTGCACGTTGTCGTCATAAAAAACAGCGGACATCATGCTCAATGTTTAAAACGCACTAAGTGACTCCATGACCTAGTTTTTGACCCGGCATGGCCCATCTTCGAACTTGACCTACACATCATCTAGATACAACTTCTGACCAAGTGTGGTAAAGATCTGATGAAAACTACTTGAATTAGAGAGTGAACACCATGCTGAATGTGTAAAACGTACTTGGTGACCCCGTGATCTAGTTTTTGATCTAGCATGGCCTATGTTCGAACTTGGCCTAAAGATCATCTAGATAAAACTTTTTACCAAGTTTGGTGAAGATCAGATGAAAACTACTTGAACTAGAGCTTTGTCACAGATGTGACGTATACTCCCACGTGCCGCATTGACACAGACTATTTTGCATGCTGTCTTTACAAAACAAGAGAAGCTAATTTATGGCGAATTTTAATAATGATTAATTATGCCATTATCATTTATGGCCATTATGACCTTTGAAATATTGAATTTTTGCGCATGACACGCCATCCAATGACTGTGAACAAAATAAATTAACAGAGTCATTTTAAAATCTCACAATGAATGACATAGTTATGGCCCGGACAAGATCATTTATGGCCATTTTTGACCTTTGAACTCAAAGTGTGACCTTGACCGTTGATATATCGACGTAATTCTTTAGCGCGACACACTGTCCAATGATGGTGAACACATTTGCCAAATGATTTTAAAATCTCACAATAAACAACATAGTTATGGCCCAAACAAGCTCATTTATTGCCATTTTTACCTTTAAACTCAAAGTGTGACCTTGACCTTGGAGATATCGACGTAATTCTTTCGCACAACATCACGTCCAATGATGGTGAACAAATGTGCCAAATGATTTTAAAATCTAAAAATGAAGGACATTGTTATTGCCCGGACAAGCTCATTTATGGCCATTTTTGATCTTTGAAGTCATAGTGTGACTTTGACCTTGGAGATATTGAAGTTACTTTTTCGTGGCAATTAGTGCGACACACTGTCAAATGATGGTGAACAAATTTGCCAAAATATTTTAAAATTCTCACAATGAATGACAAAGTTATGGCCCAGACAAGCATTTGACCTTTGAACTCCAAGTGTGAGCTTGACCTTTGAGATATTGACGTACTTTTTTCACATGGTGAACAAAGTCATTTAAAAATCTAACGATAAAAGACAAAGTTATGATCCGGACGAGCTTTCTGTTTAAAACACACTAAGTAACCCCGTGACCTAGTTTTTTTACCCGGCATGACCCATATTCAAACTTGACCTCGACATCATCTAGATACAACTTGTGACCAAGTTTGGTGAAGATGGGATGAAATTTCGGGACAGACGGACAAACAGACCGACAAAGTGTCTCCTATATGGTAATTGGGGTATAATTAGAGAGCGGACACCATGCTGAATGTTAAAAAACGCAGGAAGTGATCCCGTGACCTAGTTTTTGACCCGGCATGGCCTATGAAAGAACTTGTCCTAGACATCATCTAGATACAACTTCTGACCAAGTTTGGTGAATATATTGGATAAAAACTACTTGAATAAGAGAGCGGACACCATGATCAATGTTTAAAACGCACTAAGTGACCCCTTGACCTAGTTTTTGAACAGGCATAATCCATATTCGAACTTGACCGAGACATCATCTAAATACAACATCTGACCAAGTTTGGTGAAGATATTGGATGAAAACTTCTTGAATTAGGAAGCAAACAACATGCTGAATGTTTAAAAAGCACTAAGTGCCCTCATGACCATGTTTTTGACCCAGCATGATCCATATTCCAACTTGACCTAGACATCATCAAGATACAACTTATTACCAAGTTTGGTGAAGATGGGATAAAAACTACTTGAATTAGAGAGCGGACACCATGCTCAATGTTTAAAACTCACTAAGTGACCCCGTGACCTTGTTTTTGACCTGCCATGACTCATGTTCGAACTTGGCCTAGACATCATCTTGATACAACTTCTTACCAAGTTTGGTGAATCTAGGATGAAAACTACTTGAATAAGAGAGCGGACACCATGATCAATGTTTAAAACGCACAAAGTGACCCCGTGACCTAGTTTTTAACCCGGCATAATCCATATTCAAACTTGACCTAGACATCATCTAGATACAACATCTGACCAAGTTTTGTGAAGATCGGATGAAAACAACTTGCATTAGTCTAGAGAGCAGACAATTAATACGGACCGACCGACAGACAGACAAGCTCACTCCAAAACACCCCTTTAAACTTTGTTTGTGGGGGTATAATTATGCACTTCTGTTCCAACGGAAGGATATAACGCTCACTATCAAAAGTTATCGCAAGTGACAAAAGCACGTGACATCAAGAAATATAAATAAATCGAACAGGGGCTAAGAGTTATCAATAAAAAAATACGGGATTTAACACCTTTTGTTCTTTAGACCACCACTTCGGTTGCCTTTGCCATGGCTTCAGAGACAGGTGCCAGCAGAGCTCCGCCCAGAATCTCACAATAGCCCAGCGCGAAAGTTGTTTTCAAAAAAACTACCGAAAATGTTGGAACAATAAATAAAGTTATAAATATTTAGAAATGTGTAGCCTTAACCATAAATACAATTATGGAGAAGTGAATAATCCCCAGTAAATAATATAATATACAAGAGGGCCAAGATGGCCATAGTTCGCTCACCTGAGAGGAGTCGGTTCATTCAATCTTTACCAAATGTCAAACTTGACCTAGATATTGTCCTGACAATCATCATGGTCAAGTTTCATCATTATTTCATCTGCGAGTCATGATCAATGTTCCTATGAAGTTTCATGATCGCAGGCGTAAGCATTCTTGAGTTATAATCCGGAAACCATTTTTCTAAGTTGAGTCACCGTGACCGTGACAGCCATTGTGTGAATACGTTTCTTGGCACTGTGACTTTGACCTTTGACATAATGACCTGATAATTAATAGGGGTCATTTGCGAATCATGATCAATATACCTATGAAGTTTCATGAACCTAGGCATAAGCGTTCTTGAGTTATCATCCAGAAATCATTTTATTATTTCAGGTCACCGTGACCTTGACCTTTGACCTAGTGACCTGAACATCAATAGGGGTCATCTGCGAGTCATGATCATTGTACTTATGAAGTTTCATGATCCTAGACATAAGCATTCTTAAGTAATCATCAAGAAACCATTAAACTAATTCAGGTCACCGTGACCTTGACCTTTGACCTAGTGACCTGAAAATCAAAAGGGGTCATCTTCGAGTCATGATCAATGTACCTATGAAGTTTCATGATCATAGGCATAAGCGTTCTTGAGGTATCATCTTGAAACCATTTTACTATTTCAAGTTACTGTGACCTTGACCTTTGACCTAGTAACCTGAAAATCATTAGGGGTCATCTGCGAGTCATGATCAATGTATCTATGAAGTTTCATGATCCTAGGCATAAGCATTCTTGAGTTATCCTCCGGAAACTATTTTAGTATTTAGGGTCATCGTGACCTTGACCTTTGACCTAGTGACCTGAAAATCAATAGGGGTCATCTGCGAGTTATGATCAATGTACCTATGAAGTTTCATGATCCTTGGCATAAGCGCTCTTGAGTAATCCGGAAACCATCTGGTTGACGGACGGACCGACATGAGCAAAACAATATCTCTTCGAAAGGGGAGCGGGGCATAATGAGAAAAATGTTATTGAGCCATGTTATTCAACTGACCGTAACCATTTATGAACTCAACTCTCGTATCAAGGAAACAAATGTTCTGAGCAAATTTCATGAAAATCGGGCCAAAAATGTGACTTCTACTGCGTTCACATGTTTTCACTTAATACATATAGAGAAAAATGCCCCGCCCACTGGCGGCCATGTTTTTTTACCGATCCCGACCATTTTCAAACTCGACCGAGATATCAATAAAACCAATGTTTTGACCAACTTTCATGATGATTAAGCAAAAATTGTAACTTCTAGAGTGTTTACAAGGTTTCTCTATAGCCACAAATGGAAAACTGCCACTATATACATATAGAGAAAAATGCCCCGCCCACTGGCGGCCATGTTTTTTCACCGATCTCGACCATTTTCAAACTCGTCCGTGACATCAATTGAACCAATGTTTTGACCAGCTTTCGTAATGATTGGGCAAAAATTTTGACTTCTAGAGTGTTTAAAAAGGAATCTCTATAGGCAAATAAGGAAAACTGCCCCGCCCCTTGGCGGCCATGTTTTTCAACGGATCGGAGCCACTTTTGAACTCAACCAAGATATCATTAAGACAAACATTTTGACAAAGTTACATGTAGATTGGGCATGAAATGTGACTTCTACAGTATTTACAAGGTTTTTCTTTTTTTGACCTAGTGACCTAGTTTTTGACCCGGCACAATCCAGTTTCAAACTCGGCTGAGATTTCATTGGGACAAAGCTTCTGACCAAGTTTCATGAAGATGGGACAAGAAATGTTTCCTCTAGAGTGTTCACGAGCAAATGTTAACGGACGGACGGACGGACAAAGACAGGTCACAAAAGCTCACCTGAGCAATCAGGTGAGCTTAAAACTATGACCATCACTCATTTTATGGAATTAACAACAGATCAATAATACACAAAAATTTTCACCCTGGCCTCAATCCACGAGACGTTCTACGCCACTGTCCGTTAACACCCGTCCGAGTGGCGGCAGTAACCATCCGGACACAGAGCGCCGTCTGTCGGAGAGGCATAAGAAACAAAGCGCAATATCAAACAAGCAAATTCATTGAATTGATATCCCCCGCCAATATGCATTTTTTTTAAAGATACAAAGGGCCATAATTCCGTTATTAACAGATGGTGTACAATGCCATTTGGCGTGCATCATCCTCTTATCCATATTTATACTCATACCAAGTTTTAATGAAATCTGCTAAAGCACTACCAAGATATGGCTCCGGACACAAAAGTGCCGGACGGACAGACGGTAGGACGGACGGACAACGCCAAAACAATATCCCTCCGCCGTTTGCGGGGGATAATAACATTTATGTTATTTGAGATTCTAAAAATCATACGTTTGGCGCTGTACACATATTTCAGTTTGTTTCATATTCAGAATATGTGTACTTGGCGATTTTTTATACTGCAAAATAAATTTGGAATTCACAAAAAAATGATACAATGTATGTTTCTGTTTATAGTCTGTAGATATGCTATTTATGAATATGATGGTAACTGCATATGCAAATATCTTTACTGAAAAGTAAGAAAAGCGATGAATAATATCAGCATTATATAAACGCAAAATAACACAAAAAGTAAATGATTAAAGAGGACATAAAAGTATAAAGAAACAAAAACGATAACGAAACAATGTTGAGTATGAGCTATAGTATATCGTTATTTCATAAATATTAAACTATACGCAGCAAGATATTTTCTTTAACACTGTCAAACAATTCTGACTCTTAAAACGTGGCAGCGTAAGCAAACCTACCGGTAGAGGTGAAAACCACATACATAATAATAGTTGTATAAAAATAAAAGAAACAATATATATATATATATATATATATATATATATATATATATATATATATTGCGAACGCAAAACAATGCAGGTGTATACATGGTATCGGGTCGTTTCACCCTAAAACCTGTTCGCCCTAGGTCACCATGAGTCATTTTGCACTGGGTTGTTTCGCCCTTACAATTGTATGTTTCGCCCTTATTCTATTGTAATATAATATTATGGTTTTGTAAAATTAAATGATCTGAATTGTATTTGTTTAACATATATATGAAACTAAGACACAAATTAGATTATTGCGCAATTATCCGCTTGATTGAAATTGCAATTAATTAACGGAAACATTATGTTACAAACTAAGTACCATTATTAAATGGGCCGTCCAACACATTTTGGCATGTATTGAAGCTTGTCATTAAATGCTTTATATTGATAAATTTAAACATTTGAACTAAAATAATTTAGTAAAAAACAAGAATACAATTTTAAACAAGAGTGTCAAACTGTCACAAGATACGCCCGTTCGAAGGTTTTAGACACCATGCTCAATGCTGCAAATGCACTAAGTGACCTCGAGACCTAGTTATTGACCCGGCATGACCCATATCTAAACTTGACCTAGATATCATTTAGATGTAACATCTGACTAAATTTGGTGAAGATCAGATGAAAAGTAATTCAATTAGAGAGCGGACACCATGCTAAATGCTTGAAATGCACTATGTGACTTCGTGACCTCGTTTTTGATCCGGCATGACCCATATTCGAACTTGACCTACATATCATCTAGACACAACTTCTGACCGAATTAGGTGAAGATCAGATGAAAACTACTTCAATTAGAGAGCGGACACTATGCTAAATGCTTGAAATGCACTAAGTAACCTCGTGACCTAGTTTTTGATCCGGCATGACCCATATTTAAACTTTACCTACATATCATCTAGACACAACTTCTGACCAAATTTGGTGAGGATTGGGTGAAAACTACTTCAATTAGAGAGCGGACACCATGCTTAATCCTTGAAATACACTAAGTGACCCTTGGCCTAGTTTTTGACCCGGCATAACCTATATTCGAACTTGACCTAGATATTGTCTAGACAAAACTTCTGACCAAGTTTAGTGAAGATCGGATGAAAACTATTTGAATTAGAGAGCGGACACTGCTGTGGACACCGCCCGCCGCCCGCCAAGGATGAAACTATAATACGTCCCGTTTTTAAAAACAGGCGTATAAAACGGAAAAAAGTAACCCTCAACAGGGCTCGAACCACTGACCCCTGGAGTCCTGGAGTAAAAAGTCTCCCGCCTAGACCACTCGACAATCCATGCTCATGCTTAGAGAGGATGTATGTTTTACCTATATAAGCAATCCTTGTTGTATTCCAAAATAAAACGACAACAACAGAACTTTCCAAGTTATTCAATCATTTCGCGTCTTTATAATTTTCAGGTTTTTAAATCATCAAAAGATGCATATAATAGATATTTAAGAGCATGGTAAATGGTCAGTATTACTATTTCCTCAAAAATATAATAACTAAAACCATAATTTGCGAATCTGAAACAACTTTTTTTATTTTGTCAATTTACCAAAACGTGAAATCTGTTGGACGGCCCCTTTAATTAGTTTGGAATAGGTATAATTAGTTGATTAGCCAATTACAATAATTTCGGGACCAACTTACATGTTACCCCGGGTTCTCTTAAGTATACTTACATGTACATCTACCCCGGGTACGATAAATATACTAAAACGTACCCGGAAATTTTAACGCTAAATTAGTCCAGGTCAGCTTTAAAAATGTTATAATGTTAACATGTATTTCAATTGTCAATTGAATGGCCTCTTTGTTCTATGTTTTCGAAACCCATACACAAAAGCATGTTGATGCAGCTCTAAACCCTCACCGAGCCAAAAAAGGGCCACCGGAACCAACCGATTTAGACTTCGAGGTTTGTATTACAATAAAAGCCTTTTAATTAACATAACAATTACCTTTAAATGAATATTTAATTATAAATACGTTGTATATAATACCTTTCACACCTCTTACACACAGATATATTAACCGTGAAATATACCGACAACAAGTGTGAGAGACGTTAAGTAATTAACTACAAAATAACCCTTCATTTATTCTGACATTTAAAAGATCTTTTCTTTGTCTACACTCTGAGCAGTATGCTTTTAATATTGATTTTTTTGTTTTGTATATATCGGGGGACTTGTTCACCCTAAACTTGATAGAATATTAGACACATTGCTGTGTGCATATTATATGGTAAACATTGAATAAAACAATACAGAAGATTGCACGTTATGTGCTTCTTATTTTTCCCTTTTCCCAAAACTCTGTCGTTTTAGTTCAAAAAGAAGTATGAAATCAGCTTGCGACAAGCTAAAGATAAATTCTTTTGAATCACTGTATGTATAAAAACTAGGGCAAAACGACCCCGGAATAAGGGCGAAACGACCCATGACGAACGGGTATTAGGGCGAAATGACTCGGGGGCGAACAGGAATTAGGGCGAAACAATCCGGATTATGTATACATTTATAAAAACATTGTAAGAACTTGTTAATTATTGAATAACACCATCATGTTTAAATTCATGCTTACCTTTGTAAGCGTTTTTATCATAAAACAGTTTTGTTATATGCATTTATATACTAATATACTACTTACGAATGGGCAGAGTAGATCCGAATAATACAATGCAATATATG
Source organism: Dreissena polymorpha (assembly GCF_020536995.1). Taxonomy (NCBI): domain Eukaryota; kingdom Metazoa; phylum Mollusca; class Bivalvia; order Myida; family Dreissenidae; genus Dreissena; species Dreissena polymorpha. Next base: position 121,014,717 of record NC_068357.1, read on the forward strand.
TAAAGACACATGACTTCAATCCATCTGTTACAAGTTAACAATCCAATCAGAGCTTTTCTTCACAGTAAACGTAAATTTATAGAGTATCAACAGCTTGATAAGTAGGTAGCTACGCTAGGCTCCATCCTGTAAAATATACAAATACACATATTAAGGGTTATTATTCATAATAATGATTATAATATTATTATTTATTTATATAATAGAATTCATAATAACATGTATAATATGCGGTGTTCTAGAAGCTTTACAATTTCACCTGAACATTAAATATTATTTTATAATCAAAATATTAACAAACATACAAAGCAACCAACATATATCACAGGACAAGAAGATTACATATTATATATATTATACATTTCACACAGAACACATTTTAATGGTTGTGACCCCTTATGTACCAGTCCTTATATGAACCAGTCCTTTTATGTACCACTATGAGTCTACGTGCCACCTAAATATTATGTAGGTGGTGTCCATTCATTCATAGCAGTATGAATGGGCATTAATTACCTGTGCAAACACACTGTTGACTGAGTCAAATTTGAGTTAATCAAATATTGTCTACTATAACATTGCAATACATTGTACTGAATCATTTATTTCTTGCTATCAGAACAATTTTAACAATTTGGAAAAAAGTTAAAATAAAACTGAGTAACTCAGTTCTCGCTTAGTAAAATATTGCTGAATTATATGTTATATCTATTTTGTTATTGCAATTCATAATGTAATGATAAGAAACAACAATTTGAATCTTAATTTGAATCTAAAAATGTAGCAAATAAAAAATTTGAATTATATTTGAAAAGTGTTCACAGAAGTAGTCATTACTAATTTTGTTTCGATTGTAAAGAACCAAAAATTTGAATCTAAATTACATGTACACAATTTAATTTTTTTTTAATTTCCAAAATAAAAAGTAAAATGATAAAGCTTTAATGAAATGAACCTTATGCAATGGTCACAGTATCTCTAATGAAGACTAATGACACTGTCTGGTGCTCATCTATGCCAGGTGTCATGTTTTTTTAGTAAACAGCCCACACCAAATGGGTCCTTCTTCACAAGTGACACATTTCTCAAATAATTAGACCAATTCACAACAACATTTATACTTTAATACTGTTATTTAATTTTACATAACAATACCATAGTCAAGCACATAATCTCATAATACATTTTCTAAATCAAATCATAAAGTTTTATTGTTATTAAAAAATAATTTTAATACATAAATAAATACTTAATACATAAAAGTAGCACATGAAAAGCACAATACATTTATCATTCACAACATTGTTAATGAAATACTTTTATTTGATTACTAGTATTGGCAAACAGTACAAATGACAATATACATAAAAGTAGCACATGAAAAGCAAAGAACATTTATCATTCAAATCATTAGAGTTTTTTTTTTTCATTTTTGGCAAACAATACAAATACAATCATACATCATAGTACAAAAAATAGCACATGAAAAGTGCATATAACAAGGGAATTTATTAAGTACAAATACAAGCATACATCATAGTACAAACAATAACAAATGAAAAGTTCATAAATAAGGGAATTTATTTTATTTTTTCTTTAAACATCAGAACAAATACAAACAAACATCAAAGCACATGGGAAGCAAAGGACAATTTATATATTTATTTACGAACAGTACAAACACTCCAATATACAGGTCCTGTTCCAACCAGGTGGCTTGACTCCCTCAGCAGCTTCGAGGTGGTGTACTCATCCTCATTCTCATATCTGTCCCAGATTTTGAAGAGCTTGTCATGGAGCTTCTTATACTGCATTCGGTGGTTCCTCGTCACCATCTGCTCGGACACCAACCGATCTGTGAGCGTGACGTCGTCCGCCTCTGTACGCAACAGAGGCACCATCACGTCGAATGGAAGCTTGCTTCCATTGGCTCTACTGTTGAGGCCCCTGTGCCATCCCTCAACGTCATTGTTGCTCCGTACCGTCTCTCAAAAAACGCTCCAGTTGTCCGGTCTCCAAAGTTTCCCGTTAATCTACGTCCTGTCCACGTACGCCATCAGTCTGTGAAGCTCTTCTGGTCTGTTGGCCGCTTGCGTGTGTAGTTCTATGTAGGCTCCTGGTAAGTGTTTTGATGGTAGGAATGGCAGTGCAATAACCTTTCGGATGACACTTTAACAATTGAGCAACAACACTTACCTTAATTACTTGATAACCCGTGAAAACTTTCTCTTTACCCTCCCTTTGATTTTTATTGCAAAATGAACGTGATAATTTTATAATTTCATAGGTATCTAATAACTTTATTTATACCACAAATAGACCTCCTTTGATAACACCACCAATTAATTATTTGTAAACATGATTAAGAAAGGAAATTTTTTTTTCACAGTCTGAAAATTAAGGTCATTATCTTAACATGATTAAAATTAAAGAAATAATTAGATTTTTTTACAGTTTGAAAATGAAGGTCATTCACTCTTCTCTTCAAAGTATCACATTTCAATTATACAATAGGAAATACAAACATTTAAGTTATATTTAGTCAGGATAAGATAGTGATAAATGGATTTTTATAATTTACTTCATTTATTGTAAGAATATGAATCATTTATTACTACTGGGGCTAATAAATTATACAAACACAGTCACTGACACACAAGCTGGCATAAAATATAATCTATGACAATATATTTGTCTAAATTCATAAATAATATGTCACAAAATACATTTCATTATTAACACACATTCATACTAAACCATATATTATTTATCTCTATATATTATATATATGGTACATAAAGGGTCAGATAGTGGTACATAAAGGGGTGGTACATAAGAGAACTGGTACATAATGGGTGACATTACAGTTTAATTTCCAATTTATGGAACTGAATTGACTCTTTCTTGGTCCTTCTACCCACGCTTATGTGACTGCTGCAAATTAATCATGCACGAATATTATTAAGTGCACTTATTAGTAATGAATTAAAACAATTCTAGATATTTAAATATAAAAAGAAAGAATTGTATCGATTGTGCAACGATTTCAACAATCTCGAAAATACATGACGAAACATTAACAACATGTCAAATCCTTCTTTAAATACATAGGAAACACAACCAATGTAATGAATGCAGTCCAATACAACCAAATACAACATACTAACCAGTGGAAATCTTAAAGCATATACTCTTTAAATGGCAAACGTCGTTAGTAAAATTTAGATAGTAGCGTTCGAAAAGAATGCCCCAGACTCCAGCGAAGCTAATGGGTATAACGCTTTGCACCTGTCCGTCGGTCGGTTGGTCTGTCGGTTGGTCTGTCGGTTGTTAAGCCGATCGGTTGGTCTCTCGGTCAGTCTAAAGCCCTTTATTGTCTCTGTACAATATAAAAGAACACTTTGACGTTAAACCACGCAACCTTTGTGCAGTGAATAATATTTGGGATGAAAAAAGAAGCCTATCAATTATGAGGCCAACAGGTCCAAAGGTCGCGGAAGCTTGTGACATGAAAGCTAAATGTTAAAATATCATTTTGAGAGCTGGCACTACCCATAAAACATAAATTAAGAAGATTTAAATTGTCATAAAATACACCGGATCCAATGTAGCTCCTATTTCTATATAGTTAATTTACCCATTCGATTCAGCAATCGCAGACATGTATATTGTTGTTATTACATATACCTTGTGTCTTTCTGACAATATTGGCGATTTATATTTGGAACTATGTTTTAAGATGGGCGATTGCGGTGCGTTTAATGATGTACTGGGCTTTTGTTGAAATTATTATGCCATCTATTTCCTGAGAGTGTGTGCATTTAGGGAAATTGTATGTTCTTAGAACTAACCCGTTACATCTCCTTTGTGCTTTTTTGTGAACTGCCTTAAACAATACCTTGAAAGTTTGCCTTCTTGTTATGGGGAACTAAAGGAATTTGATTGTGTGTATATCGAACGGGAAAATTCATAAACATTCGCTTAGGTCGATTCCGTTATGGGTATATTATGCGGGTATTAATTGTCACCCACCACATTCTTTATTTTACTGGAAAGTAAATTTGCATAAGTATTTGTATCATGTGCGTATCGAATGTAGTACATTTATTGATCTACAGCCATTAACTAACCTTTTTCATTCTGTGTGTATTCCAATACAATCAGAACTTCCATTGAACACAAATCTTTGCTTTGCATTATTGTTATGATGTGTGTATTATATCCAAACGTATGCTTATTTAAAAACACACGCACATGCTTAGCAGGGACCATTCTTTACGACTAGACTGGACTTAGTTGACTTAGCCCGGGTACTACTTAAATATACTCAGGGTATTATTAACTTTACTTAAATGTACACCGGGTACGGAAAATATGCTGAAACGTACCCGGAAATTCTTATGTTAAATTGATCGTTGTCGGTTTGTTTTTCTCAAATTAATTATGTTAATATTTTTGTCAATTTTCTGTAACATTGCTTCTATATCATCGAAACTCCTACTCAAAAAAAGCATGTTGAGGTTTTGTTTAAGGAAAATTTTGTTTCGTATTCCTTAGCGTGGTTTACGACTTCGGATTTCGGGCGGGAATAAAACTCGGATACAGTCTAAATTTGCCGGGAACGAGTTGGTATATTTTCCGTTCACGGGGTACATTTAAGAATACTAAAGAGTACCCGGGGTACATTTAAGTAGTACTCGAGCCGACAATGACCAATCAAGCGCCACCAAGAAGCACCCTTCATATGAAGATATGCCAAATCTCAGCTTGATAAGTCTATTAACTACACGGATGCAAAATGATATAATAACGCACTCAAATAATAATTTAGCAAGCAGTTATTTAACTACTAGGTATACCTTTAAAAGTGAAATGGTTTGGTAAAGTGTAGATGTGGGAGAAGACAGAGTAAGTTTGAATAATTAATTTTATATAAATTTCCAAATCTAAGTTCCTTTTATCACTATTTCATAGTTTATATTGACATTGTAACTTTAACTTTAGGTTTTGAAACACTTATGACACAGTAAATACCATGTGCTTATTTAACTATTTTATGAATTTAATATTCTTTAGGAAGTAATTAATGATGTGGACTGGTCCATGGATTAAACAAGTTTTATTTTTATCTCCGTTTCAACTATGTAATAAATGGAATGACAACAAGAACATATATTTCAATAATATGTATTGCTTTTATTATGTATAAAGCATTATAAAGCGAATGCAGTACACTGAAAGTTTGTTATTTATATGTTACCAAAATGTGAATATGTTTATGAATTTAATAACTGTCTTACAAACAAATACAGTATCTTCGATGCTCTGAAAAGTTCCTGTACGACAGATCATGTAATACTCGGTCATGTGATAAGAAATACAAACAACAAGACATTTCCTGCAATGTAATTATAAAAATAATTCTACAGCTTTATCCCCCCTACCCCGCCAATGATGATTTTAGAAGGAAATTAACCATAAATCGGCTAGGCTTGCCAAGGGAAAGTGTTTTTAAATTAGCATAACACCATTTCACGATTAAAAACGTCGAAACAGCCAAATTCACATACGCAAACACATCAATACAAAGAGCTAATTAATTGTTGCATATTTCTATCAGAAACAGAACAATAACAAGTAATTATTAAGAATGTATGACGAAACATTTGAAATGAATTTTCTTAGCAGTCAACGGCTGCTGGACTAATGTCCCTATGTTCGTACATTTCTTCGTTGATCAATCCTCCATACCTCTTATAAACCCGCGTGGTACCAACAACGTATCGTTCTGTAGTTGGTGGCAGTCTGAAAATGAAATTCCAATTGCTTAAAACTTTTTGCAAAATATAAAAAAAAACATAATGTTTGATGTGTCGAGCCAGGCTAAGACAAATGTTTTAAATGACATTCACTGTTATCCAGTAAATGATGCATTCGTTTAAAGGCAATTATTTCTCGAAGCACAAATTACTTGTTGCTTACCCGGCATGGTAGCAGAGGAAATTTATCGTCTCAACACAAGAGGCGGGCACCCATCTGTAGTCCAGAGACTCTGACATATAATCGCAATTACGGGCTCCCTCCTCCGAGGTCACAGTACCGGAAGTGTTGTCCCAATTTGTGAAGTTGAGCGCCTTCTTGTCACTCATCCTCTTCCAGTCCTTGGGGTTCAACAGATCCGTGATGTCCAGCCAGAACTTTCCCGGGAAGATGGTGCCTGGAAATAGAGGACAATAGTATTTCCGATTGCAAGAATGATAATAGAATTATTTGAGAGTTTGTGATATAGTTTATGATATGCGTGCAGATAAAGGTAATGCAAATTATAATCGATTGACATAACTTATTTTATGTGAAAGGCCATTAAACCAAGCACTATTCTACATAATTGAAACAAAAAGTTTTGGCATTGACTTTGTATCATTATGTTAGGTTGTGTATATATTCTATATTATACATACATTTAGTTACTTGTCTTAACATAAGACTTGCGAATGTTGACATACATTTCTCTTATGAAAAGTTTCCTGTATTTTAATAAATCCTTTATGTGTGATACTAATAATTTATATTCAATAACTGACCACTGTTTGTTTCTTCAACTATGTTACCACCTTACCTTTCATTCTACGAAGAGCGCCCTCTGCCGCAGCTGCCATGGACTGGGACACAGGGGAAAAGAGATGCCCACCCAATACCTCGCAGTATGACTAAAAAATGATATGATGTGAACTGATGTATGTAATAAACAAGTATAAAACTCGTTATAACAATATTTATGTTTCATTTCATTAAGTTACAAGAAAGTTGCAAATACCTGTTTCACAACTGTTTACTTGAATAAACTCCAAACAAAAACATTGTTCCGCTCGAGTCATCGACTTAAATAAATAAGTGCATCAATTTTCAAACTTATTGTATATTAAGTATTAAATCGTGTTAAGAACTTAAAAAGGCTGCAGTGTTAAGTTATAGAGTATTCACCCGCGCGTCTATCCACGTGACATTAAGTGCCACTGTCCGATAACATCCGTCCGAGTGGCGACAGTAGCCGTCTGGACACACAGCGCCTCCTGGTAATAGAATCGAGCGAAGTTATTTGTAAAAGCACCCACGTACAAATATATGGCCAATTCATAGGATTTCTATAAGATGATAATGGAGGCTATTTTATAATGGTGTTCCTATCCAACGTAACAGATAGAACAATTACAAAAACATATTAATTGAACTAGATTTCAAATATTACTAATAGCAGCATTATTTTTTGGTATATACAGCAGCTTTAATTGTGGGTTGTTAAATATTAATTATTAAAATAACGTTTTAGTGTTTCCCGCCAGGGATATAACGACATGACGGCATAACGTTGTTATTACGTCAGGTGCAAAAAGATGCACTCACTGCTGTATATGCCTGATCATTAGTCAGGTCAAGTCAAGTAATATTTATTTATAAAGTCGGGTATATAAACATATAAACACAAACTCTGAAGAGCTTTTAAAACCGACTTATAAACTCAACATTTACATGATAACACAATAGCACATATAGTATACAACTACCTAACGTAAGACATATTATTAAAAAAAAAGTTAAAACTGTTTAACATGACAAAATGAGCAATACATGGCAGCACAACATTGGATAACGAAATCGATTATTTATCAAACCAGTCAGTCAATTAATTATTTAGATAATTAGACAAACAAAACAATCAACCGAGCAAACTGCTAAAACTGAACCTACTCAAGCATAGATGTCTGTAGATACAGATTTTGAAACAGCATAGTTAATTTATAGCATTAAATATAATAAAATAATCTGAATAGAATCATTAATCATGAATATTTACATAGGTTTAGTACAATAAGGTTAAAATAACAAATTTCAGTGTGTATTCTATAACATGAATATGAAGCATTTGGACACATAGTATTTTGTCATCCTCTGGAGAAGGAGGCTAAAGTATAACAAGTTACATACATGCATATCACATTATAGCATAAGTTTGAAAGAACTTGGTTGGAAATAAATTTAAATAAATAAAGCAGAAAATAGAACTAAACTTAACACTTGAATATATGGTACTACAGCAAAGGATTGAGCAGAAACATTCTCTACATACATAATGCCAGTCATGCATATTAGTCCCGCAGAGGAAAACTAACTAGAGGGAAACTAGACTCATAGAGACAAGCAAGCAAAAAGTAGCAAAACTAAAGGCAAAACATATTGATACAAGCACGCAAAATAGTAGCAGACTAAAGGCAAAACATATAGATACAAACAAGCAAATGATAGCAAAGTAAAAGCAAACCATATAGATACTGCTAGCAAATAATAGTAGATAACTACAGACAAAACATATGGATACCAGCAAGCAAATACAGCAACTAATAGCAAGCTAATGAAAAAAAGACACAAGGTAAAATGAACAAAAGATAAGTATACAGAGTACAGGGTAACATAATGCTATGTAGTATTGTATCTGGCCAGCCAGCATGTCAGCGCTCCCTACCGGGCACACGCAGAACAGTTGCAATCTGGTCCATTCAATTGGTCGATCAGGGACCTGAACTGGTTGTAGGACGAGCACTGTCTGAATGTGTCCGGCAGAGAGTTCCACATACTGGCTGCAGAGTAGCGGAAAGAGTTCCTGCCAAACCTTTCGGTTCTAGGTCTTGGAAGTTCCGCACAGTTAGTATACCTAAAAAGCATTCAACATTAAATCCATACAACTATTACATGTCTGTTACACATTTGTGGAAATTCTATTTGTTATTAAGCGTATTCACCAAGATTGAATATTTTAATAACAGACATATTTTAAAATTAACAAATAAAGTATATTTTTATTACCATTCGCTCTCAAAATCCAGAACACTGCCACGAACAAATACTTCGTCAACATGTCTCTACGAAAAATACGAGGCAAATGACGCTAGGAGTATGTGGTATGAAAACCGTGCATTCCCGGGTCCCTAGTTTTGCTCGCGATACGCATCCGTGCTACTATGCTACTGACTCATTTCTGAGGATTTTCATTAAAGGGACTTGTTCGCAGTTTGACAAAATGGCCATTATGAAGAGAATGGGCAACTATTGAAAACAAAATGTATTCATTCTATAAAAACAAAAAGAAAACCATCCAGCTTAAGCAAAAGTTAACTGTATCGTGTCGTTTTTTGATAATTATCAATAGAAAGATATACACGTAGGCTGTCATATGATACTTTTGGAAATACATGTATTGTGAACCGTGAAGATGCTTGTGTTAGACTGTTAGATTTTGCTCACAAAGATAACGGTTTCAAATCCATGCCAATAATCGTAGTCAATGTGTTCTTGCTATAAGACTATTTCAGATTATTCAAAAATATAACAGTTTGTTTTTGAACTCATGTAATGATTCTTTTAAAAAATAACGAAAACATGTTCCTTATTTATGCTTCAACAAACTTTTGAGTCAAGACATTGTTGCAAGTTCAAACCCATTTTTTTCCTAAACTCTGTTAACATGATATATTGGAGAATATCATAACTATATCAAACATTCTGATTTAAAACACGCAACACGCACGTTAATATGAAATTCAAGTACCAAAACAAACTACGTTATAACTACTTGTAAGTGCGAGTTTGATACATAAACTATGCACTACTGGTATGCAGTAATATGAAAACAAAACAAGGATATTGTGAAAACTTTTCCTGTTTTGATCTAAACGCATCAACATATTTAACAGTTTTAATGGATTTTGTTACACATAAGGCAATATAGTATATCCAAACCTTACCAATTTAACGCATATAAATCACGAGTTGCTTTTAAAAGCGCTACTGTAGTCATCGTGCCTTTAAAACATTGTGCAAACAAAGTATGTCTAAAATTGTTATCGGTGCTTAATGTTTAGCTGAGCAGCAATGAGTTGTATTAAACTTGACATGTATCCTGCTGATTATTTGTATTTATTTCACACAGAATTCTCAAAAAAACACCAGTTGCCAGAACCTAATATAATATAATATGTGTTTTTCCGGGAAAACAAGATGTGTGATCTGAATGTGATCAGTATTTCTTAAAATAATACAGCCAGTATGTACATATTTTAGAGACAAAATATTCATAATCATGACAGTACAATGGACAGACGAACGCCTATTGTAAATAATGATATCTTTGTAAAATTTCCAAAAACTTTGAATATATTTCTAGATATAAATAAGTTAATTTACTCACAAAATGTTCCTGGGAACGCATATTTAGCGGTCAGAACTTACTGCGCATACTTATGCCAGTTACATAAAAATACCCTACGTGAATCAATTGTAGAGGGGTGGTAACAAATAATTACAATGGCCTACACAAGTTACGAAAATCAAACCGATTTGTAGAACAGCGCCTACCAAACGACCAGCAATATTAAAAAGTGCCTCTCTTGTTGATGAAACTTGAAGTTTCTCTGTACACAAAATTCTTATTAGATTTGCTTTTATATAGTGCTGATGCAGAGAGTATGCACATGAAAGCGGAAGTATAGCAGATGAAAGCGGAAGTATAGCATATATTTGTTTCGGGTATCCTTACATGGGTGGATATTTGATTAGGTTCCATTCTTAATTAAAAAATATTCAAAAACACAATTAGTAAAGCAGTGTCGACAGACCGCGATTATGAAGGCTTATTTGCAAACGTCAAAAGCTGTAAAGAGAACACCGTTACGGACATAAATACTTGTTTGATAATATTTTTTTATTTCAACTTAATTTAAATGAATTTTTTGGCGTTGTTTCATTGTATAAAGTGATCATGAGTGGCTATTACATAAATTCCAAATCGTCAGTGACTTTATCAGAACATTAAGTGCGTAACGGTGTAAATACACATTTCAATTACGTTTTACAACTTTAAGCATTTCTATAAAATGTTTGGGTACATGTTTATATACTAAATTCTTTTTTCATCGGACACCTTTTTGAAGACTTTATGATGTTTAAACACGTTTGCAGTTTTTGTTGAATCTTAATGTATATAAAAGTCTTCTTTTTTATGCGGCGTAACGGTGTTGTCACATTTGTAACGGTGTGGACAGATTATCTTATACTTTCATATTCTTGTTTATGCGCATCGTGTTTTTTACTAGAAAGAATGTCAGATAAGTTCCATGTAAAATGCGTGAAGTTGTTTGAAAGACAATCGGCGATATGAATACCAACTTTATTCGCATCATATGGTTTGTATAAATTTCTCCACACCGTTACGATGTTGTCAACACCGTTTCTCATTCAGCGTAACGGTGTGGAACGTAACGGTGATGACATTCGGGAATTCTGACAGAACTGATTCCAATTGTTTTAATTCTCCATTTTTGTCTGATAAATTTCATGTAACATTTGCAATGTTGTTTGATAAACAATCGGCGACATGAAAACTAAGTTTATTCACACCATAATGTGTGTATATATTTGTGCACACCGTTACGATGTTGTCATCATCGTTACTCATTGAGCGTAACGGTGTGGACTGTAACGGCGAAGACATTCAGGCATTTGATCATCCACAAACAGCATGCTACTTGTCTCATAATACATAATATTTGAAAATCATAAAAGAACAGGAAGTGAAAATATTAAAGAAAATGGAAGAACGGTGTTGACACTGAATAAATGTACGTTTAATATTTTACTTACTTTTTGATGATTTTCACATTTTTCGCGCTCTGTTCATTGCTTAATTATGACGTAAAAGGTTGAAAGAATGTTTACTTTTCGGAAAAAAGTTGTATCCCCGTATCATTCCCGTGCGGTAGATGAAATTTTCTCCGTAATGGTGTTGACTTGAAAAATTACGGACAGAGCCATAACTGACCATTTATAAATAGTCTGCATATAAAGCTACTATATGTAACTGTTATAAAGTTAAGTTTAAATATAAAAATAGCTCCATATTGTTGGTTTTTTTATTTTGGTTTGACATTCTTTTATAAAACAATCAAGAAAATTACCCTTTAAGAATTCGGACAACACACCGTTACTAAAATACATGGGGGTTAGTTGCTTCGACAAAGCATAAAACTGCTTTAAGCGTGTGAACTGCTAAGAACTCTTATCCAATACTGTTTACATATTATTTAACATTGTAATTATGAAAAGTATCTCTGTTAATGTCTACCATTTAGATAATTGTTGAATATGGACAGTAAATGGATCCTAATCAAATATTCACCCACATCCCTGAAAAACGACCTGATATAATAACGCACTCAAATAATAATTTAGCAAGCAGTTATTTAACTACTAGGTATACCTTTAAAAGTGAAATGGTTTGGTAAAGTGTAGATGTGGGAGAAGACAGAGTAAGTTTGAATAATTAATTTTATATAAATTTCCAAATCTAAGTTCCTTTTATCACTATTTCATAGTTTATATTGATATTGTAACTTTAACTTTAGGTTTTGAAACACTTATGACACAGTAAATACCATGTGCTTATTTAACTATTTTATGATTTTAATATTCTTTAGGAAGTAATTAAGGTTGTAGACTGGTCCATGGATTAAACAAGTTTTATTTTTATCTCCGTTTCAACTATGTAATAAATGGAATGACAACAAGAACATATATTTCAATAATATGTATTGCTTTTATTATGTATAAAGCATTATAAAGCGAATGCAGTACACTGAAAGTTTGTTATTTATATGTTACCAAAATGTGAATATGTTTATGGATTTAATAACTGTCTTACAAACAAATACAGTATCTTCAATGCTCTGAAAAGTTCCTGTACGACATATCATGTAATACTCGGTCATTTGATAAGAAATACAAACAAGACATTTCCTGCAATGTAATTATAAAAATAATTCTACAGCTTTATCCCCCCTACCCCGCCAATCATGATTTTAGAAGGAAGTTATACATAAATCGGCTAGGCTTGCCAAGGGAAAGTGTTTTTAAATTAGCATAACACCATTTCACGATTAAAAACGTCGAAACAGCCAAATTCACATACGCAAACACATCAATACAAAGAGCTAATTAATGGTTGCATATTGCTATCAGAAACAGAACAATAAAAAGTAATTATTAAGAATTTATGACGAAACATTTGAAGTGAATTTTCTTAGCAGTCCACGGCTGCTGGACTGATGTCCCTACGTTCGTACATGTCTTCGTTGATCCATCCTCCATACCTCTTATAAACCCGCGTGGTACCAACAACGTATCGTTCTGTAGTTGGTGGCAGTCTGAAAATGAAATTCCAATTGCTTCAAACTTTTTGCAAAATATAAAAAAACATGATGTTTGATGTGTCGAGCCAGGCGAAGACAAATGTTTTAAATGACATTCACTGTTATCCAGTTAATGATGCATTCGTTTAAAGGCAATAATTTCTCGAAGCACAAATATTACTTACGTTGCTTACCCGGCATGGTAGCAGAGGAAATTTATCGTCTCAACACAAGAGGCGGGTACCCATCTGTAGTCCAGAGACTCTGACATATAAACGCAATTCCGGGCTCCCTCCTCCGAGGTCACAGTACCGGAAGTGGTGTCCCAATTTGTGAAGTTGAGCGCCTTCTTGTCGCTCATCCTCTTCCAGTCCTTGGGGTTCAACAGATCCGTGATGTCTAGCCAGAACTTTCCCGGGAAGATGGTGCCTGGCAATAGAGGACAATAGTATTTCCGATTGCAAGAATGATAATTGAATTATTTTAGAGTTTGTGATATAGTTTATGATATGCGTGCAGATAAAGGTTATGCAAATTATAATCGATTAAAATAGCTTATTTTATGTGAAAAGCCATTAAACCCAGCACTATTCTACATAATTGAAACAAAAAATTTTGGCATTGACCTTTGTATCATTATGTTAGGTTGTGTATATATTCTATATTATACAGACATTTAGTTACTTGTCTTAACATAAGACTTGCGAATGTTGACAACAATTTCTCTTATGAAAAGTTTCCTGTAGTTTAATAAATCCTTGATGTGCGATACTTACAATTTATATTCAATTACTGACCACTGTTTGTTTCTTCAACTATGTTACCATCTTACCTTTCATTCTACGAAGAGCGCCTTCTGCCGCAGCTGCCATGGACTGGGACACAGGGGAAAGGAGATGCCCACCCAATACCTCGCAGTATGACTAAAAAATGATATGATGTGAACTGATGTATGTAATAAACAAGTATAAAACTCGTTATAACAATATTTTTGTTTCATTTCATTAAGTTACAAGAAAGTTGCAAATACCTGTTTCACAACTGTTTACTTTAATAAACTCCAAACAAAAACATTGTTCCGCTCGAGTCATCGACATAAATAAATAAGTGCATCACTTTTCAAACTTATTGTATATAAAGTATTAAATCGTGTTATGAACTAAAAAAGGCTGCAGTGTTAAGTTATAGAGTATTCACCCTCGCGTCTATCCAAGTGACATTAAGTGCCACTGTCCGATAACATCCGTCCGAGTGGCGACAGTAGCCGTCTGGACACACAGCGCCTCCTGGTAATAGAATCGAGCGTTATTTGTAAAAGCACCCACGTACAGATATATGGCCAATTCATAGGATTTCTATAAGATGATAATGAGGCTATTTTATAATGGTGTTCCTATCCAACGTAAACAGATAGAACAATTGCAAAAACATATAAATATTATTAATAACAGCAGTATGTTTTGTATATACAGCAGCATTGATTGTGGGTTGTTAAATTTTAATTATTAAAATAACTTTTTAGTGTTTCCCGCCCGGGATATAACGACATGACGGCATGACGTTGTTATTACGTCTGGTGCAAAAAGATGCACTCACTGCTGTATATGACGATCGTTAGTCAAGTCAAGTCAAGTCAAGTAATATTTATTTATAAAGTCGGTTATATAAACATATAAACACAAGCTCTGAAGAGCTTTTAAAACCGACTTATAAATTCAACATTTACATGATAACACAATAGCACATATAGTATACAACTACCTAACGTAAGACATATTATTTAAAAAAAAGTTAAAACTGTTTAACATGACAAAATGAGCAATACATGGCAGCACAACATTGGATAACGAAATCGATTATTTATCAAACCAGTCAGTCAATTAATTATTTAGATAATTAGACAAACAAAACAAGCAACCGAGCAAACTGCTAAAATTGAACGTACTCAAGCATAGATGTCTGTAGATACAGATTTTGAAACAGCATATTTATTTTATAGCTTTAAATATAATAAAATAATCTGACTAGAATCATTAATCTTGAATATTTACATAGGTTTAGTACAATAAGGTTAAAATAACAAATGTCAGTGTGTATTCTATAACATGAATATAAAGCATTTGGACACATAGTATTTTGTCATCCTCTGGAGAAGGAGGCTAAAGTATAACACGTTACATACATGTATATCACATTATTGCATAAGTTTGAAAGAACTTGGTTAGAAATAAATTAAAATGATTAAAACAGAAAATAGAACTAAACTTAACACTTGAATATATGGTACTACAGCAAAGGATTGAGCAGAAACATTCTCTACATACATAATGCCAGTCATGCATATTAGTCCCGCAGAGGAAAACTAACTAGAGGGAAACTAGACTCATAGAGACAAGCAAGCAAAAAGTAGCAAAACTAAAGGCAAAACATACTGATACAAGCACGCAAAATAGTAGCAGACTAAAGGCAAAACATATAGATACAAACAAGCAAATGATAGCAAACTAAAAGCAAAACATATAGATACTGCTAGCAAATAATAGTAGAAAACTAAATACAAAACATATGGATACCAGCAAGCAAATACAGCAACTAATAGCAAGCTAATGAAAAAAAAAGACAAAGGTAAAATGAACAAAAGATAAGCATTACAGAGTACAGGGTAACATAATGCTATGTAGTATTGTATCTGGCCAGCCAGCATGTCAGCGCTCCCTACCGGGCACACGCAGAACAGTTGCAATCTGGTCCATTCCATTGGTCGATCAGGGACCTGAACTTGTTGTAGGACGAGCACTGTCTGAATATGTCCGGCAGAGAGTTCCACATACTGGCTGCAGAGTAGCGGAAAGAGTTCCTGCCAAACCTTTCGGTTCTAGGTCTTGGAAGTTCCGCACAGTTAGTATACCTAAAAAGCATTCAACATTAAATCCATACAACTATTACATGTCTGTTACACATTTGTGGAAATTCTATTTGTTATTAAGCGTATTCACCAAGATTGAATATTTTAATAACAGACATATTTTAAAATTAACAAATAAAGTATATTTTTATTACCATTCGCTCTCAAAATCCAGAACACTGCCACGAACAAACACTTCGTCAACATGTCTCTACGAAAAATACGAGGCAAATGACGCTAGGAGTATGTGGTATGAAAACCGTGCATTCCCGGGTCCCTAGTTTTGCTCGCGATACGCATCCGTGCTTCTATGCTACTGACTCATTTCTGAGGATTTTCATTAAAGGGACTTGTTCGCAGTTTGACAAAATGGCCATTATGAAGAGAATGGGCAACTATTGAAAACAAAATGTATTCATTCTATAAAAACAAAATAGAAAACAATCCAGCTTAAGCAAATGTTAACTGTATCGTGTCGTTTATTGATAATCATCAATAGAAAGATAAACAAGTAGGCTGTCTTATAATACTTTTGGAAATACGAGTATTATGAAACGTTAACATGCTTGTTTTAGCGCGTTAGATTTTGCTCACAAAAATAACGGTTTCAAATCCATGCTAATAATTTTAGTCAATGTTTTCTTGCTATAAGACTATTTCAGATTATTAAAAAATATAATAGTTTGTTTTTGAACATATTTAATATTTTATTGATATTTTTGAAAAATAACGAAAACATGTTCCTTAATTATGCTTCAACAAACTGTTTAGTCAAGACATTGTTGCAATTTTAAACCCATTTTTTCTAAACTCTATAAACATAATAAATTGGAGAATATCATAACAATATCACACATTCTAATTTAAAGTGTAGCACGTTAATATCAAATTCAAGTACCAAATCAAACTAAGTTATAACTACTTGTAAGTGCGATTTTGATACATAAACTGTGCACTACTGGTATGCAGATATATGAAAACAAAACAAGAGTATCGTGAAAACTTTACCTGTTTTGATCTAAACGCATCAACAATTTAAACATTTTTTAGATGGTCGCTTTAGCGACCGTCTAAAGTGCTTGATGTGAAATTCAGGTCGATACGGCCAAGGTATGATTAACCCAATACCCGCTTGCGTATCCGCGCAAGAAAGAGTTGTATAATTTATGCAAGAGGTTTGAGTTCTCCAATTATGTGTATTCACAAATGGAAACATTATATTAATATCGTGTTACATTCAATATTTTCGAACGGTGTTTTATAGAAAAGAATCAATAATCAATGATCGTATTGTACATGTCGCGGAGGAGATTGTTTATGAATGATTAAAATAGTCCACTTTCTGCTGCGTGTGCGTGACGCAGTATTTTCGCTCAGCTCATTCATAAATCTGAGGCTGGCGATAAACAAAGGGGAGTCCGTGTGAGAATAACGCAATAGTATAAGGTTACGCTTGTTTATATTCACAGGTCTCAATTAATAATACGTTGATCACGAGTTCAACAATTATTACAGGGATACGATAGACAACATAAAAAAAAATTGTCATTATCGCTGAAACTGTTAAAAAACATTTAAATATAACAATAATATTCTCTAAAAAATGTTGTCCTGCTGTTTTGAAATAAGGTTTGAAATTTTGTTTTCTAAATAACTTAATTCAAAACAAAAGTTTAATTATAGTGTTTTTTACTTGTTAGTCGCATATTTGCCGCAGTATAATGTGTGTTATAATAGGCAAACCATATATTAGTAAAATTCAATCTTCCTTCGCACATAGAAGGAATGGGTCAATTAGGTGCTGCGTTTCCTTTGCTTACTTCAGTTAGAGGTCAATTATTTACGTAAAAGCAATCACAAGACTCCGGCTTCAAAGGAATTGCGGAGCGTTCTTACATAATAAAAGTCGTAGTCGCATGGTATTTGCGTTTTGCGTCCTATTTGGTCACGTGGTTCTTTTTCGCGGGTGTTTTGGCATTCATGATATTAGGCTATTAATAGATGCGCCTGTCGATAAACAAAGGAAAGTTTACGGGTTATAACAACGCAATAGGTTACGCTCTCGCATACAACTCAATGACGTAGTACAGGTCGTAAATTGAGAGATTCGGAAAAAAGTTGACGCTTATTTATATCCTCAATTTATAAAACGTTGAACATAAGTTCAACAATAACTTCAGCGATACGATAGACAAAAAAAAGTTTCATAATTGCTAAACCCGAATATAACAAACAATTTATAATAATAATACAAATGCAATAGTAGAAGGTTAGTAGAAGGTTAAGCTTGTTTATATTCACAGTTCTCAATACATAGACAGTTGGATATGAGTTCATCAATTACTACAGGCATACTATAGGCAACCTCGAAAATGCTTTTTAATCGCTAAAACCGAAAACAACTTAATATATTATATTAAATATATTTATAACAATAAATGTCTTTTAAAAATGTAGTCGGCGTATACGCTGACTTAAAAATAAGTTAGCAATTTCTTTTTTAAATAATTAAATACAATTAAACAAAAGTTAAACTATTGTGTTGTGTTTTTCACTTGTAAGCTGCATATTCACCGCATGAAATGTGTGTTAGCATTGTCAAACCACACATTAGTGCGAGTAAATAAAAAATATACTACGGGAGAGCACTTCATATGTGTCCTCATATGCCTTGTTATGAGTATCTTTCTTCACTATCGAAATATATCGTATGTTTATATTTGATTAAAACGCAGTTTTCTTTCGACACATTTAAATCATACGTCAATAGCGCCGTCATGCGAAAATGGGTCTTATGCGTTTCGGCAAGCGTTTGTTAAACCCAACATGTGCTTTTGCGCAGTCAGGCCATAGGCGATGCTGTTCGCTTTAAAATCACTCAATATGTTATGTTTCTCCTTACCAGAAGGAGGGAAAGCTGAGTGGGCTATTTATATGATGGGCGCATATGGAATAAGACCCATTTTCGCATGACGAGGGTCATTACAAATCTCATTGCGAATTGAAAATGCCACATTTAAGAACAATGCTTTTTGATACAAAATTGAATTGAAAATAGCAAACTTGTTAATAATGGCAGCCTATCCACACATTAAGGAATGATTTCCAGACGTGCTGACCAAGTACGGCAAACATTGTGGTACTATAATTCAACGATTTTCTCTTATTGTGACACTATCCTATATCGCTAATGATTGTTTTCTCATCTTGGAGGCGAAAGTGAAACTCTGCGAGATGGATTGTAACGCGTAATTGTAACAGGGCCACAATTTGTGTCGTTTGAGCATACAGAGAGTAGTCCGGAATTTCTTACACTGAACAGTGCTACATCCTTTGAATTGAGCACATACGCAGTGATGTAGCAAAAATTCAGAGGTTGTATCTCGAATTAGCTTATTAAATATTCGAAAATATTCATGCGTGTCTGTTGGCGTTATGTAAAAGCGATAAGATGAAAACTGAAACAGCTACGCCTAAAAGCGCTTTAGTGCTCTATACCTATGTTTATGTTAGCGTTGTTGACACCGTGTGAAATGCTCGGGTAACAAGTAAAGCATAAACAGCAATGTTTATATACTTTTATTCCTCCATATACAAGATACGAATATTATTGTTTATTTTGAATTTGTATATGGTGTCAAAAATCAAAAGTGTTGTACACGGAACTTTCATTATGAATTTATATTCTTGGTGAGATAGTCATTTGATATCAGAAAAAATATTCCTTTAATATGATGGTGACTGCAAATTTTCTTTATATTAAGTTATCATTACCATTTTCATCATACTTTCTATGCTTTCAGAACTTCCAAAAAGCATGTTGTTTTTATTTTGTCTTCGTTATTTCTATGAAATAATAAGGATGATAAAAAGTGCACACAAAACTCGACCCGTGCGCTATGACACACACTTTATAAAGTTGAATGGCGTGTGTTCATTTCAAACTTGCGATTGATTTTCAAAAATGAATTGCGCGTTCAATTATGCAATAGCGAACATCTTCAGTGCCTTCAGCGCTTTGATTGGAATTTGTTACAAATAAGACAATATATGTCCCCAACCGTCCCAAGTTAACGCATATAAATCACTTATTGCCTTTAACAGCGCGACTGTAGTCAGCGTGCCTTTAATACATTGTGCAAACAAACAACTTCTAAAAATTAAACGGTGCTAAAACTAATTTGTTTTATTACACTTGACATGTCTCCTGCTGATTATTCGTATTTATTTCCCACAGAAATCTGAACAAAACACCAGTTCGCCAGAACCTACATATAAATTATGTGTTTCTCCGGGAAAACAAGACGTGTGATCTGAATGTGATCAGTATTTGTTAAAATAATATATCCAGTACGTACATATTTGAGAGAAAAACTATTAATAATCATGACCGTAAAATGGACAGGCAAACGCATATTATAAATAATAACAACGGTGTGAAATTTCCAAATCTTTGAATATATTACTACATATGAATACATTATTTACGGTCAGTTAATTTACTCACAAACTGTTCCTGGGAACGCATATTAAAGGGGCCTTTTCACAGATTTTGGCATATTTTGAAGTTTGTCATTAAATGCTTTATATTGATAAATGTAAACATTGGATCTAAAAAGCTCCAGTAAAAAATCAAGAATAAAATTAAAAAAAGGAAAAAAAAGTAGCCCGCAGTAGGGCTCGAACCAGTGACCCCTGGAGTCCTGGAGTAAAAACCAATTAGACCGCTCGGCCATCCTGCCAAGTATCTATAAGAGACGTATTTTATACTTTATATAAGCAATCTTCGTTTTTTCACAAAATTAAACGACAACAACAGAACTCTCCAAATTATTCAATCGTTTCACGTTGCAACGTTTGATAATTTTCAGGTTTTTAAATCGTCAAAAGATGCATATAATGGCTATATTAGAACATGGTAAATGTTCAGTATTACTGTTTCCTCACAAATATCATAACTTAACAGAAAATTTGCGAATCTGAAACAACTTTTTTCAATTTTGTCAATTTACCAAAACGTGAAGAGATCCCTTTAAGCAGTCAGAACTCAATGCACATACTTATGCCAGTAAGAGAAAAATTTCCTACGTGAATCAATTGTAGAGGGGGGAGGGCAGAAACAACTAATAACAATGGCCTACACAAGTCACGAAAATCAAACGGATTTGTAGAACAGCGCTCTACCAAACAAATAGAAGTGTTTAAATGTGCCTCTCCTGTTGATGAAACTTGAGGTTTCTCTATACACATTTTTTAAAACTATGTTTGCTTTATAGTAATTTATGTTTTAAATATTTCATCACCCACGCTGCATTACATTTTGAGCGATTCGCGACACAAGTCAAACATGTATTTGCTATTAAGAGCCATAACCCCGGCTTGAATTGAATCAATATATCAATTGGACGAATATCGCATGCTGGTTAAAGTTTTTATCACGTTTCATTCGGCTGGACAGTTTGAGTCGCGTTCGGCTAAAGTTAAGCATATCATTATTTAGATAAAAGACCCACAACTCCGGTTATGTAAATATGTTTATTAAAATATTCGTACTATATGTTTCACTAATTATTCTCTTGTTTATGTAGCGTAAATGAAACTAATGGAATACTTAAGTCTGATTGTTGCGTATACAGTTAAATCGTAAGCTCTCGGATTATATTGAACGTTGCTTATGAAATGCTTATAGCAGGTGACTGATTGTTTTCACAATTCAAGAAAATACATACAACTAAAACAAGTATTAAACTTTTAAACATGATGGCGTCACAAAGCCTTTGAACTGTCGATACAAAAACTTCGGGTTATAAAACCAATAGATGTCTACATTGTGTAAGAGAAATGCAGTATGTTATAATTATGTCAAGTTGTTTTCTAAATAAGCGCGTTTTATTTCGGTCGGCCGTGGGAAAAAGCGCAAGCGTTCACACAGAACTCGTATATCTTGGGTGAACCAATTCACTCATTCCAATTTAAAAGCGTTTTTATGTTTGCAAAGCACTAGAAATAAAACAAACACATGATTTTGATAGTGTGTTTAAAGAGGCAGTTAGAAAAGCGCAATTACAGTTTTATTTAACCAAAAACAAACATGATAACATTCAAAAAGCGGAGAAAAGCCTACCGATATGAAAATGTTGTATTAGTGTTTTGTAATATGTATGACTCAAAACAATTACAATAAAATATTGCTAACGAACACATATATCTTTAAGAGCATATACGGCATGTAACGTATACATGAGGTTTTGAATAATGAAATTTAAATTACTTTACACACGCGCTCCGAAGCATTTTAAATATGACAAGCAATGTATAAAAGCTAACTTCTAGATATACTATCTAATATAGATAATCTATATACATTTACCAGTTAAACTGTCGGTCAGCCGTTGAATCACTCACGTTTTAAATCATGCAATTAAATGCATGAATCAAACACAAACGAATTATGAATACAAACCCATTATGCGACGACTACTTCTTTGAAACGTTGATGCGCCTTTAATCTAAATCTGCAAAAATGACTAAAAACATATGCTTTGCGAATACAGGCTTAGTTAACTCTGTTGTATTGATGCAGATTCCAATAGATGTATTGACCTTATAACATGCAGACATTTGCAATACGAGGTGTATGCAAAGACAACATAATATGTTGTAAACTTTATAATTGTATTTAATGCGTAATATTGTATAAGTACGTGTAGTTATAAATTCTGGACCAGGCATGACGCCCACCAAGCTTTTAAACCGGTGTAAAAGCCGTGTACTTTGTATTTACGTTGCATTCCCCATACCTATTCGAAGACATTCAGTGTTAGTGTTTAGTTATTTTGTATTATATTGTATGTTTTATCGAATGTACAACCATTAATTGATATTTGCCTTATACTAATGTCATTTGGATGGTCACAAGACTAAAGACATAACGTTTTGGACGCTTCATGTTTTCTATCATGTGTGTTACTTTATAATTACCATCGACAGGAGGCGCTGTGTGTTCAGACGGTTTCTGTCGCCACTCAGACGGATGTTACCGTACAGTGGCCCTAAATGTCGCGTGGATAGAGGCCATGGTAAGGACATCAATGATTCACTCAATTTCGCTATGTAACTTTATCCGTCTGTTGTGATAGACGCTCGTTCAACTTATGACAAAACACGATTGTGTACGTAAATGTGTCATGCGTGAAAGCAAAGAAATCGAGATCGGCAAAATCACTTATCAGTATGCATGAATACATCGCCCCTTGGTGCAAAAAGATGTGCCAATGAAATTAAATGGCACATGGTGCCTTTTTGCACCAATGGGGCGATATTTTAATAGCGTGGTGATGAATATTTCCATACTTTACATCTTTGGTGACATATTCAATGTAATTAATATACATAGTATGCCATCAGTTAAATCCCTTTCCAACAAATATTTTCGAAAAAACAAACTTGGCAGAAACCGTTTTCTTATAGAAACAATGTTATCCGATGTACAGAACTCGGAATTGAATCGGTAAAAGTAGTTAGAGAATCGGCGTGAACCCCCTTTCAAACTTAAAAGTAAATCAAATGCCTCTCTAAATCAATTTTACATTTCATTACATTTAGTTCAATTTCACAGTATACTGAATTATTTTCACTGGTCTTTCGGCTCCAAAAAATAACAACATTTCGAAGTCTATCGAACATTAAGTGTATCAGCGCTGTTCCGGGTCGGCATCATATAAACTCTATATATAATCACATCTACAGTGCGGGTTGCCGGTAACAACAGTTGAATGTCTACGTCATAATAAACGAACATTGCCGATCATAAGTATTTAAATGAAGAGTGGGATATATTTAGAATACTTCTGATCATGTTTATTATTATTATTATTAAGCCAGTCGTACTGCGAGGTGTTGGGAGGGCATCTCCTCTCCCCTGTGTCCCAGTCCATGGCAGCTGTGGCAGAGGGCGCTCTACGTAGAATGAAAGGTAGAGTAGATACATATATGCATTGTGAACAAAGATTATTTTATAATAAGCAACAAGATTGGAACAATGGTACCAGATTATGTATTTTACAAGGTTTCTAATTCAAAATATACTTCTGCTTTTGCGGAAACCAATACCTTTATGACACTTAAGACTTGTTCTTTTGCCAAGCACACTCTTCCCTGGCAAGTTCTGGCTTGACATCACGGATCTGTTGAACCCCAAGGACTGGAAGAGGATGAGCGACAAGAAGGCGCTCAACTTCACCAAATAGGAAACCACTTCTGGTACTGGAACCTCGGAGGACGGCGCCCGGTATTGCGTGTACATGTCCGAATCTCTGGCCTACAGATGAGTGTCCGTTTCCTGCGAGGAGAAGATGAACTTTCTCTGCAATCCTGCCGGGCAAGCAATGTAAGTCAGTTAGCACCAGGCAATTCTTTGTAAAACGTTTATACTAATAGTTTTCACCTCATTATTTAGTCAGCATTGTCCAATGGTTACTTTCCTATAACTGCTGTGCGAAGTTTGAAATGATTTCCAAAAGCTTATATTTATTAAACATTCAATTTAAATCAACAAGCTAACGTCACACGTTTGAGTCTACATTTTACGTTAATTCTTACCGTAAATATCAAATAAAAGTGTGTTTTTTTCTTGAAATGTGTTTTTTTTTGCAGCCTTCCACCAACAACAGAAAGATACCCTATTGGAACCACCAGTGTCTGCAAGATACAGCACGGATATTATCAGTGGGTGCAGGAGCAGATGTATGAATACAATGATGTCAGTCTGCGGGATGTTGATTGCTGAACGATGGTATTTCAACAACGTCAGTCAAACGGTGTATGATTTATTTGATATATTGCTGTGGCTGTGGATTAAGTATTTGTTTTTCTTATATTACAACTAGTCAGTAAAACATAATGAATTAATATATGATGTTGGTTGTGGTTGATACATGATTGTTTA
The DNA here is from genome assembly GCF_020536995.1 of Dreissena polymorpha. Taxonomy (NCBI): domain Eukaryota; kingdom Metazoa; phylum Mollusca; class Bivalvia; order Myida; family Dreissenidae; genus Dreissena; species Dreissena polymorpha. Next base: position 121,039,807 of record NC_068357.1, read on the forward strand.
TAATTTTGCAATTACTGTTCACGCTTTCGCTTGTTTCAGTTGATGGTGCATTTGCATGATGAGAACGCTACAAAATCATGCTTGTTGTCGTTAAGAACATCTGAGGGCGACTCCATGCCTAATGCGGCGATTAAGTTTCCACCAATGTATTTATACATTGATTAAAACAAATAAATATTGAGATGTGCTCTGTGAAAAAGGGGTTTAATGCATGTGCGTAAAGTGTCATCCCATATTAGCTAATGCAGTCCGCACAGGCTAATCAGCAATTACACTTTCGCTGTTATGATATGAGTCATGTTCTGACAAAACTGGGCTTAATGCATGTGCGTAAAGTGTCGTCCCAGATTAGCCTGTGCAGTCCGCACAGGCTAATCAGGGACGACACTTTCCGCTTAAATGGTATTTTTACGTTTAAAGGAAGTCCCTTTTTACCGAAAATCTAATTTTAGGTGGAAAGTGTGGTCCCTGATTAGCCCGTGCGGACTGTACAGGCTAATCTGGGAAGACACTTTACCCACATGCATTAAACCCCTTTTTCACAGAGCACGGCTCATATCTAAAAAGGAATCATGGTATCAAAATGTGAAGAGTTCCAGAGAAATTGTTTGCCAAAGAACACGTGTTTTATTATGGAAATCACATTTATCCAGGCATAAAAACACACACATTAAAACATACCAGTATCCAATTGATGTGCACACACGAAAGGCATATCTTATGAACAACATCTTATGAGCTTTGAGTTTTCAATCAACAAAGTTTAATGAGCATGTTTAAGAGTGCCGATAGAATCCTTGAACAATAGTTGTTTTTATTTCAACATGATACTGATTACTATGTGTTATATATTTTCATTAAACGATATCAATCAATCACATTGACAAATACTCAAAGTTCTCTCAAATTGTAATCGTTATAATTCAAATTTAAATCAGGGCCAGAATCTAAAACCAAATATCGTTGTTTTTGAAACGACAATCTGTGTTGAAATAAATACATAGAAGGTATTCTCTAAATAAAATACAAGTGGACCAAGATGATCGGTAACGTGACCTCTCGGAACCCATAAAACAATTTGAACAATACGCAAGTTCATTTGTATTTTCATAATATTACTGTTTAAATATACTGGAATTATCGTTTGTTATTGAAAATAAATTACACTTTCACGTGTTTTTTTTTTTACTTTTCAATTCGATGTTACTTAATTTTTAAAAGGGTTTGTTCATTCAAGGAAGTAACATGAAGTTAATGCAGTCTCGAATGCATCAAAAGTGTATTCATATCGCATATCATTATCTGTGTATCGTGAAAAAAAATGCAATTCAAGGAATACGTTTTGTATTTTGACGGCGCTCTGTGAAAACCGGCTTAATGCATGTGTTTAAAGTGTCGTCCCAGATTGGCATGTGAAGTCCCGCAGCTAGAGGGACGACTCTATCCGCTTGGACAATATTTTCATTAACAAAAGATTTCTGCTCAACGAATATTTCCATAAAAGCGGATTGAGTCGTCCCTGATCATTATGTGTGGACTACATAGGCTAATCTGGGACGACACTTTACGCACAAGCTTTAAAAGAAAATAAAAATCAAATTTTCAATTGAAAATTAATAACTCCATGGTATAATATTACACGAGCAATATACTCGTCAAAAACGTAATGCATGTTATAAAATATCCAATCAGTATTGTTTGGTACTCTTTGGTTTTAAATAACGATCCAACTATCAAAGCCGGCTGTTAAAAACAACATTTAATACAGCTGTCAAAATGGTAAAAAGCATGCCTAAAACTATATATGAACGCATTGTCACTGTTATAATTTTGTCCGCCGTCTGTCGTCCGTCTCGTTTGGTCAATATTTATGTCGCGAACACTCTAGAGGCCGAAGATTGTAATCATGTGTTGATTCGCGTAAATATGCATACAAATCGAGGGGAATTAAATGGAATTAAATGGAATTATATGGAATTCGCCAAAAACATTTTGAGTAACGATTCCAGTTCTTTTAACACCCTTATTGCCAGTTGGCGGTGAAAGTTGTCTTATATGGCTCTGGGTCTAAAGCGAGCGCCCCTGGGTGATACCCTCTCCCATCTTTATTATCTTCCGCCAGAGTGTGTGTTTTGGCATTTATCAAAGTTAACTCAGCAGAAAAAAATCGCATCAAGACGCTCTGGTTGTAAGTCTATCAGGAGCAAATTCACGGGTAGAATTGTTAGTCTGAACACTGCGAACACATCAGCTTACAATTGAGATATGCTTTTTAACATAAATTTATACATTAACGTAACCCATATGTTCATACAATAGTAGGAGCATTATATTATATTTTTAACTGAATGATTACTTATGTTGCGATCGGATTCAGTTCATATTAAGAAATGTTGGACCTATCAAATCAATAACAATTATTGTAATACATATCTTTTTGAACACTTTCTGCTGTATATCTGTGTAATATAACAATTTAAAAACTCGCCAATTTAAAATGTTCTGAAGCAAAAAAAGGGGTTTTAATGGTTCCGGGAGACTCTTGATTTTAACACAATGGTTATCAGAGATTTTAAAATAAATCGATAATCCACTCAACGCACCACATTTTATTTTTATTAAATAAATGTCAATCTTTGTGTTTATCGTTTGAGAGCAAATCCGAAGATTCAACCTATCAAACAGGCACGAAATATCAAGGTCGCATGACATTGAAGCGCATATGTATTTTTTCAAACATGGTTAACACATGTTTGGTCATTTAAATTCAGAACTGTCAACGATTTAAGGCGGAGGAGTGTTCTGGAAGGGATTACTCATAAGTATGACTTGGTGTATTCTCTGATATAATTTCGAACTGTCAACGTTATTTATTACGATATATATATATGCTCAAACACAGTAAAGTATGATTTTTATAAACCAGTTTTAATATGCAAAAAAAGGCAAACTGCTGAAACAGAACAGAACACCCGACTTCTTCATTCTGTCTCTACGCCACATAAAGGTTAGCTGAAGATGGGAATAATTAGTCTAGTAGGAACGGAGGTCCACGGTGCATGACTGGAACCTTTTTTTTAAATATGCTGATGATGTTCTACATTGTCTTGGGTAAAAGAAAAGTTTTGTTTCCAATAAAAATGTTATGCCCACGGGGTCTAAATCCAAGATGGCCACCAAGATGGCCGACCAAAAACATAGGAAATGCCGTTTTTTCGAAAATGACACAAACAACATATATTTTCCATGATTTTGGTAAGCTTTTTAATTTAAACCATTGAGAACATATTATTCTTATTAAACAAATAAGTTTTATGGTGAAAAATTAAACATTGTATGTAAAAAAATGACTATATCAATGAAAAAAATGTAAAAAAAACATGTGTTTTTGTCCTTACAACATGTTTCAATTTGAATCGGAAAAACAGTTTAGATACAGTTATTATCCTTACTACATTTATACATACCTATGGGACTAAGGAATATAAATATATAATATTTCATGTGAATATTATAATATAAATGTGATTTGCAAGACAAGAACAGTGGGTGGGGTAAATTACAAATATAAAGAAAAATGCCTAATGTGCATATTGATATATTTTGAGATATACGAGTCTTGTTAACTTGTTATGTGAATGTATTTTGATCTTTTTGATACTTTTAAGCGTATGCACATTTTTATGCCCTCGTTAGGATGGCATATAGCAGTTGAACTGTCCGTCCATCCGTCCGTCCGTCCGTCCGTCCGTCTGTCCGTCCGAAAACTTTAACATTGGCCATAACTTTTGCAATATTGAAGATAGCAACTTGATATTTTGCGTGAATGTGTATCTCATGCAGCTGCACATTTTGAGTGGTGAAAGGTCATGGTCATCCTTCAAGGTTAAAGGTATCATAAAAAAAACAAGGGAAGTAACAAGCTTTAAAGGGAGGTACAGATCATTTTCCCAAGGGAAGTAATATTTTTTAAAGGGATATAATAATATTTTTTTTTTAAGCGGCGCAGTAGGGGGCATTGTGTTTCTGACAAACCCATTTCTTGTTTTTAAACATAAATTTCATGTTCTCTGTTTTATAATTGTAAAAATAAAGATACACATCACTTATCAACAAAGGGTATAAAATCTCTCACAATGAGCTCTAGTAGTATGAGGGGCTCACGCTTCATGATTCTAAGATTTTATTTGAAAATGCTGATGATAATCTACATTTTTGTATGGGTAAAACATTATTTTTGTACCCACGAAACTTATCGATCACATGGTTTCTAAAGCCAAGATGGCAGCCCATAAACCTATAAAGTACTATGTTTGCACGAATTGCGCAAACAACATCTAATTTCGACCGTTTTGGTAAGCTTTTTCATTAAGGAATGTATAACATATTATAAAGAAAAACTACAGCAATTAACTGGTTTTGATGAAATATATTACATGAATATATAATATGAAAACATGATTAAATACACGTTAAATTGGTACACAAAATGGTTGTTTTTGCGTAGGACATTTTGAAATATTACCTGAAAAGCTTTTTGGATGAAATTAACATGTCAACTGCATATATTAACCATAAAGAGACTTAGGAATAAAATGATATATTATTTTATGTGAATATCATCCATGATTATTATATACAAGAAAATAATAGTAGATGGGGCAAATGACAATCTGAAGAAAAAATGCCTAATGTGCATGTTGATATATTTTAAGAAAATAGAAAAAATTTTAACTTGTTATGTTCACGGATATATTAATTTATGTTCGTACTGATTAGTGCATGTACATTGCATGTAATTAGAAGCTAATTCCACTAACTCATAACAGTATTGTTAATAAAAATAGGAAAACAAGATCATATAATTGTATGCACATAGCTTACGCATTAAAATCCCTCAAATGAAAAACACTGTTGTAAGATGTCATTTAAATTATCCAATAAAACACATTGTTTCGAAACAAAGATTGTTATTTTTACACACACAAAATCTGCTTAAGATGTGCATTTCTTTTATTTTTTTGGGAGGGGGTGAGGGTAAAGTGTCAATGCTGTTTACTAAAACTGAAACACTGCATAATACACAATTGCGAGACAAACTCTTAGTCTTTCCTAAATTATGAAGTTTCTATATTGTTCTTGTAGCGTATATTTTCCTTTCTATGTGATTAAAGGAAACATGTTTCATTCAATTTAGTAAGTAGATTTAATCTAATTAAGTTGAGCAACCAAACTAGTTGGGCGTGTGTGTTTTTTGAAGTTATGAAGTCCTTTCGCGCCTGAGGCTGAATAATGTGTGGAACCGGAGTTTGTTCCATAACTTCTACTAAATTAACTCACTAGACTGTTCTTTTAAAATCAAATAGAAAACTAATAATAAATTGTAAACAACCATAATTAAAAAAATGTTGTTTGCCCTACAATTAACCGGTACCATTTCCTTCGCCATATCTCGCATTTCTCTGCTCCCTATGCAGTAACTAGGTGCTCAAAAACTTATTAACGGCCATTGATTTTTCCATGAAATTATTATTGTGACTAACTTGTTAACCCTTAAATATATATATTTCAATATGTTGCAAATCTGTTTTTGGTAAGTATTTGAAAATATTTGAAAAAAAGCATTGCTTTAAAATAAATAATGTGTTGGTACTTAAGTTTATCTTAACAGACGTTTATCTTAAAGATTTGAACAACCGTAGCCTGTCCAGCTGATCACACACAACAATGGTGTGCATTTACTCATTCTGATTACTATGAAAGTTGTTGATCACAGGCGCCGCCTCTCTTTAAATACACAAGCCAATTATACTTCCAAGGTGTCGGTAAGTTTGGGATTTTTTCATAATTCAGAAATCAATGAGATGAGTAGAGTGTTCTTGTTTATTTTTTAACATATGGCACTTTATTTGTAAAATCCGTCAATGTTTTGCGATTCAGTGAAGATTCCTTTATCTAAATAAATGCATAGAAATATGAAATTGCAACCCACCTATTACATCGGGATATACAATTTGTAACGTCAACAAAAAATGTGGTTTTTGGTCGATCCACAAGATATGTTTGCATTTTTTCCAAAAGACTAGCGCTTATAACCGGAGGAGGCACACATCATGTCCAATTTAACTGTGGTAAATTTGCATGTTTAAGATCATACTACTTATTCTACTTGTTATGTTTGAGCCGATTTTGGCATAAAGGTATTCCGAACAAAGTGTTTTGCCAACAATGCCTAAAATGATAATACCTTTATTGTCCCCTACCGGTGAAACCGGAGGGGACTTATGGTTTGCGCTCTGTGTGTCAGTCAGTCAGTCAGTCTGTCTGTCTGTCCGTCACATTTTTCTGGATCCTGCGATAACTTAAAAAATTCTTCATATTTTTTCATGAAACTTGCAACATGGATTGATGGCAATATGGACATTATGCACGTCATTTCATTTTGTTCCTACGTAAAAAATTGTGGTTGGTATGGCAACCAAAAAAATAATCTGAAAATGGTGGAATTTCTGACAATGGTGGAGCCGGTAGGGGACCATATTGCTTGACAATAGCCTTGTTCTTTATATTAGGTAACACAAGACAACATTACACAATGTCTGGCGTCTTCGTTCGAACGGGTGTTTATTGAATTGTATGCATAAACAAGACACTCATTTTCAAATACAGTCGATAAAACCATGACGCTTTATTTTAATACAGAATAAATTAAGCGAATTCTTATATAACAAATACTAGTACTCTCGAGTGGTTAATTGAGTATGCATATTTTGTAAAGCTTATTTCTTCGAGATAATTAACACTATTTAACAAATCATTGCCTATCCGATTATCAGTATATTTCTTCAAATGCTTCAATACATGAAATAGTGTGAGAAATGAGCTTCAATAATAATGCGGGGAAGGAGATACATGTAACAAACTTGTGGGAACGACTTATCCAGTCTAGGAAAGGAGTACCTATGCGGTGGTGACGACATAGCTGACTTACGGGAACAACTTAATAAGTCGTTTTAAATGATATATCTTACCCTAATGATTGAGATAACATACTCGTGGTAACGACCAATCAGAAAACACGCAGTGTGAAAAGCATTTTAACTGCATTAATACGTTAATGGAACAATTTATTTCTTTTTCACAAATTTTAATGCTGTTACCAAGAGTTAGCTCTGTTGTTCCCGCGACTTTCTAACTGATTTTCTTGAGCAAGATATCTTGATTTCACAAGTTAAACAGCCATAAGAACGATATATTGAGGCATTCTTATAACGTAAATAATAATAAAAAAACATACTCATGTCACATCTGTGCAGATGTACAAGATGGTCCAGAAAACGCGTACTTCATTGGCCGAGTTAATTGTTAGTTTGTGTTACCTTTTATTATCATCAACAACTTTTTAACAATAGACTTTATATATCACAAGGTTTGTGCATGAATTTAAACGTAATTAAAGGGAAAATCTGCCCCTAATCCCCCCCACTAAAAAAACACGAAATATATGGTAAATGTGCTTTACTATTGGTCTTAATTGAAAGAATGACGTTTGCACTCTATGATAAAACTATTTTTGCAATGTTGTTTTGTACTAATTACTCAATTATGATTTGCTTAATCGTGCCATGACCGTTTAAATAAGGTATGAAACTATTCGTGTAAGAGAGAAGTAGCATGTTTTTGTCATAAACAGTCTTATTAAAGAACAGATACATAACGTATTTATAAAATATTCGGGATTCAGTTATTGATTGTATATTGAACAGTCTTTTTTATTCAGGATGCTGACTTGGTTTGACTGTATGTATGTTCTGTATAATTATTTTTTGTTTTCTGTTCTTAGCGTCACCTCCTTGGAATAAGCTCCCGCTCTTTTGGAAAATGCAAACATATCTTGTAGGTCGGTAATAAACCAATGGCTAAGTTGATTCTACGATTTGAATGTCTTGAAAGTAACTGCTTGATGTCATTACTGATATAATTGGCTGGATTCTTTTCTTCACATAGGCAAAAAAGTGATCCCCTGCTTCGATGTTCATTATAACGTATAAAGGTCCGCATGTTTTCGACTGGTTTGTGATTCTTTGGTTCAAAACTACACTAGACCATAACTTTTAAAAAAATGCTCACATTTCCATATTGAAGGTGATTGTATGGTTTTGTACATTAAAATGTATGCAGAAATATTCGTAGAATTGCATTCAATTGCCTAATTTTAAATTATGAACACGATCTTATAAAAATAAAAACAACTTATTAAAAATAATCACTTTCAAGAGATTACAACATTAGATTTAATCTACTTACTTAATTGAATGAAATATGTTTCCTATAATCACAAAGAAAGGAAAGTTTATGTTACAAGAACAATATAGAAACTTCATAATTTAGTAAAGACTAAGAGTTTGTCTCGCAATTGTGTATTATGCAGTGTTTCAGTTTTAGTAAACAGCATTGACACTTTACCCTCATCCCCTCCCAAAAAATAAAAGAAATACACATCTTAAGCAGATTTTTTTTGTGTAAAAATAACAATCTTTGTTTCGAAACAATGTGTTTTATTGGATAATTTAAATGACATCTTACAACAGTGTTTTTCATTTGAGGGATTTTAATGCGTAAGCTATATGCATACAAGTACATGTATATGATATTGTTTTCCTATTTTTATTAACAATACTGTTATGAGTTGGTGGAATCAGCTTCTTATTACATGCAATGTACATGCACTCATCAGTACGAAAATAAATTAATATATCCGTGAACATAACAAGTTTAAAAATTTATATTTTCTTAAAATATATCAACATGCACATTCGGCATTTTTTCTTCAGATTGTCATTTGCCCCATCTACTATTATTTTCTTGTATATAATAATCATGGATGATATTCACATAAAATTATATATCATTTTATTCCTAAGACTCTTTATGGTTTTTATATGCAGTTGACATGTTAATTTCATCCAAAAAGCTTTTCAGGTAATACTTGAAAATGTCCCACGCAAAAACAAACATTTTGTGTACCAATTTAACGTGTATTTGATCATGTTTTAATATAATATATTCATGTTATATATTTCATCAAAACCAGTTAATAGCTGTAGTTTTTTAAATAATATGTTATACATTCCTTAAATTAAAAAGCTAACCAAAACGGTCGAAATTAGATGTTGTTTGCGCAATTCGTGCAAACACAGTATTTTATAAATTTATGGGCTGCCATCTTGGAAGCCATCTTTGCTTTAGAAACCATGTGATCAATAAGTTTCGTGAGTACAAAAATAATTGTTTACCTCAAACAATGTAGATTATCATCAGCATTTTCAAATAAAATCATAGAATCATCCAGCGTTAGCCCTTGATACTGCTAGAGCTCAATGTGAGAGATTGTATACCCTTTGTAGATAAATGATTTTTATCTTAATTTTATAATAAAAAGAACATGAAATGTATGTTTAAAAACAAGAAATGTGTTTGTAAGAAACACAATGCCCCCTACTGCGCCGTTTTTTAATTATTATTATATCCGTTTAAAAAAATTACTTCCCTTGTGAACATGATCTGTACCTCTCTTTAAATCCCGAGGCATATCAAACCTCACTATTTAGATAACGATAATCAGTCCGCGCAACCATTTAACATGGAGAATATCCTGCGACGGCTTACTCTTCGACGAGTGGACACCATAACCAAGACAGCGTGCTCCACGTCATGTCACTATGTCACCGAGAGGACACGATAACCAGCAAAGATAGCTCCGTGTCGCGATGTCATCGAAAGGACACCATACCCAGCACAGCTAGCTCCAAGTCATGTAAAGATGTCACCAAGAGAACACCATAACCCGAACATCTAGCTCCACGTCGTGTACATATGTCCCGAGAGAACACCATAACCCGCACAGCTAGCTCCATGTCGTGTACATATGTCACCAAGAGAACACCATAACCCGCACAGCTAGCTCCATTTCGTGTACATATGTCACCAAGAGAACACCATAACCCGCACAGCTAGCTCCATGTCGTGTCACTTAGTCACGGAGAGGACACCATAACCATCACAGCTAGCTCCATGTTGTGACACTAAGTCACCGAAAGGATACCATACCAGCACAGCTAGCTTCTCGTCATGTCAGGATGTCACAGAGAGGAAGAAATAACCAGCACAGCTAGCTCAACGTCGAGTAACGATGTCACCGAGATGACACCAAAACCAGCACAGCTAGCTCCATGTTATGTCACGATATCACTGAGAGGACACCATAAACAGCTCAGCTAGCTCCACGTAATTTCAAGAGGTCACAGAGAGGACACCAAAACCAGCAGAGCTAGCTCCACGTAATTTCAAGAGGTCACAGAGAGGACACCAAAACCAGCAGAGCTAGCTCCACGTAATTTCAAGAGGTCATAGAGAGGACACCAAAACCAGCAGAGCTAGCTCCACGTAATTTCAAGAGGTCACAGAGAGGACAACATAACCAGCACAACTGGCTCCACGTAATTTCAAGATGTCACAGAGAGGACACCATAACCAGCACAGCTAGCTCCATATCATGTCACGATGTCGCCGAGAGGAAACAATTAAAAGCACAGCTAGCTGCACGTCATGTCACAATGTAACCGAGATGAAACAATTACCAGCACAGCTAGCTGCACGTCATGTCACAATGTCACCGAGAGGACACTAACCAGCACAACTTGCCGCACGTCATGTAACTAAGTCACAGAGAGGACACCCTAACCAGCACAACTAGCTCCACGTCATGTCACGATGTCACAGAGAGGACACCATAACCAACACAGCTAGCTCCACGTCATGTCATGGCGATCAATCCTGTTAAACTCAGCATATCAAATTTGTTTTCTAAACAATTTGCGATGCGTTCCTGAAGGACATTACCGTCAAGTAAATGTTATGAACAGATCAGTATCTATTTTCCTACTGGTTATGGTGTTCTTGCAGAAATTCTTATGAAATTTCATTATTTTAGACTCGCTCTGGGAAAACCGGGCTTATTGCATGTACACACAGGCTTATCAGGGACGATACTTTCAGCTTTTATGATCATTGTTTGTTTGAAGAAGTCTCTTCTTAGCAAAAATCTAGTTCAGACGAAAAGTGTCGTCACTGGTTAGCCTGTGCGGTATGGACAGGCTGATCTTGGACGACACTTTACGCTCATACATTCAGCAAAGTTTTTACCAGAACGATGTTTATATAAACACAATTGTATTACTACTAGTTCTTATGTTATCCTGATGATGTATTTTATCTAAATATGCCATTGTCGTGCTTTTGAAAAAGGTACTTCGACGTCAAGCATGTACTAATGTGATAGGCAGCCTGCCCACAAGCAAATTATCTCGCTGACATTTTTAAATAGGCTTGTCCTTATTTAAAGAGATGTAAGATGTAAGAAATAAAGACTGTTTGAAATACTATTATGTATAACTAAAGCAGATGAATTATTAATCACACACATAATATACACAGTTTAGCCGTTGTGGTGTTAATGTTGTGATCTATGGTCATGTCAAAGTGTGTGGACTTTGCTTCGTTTCTTTTACCCTTTACATGCTAAGCTTTTTTTATTTTCAAGGAATAAAATAAAATTGCCCGCTCAAATATTGATACATGGGATTGCATGTAAGCAAATCAATGTGTCACTTTCTACTTGAACGTTATTGTTGAAGTTGTGCTCAAATCAGTGTCGGTTTGATTGCAACGGTAAACGTTATTAATTTGTCAAAGTATCTAATACCTATTGTTGAACAATCATAAAGACACTGCTGAACTCAGTTCCTGTGCAAACAGAATCTCTGTCTTAACCGAACGGGTTTGTCGGTCCGGATTCGTGTCGGTGTATTGTCATTTATAAAACCCTAATATACTCGGGCATACTTGAACACCTAACGATTTTATTTACGACGTTGATCTATATTAACATTACAGCGACTATAAACGACTTTTTGATTGTTTTTCCATACAAATAACACGTTGATAAATTTTAAAAAATAGAAAAACAGATGAGAAGAAGTAGTTCCAGAAAATGATAGAAACGCAAGTTTTATTTCATCGCAAATAATGTTCTGCTGTACCGCAAAAAAAACACTGCTCGTTAATACATATTACGTTTTAGTCTTGATTGGCTTGCTCCGGAATATCGTGAATCTATGGCAGAATGACATTTAGACAAATATGGACTAAGAAACTCAAGTCAATCATTTCGAGAGCAACATATATGTTATAACGCTCTATAACATCAATGGGCGTTTCTGGCGATTGATGTTTAAATTTGTTTAGATTAACTTAATGCAGACAATTTCATATTTGCCTGTCATATTAATACACGTATGTTTAAATATGCCGTATTATAAGTATTACAATTAATTGCCTTTCATAAACATCTCATGTGTTTAACGTCAATATAAATGATAGCATAGCGATGACGATTACTTGTCTACTATTGTATAGTCGGGTAATGCACAATTAAAACACGCCATAACCTTACAAACATAAATACAATATTTCAAAATATTTATATTCATTTTCATTGCAGACAAATACATAGTGGCAAAATACAAATAATATAAAACTCACCAGATGGGTAGATTACAAACACACAATAATATTAGACTGAAACAAGTATGTCTTTCGGCAGGATGGGAGCAAAGCAAAAAATTGTCAGCAATTTGCAATAAATTTCCCTAGGATTTAGGAACTGACCAATACAAATATTGTATATTTGCTAACTCTCGTTCTCACTGGACAAAGCAAGTATGACATCACAGTACATGGCTGAACGCACACTGGACAGGGGACTGAATCTCACAAGAGATGTTAATTGACACATACAAGACAAGGGACATAATCATTTTACATAAGACATAAACTCATGTAGTAACATTGACCTATTATACAATTGTGTTTCGTGTCAATTATAAGTGACAAGTGTTTTTCTAAAGACATTATAACTTCCCGCAATATCCGATTAGTAATCGTGTTAGAAATCAACGCACACAACACACGCTCGTCGATGTAACTAGACGTTTCAATTCTTCTACTTGAATATTTATTTTAATATATATATCAAAAGAAATATTCAAGCATAATTATTGAAACGTCTAGTTATATTTCCGTGCATAACCGTGTGTGTGCTTATCTTAGTTTTTCAACTTATTTATGTTGAAATTAATAATTATTTCCAACCAAATGGTGTGACGAACGGCATAATAGTTTATATTTGTGTATGCTTATGTTATGTTTATGATGTCAAGATATATTTAAACTATAGGTCTGTGTCATGTAAACAAGTTTTGCCTGATCGCATTGAATGAACGACTTTTTCAACATGAACTTGTTTACGAGTTTCTGGTAAACAGATATCAGACAATCCGGGAATTCACTCTTCCTCTCGGGAAATGCAGTAAATTGTTGTATTTATCGGAATAAGTGTAAAGTACCTTGGTAGTAGATATAACACATCGACAAGATAAGCAGATACGTTTTATGTGTTTATTTTCTGTACAGATTTACACTAAGATACACAATTTATAGTATAGATATATGTTGATGTACTGACAGCAAGTTGAAAGTATTTAACAGTCTTGTGACGGTGGACTGATGTCCCTAAAGCCATAGACGTCTTCTGTCACCCAATCACTGTACCGTCCATGATATCGTCCGCGATAGACGCGAGTGGTGCCAACAACATATCTCTCCGTAGTAGGTGGTAGGCTGCATTTTTTTTAATAATAAAAGAAGCAACAATATTTCATTTATAATGATGAAAATGATAAACAATCGACCAAACCTTCAAGGGAGCAATCATTAGATCAGTCAATACATACATCAACCAGTAAAACACTAGTAATCGATCGATCGAAATACAAATAAGGACACAATATAGGCAAGAATTGTAGCTCGTCATCACAATGATCACATAATTATATATGTGGAAATTAACCAATTGCCAAACGTCGAAACGCATGACAAAGGCGCAAGACAAATAATTGTGAATAGAACTAGGACCGTGCATGACACGGCTGTACTTACACGCTTACCCTGCCTTGTAGCATACAAAGTTCATCTTATCTGTACAGGAAGTCACCATCCACTGGTATCCAAGAGCCTCCGACATGTACACGCAGTTGTGGGTGTCCGGAATCTCCGTGATATTCGAAGAGAGCGACCAGTCTTTGTACGACAGCTTCTTCTTATCCGCCATCGTTATAAAGTCCTTCGGGTTTAGCAAATCTGTGATGTCCAACCAGAAATTTCCCGGATGTATCGTGCCTGCATACGTAGTAAAAATAGTATTATCTTGTAGGTGGTGAAATCGTTTTAAAAATGGATGATTTTTAGTATTTCACATGAAAAAGATGCATATAATACGTTTTTTATCATTTTCAATTGTATTAATGGTAACGAAAGTGATCTTAAACAGCGTTGAAAGCTTATAAATACTTTCCTTTTACAAAGAAATCATAAGGCATTCACGAAATGATTCAATATTAAATACAATTTATGCAACTTCAGTTCCAGCGGAAGGACATAACGCTCACTTTCAAAAGTTATGGCAATTAACAAAAGCAAACACCATTAAGAAACATAAATGAATCGAACGAGGCCTAGGTCTTAGAGCAATCAATACAAAATATATGAGATTTAACACCTTTTGTTCTTCGGAGCGCCGCTTCGGTTGCCGTTGCCATGGCTTCTGAGACAGGGGCCAGAAGAGATCCGCCCATAATCTCACAAAAGCCCTGCGAGTAACAAAACGCTCAATATAAACTTAATAGCTAGACAGCTTATTGCAATTTACCAGTCGGGAATTTTCAAACATTTTACCGTAATTGTAACACTACAATTTAGTTCAAAATATTGGGAAATGTATATGTATATATCCTTAAACCAAACATAAACTTATGAAGAAGTGAATTGTCCCAGTATATGTTTGCACATAATTTTAAAAAATGCTCATAACCCATCGTATCGATTTGACAACACACCAATAATTCACAAGAATTCTCACCTTGGCCTCAATCCACGAGACGTTCAACGCCACTGTCCGATAACATCCATCCGAGTGGCGGCAGTAACCATTCGGACACACAGCGCCGTCTGTCAGAAAGACATAAGAAGAAAGCGCATTAATTAAAAGCATTAATGTTATTTCAGAATTTCTAAATATCATACGTTTGTCATTGCACACATATTTCTGTTCATTTTATATTCAACAAAATGTGTACTCGGTGAGTTTCTGATTCTGCAAGATAAATTTGGAATTCACAAAAAATGATACAAAGTATATTTTCTGTTTAAAGTCTGTACATTTGCTATGCATGCATATGCTGACGACTGCAAATACAAACATTCTTCAGATAAAAGTTAGGCGGATTTTGTGATAAATAATATCAGCCTAATATAACAACAACACACATAAACATGTAAATCCTTAAAAAGAGCGTGATTATATATTGAAACAATGTCGAACATTAGCTGGAGTATATCTGTTTTGTTTTTTCACAAATATTAAAGTACACAATGTAAGATATTTTCTTTAATAATGTGAAACGATTCTGGCGCTTAAAACGTTTGAAAACCATATGCATAATGAATGGTGTACAAAATATAAGAAACAACATACGTTGTAAACGCAAAAAAATACATGTATTTAAAATAAACGATTGTAGATGTATATATTTAGAAAGACCTTGTTAATTATTGCATTACACTATCACGTTGAAATTCAGTCAAATTCATAAGTGTTGATATAATAAAACAGTTTTGTTATATGCATTTATATATTAATATACTACTTACAAATTGGCAGTGTACATCCGAATAATAAAATGATATTTTGTACAGAGACATGGCCGCAATCCTTCTATCACAAGTAAACAATTCATTCTGAGCTTTTCCGCCAACTGAACGTAAAATTATATAGATGGGCAAACGCCATCTGTATAATGTCGAGATAGAAATTATATTCTAACCTAAACGTACGTCATTCATATGCAAATATTTAAATTAAACATGAAAACATACATTTTATCTATTTGAAGTGTTGAAGGCGTATTTAAAAACATAGCCCGATAACTTAAACATTCAAGATTATGTTTGAAATTGATAAGCCTCGAAATATTCGAAAACAAAGACGTTGAATGATCCAAACGGATATAAATCTATGTTTCGTCTTTAACAATTTGAATTAAGGAAACTTAGATCACAGTTTTAATAACAACCATGTAAATAATATATTAAGCAAAAACGTAAAACTGAAGCAAAGCATAATTTCCATGCATATACATGTACTTATAAAAGTGCATACAACCATTACGATCAATTATCATCTGTATTATACAGCACGAAAATTCTTGAAATAGTCAACATGTACGCACGTGGATTACAATAATGGGCTTGTGGACAGATTTAAGTATGTTTAAACGATTCAATAAGTAAACTTAAGAAATAATTCGTGTACGTTATAGTTTGTTGTCGAATAACCCACGGCCGAAAGTTTAGATGCGTAGGGATTAAATCACGAGTGCGAAGCACGAGTGATTTGAAACCACGCATCTAAACTTCCGGCCGTGGGTTATTCGACAACAAACTATAACGTACACGAATTATTTCGATTCTAACACGATTTTTACTAAAGATTTATAGAATGTATCTTATTTTTCTTGCATACTATTTTATGTAAAGCTCCGCCCATAAAAAATAGCTTTCGGCTGTTCTGTCGATCAGATCTCCGCCCTCAATAACAGCCAAACTGGATGGAAAAAAACCCCATTTAATTTCTCACGTTTGGTTAAATAAGAACAACAACAACTTGCGCCAACTAACATGTTTTCATTGTACACTTTAAATTAACGCAAGAGTGTTACATCTACAAGAAAACAACACTGTATATGTGACAATAAACTTCAGCCATTTTAGTATCGAAGCAGCAGACGAACACCGTGGGAAATTGGGTCAATTTTACGCATTTCTGTTCATAGTGTAGTATTTCGTCACGTGACTTTCATTCATAAAATACCGGATTATTACGCTGGTGGAAAATGTATCGGCATGTTTTGTTTAGCTACAGCGCGTGCTTTCAGTGTATAAGCTCCGCCCGTAAGTTATTGCAGAATAACCCACGCTTGATTTCCTTCTTTGACTATAGAAAACAAGTCACGTGCCGTGTTAGAATCGTATATAATTATATGATTAAGATTTAACCAGAACAAAATGACGATACTCTAACCAGGATTCCAACCTGAATACTGTGTGCCAATAGACTAAAGCCGAACCTTATTACAAAAAATATAAATTTGTATTGCTTAAACTGAACACATTTTCAAACATAAAATTATGAGTAATATCTTTCTGCCCTTCTTGCATGTTGCAAGCAAATTTAAAGTAAACGCTTTCGTAATTATTCCGTCGTCTTGAATAATATACTGTATATTATGTTAATACTAATAAATTTTAACGCATGGTTACTTTTTATTTTTAAACAGTATTTAGCATGTATTTATTTGTCCGTTAATATGCTTACGCTTTTATTTTTTCTGCTAAATTATAACATATGGGTTTTGACTCAGATATTTTGCAATAATAATATGCAGCGTCATTGCTGAATGCCGAGGACATTTCGCAAATGTTGGTGCTTTAAGGCATGCAATCATACAATAACTGCGTAATGTATTCATGAACAATATTTTTTGAGTGTATTTTTATTCAGAGGAACAATTAGTTTTCACTGGAAAGCATTATCAATAGTACAATACACGGAATAGAAAGTGAGAAGGATTGTCAACACATCAAGTCCACCAAGTCCTAACTTTTGTTATGAATTGATTTAAAAATGATGACTCACTGATGGTACATTTATATTGTTTGCTTTTTTTTCAAATACATAGAAAAAAGATACTAGTAAATTGAATCACGTTTGTATTGTCTTTGATAATTAAATAGCACTGCACTATGAACCTTTTGTTCCAACGTGTGAATTAATCTAGGTGTTGAGTTCAAAATGCTTCAACAATCTTTCTATAAATATCGCGCGGCGGTGTTAAACAGCATTTCATTAATGCATTTTTAAGTAATATTGAGATTGTGGTCGACCTGTACGATTTATTAAAACTCATATCGCACCTTTATAATAACTTCTTTAGTTAAACACGTTTCTTTAAGTTACATCATGCTACAATAGGTTTAACCCTAATTTGCCTAGCGTCTAGAAAAAAGCCTTGGCAAACAGCGTAGACCCAGATGAGACGCCGCAATATGCGGCGTCTCATCAGGTTCTCCGCTGTTTGCTTAAAGGAATTTCTGTACGAAATAGTCTAAATATAGAAATACATATAATAGAAATCCCTAAGTTTGGAAATAAATTAATCCAATTTAGAATGATGGGAGAGTCCACTAGGCTTAAATAGGTTTAATTCCCGCTGGTGCTGCTGAAGTTTCACTTAATGTTCTGCCGTTCGTCAAATAAATAATCTATCCGTGATATTGAATACACCCAGCATCTGTTCTCCAGTAATGATTCACGGTTGCTAAACAATCTTGAATTCTCATAGCTAGAATGCGAAACGTAGTGATCGAGTCTTGATCGTGTAGTTGCATATTTAGGAACAATACTATCAACATTAATTTTAACGCAGGCTGTCTGTTTAAAAGGAAAAAAAAAACATGTTTGTCCAAATATGTGACGAATACTCGGAAATTCGTCCGTTCGATGATCGATGAATAGGTGAGAGTTTATGAAGAGATTTTGTTTTGCAGAGAATTCGATTTCGGTGCCTAGTCGAGACCTCCAGCATAACCTTGTAGCATGTATGTGTGTACGTATGTAATTGGAGTACATTATTATTAATCGTTTTCATGTCATGCCATATCATTCTAAAGACTGAACTTTGTTTTAGGAAAGTAGTCCGGATAAATAAAGGTATATGTGTAATATGCGTCGGAGTTGATTTGTTTAATCGCCGTAAAACATTTAATTAAGGTATTATGTACTGAAAGTTGACAAAAATTCGTACAAAATTGAAAGTTTTAATAAAAATAAACTCTATTACTGGCACTTCTTTAATTTCATCACTGTCGTTAACATGCACTCTTTATATGAAGATTTGCCAAGTTTAAGCTTGATGTCTATTAATTACACGGGTGCAAACGGATATAAACGTGAATTCAAATCAAAATAAAATCGAAGTTATTTAATTTGGAAGGTAAACCGTTAAAAACACATTTGACGAAAACTGAATGCTTATATGTGCCATCTATCGAAATGTATTGATAAAGTTTAAATAAGGGAGAAGACAGAGCTAGTTTAAAGCATTCATTTTATTTCAAAATGTCTTTGTCGCTATATAATAGTTTGATATTTCATTGAAACTTATACTACATGTTATGAAAAACGTATGACAAACAAGGTCATACGTGAACAAATGATTATTATAGGATGATGCCCGATGATTAAGTAAAGTTGTCAACATTTGTAAACATGCGACAATTATATGATTCTAATATTTAATAATGACTAATAAATGATGTAGCCTTGCACGTGGATTGAAAGAAGTTGTAATTTATAAACAAATCGAATCAACAGAACGACTTGAAAGAACATACCTTTAAATAATATTTATTTACTTTATTATTTTATAAGCATAATGGTGCGAATGCATTACACTGAAAGCACATTTTTTGTAATCGAAATGTCAATATAATAATGCACTTCAAAATCAGTATTACAAACAAAACATAACGACAGCGCTCTAAATCGCCCAGGTGATACTTTTTCAGAAAGAGAGAAATACAGACAACAATACGTTTTTGGGAAATAATTCTTAAAATAGTTCTACGGCTTTCCTCGTCTCAATACGTCGTCATCAACTGATGATACAAGAAAGCAGTGGTCAGTTACTGGTGTTGGCACTAAACACTGACAAACGTAAACAATAGCTAAGCTTGTCCATGTTGATACATGAACTGTACACCATAACACGACTAAAATTGTGTTAAAACGTCAAAACAGCGCAACATTCATACATGAACACAAAAATACATAGAGCTGAGTATCTTAAGCATATTGCTGTCCGAAACAAAACCATGAATTTAGTCATGAAGACATTATGGATGAACATTGCTAGTGGTATTTCTTAGCAGTACACGTCTGGTGGACTTTTGTCCCTATGCATGTAAACGTCTTCACTGGTCCATTCACCATCATAGTCATCATAGATTCGCATTGTACCAGCAAAGTGTCGCTCTGTGGTTGGTGGCAGTCTTGAATTGCAAAATTAGCAAACTGTTACAATCACTTGCAAAATATTAACAAAGACACGTATCATAATATAAAGCTTCATGCCAAGACAAACAGTAAAAATTTGAATTTTATTAAAATAAAGCTGATTACCAACGAGAACTTAATTGTTATCAAGTTAATGATGCATTTATTTCAATTAAATTATTTCTCACATCAAAACTTACTAACGTTGCTTACCCGACATGGTAGCAGAGGAAATTTATCGTCTCAGTACAGGAAGCGGGCACCCATCTGTAGTCCAGAGACTCTGACATGTACACGCCATTCCGGGCGCCCTCCTCCGAGGTACCATTGCCGGAAGTGGTGTCCCAATTAGTGAAGTTTAGAGCCTTCTTGTCGCTCATGCTCTTCCAGTCCTTGGGATTCACAGATCCGTGATGTCAATCCAGAACTTGCCTGGGAAGTAGGTACCTGGCATTAGAGGTCAATAATATCTCCGATTGAACTACGGTTATTGACATTATCTGCGAGTTTGTGGCATAGTTTGTAATATGTATGCAGATAAAGGTTATGAAATTAATATTCGATTCGAATAGCTTATTTAGAGTGAAAGGCCTTTAAAACCAAGTGTTATACTGCATAATTAAAACACGATTTTTTTGGCATTTATCTTTTTATCATTATGTTAGTTTGTGTATATACTATATATTATAAAGACATTTAATTACTCGTCTGAAATAAATGACTTGCGGCTGTTGACAACAAATTTTCTTATGATAATTGTTTTTTATTGTTTTTATATAGATCCTATATTTATGATACTTATAATTTATATTCAACTCCTGACCACTGTCTGTTTCTTCCAATATGTTCCAGCTAACCTTTCATTCTACGGAGAGCGCCCTCTGCCGCAGCTGCCATTGACTGTGACACAGGGGACAGGAGATGCCCACCCAATACCTCGCAGTATGACTGAACTAGGATATGATATGAACGGATGCATACAAAAATCTATGTCATTTCATTAAGTTACAGGAAAGTTGTGAACACCTGATTCACCACTGTTTCCTTGAATTAACGCCAAACAAAAACTTACGTTCAGCTCGAGTCAATGACATAAATTCATAATCGCATTTAATTTCAAACATATTGTATATGAAGTATTAACATGTGTTCTGAATAAAAAAAAGGCTGATGTGTTAAGTTACACAGTACTAACCATCGCGTCAATCCATGTGACATTGGGTGCCACTGTCCGGTAACATCCGTTCGAGTGGCGACAGTAGCCGTCTGGACACACAGCGCCTCCTGTTGTTTGTAATAATAAAAGTGATGTATGATAGCTTTCACATTTGACTGTAAGGTCAATACATATGATTTCTATTGGACGATTTAACGGTCGTTAATTATTGCATTTCATATTCGACGTAAAACAGACATAAATATTGCAAAACCGAACAGCGTCATTTGGATGTAATAAATTTCTAATAACAGCAGTATTTTGGTGTACATGCAAATTGTCATTTGTCGTGGATCGTCATTAAGTATTTAAAAAAATACTGTTGATTGTTTCCCACTCGGAGTATAACGACATGACATTGTCATTACGCCATGTGGTATATAATATTCAATATTTTATTGAAAAGCTTTCCAGAAGGCCATGATCCATGGGGACAGAAATAAGTACATGCAATATTATAACAACATTAATAGAACTATATTAATAAATATTACAGGTACTTAAATAATGAGTAAGTGAGGTTGCTAGACATTATAAATAATGCATACATAAATAATATCAATCAATTATTAACAACAGTTAATACATTTTTAACGTAAAACAAATTTAAGAGGAGTAGTCAGAGTTGATATAACATATTAATATTTCATACTATTTAGTTTGTTTGAAGTTGAAATATGCTTTATTTTTGTACAAAAGAGCTTTTATCTAGTTTAACAATCGACCGTTTCAATTTGGGATAAAGTATCTGTACGTCTTTGATAAATAGCCAAGAAATACAGCACTTTCACCTACATCCCGAGATCGCATCGCTAGCATGAAGCGAGCTAAGTAATTCACATACTAAGGCAAACCTCTTTTATCATGAAATCTTTCTTAATCACTCAAATGTGCAAGGCATTTTTCATTTAAATGTATTACTGGTATTGTTTTATATGTTAACCCCAAATCGTTTTTTTTTTCATACCACCGCATTGATATCTGCCTGATATAACGTTACCTGATATATTTTTTGATATCATGGTCAACAGGAAGTTCTTATATCAGTCATGTGTGGAGGATAGTCATATTACTCGGAATCAATAGAAAGTACTCAGTTTTAGTAAAATCGAATCAGATTACACAAAACAAACAATTTGATACCAAGATGTAATATATTTGAAACACAAAATGTAACATAAACAGCAAAAAACAGTTTTTACAAATATGAAGCGCGCGTGCTTATGACGTCATTATTAACACGTCAAACGACAAAAGTCAAATTCTTTCCCGCGAAAACTGCAGCTTTTTAGCGATGTTTTAATTATTTCTTTAAAATCGGGGACGTAGAGGTATGATAAACAGAAAAACAGGTTACTGTCTGATCTTTTTGTAATATATCAGGCTCGGCACGAATAAAATAACGGCTCGGCAAGCCTCGCCGTTATATTATTCTAAACCTTGCCTGATATATTACAAAAAGATCAGGCAGTAACCTGTTATTCTCTATATATCATAATATCTACTTATTACAGTACATTTGAGCAATTTTTTATCCGGAGTGTTCGAATTTTCTGGTTTGTGTCTGATCGTAATCATATTTTTGGTTTTAATCCGACCTATGTTTGGTAAGTACCACTCTGTTTTCGTCTGTTTGATTATTTCTTAATTTATCCAGTTAATTGTAAACTTGATTCCTTTTATCAGCAGACTAAGGGGAAAACTATGCTTGTATTAGTATGTTGTTGTGATTTAACATTACCACATTAATATTTAATTTTTTGTTTGAAAACAACTCCACTTTTATAAATTACTTTTTCTAAACAGCACCCAATGTCATATAAGAACGAGATATTGCTTACAGCATTGGTTAGTGCATTAACATCAGTAACATAACTAAAATCTAAAGTTTTTTTTTAAATGATTGCCTTTGGGCATTGTCAAAAACATATTTATACAATAATACACATACAGTACCGTGAGAAGAATGGTCAACACATCAAGTCTACCAAAAACTAATTTGTGTTGTGAATTATTTTTAAAATGATAAATAAGTAATTGTACATGTATATTGTGTGCTTTTTATTTTCAAATATAAAAAACAAAGATACTTACTAATGCGATCCAGTTTGTATTGCCCTTCATCATTATGAAGCACTGCACTATGAACCTGTCTTTCCAACAGGTGAATTTATGTGGGTGGTGAGTTTTTGAAAGCTCCAACAAGGAAGTATCTTTCTATAAATATCGCGCGGCGGTGTTGAACAGCATTAAATTAATGTATGTTTTAATCAATAGATATATTGTAGTCGAGCTGTACGATTAATAAAATCGCATTTATAATCGAACATTTATAATAACTTCTTTAGTTAAACACGTTTCTATAAGTTACTTATGCTAAAATACGGTTTTATTACCGCTGGTGCTGCTGAAGATTCACTTTGTATATGTGTTTGCCGTTCGCCACATAAAAACTCTATTCATGCTATTTAATGCACCCATCGTCATTACTTAAGTAATGGGTCATGGTGTCTAAACAGTCCAGAATTCATATAGCTGGAGAGCGAAACTCATGGATTGGATCTTGATCATGTAGTAACATATTTATGAAAAATAATATCAACATGAATTTCAATGCAGATTGTCTTTTTGAAAAAGACATTTCTTGTCTAAATATTTTACGAATTCTTAGAGATTCATTAGTTTGATAATCGGTGAATAGTTGAGAGTAAAAAAAGAGATTTCTTTATTATTAAGAATAATATTATTCGGGAGCGGAGAGACTGAACGCGGTTTCTAAATGCTAAACAATTTTCTTTATATACTCTAAATTTCTAATAGCCTTTCGCCTTTTCTCGCCTTTCAGTAAAAGTTAGCAGACCTATCAATCACAACGGCATAAAGCAAAGTAATTAACATAGAAACGGCCGATTGTGTTTTGTAGAGAACTTATGTACGTATATAAATGGAGTAAAGTATTTTGAATCATTTTCATTCCATGCCATATCCGTCTATAGACTAGATTTTATTTTAGAAAAGATTTCCGGATTAATATTTTAAGGTATATTTTTAATATGCACCGGAGTTGGTGGGTAAAATCACCACAAAACATGTAATTCATGTATTATGTTATGATAAATGACAATTATTCATAAACCCAATTTAAAGTTTCAATATTAATAAAATCTATGACTGATACTTCTTTAAATACAGAACTGTTGTTAAGATACACTGTAACAACCCGTTTTGCAATAAACCCTTTTTGAAATAAATTTATTGCAAAACGGGTTGGAGTGTCTTATTGCAAAACTGGGTAGACTGTCTTATTGCATTGTGAAAATTTTATAATAACCCGTTTGCAATAAACCCGTATTGCAATAAACTTTTTTTTTTTTTTTTTTTTTTTTTTTTTTTTTTTTTTATATTTTCCACAATCAGTATTTTATTCACTCCGTAGAATATTACATACATACAAAGCTTTTTATATAGTATTATGAATTTCATATAACAAAGTAGTTCATGTATAGCAATTTGGTAATTAAATATAATATATAATTATATAATACTTCTAATTGTCATACATTCAAAACATACATTCATATACAATTATTATTGAGTTATAGTTCAAGTATGTAACGACAACAACAAACACTAGTTTATACAATACAAACTAATTTAGTGTTGAATATAAGTATGTACATATCATTTAACATAAAAAATTGCACATAAGAAAAATAATTAAGTATGAGTGCTGAATTGCATTATATACGCAAGCTGATAATGCAGAGTTTACAACATCAACAAAAAAAATTCATATGTTGTAAGCATTATTTGAATTATGTGTTATGGTTAGTTATGTCATTATATGTGATGTCAGTAAATATTTTCACAAGGGACCATATTTTTAATTCTTCATCTGATTTAATTGTGCTTTTGTAAATTTCAAGAGTTTGTTTCATACTGTTTACAAGTCCGTACTTTGAGGGGATTCTGTTTTTTCTTTGACAATGAAAGATATACCGTTTAAGCTCTAGGCAAACTATATTTAAATCATTCATTTTTGGATTAATAATTCCAAGTACTAGATCCTGACATGTGATGGGAATATGTATGCTTGGTCTACTTCTACGAACAATATCAACAACAAATTTAATAATTTCTTGGGTATGTGGACAGTACCAGAACAAGTGAATTATATTTTCAACTTCCAAATTACAGAATGTACATAGATTATTTGTAACAATTTTCATTTTGAACATTAGGGATTTTGTTCCCAATATTCTATGGACTATTCTGCACTGGAGCCATCTGATATATGTTTCCTTAGTTAGATTGAAAACAAGTGCATGCACTTTTTTCCAATCAATATTTACAAATTCTGAGTTCCATTTAGTGTTACAAGCTGGAATGTCATTGTTTTGAATTAATGTTTTATAAATATGTTTCTCTTCTTTCGGACTGGTTAATATTTTTTTTATGTAAGTTGGTAATATGGGTCCTTTAGTGTTTTTGTCAAAATTTGGCAGGTCTTCAAAATTGTCAATGTATTTCTTTATTACGTTTATTAATCCTTGGTACGATAGGAAGTTTACATTTGCTCCAAGTTGTGTATCCAAAGATTCTTTGGAAATGAAGCAGTTTCTTTCTATCATTATGTCTCTCACAAACCGAATGCCTCTTTCATATAGACATTTAATATAGATAAAGCTATTGCTAATTTTAAAATTATGATTATAAAAAAGAGGCATATCTAAAATATCATCGCAATTTAATATTGGCAGCTTTTCAATATACAATATATAGTTTTTCAAAACATCAAGCCAAAATTTATTTTTCAAGTGTAAACATATTTTTTCGGCATACATTTTACCAGTATTGAATAATATTTTAAAATCTATTAACGATTTAGCCAGTGAATAACAATTTCCTTCGCCTGACACTATTCTTTTAAGCCATGTTATTTTCATGTAATTTTCAAAAGAACATATATCTACCATATTTAATCCACCTTCGTTATAATCCTTAACAATTACTGTTTTTTTAATTTTGCTCGGTCCTGCCCAAATGAAGTCATAAAAGTATTGATTTATTGTTTTCATGGTGTCTACGCTTGGTGTCGGTAGTGATACAAATAAATGAGTAAGTAAAGGTAGAAACAATGATTTAACAATGGTTATCTTTCCTAGAGGAGTAATATTTCTGCGATTCCAATGACTTATTGATCTTTTAATACTTTCGATTTTGTTTTCAAAATTTGTCATTACCATTTTGTCTAAATTAATATCAAACATTATCCCAAGAACTTTAAAGGTAGTAGTTCCCCATGTCAGTTTGTATTTAGTTTTTATTGATCTAGTACTATATTTCATAGAGCCTATCCAAATTAAATTAGTTTTTTCATAGTTTATGTTAAGTCCAGAGTATATTGAAAATTCATGAAGCATATCTAATGTAGAATTAAGAGATGATTCTGATCCGTCCAGAAATAAAGATGTATCATCCGCAAATTGTGATATTTTATATTGTAGGTCATTTATAGTTATACCTTTAATTTCTTTGCTTTCCCTTATTTTAATAGCAAGAATTTCTGCACAAATAATAAAAATGTAAGCACTGATTGGGTCTCCTTGACGACATCCCCTTTCTATACAAAAAGTATCTGACAAGAATCCATTTATTTGTATGGAGGCCATGGTATTATACAAGAACATAAATATCCATTTTTGAAACATTGGTCCGAAATTAAAAAAACTAATAGTTGTTTCTATAAACTGGAAGGACAAAGTATCGAACGCTTTTTCAAAGTCGATTGTCATAAGTAACCCAGGTAAATTATTATCTTCAGCATACTTTAATATATCGTAAAGTAATCTGGTGTTTTCACCAATAAATCGACCTTTAATGAAACCTGTCTGATCTTTGGAGATTAAAATATCGAGTACTGTCTTTAATCTATTTGAAATGGAACCCGATGCTAGTTTGTAAACTACATTTAATAATGTCAATGGGCGTAAGTTTTTCAGGTAACATCTCGGTTTGTTTTCTTTCGGAATACAAGTAATTATTCCATGTTTTTGTGTTATGGACAAGGAATTTGTAATAAAAGCATAATTTAGACTTCTCACTATGAAGTGGCCCAACTTACTCCAAAAAACCTTAAAGAATTCCGCAGTGAATCCATCAGAACCTGGACTTTTATCATGTTTCATATTTTTAAGTGTTATTGATACTTCTTCAATATTCAGCAGTCCTTCTAATAAGTCAGATTGCACTTTATTCAATTTAGGTATATTAATATTACATAGATCAGCATTAATATCGTATTTTATTTCGTTGTCATTTTTATTGTATAATGTTTTATAAAATGAAACAGCTTCTTTTAAAATATCGTTTTGCTCTGTTAACTTAGCCCCGTTTTCTAATTCAATAAAAGGTATAGACTTATTTGTATAATGATTAGATTCGAGCGAGCAAAAGTATTTTGTGGGTTTTTCTCCATCTTCCATCCATTTAGCTCTAGAACGAATAAGAGACCCTTTAAGTTTACTTTCCCTCACATTTTCTAATTCATTTTGTAGCTCACGGAGTTGGTCAGAATTAGTTTCAGTTAATGATTTTTGAAGTATATCAATTTTCTTAATTAAATTTGATTCATGGTTTTTGTTCTGTTTAGCTTTATATGATGAAAATGAAATAGTTTTCCCTCTTATTTCCATAAGTAATGTTTCAAGAAATAGTTGGTCGTTGATAACAAACTGTATAGTGCTATTGTGAATATGTTCTATGTTTGCTATGTTGTAGATAGGTATACAGTACTGTAGTTTTATATTTTCTATCAAAGAATTAATGCAGTTTAAATAGTCAATGTCCTTTAAGAGTGAATTGTTAAATTTCCATAGCCCTTTTCCATGTGCTACATCCTCAAAAACTATTTCTAGGTCGATGATGGAATGATCTGACTTATAACATGCATCAATAGTAGATTTTCTAATTTTGGATGACAGATTATTTGAAGTTAGGAAAAAATCAAGTCTAGCCTGTTGTAATGGTGTTAACCGCCTCCATGTATATTGTTGGATAGTGCCATTTAGATATCTGAAAGTATCAATTACATTGTTATCTCTTATAATAGATTGCAGTGTTTTTCTTGCATTTTTATTATTGTTAATGGATGTATAATTTTGATAATCCAAGTTGACATCTAATACACAATTAAAGTCTCCACATATTATATATTTATCATTATTAAAATCTGTTATTTTTTTAAAGAGATCTGTGAAAAAAGTGGGTGTATCTTTATTGGGCCCGTATAATGTACATAAGGTAAAACTGTTTGTCATATATGTCAAATCTAAAAGTAAGTAGTTTCCAAGAGAGTCATTTTCAATTTTATTTACTGTGATGGGTAAGTTTTTTTTTAACAAAACGCAAATACCTCTTGAATTTGATTGCCCAAAACTAAAATAACAGTCTCCATCCCATTCTGAATATATTCTATATTTCATATCAGGGGTAAAATGACAGTCTTGGAGACAATAAATGTGTGCTTGTTTTGTTTTTAAAAAATCAAAGACATCTCTACGTTTTTTAGTGTTATTTAGGCCCCTACAGTTGTATGAGATTAATTTAAGATTATCCATTTTTATACAGATGACAAAAGTGCTTTAACATATGAATCATAAAACAGGTATCTTGGTATAATATATAAAATACAATAATCATAACCTTTAACTTCTGCATCTTAAAACACAAACAATTCAGCAAATTCAACACAAACATACAATATATAAACAAAAGAACAAAATGTACAAAAGGAGACCTAATGTATAACGAATGATTGTGGTTACAATCAAACATATGGACTTATTTACATCAAAATACATAATTTTACAACATATGTAGATTTTTTAACATTTTATTGTTTTGGTGGTGTATCCCTTGTGGTGAACATAATAAGGAAATAGTGACAAAAAAATCTTCAGGATTCACACACAACAAAAACACCAGAATGCAACAGAATTTGATGGTCAATTAATTCTGCATGCTTTTCAAAAGTTTATTATTTTAAAATTTAATACATTATGCAATAATTTTTTTAAATGAAAGCTCAATTTATCTTTATATTTTTTTTTTAAATCTACATCTACACATACTCATTACAACAAAAATATATGTGTTTAACATATGATTAGAACATGGTACAAAAACATTCCTGATAAAATAAGAATTTTCATTAACATTCATATTTAATCGATTACTAAAACGTTTTTGACAAGGAAAGTTTAATTTATCTAAACATTTTTTTTTTACAAAATCTAGACATGCTAATTACAAACAAAAAACATAATAATTATGTGTTTAACATATAATTAAAGCTAGGTACAAAAACATCCCTGATAAATAAAGGATTGTCATCAACATACATGTGTTGCAGATATCAATTATATAATTATATTCATTTATATATAGACGTAACTAAATTACAAAAGCGTTTTTAAGCAGGCTAATGTTCGCGCATATTCAGAAGACATTCATGTACAAGAACAATATGCAAATAATTTTTTACAATAAAAATTGTATCGCTGTGATTTATTTTCGATAATAAAAGATACTGAAAGCGTGACAGCAAAAATGTAGATTGCAACCATAGTGGGCAATAAGATAAAATTTGCAAGAACACTAGCGTCCTATTTATTGACCTACATAGGTCTATACTGGAAAATCAATTATTTAGTCTATATGAACTGAGTTGTAGAATAGCAATACGCTGGGTATAGGTGTATTATACTACTGTGTTGATTTTAAGATATATTTCAAACAGTAACCGATTAACTGTTATTACATTATGTGATAGATTATTTAAATGGTCAAATATTGAAGCCTCTTTAGTGATGATAATGTAATTCATATAAACATTCATGCAACTGAAAACTTGTCAAGCATATATATAGGGCATATACAAATGTTTTGAGTTGATAAATTGTTAGAATAAAAGTTTTGTCAATATTATTTTTTTCCAATACTGCAATGACAGTTGCACGATAATGTATCTAAATGTACCACATATTATGCAACAACAGTTTATTTCCAACAGTTGACCTATTATGTACCTGTAGGAAAAAACCAAATATTCATCCGGAATATACGATAGTTCATTCATAGTAATTCATATAAACAGTCATGCAGCTTAACAACTTATCAAGCATATATAGAGGGCATATACAAATGTTTTGAGTTTATAAATTATTAGAATAATAGTATTGTCAATATTTGTTTTCAATACTGCAATGACAGCTGCATGATAATGTATCTTAATGTACCACACATAATGCAACAACAAATTCCTTGAGTAACTGCATACTATCTTGGTGAAATGTTCTACAAACTTTTAATGCATATAGACAGTACACACAATGTATTCACAAAACTATTTGTTTACACTGTTAATCTGTAAATTAAGTTTGTCAGTATATAGTTATCTAAGTCAATAATTTCAAATTGTATAGATTGCTTGATTGATAAAGACTATATACTTGTTTATATTTGGGGTATCCATTCGAATATTTGTACAGACTATAATCACAGCTACAAGTAGGTCAATTACCGGAAAGAGTGTATAGTCTGTTTCATAAATTTATATACATGCATACATGTGATGATTCCATATAGTTCCCTTCATTTATTGTGATTTTTAAAGGTCAATTACATATTAAAGAACAGTGGATAAACTTGATTGGTGCTCCCCATTGTTTGTAAATTATCTTCTTGAAAATAATTTTTACATGTTTACATTAGTTAGATTTGGGAATTGTTTTAGTAAGTAAACAAATGGTGAAAATGTTTTAAGACGTTCTTATATATTAAATTCTGAAAAGCAAACTTTTATAAAAAATTGAATAATATAATACCACAAAAACAACAACATAAGACTAGTTATGAATGTCCATGTAATCTGTAGATAGTCTAACTGTTATTTCTCCATAGTAAACAACATACCATGACTGTTTGTAATGTTTTAGTGTCTTCTAGCGACTTTGCATGCCCTTACGTCTGTACTGCCTGAATTCTTCTATTACTCCAGTCACATTGTCATAGATGTCAAATTTAATTCGTTCATCCTTGACAGTTTGCCCGTACACCGCACCATTAAAATACCAGGCACTTTGGATATCTGGATGTAAGTGGAGCCTGCTGATAAGCCCCTGGTTGGGCTTAGTGACGTCATCAACAAGTTTGTATCCGCCATTCTTCATTGGTGCCCGTTTCTTCATTATTGTAGATTTAATTGAGTTATTTCTCAGTTTGATGAGCACTGGGCGGGTCTGTCCCTGTTTTGTGGGAATACGATGCATAGCTACTATATCAATAGGCTGCAAGTCTGCCTCGGCATGAGTTTTCAGGATCCCGGTTACCGTTTTGGTCAGTGATTCCTCATTTTCATCTGTGTTCTCTGGTATATTTTGTATTTTTATGTTGTTCTTCCTGGAAAATTGTTCATTATAGTTGGCTTTCTTACTGGCCATTCTGCTAATTTCATCTGTCCTGTCTATTTGTTCCTGAAGTGACTTAAGATTACTTTTGTTATTGTTTTCCAATTTCTGTAATGTGTCTTTCAGACCTTTATTCTCAAAGTCCAAGGAATCTATTCGTTCTTGCATTTCTTTGCATTTTTCATTAACTATTTTATCGATGTTTTTATTCATATTTTGTTCCATCTTATGCATTAAGCTAGTGACTGCGTTGGTGATCAGTTGTTCGATTTCATCTTTACGAAGCATACTCTTGAGATCTTCCCTCAAGCTTGATATGCCATCAGTCATTGCTTGAAGTTGCACATGTATTGAATTGAGCTCATCCATGCTCGAATTGCTATTGTCACTAGTATCTGGCCTATATTTTTTGACAGCCGGCTTTGTTTGCGGTTTTGTTCCTGTAAAGTTAAGCTTAGGCTGGTTTTTTGTTGTATTACTGCTCATTGTGTTTATGAACAACTACAGTTATTTTTCCAGTGTTCTTAAGACAACACATCTAATATTTAACACTCAGAGCTGTCACAGTTATAATCTCTTTAATCCGCATGGAAAGTTCGTGCACAGGGGTTTACTCAAAAGCATGTGTTTTACAAGTCAAAACACATATCACACACAAATTGTAAAATCCTTTGTGAAATCCTTTGTTATAATCACTTCCAAACTGCTTTTTATCACACTACAATTTCCTGGATGTAACTTTGTCACCACATTCAAAGCACAATTATGAACATGTTGTACTATAATTCCTCATTTTTTTGTCACTATAAACATGTATTTTAATGTAAATTTTGGAGAGCAAAATTTATGCACACATCATCTCCAGTGATGACCTTGACGTATTGCAATAAACTCATTACTCTTGTTTTAATTAATTCAAATGAATTGGAAGAGTTAACGGGTTTATTGGGTTATTATAAAAAAAATCACATTACAATAAGACACTCTAACCCGTTTTGCAATACGACACTCCAACCCGTATTACAATAAATTTATTGCAAAACGGGTGGTTGTAAAAAAAATCAAATTACAATAAGACAATCCAATCCGTTTTGCAATAAATTTATTGCTTAACGGGTTTATTGCAAAACGGGTTGTTACAATGCACTCTTTATATGGAGATGTGCCAAGTTTCAGATTGATATGTCTGTTAATTTCGCGGCTGAAAACGGATGTCTACACGGATTCAAATAAAAATACAATCTAAGTTATTTAATTGGAAGGTAAACCGTTAAAAAAGCATGTGAGGAAAACTGAATGCTGGTGTGTGCCGTCTATCGAAATGTATTGATAAAGTTTAAATAAGAGAAGACAGAGCAAGTTTAAAGCATAAATGTTATTTCAAAATATCGGTGTCACTATATAATAGTTTGCTATCGATATTGAAATTATATGTTATGAAAAACGTATAACAAGTTGGTTATGGGTGAACATTTAATTATTGTAGCAGTGTTATAATGTTCAGTAAGTCATTAATCATGATGCCCGATGATAAAGTAAAGTTGTCAAAGTTTGTAAACGTGTAACACTTATATAAATCTGATATTATATATTGAGTTATTTATAACGTATCGTTGCTCATGGATTTAAAGAAGTTGTATTTAAAAACAATCTAATCAACAAAACGACAAGAAAGAACATACGTTTCAATAATATTTATTTATTTTATTATTTATAAAGCTTTATGTTGCGAATGCATTACACTTAAAGCATATTTTTAGTAATGTGAATATGTGTATGCATTTCAAAATCAGTATGACAAAACAAACATATCAACAATGCTCCCAAATTTCATTCACAACCTATCATGGTATACGTGGTCAGTAAAGAGAGAAATCCAAACAACATAACGTTTTCTTAAAAGAATTCTGAAAGTACTTATACGGCCTTCATCATCTCACTACGTCGTCGTTAGCCGATGATACAAGAAAGCAGTGGTCAGTTATTTGTGTTGGCAAAGATTTTAGTACTGATAAACGTAAAAATAAGCTTAGATTGAGCAGGTTGATACATTAACTGTACACCTTAACACGACTAAAACTGTTTAAATACGTAAAACATCGAAGCATACATACATGAACACAACAATACATAGAGATGAGTATATTTGGCATATTGCTGTCCGAAACAAAACAATGAATTTAATCATAAAGAGATTATGGATAAAAATTGCCAGTGTTATTTATCAGCAGAACACGTCTGGTGGACCTATGTCCCTATGCATGTACACGTCTTTACTGGTCCATTCCTCATCATAGTCATCATAGACCTGCGTTGTACCAGCAAAGTGTCGCTCTGTGGTTGGTGGCAGTCTTGAATTGCACAATTAGCAAACTGTTACAAACTGTTGCACAATATTCACAAAGAGACATATAAGAATATATAACTTAATGCTAAGACAAACGGTATAAATTTGTACTTTTTGAAATACAGCTGATTACCTACGTGAAATTAATTGTTATCTAGTTAATGAAGCATTTATTTAAAATATATTATTTCTCAAAGCAAAACTTACTAACGTTGCTTACCCGGCATGGTAGCAGAGGAAATGCATCGTCTCAATACAGGACGCGGGCACCCATCTGTAGTCAAGAGACTCTGATATGTACACGCAGTTCCGGGCGTCCTCCTCCAGGGTACCAGTACCGGAAGTGGTGTCCCAATTAGTGAAGTTTAGAGCCTTCTTGTCGCTTATCCTCTTCCAGTCCTTGGGATTCAACAGATCCGTGATGTCAATCCAGAACTTACCCGGGAAGATGGTACCTGGCAACAGAGGACAATAGTATCTCGGATTGAAAGAAGGTTAATGACATAATCAGTTTTGTGATCTGTATGCAGCTAAAGGTTATGCAATTTATAATCGATTAAAATAGCTTATTAAGAGTAAAAGGCCTTTAAAACCAAGTGTTATACTGCATAAATAAAACACGATTTTTTGTCATTAACCTTGTTATCATTATGTTAGTTAGTGTATATTCTATATATTATTTACACATCTAATTACTTGTCTTAAATTAAATACTTTCGGATGTTGAAAACATGTTTTAATGATATTTGTTTTCCTGTTTTTATATATAGAACCCATATGTATGATACTTATTCCTTATTTCCAACTGCTGACCATTGTTTGTTTCTTCAAATATGCTCCCATCTTACCTTTCATTCTACGTAGAGCGCCCTCTGCCGCAGCAAAATGCAATTTTGAAATTTGTTATAAAAATCTATATGTCATTTAATTAAGTTACAAGAAAATTCTTAACACCTGTTTCACAACTGTTACCTTGAATAAACGCCAAACAACAACCATCGTTCAGCTCAGGTCAGCGACATAAATACATAATCAAATTACATTTCAAACTTATTGTATGTGAAGTAGTAACATGTTTTCTGAAATTAAAAAGGCTGATGTGTTAAGTTACAGAGTTCTCACCCTCGCGTCAATCCACGTGACATTGAGTGCGACTGTCCGGTAACATCCGTCCGAGTGGCGACAGTAGCCGTCTGGACACACAGCGCCGTCTGTCGAGTAGGCATAAGGAACAAAGTGAATTATTTAATAGCATTAATATTATTTTAGAATTTATCATTATCATACGTTTGTTGTGTAGACATACTATGTTTATTCCAACGTTAAAATATGTGTAAACGGTAAGTTTTAGATTTGCAATACATTTGGAATACACAAAAATGATAAAAGTTTATTCCCTCTTCAAAATAAGTGTATATATTGTAATGACCCACCCCCACACCCATTATATGCTTAAATGCTTTATTGTTTACTGTTTGAAGAGGAGGTTTCAGAATAGTCGGCCTGGATAAGAAGTTGTCCAGGGTAAGAGGACATGAAATGGTTGCGCATGATCGAATCTGCATCCATGATGCGTGACACTGCAAATGGTAAATTAATAGCAGCGTGCAAGGAAATTCCATTACGTTTGAAAAAGAAATAACTGATGTCTTCTTCTTCGTGTATTGTTCTTTATCCATGATGTGCTCCCCTGATGTCGATCCATGATTGTCTCCCCTGATGTCGATCCATGACGTGCTCTCCTGATGTCGATCCATTACGTGCTCCCCTGATGTCTTCGTCGTATATTGTACTATATTCGACTGATGAAATTGGTCTTGATTTTACTCTTCAGACTTTGATGTCTCAAATCTGTAACAATATATGTGTAACTAAGTTATCAAGACAAATAATTGCTGAGCGTGTGAACGATTGCCAAGTTTATCTTGATCCAAACATTATTAACAATTCCTTTAATTTAAAACTAATAAATGTGTGAAGCATCAGCAAAGAAACTCGATAAATGATAGTTAAATAGACAGCTTGACAATAAAGGTATACTTTACCACGAACGGCGAGGTTCACTTGGATGACAAACTAACCCTCAAACATGTGGTTGTTATTTGCGAACAATCGTTTTCCATACATTGATTTCGTGACTCAATTTCCGGTGTTGAAGGCTACACCTAACTAACATGCAAACTATTTTACGGCGTCATTCAGTCTGGACATTGACTGATAATTTATTATTATTATTGTCGTTTTGATTCACACATGTGTTGCATTTGATTGTTTATTGACTGATGTATTGTATTGTCGTTTTGATTCACAAATATGTTGCATTTTATTGTTTATTGACTGAACTAAGTGTTTTTTATTAAGTTCATTATGTCATTATTCTAAATTACACCTGAAACAGAGGGGTAACTTAAATTGTGTGATTACGCGTTAAGTTTAAAATTTGATAATAGTTACTGTATTATCGATAATTGGTAAACGTATTCACGAATTATAACGAATTTAAATTTATTATGTTCAGTATTGTTATCTGATATTGTTGTTGCTGTTCAAGTTAAAATCAATAGTTTGATTGTCTGTGCACACCAACCTTCTAGGGATTTGCGATATGAATGTACCGCTATTACGTTACTGTGTGGGTAATTATTTCATAATGATTGTGTAGTGTACAACCATTGAATGCAAAACAAGAACCTTTGTAAGATTGAAAATATCTTAGTGTGACTTATTACCCCGAGTGAATAAGTACGGCGTAATGGTATTTGGTGGAAGTTATATGCACTGGATAACAACTACTTACCAACTGTTTCTAATGTTCATGTTCGTTTGTTAATTAATGTTAGTCTTATAATAAGTTTGAATTGCAGTATATTTTATGTGATAACTACCACATGGCGTTTGCTTTTGAGCTATCAAAATTCAGGAGAATTTTAATTTTAGAAAGGTGGGGCGATTGTAATGACCCACCCCCACACCCATTATATGCTTAAATGCTTTATTGTTTACTGTTATACTTACGTGGAATGCAGTTTCCAAAGTTATACTACTAATGATTATGATGATGATGATGATAATTGCACTTACCTTGTTATTCGTGTAAGGCTTGCAATGTCCATTGTTTACATCCTTTTAACACAATAATCCATTTCATTTCCATGACTTATTCCGTAATACCACGAATTATTAACTGCACTAACAGAACTATTAGTATTATGTGTATTGTTTCCATTTCGATCCTGTTGTTTATTGACAAGCCATATTTATGCATTATTATGTAAATGTTATGCATAAATCTGACCTGTCATGGCCGCTATGACACAGAATTTGCCAGCATCATTGTGGATTCTGACAGCTCAGGCTGACGGATTCTGATTGGATGATTCCCGAGCTGTCAGAATCCTATTGGTTTATTGTTATTATGCTGGCAGGCTGTCATATGGTCATTGGTCAGTTAAGGTCACGTGGGCACTTTCCAGAAAGTATATAAGTGCGCTAGAATTTGAATTTGACAGCACAACTTCCATCTTGGTAGCTCCACTTGTCTGGGCAGTAAAGTGAGTAAAAACATCTTGGGTAACTAAAAATAACTTGTAACGTATTTCCGAGAAAGTGTCCACCAAACTTGTCTAATTTTGCAATAACATATTAAACCTACTAAATAAATATATTATTTAAACTGCCGCCAGTCTTGTTGTAAGAATATAACTCACAAAGAAAACGAATAAACCCATCCTGACGGACGCCACAATATATATTCTTTATTCCATCTTCAAAATATGTGTTAACTGTGATTTTCTGCTTTTGCGCTACATTTGGAATACACCAATAAAATGATCAAAAGTAAAATTTGTTTTTATAGTCTGTAGAAATACAATTTCTATTTTAGTTATGCATATAATTATAACTACATTTACAAACATACTTTAAAAAACATAAGACGCACATAGAGAGAAATATTAACAGCATAATATAACCAAAAAATAAAAGAAAAAATGCATCTTTGTAAATGGTTTAATAAGATAGTTAAACCAGTATGAGTATTATACATAGTCTATATATGTGTGTGTGTTTTTCCTCAATATTTAAGTACACAAATGAAGATATTTTTTAATATGGTCAAACAATTCTGGCGTTTAAAAAGTTGAAAGCCCTATGTTTGCTTTGAAAACTATATGTGTACTGATATTTGTAAAAAGTGAAAAAGACAAATATATACGTTGAGAATGCAAAATAATGCGTGTATTTAACATAAATGCTGAAGAAATCTTCGCATATTTATAATTATATAAGATAATACAATTAATTGAATTGCATTATGATGTTAAAATGTATGCATACGTTGTTTAGTATTTTTATCCTAAAACAATTTTGTTTAATGTGTTTGTATATTAATATATTACTTACAAATTGGAAGTGTAGATCCCAATAATGCAATGAATAATATGTAAAGAGACATGCCTGCAATCCTTCTGTCACAAGTATACAAGAGACAAGCCTGCAATCCTTCTGTCACAAGTATACAAGAGACAAGCCTGCAATCCTTCTGTCACAAGTATACAAGAGACATGCCTGCAATCCTTCTGTCACAAGTATACAATCTAATCTGAGCTTTCCTTCAAACTAAGCGTAATATTAAATAGAGGGTCAAACGCCATATGTATTATTTCAATGTTTCAATCATTTTGTAACCTAAACCTGTGTCATTCATATGTAAATATTTAAATTAAAAAAATGGAAACATATATTTCATTTATTTATGTTGTGAAAGGCGTAACTTGAAACTTAGCCGATATTATAAACATTCAAGATGATGTTTGAAAGTGATGAGACTCGAAATATCCGAAAAGGAACAAGTGGATGTTTCATCTTTAACAATTTGAATTTTAGGAAACTTAGGTCACAGTTTTGTTAACAACCATGTACAAAATATATTAAGCAAAAAAGTAAAACTGAAGCATATAATAATTTTCATACATATGCATGTACTTTAAGTGCATACAACCATTACTATTAAATATCATTTGTATTAAACAGCATGATTATTCTAGAAATGGTCAACATGTACGCACGTGTTTTGAAATAAAGGACTTGTGGACAGATTTGAGTATATTTAAATGATTTAATGAATAAACACGTATAATATTATATGATTTAGATTTAACCAGAACAAAATGACGTTGCTCTGACCAGGATTTAAACCCGGATACTGTGTACCAATAGACTAAAGCCGAACCGTAATAAAAAAAATGTAAAAATGTTTTACTTAAATTGAACACATTTTCAAACAGTAAATTAGGAGTAATATCTTTCTGACAAGAAAGCGAATTTAAAGTAAACAGTAGAAGCATTTGTAATTATTCCGTCGCTTTGAACAATAAACTGTATATTATGTAAATACTCTTTTTTAACGCGTGGTTATTTATGTATTTTTTAAACGGTGTTAAGCATATATTTCTGTGCCCGTTAATATGCTTACGCTATTATTTTCCTGCTTAATTATTACATATGGGTTTTGACCCAGATATCTTGCAATAATTATATGCAGCGTCATTGCTGAATGCCGGTGACATTTCACAAATTTTGGTGTCTTAAGGCATGCAAGCATAAAATAACTGTGTAATGTATTAGTGACTAATTTTTTTCATTGCATTTTTATTTAGAGCAACAAGTAACTTTTTTTATTGTGCCTTCACAAACGACACAAAAAAGCATTTTCAATTGTACCATACACGGATTGTAAAGTGAGACAGATTGTCAACACATCAAGTCCACCTAGTCTTAACTTTTGTTATGCATTATTTTAAAAATGAAAATCACTAATGGTATATGTTTAATGTTTTCTATTTTTTCAAATAAATAGAAAAAAGATAAAAGCAAATTTGATCAACTTTTTAATGTGTTTCATCATTATACAGCACTGCACTATGAACCTGTCTTTTCAACAGGTGAATTAATCTAGGTGATGAGTTTCAAATCGCTCCAACAATATTTCTTTAAATATCGCGCAGCGGTGTTCAACATCATTAATGTTAAAAATTGAATCGGGGAGACATATAAATATTCCTAAAAACGAACGCAAATGTATTATATGTAACTCAGGTGATATTGAAGACGAATACCATTTTGTAATTATATGTCCTTTTTATACCGATATAAGAAAAATGCATATTGACAAATTCTATTATAACCGACCTAGTATGCATACATTTATTCTTTTGTTAACAAACACTAAAACCAAAGTCCTAAATAAACTCGCAATATATTGTAAAAATGCTTTAAAAATGAGAACTGATATATTGAATGCAAACGTTGAGTGATATGATGGCCTAAGTGCATTTTTAACTATTGTACTATTTTGGTCAATTTCGCATTACTATGCATGTGCTAATTGCTTATATATTGTCAGTTATGTATATGTAACAATGAACTGGAAATGTGCAAGTTATATGAAAAAACATTCTGTTATGTTCTGTTCTGTTTTAATTAATAGTTAGATTGTGGTCGACTTGTACGATTTATTTAAACTCATTTCTAGTCGCACCTTTATGATAACTTCTTTAGTTAAACACGTTTCTTAAGTTACATAATGCTACAATACGGTTTTATTCCCGCTGGTGCTGCTGAAGTATCACTTTGTTTATGTTCC
Organism: Dreissena polymorpha; assembly: GCF_020536995.1. Taxonomy (NCBI): domain Eukaryota; kingdom Metazoa; phylum Mollusca; class Bivalvia; order Myida; family Dreissenidae; genus Dreissena; species Dreissena polymorpha. The sequence continues at coordinate 121,080,772 of NC_068357.1, forward strand.
GCCGTTCGTCAAATAAATAATCTATTCATGATATTTAATACACCCAAGGTCACTACTCAAGTAATGGGTCGCGGCGTCTAAACAATCAAGACTTCTAATAGCTAAAGAGCGAAACTCAGTGATCGGGTCTTGATCATATAGTTGTATATTTAGGAAAAATACTATCAATATTAATTTCAACGCAGATTGTCTTTTCAAAAGGAAAAACATTTCTTGCCTGAATATGTAAGGAATACACGGAAATTCGTTAGTTCGATGATCAGTAAATAGGTGACAGTTAATAAAGATATTTCGTTTTGCAGAGAATTCGATTTCGGTGCTTATTTGAGACATCTGTAATCCAATTAAGATCACAATCTTATTAAATAAATTGTAATGTTTAAATTTTCATTTTTAACTTATTTAATAATTTTATTTAATGCTAATTAACATAGTTTTAATTAATTTAAATTACCAAAATCTTAAAATAGCTATTGTATAATGTTAGAAATGCTTAATTTTGTGTAAGGAATTGTGCAGTCCATTTTCTGAAAATAATATATCAGCGCACGCCCATGCGTGTTCTGGTATATCTTTCAGGTAAGCTCTCTATTACTATTTATTTATGAAATTATTGTTTGCTGCAAAAAAATATATTCATACTTAAACTATTATTCGCTACTTTCATTCGTTTTGATTGCATTCATTGTAGAGTATTTGGGAAAGTTGTTTGACTGCACAATATCCGAATAAAAATATATATTGTGTATTTATGATTGTCGCTTTTTTAAAGGCATTATACTAGTAAAACTAATAGTGCTGTTTTCTCATAAATAAAAAATGTCTTTATTTTGTGAAACTGTTAGTGAAATTGAATAATATTCTGTATGATTTGTTAATTTATAATGAGTATCAATATCGTTACATATATATACATATATATATATATATATATATATATATATATATATATATATATATATATATATATATATATATATATATATATATATATATATATATATATATCAAATTCCATATATATATATATATATCAAATTCCATATATATATATATATCATAAATAATATTTGTGCATGCAAATATTTATACTGTTTTAATAAATTACATTATGCTTGTTCTGGTATATCTTTCAGAGAATAAAATGGGCTGTTTACATTACCGACTTATTCAATTATTTTCATCTCTCATACGTCAAAGATTGTTAGCGCTTAACGCTAACTGAAATCGAAATATGGTAGAAATAATATTCATTAAGACACAAAATCGAAGAATGTACAGAATTATTAACTACTAAAAACTTAATAATTTATCATACGCTAATGAAGATCCCGTTACCCATAATGTAAAACGGAAATAATGGAAAACTTTATTGAACATAAAATTATATGAAAAGCAGCGTATGATACATCCAGCATAAACACAAGCATGTATGTGTGTACTTATGTAAATGGCGTTAAGTATTATTAATCGTGTTAATGCCATGCCATATCATTCTAAAGACTGGATTTTGTTTTAGGAAAGCTGTCCGGATTAATATTTAAAGGTATATTTTTAATATGCACCGGAGTTGATAAGTTTAATTAGCGTAACACATTTCATTTAGGTGTTATGTTTTGATAGTTGACAGAAATTCGTAAACCCAATTTAAAGTTTCAATATTAATACAATCTATGACTGACACTTCTTTAACTACATGTCGTTAAGATGCACTCTTTATATGAAATTGTGCCAAGTTTAAACTTGATATGTCTATTAATTACATGTGTGCAAACGGATATAAACATGAATTCAAATAAAAATAAAATGGCAATTATTTAATTGGAAGGTAAACCGTTAAAAAAGCATGTGAATAAAACTGAATGTTGGTATGTGTCACATATCGAAATGTATTGATAAAGTTTAAATAAGGGAGAAGACAGAGCAAGTTTAAAGAATTAATTTAATGTCATTATATCTTCGTCACTTCATACTAGTTTGCAATCGATATTCAACGGAACGAAAAGAAAGAACATACGTTTCAATAACATGTTTTTATTTTATTTTTTATAAAGAATAATGATGCGAATGCATTACACTGCAAGCACATGTTTGCAATGTGAATATGTTTATGCACTTCAAAATCAGTATAACAAAACAAACATATCGATAACGCTATCAAATTCCATTCACAACCGATCATGTTATACGTGTTCAGTAAAGAGAGAAATACAAACAACAATACGTTTTCTTCAAAGAATTATGACAATAGTTTAACGGCCTTCTTTGTCTCACTACGTCGTCGTCAGCTGATGAAACAAGAAAACAGTGGTGGTCAGTTACTGGTGTTGCAAAGAACTTAGTACTGCAAAACGTAAAAATTAGCTTAGCTTGACCATGTTGATAAATTAACTGTACGCCATAAGACAATCACAGCTGTGTCAAAACGCCGAAACCGCCAAACATACATACATAAACACAACAATACATAGAGCTGAGTATATTTGGCATATTGCTGTCAGAAACAAAACAATGAATTTAATCATTAAGAATTAAGAGATAAACATTGCCAGTGTTATTTCTCAGCAGTACACGTCTGGTGGATTTATGTCACTATGCATGTAAACGTCTTGAATGATCCATTCCTCTTCATAGTCATCATAGACCCGCGTTGTACCAGCAAAGTATCGCTCTGTGGTTGTTGGCAGTCTAGAATTGCAACATTAGCAAACTGTTACAAAATATTCACAAAATATAGACACGTATAATAATATATAACGTCATGCTAAGACAAACAGTGTATATAGGATCTGGCACGAGTTGTCATATCATACCATATTTTATTAAACGAGTTCATGAATTTTGTTAGTTAGCGAGCCTTTACCTGCTAAGACAAACGGTATAAATGTGTATTTTTTAAAATAAAGCTGATCATGAACTTAATTGTTATCTAGTTAATGACGCATTTATTTAAAATAATTTTTTTAGCAAAGCAAAACTTACTTACGTTGTTTACCCGGCATGGAAGCAGAGGAAATTATCGCCTCAATACAGGAGGCAGCCACCCATCTGTAGTCCAGAGACTCTGACATGTACACGCAGTTCCGGGCGCCCACCTCCGAGGTACTATCACCGCAAGTTGTGTCCCAATTAGTGAAGTTTAGAGCCTTATTGTCACTCATCCGCTTCCAGTCCTTGGGATCTAACAGATCCGTGATGTCCAGCCAGAACTTGCCTGGGTAGATGGTACCTGACAACAGAGGACAATAATATCTCCGATTGAAAGGAAAGGTTAGTTTAGTTTGAAAGAAGGTTAATGACATGATCTGCGAGTTTGTGATATAGTTTGTTATATGTATGCAGATAAAGGTTATGCAATTTATAGTCGATTAAAATAGCTTATTTATAGTTAAAGGCCTTTAAAACCAAGCGTTATACTGCATATATAAAACACGATTTTTTGGCATTTACCGTTTTATCATTATGTAAGTTTGAGTATATACTACATATATTTACATTCACTCTTAATTTTCTGTAGAAAATTAACGAGTTCATTTTGCATAATCCGTAAGCCGGTGATACCGCCTTCGAAGGTGGAACTTTTAATTCGGACCAATGGTTACAAGACGTTGACGCGTAGTTATTCAGTGACCAGTACCGTGACCGCACTACTTTTGTAAATATAGTAACAAACATGAATAAACATTACTCGTTTGTTTACTTTTGTGTTTTTTTATGTTTCATTTAAAACAAAAGCAAAATTGAAGACAAAATGAGTTTATAAACAACGACATTAAATAAAACCTATAAATACATAAAAACCGCCACTTGTATATACAATACAGCTATTAAAAAAACATTTAAATATACGTCATTTTCAAAACCGAAAGTAAATTGTTCGTCTGCTGCAAGTGTCAAAATTTGCAGACATAACAATGGCGGAATTTAATGCAAACTACGGCCACTTCGATTTAGGGTCGTTGTATGATTCTTTATCTGATTCAGAGAATGAATATTTGGCAACAATTGATATTGGCGATTTGTTGATAAACTCGCTAGAAAATAACATTGTTAAATTTGAAGAAATCAGCAAATCAGAGACAGAGGTACATGGACAGGACAATGCCAATGGGTGTGTCAAAAATGAGACTGAATCTAATTATGAACCTCAGCAAAAAAGGTTCAAGTGTCTGGCAGAGGCGGATATTGATAGCTTAGAAGAAAAGCACCAGTCTACAGCTACTAAGAAAAACACACAATGGGGAATTAAGTTGTTTCAAGGTATGATATAACAATTTTTAATAATTTTAAAATAAAAATCACACTTACCTGAAACCGTCCGTTCAATATCCATCCGTTTCACAAAGGAATTTGGTGATAATGATATAATTATGCTGCACCAATATAATTATCAAAATGTCTTCTCAATACTTTTACAAGAAGACAAGTCAACATCATACAAGTGCATTCAGTACCTTTTAAAGTCTTTTTTTTTCAATTACAGCTATTAAAATAAATATTTTACAGAATATTCATAAAAACTTGGTTTGTGATGTAAACAACTCATCTAATAAGTTGTTTACAATTTATAAATTTGTTTCTGAAAAAAAAATACCATTCTAAAGATAGCATCAATGTGGCTCGATTGGTCATTGTCGGCTCGGTTACTACTTAGATGCACCCCGGGTAATCTTAAGTTTACTTAAATGTACCCCGGGTACGTTAAATATACTAAAACGTACCCGGGAAATTTTACGCTTAATTGGTCGTTGTCGGCTATTTTTTAAATTAATTATATCCACATTTATGTCAATTTTCTGTAAAAATGGCCTCTATATTATCGAAACTCACACGTAAAAGAGAAGTTTTTTTAAGATATTCGGTAGTGCGTTTTACAACATCGGATTTTGGGCCGGAATATAACTCGGGTACAGTCTTATATCGACCGGGTATGATTAAGTATATTTACCGTACCTGGGGTACATGTAAGTATACTTAAGAGTACCCGGGTTACATGTAATTAGAACCGGAGCTGACAATGACCAATTGAGCATCAATTTGCCCCTTTAATCTGACAGTAATTGGTTCAGTATCAAATACAGCATTTTTTTAATCCCCCAATTGAAAGATAAAAAAACCTGTCGGGAATGCAACCAGTGTGTTTGTTTTAAAGGAATAATTTCCTAATTTTTATATTCAGACTGGCATCAGGAGGTATATTGCGGGAACTTAGATCTCGAGACAGTGAGAAAAAAAAGAGTTGGCTGAAAAACTGTTTTATTGCGAGGCAACGCCTTAACCAAACGAAAAAAGAGAGCAGTCACTGCCAAAGCACCACAGAAATGAATATCATAGAAACGCATTGGTCAATATCAGGAGCGCCATTAACAGGTATCTTAAGGATATCTGCAGAAACATTGATATAGTTAGAGATATTGAGTTTGTACGGAGCTACCACACTCTTGATGGGTTTCTCAAAAGCAGGACATAAGCTGGGCTGTCGAGGCCTACACGGCATAAAGAAATCCTGACAATAGAAGACCTTGAGAAAACAGCAACCTATCTTCAGAAGTATGAAAACTCACCAGTTAAACTACGAGAAGCAGCATGGTACGTGATCGCAGTGCATTTTGTTACTAGGGGCATGGAATTTCACAATCAACTGAGGAAAAATAGCCTTGACTTCAAAGGGGATTCAGACTCAAAGTATATAGTCTTAAACCTAGAAATCAAACAGAAAAACCACCAAGGGGGAGCAAGCTCAACAAAACTCATGTCTGAAAAGCGAATCTATGCCACAGGTGATTTTTTGTGTCCAATGAAGATTCTGAAATAATTTGTTGGAAAAGTCCTAATGCAACCATGCTCTTCAATCAATTTGACAACAACGCCATTCGTCACCCAGAATCATCAAATACATGGTACACAGAGAAGCCATTAGCAAAACGGTCTATTGAAAACTTTAAGAATATCAGCACCAGTGCCAAGCTCTCCCAACGTTACACTGGTCACTGCTTGCGAGCGACAGCGATCCAAGCCATGAATGATGCTGGCTATGAAGCTCGTCACATCATGTTCATGAGTGGTCACCGAAACGAGGCCTCCATTCGGTCATACAACCGTGGCTGCAATATTACACAGAAGAAGTCGATGAGCAACACCCTGTCAGCTCTTTCAGAACTGCGTGTAAATCAGCAAAACAGCTTGTCAAGTGTCAATCCGCCACATCTTCGAGCGAGCAAACCGTGAGACCAGTCCTTGAAATGCAGATACAGGACTTGCACAACAAGGATGAACTGTCTGCAAATTCTCAATTAGTGCAAAGCAATGAACAAAATATTTGCAGCATGGAACTCTTTAGGGGAGCTACATTGAGCTATTGCACTATTAACATTACAAAGCCACATTAGAATAAACACAATATGATTTCCCTAGAAAATGTTGACTATTAGATCTAGCAGATACATATCAAACAAGTTAGATCTAAGACAAATTTAAAGTTGAACGATTTTAAGTTTTTGAACTTGACAGTTAATACTATCAAGTTAAAAGTTGTATAAACTTGTTCGAAGCAAGTTAAAAGTTAAATAAAGTTTTCCTAGCAAGTTAAAAGTTGAATAAAGTTGTTCCATTGTGTAAAAAATTAAATGAGTTCGTTAAACGTGTTTTATGTGTTGAATAAAAATACATCTGTTATAAATTGTAGATGAAATAATTAACTTCCTTGGCTTGAGTTACTTTTTATCAACACCCCAATTGTCACCTAAATTCGCGAATAAACAATGATTGGATTATGCTTTATTATGTAAACAATCAACCTTAAAATACTTAAACATAGATATTAAAAACAATAGATTATCCTAGTTTTACCTCTGGAAAAGTAAAATCCGTATACATATATTTTAAAATTAATCCAGAACACACTCTCTTCCCACTCACGGTGCCCCAGATAAGCTGCGTATCTGCGTCTTTCACCCTATTAAAATGTTTAAAAACGCAAAGAAATACAATATCATGCGTATTAAAAACGCAACCGAGTTGACTTTTACGCAAATTCGTCAAATTTGATGCGTACGATACAATAGCTTCGATCGAAAATGCTTCGCTCATTTTCGGTATTTTCTCTTTGGAATTATTATCGTAATGCGGCGACGCTTTCATTCAGCAAGCACCTGGATGACGAAGCAGGAAAACAGTCAAAGTTATCCAAACGCTCTGCGGACTAGATGTCATTGTTAAATAAAGCGTCTTACCAAATTATTTACGACGACAAACATGCGTTTTAAATCTGACTTAAACCGTCGTTCTTTGTGCATGTCTTTGTAAAGCGTCTGTACTTTCAGCTTCTATTACGATGCGAAATAAAAAGTCTCAGAGAGGTCGAAAGACGTCCGCGATTGTTGCGTCAAAATATCATTCGATCGCAAACGTTTTCGAACCAAGAAAGCAAAAGCCAATAAGAGCCGAATCATTCGTGTTATCATTTGTTTTTAAGTTTAAAGTGTATATTATGGACAGTTAAAAGGATTAAAGATGTTATGAAACATCAGTTTATTAAAGTTAATGATGATAGTTTACAATTTTATTGAATCAATACAAGTATACAGATTCGACAGAAGTAAAGCGGCAATGATTTTACGGTATGCATTTTTATAACTCATTTCACCCTATTTCAAGAATGAAATCACCTTTTTTTTCAAAACCAATGGGTGAAAACCCTTTTTCCAAAATAATTATCTGGGGCACTGCACTCGGCTTCTCAAGCCGATGTCAAGTGACCGTGACATTCTTGTCGCGTGTTTGCTGCTCGACTATTATTTAAAGTAAAAATGATATATGAAATCGTTGAATTCCATTTTATCTGTGTTACAAACTACAATAAAAAATGACCTTTATCTATAGACAGCTCGATATTAAACGTTCACAGAAACATTTAAATAGTAAAACTTCCGAACTGCTTTTCTTGGTGCAGGAATAATGAATAACAAAACCTAAAGGGGCGGGTAGAAGCTGTTCCCGAAACTAAGATTACAACAAGTGTCCCTTAAAGCATACAATTCTGAGTTATTTGTTATGCTCGTATATGTTTTTATTGTTTCAAATCAAAGGACAAATATAAATATAAGGATTGATTCTTATTTTTCGGGCGTTTTGAAAATTCCGTGAAGCGCGCTATCAATCCTTAAATAGACATTTAATTACTTGTCTTAAATAAAATACGTGCGGATGTTGACAACAATTTTTCTTATGATATTTGTTTTCCTGTTTCTATATAGACCCTATAGGCATCACACTTATACTTTATTACCCCTGCTGAAAAGTGTTTGTTTATTCAAATATGTTCCCATCTTACCTTTCATTCTACGTAGAGCGCCTTCTGCCGCAGCTGCCATGGACTGGGACACAGGGGAGAGGAGAGCCCCACCCAACACCTCACAGTACGACTGAAATAGGATATGACATGAAAGGATGCATTTTAAATTCAATTTTGAAACTTGTTATACAAATCTATATGTCATTTAATGTATATTTTAAGTTACAAGAAAGTTGTAAACACCTGTTTCTCAACTGTTTCCTTTAATAAACGCCAAACATCAACCATCGTTCAGCTCGAGTCAGCGACATACATACATTATCGCCTTTTATTTCAAACTTATTGTATGTGAAGTAATAAAATGTGTTCTGAACTTAAAAAGGCTGATGTGTTAAGTTACAGAGTACTCACCCTCGCGTCAATCCACGTGACATTGAGTGCCACGGTCCGGTAACATCCGTCCGAGTGGCGACAGTAGCCGTCTGGACACACAGCGCCTCCTGGTAGTTGTAATAATAAAATGTCGAGCAAAGTGATGTATGATAGCTTTTACATTCGACCGTAAGGCAAATACATGTGATTTCTATTAGACGATTTAACGGTCATTCATTATTGCATTTCCTATATGACGTAAAACAGATAAAAATATTGCAAAAAACCTAACAGAGTCATTTGGATGTAATTAATTACTAATAACAGCACTATTTTGGTATATATACAAACTGTCGTTTTTCGTGGGTCGTCATTAACCATTTAAAAAAATACTGTTGACGGTTTCCGGGTTATAACGACATGACGTTGTCATTACGTCATGTAGTACATAAGATTCAATATTTTATTAAAAAGCTTGTCAGAAGGCCATGACCCATGTAGACACATATAAGTACATGCAATATGATAACAACATTAATGGAACTATATTTATAAATATATCAGGTACTTAAATAATGAGTAAGAGGGGTTGCTATACATTATAAAAATGCATACATAAATAATATCAATCGATTATTAACAACAGTGTATACATATTTAACGTATAACAAATGTAAGAGGAGTAGTCATAGTTTATATAACATATCAATATTACATACTTTTTAGTTTGTTTGAAGTTAAAATATGCTATATTTCTGTACAATAGAGCTCTTATCTAGTTTAACAATCGATCGTTTCAATTTGGGATAAATGTATCTGTAAGTCTTTGATTAATAATGCCAAGAACTACAGCACTTTGACCCACATCCCGAAAATACCAGGCATCGCTAACATGAAGCTAGCAAAGCAATTCACATACTAGGGAAAACCTTCTTTTTTGTTATGAAATCTTTCTTAATCACTCAAATGTGCAAGGTATTTTTTATTTGAATGTATTACTATTATTGTGTAATATTTTTACCCCAAATTTTATTATAAAATAATATATACTTATTACAGTAAATTTAGCTTTTTTTATTCGGAATGTTCGAGTTTTCTGGTTTGTTTTTGATCGTTATCATATTTTTGGTTTCGTATACACAACTTATAATCTGACCTATGTTTAGTTAGTACCATTCTTGTTTCTTCTGTTTGATTATTTCTAATTTATCCAGTTAATTGTAAACTTGATCCCTTTTTTCAGCAGACTCAGTAGAAAACTATGGGTGTATGAGTATGTTGTTGTGATTTAACATTACCCCATGAATTTCTAATTTTTCGTTTGGAAAAATGGAGGCAACTCCACTATTTTGTAATAACTTTGTACTATACAGAAGCCAATGTCATGTCAGGACGAGATATTGCTTACAGCATTTGTAAGTGATTTACATTATCAGTAACATAACTAAAGTCTAAAGCTTTTTAAATGATTGCCTTTGGTCATGGTTCCAAACATATTAATAAGATAATATACATACAGTACCGTTTTGCTAATTCTTAGTATTGACTGACTGCTTGTGATATTTAAAAGTAAAAAATCAGTTTAGCAATGGTCGGACAAACATTTCGAAATTGTCTACTCTAGAGCCTGTTCTGCAAATGAACGTGTACTTTCCATCTTGATCAGTATAACACCTACCATTTAAACTATGCATTCCATTTTTTTTAATGAAACAACTAATATTACCCCGTTATGATTAATATTACTGTTATCCTGGGAACAACGCGCGGTACAAATAGCAGCTTCGTAACCATGAGGGTACAAATCAATGTGATTATTACTTAAATCTGACAACAATTAGTAAATCAGGTGTATATGCATTCATATCACCACACAATATACCATTTAAATAGCCACCACTTTTGAAACAAAGATTATGTATATAACCCAGTACTCGATTTTATCACATGCCATACCCTGTTTCCCACGTAATATAACCATTACATATAATTTTTTTATATTACACATGTGTAATATACTTTTTAAGCGTTTTCATTGGCTTTGTTTTCGTTTATTGACCAATCGCATTTTGTTATTTTGCTGAAATGACGTTGCAACGTCAAATGACGTCACGAAATGTAAACAACATTCGGGATTTATCATTATGTTTGCGTAAATATTGATTTAAATTGCTCATTTAAAAACATGTGATCAAAAAGATCTGACTCTCGTTGTCATATCGTACCATATTTTATTAAACTCGTCCAGGAAATTCATAAGTAAGCTCGCCAAAGGCTCGCTTACTAACCAAATTCCTTAACTCGTTTAATAAAATATGGTATGATATGACAACTCGTGCCAGATCCTATATATATATAGATGATAATTCTGTTTTATATTCCTAATAATAACATAGCATTAATATGTACACGTGCATTTCGTATGTGTTAAAATTATTTTTATAGCATATTCATCAATGTAGATTATTTAAAAAGCGAACACAAATTACAATTTACAAAAATAGTATAGCAGCATATTGTTGTTACCATTTGTCATCAAAATCCAGCAAACTATCACCAACAACCCCTTCGACGTCGCCATCATGTCTCTACGACACATACAAGGCAACTGAAGCTAGGGGTATGAAGCCCGTGCATTCCCCGGTCCCTAATTTGATTCGATACGCATCCGTGCTTCTTTGCTTTGTGCTCATTTCTGCAAACTTAGAAATCTTAGAGATTAAAGGGACGTGTTCACAGTTGGCAAAATGACATTATCAAGAGAATTATCATATAATAATAACACAATCAATTAATTATATTTAATATAATGTATAATGCAAATATGCATTTGCACCATATCATTTCGTGTATGGACATTCATCATAGTGTGTAAAATACAAATAGTCAAGCGTTTGTAACGATAATTTGGGAACTACGTTTATCATTATCCTAAAAGCTGCCTAGTCCAGTGTTAACGAGGTTTGGGATCATAATATCACACATGCTGATTTAAAGTGTTGCATGTTAATATTCCAAACCATTTCAAAACAAACGAAGTTAAGTGTTCCTGTTAGTGGGATGTTTTAACATGAAATATGAACTACTCAATGAAGTTTTATTAAATACCATGCAATAGTATTTTATATTTTTAACTATTTTTATCAAAATTGATCGCATTTTTAAACGTTTTCGGAATTCGTTACAAATCAGACAATACATGATTTCTCAACCGTCCCAATGTACCGCATTTAAATCATATTCTCAATTAAATATTACTCCTGATGTCAAAGCGTCTTTAAATCAATGTGCAAACATAGAACGTCTTACAACTAGAACAGCGCAATAAAGTATTCAACCTAGCAGCAATTGGGTTCTGCTACCATGTGTTTTGCTAATTTTTCGTACTTATTTGTCACAGAATTCTTAACGACAAAATTGTTTACCAGAACCTATTATTCTTTGGTAAGAAACGAGACGAGTGATTTGATAGTGATCACCATATGTTCAAATAAATTTCTAGCATTTAAAAGTTCGAACGATAAACTACCACTATTAATGATAGTCAATTATATTATTTCCTCAAAAATTTGTGTTTCTTTTGTTTTTGTTAATATTAAGCGTCTTTTTATAAAGTATTGCTATCATATTACGGATGTCAGTTATTTTACTCACACATTGTTCAGGAAATAACTGGTTTACCAGCTAGTACAAGATTAAATACCTACGGCAGTAAGAGACAATGTCCTACTTGAATCCGCGTGATAAAAGGAAAATGGGAGTAAACTACAATTATGAATTTAGGACCAATGATCACACAATTTAAATGACCGTGTCGAAATTCCAATCTGAGATCAACGGATTAGTAGAACAGCGGTCTTATTACGCAATAGCCACATTCAAATGTGCCTCTCTTGTAAATGAGTCCAGACAATTAAACAGTTGTATTCAGTTTGTCAGTGTTTGTTTATTTTCAAATTAAGACATGTGTTCGTGTAACTCCAATAAAAAAATAAATAGCTGTATATGCTTTTAAGGTTTTATCACTCACGCATTAATACAAGTTTTATTGATGCGCCACACAGGCTAAATGTGCTTGCTACTAAGAAGCATAACTACGGTTAAGAATGAAAATAGATATCAAGGGACGCAAAAGTATATGTATAGTCAATTTGGGTAAAAATTAAACATATGATTTCGATGAAAGGGCCATAATTCTTGTTATTTTAACTGTGCGTGTTTAGAATCATCTTTCTGGTAGCAATACTGTCTGAGGTAGAGAAAACACATTCACCTAAAGTTCGTCGAACAATCTGGCGCAATACTATTCGTACAATATAAAACAATAATTCTCCTCTTGTTTAAAGAGCGTCAAAGTAACTTAAGGGAAACTTGATTATGATTGCAATGCATTTAAGGTAGGTCATAATCCACCGGATTACAATAGAACTTTGGTGAGAAAATGCTTGAAGCAAGTAACCGATTGTTTTCACACTGCAATACAATAGATAATGATAGGTTTAACTGTGTAAAGCTGGTGACTTGAGATTGAGACTAACCGATACTGCCAAGAGTGTCTCCATTGGTTATATATCTGTTGCTGCATTACATTGTGTACGAGAAATGCAATATGTTTTAATTATGTAAAGTTGTTTCCGAAATAAGTGCGTTTTAATTCGGTCAGCCGTGGGAAAAAGGAACAAGCGCGATTGCCAAGAATTCGCATATCTTGAGTGAACGAATTTATCTTAATCAGATATGAATGCATGCTTGCATCGCACTAGAAATAAGATAAATACACCAGTTAAAGTGGTAGTAAGAAACGCTGCTTTAGAGTCTTATTAATTAATAACAAACATAACAAGACTATTGCCAATCAATATAGTCCCCTACCGGCTCCACCATTGTCAGAAATTCCACCATTGTCAAACTTTTTTGTTGTTGTTGCCATAGCAACCAGAATTTTTGACGTAGGAACAAAATGAAATTACGTGCATAATGTCCATATTGCCATCTATCCATGTTTCAAGTTTAATAAAAAAATATTAAGAACTTTTAAAGTTATCGCAGGATCCAGAAAACCACCATTTTCAGCAGTATTTCTAGTTTATTTGTTGCCATAGCAACCAGAATTTTTGACGTAAGAACAAAATGAAATTACGTGCGTAATGTCCATATTGTCATCTATCCATGTTTCAAGTTTCATGAAAAAATATTAAGAACTTTTTAAGTTATCGCAGGATCCAGAAAAGTGTGACTGACTGACAGACTGACAGACAGACAGAGCGCAAACCATAAGTCCTCTCTGATGAAACCGGTAGGGGACAATAAAACACATAAAGAAGGAAGCGGTCCAACGATCTAAAAATACCGTAGTAGTTTTATGTAGTATGTTGAACAATATTAAAAGCGCATGCACATATTGCGAACGGTCAGATATATCCGTTATCGTATAGGGCAAAAACGGCAAGTACATATAATTTTACTTATAAAAATGGTTACGCAAAATTAAGTTCAAATAACTTAACATTGTGCACGAACATAAGCGTTTTAGATAATGCGAGCTATTAAAATTCTAGATACCCTATCGTATCTATATAATCTATACCAATTTTACATGTACATTAGGGAAGTCGTTGAATCACTCAAGTTTTAAATCATGTAATCGAACACCAATCTAAACATGAATACAAGCCCATGTTGAAATGATAAGTTATTTAAAACATAATAGCGCTAACAAAACTGCCAACCAAACCCTGAAACAAATTCCGCACGCAAACGTCTTGTCCAGAAACAGATTGGACTGGCTACCTTTCTGTTGCTTGCGAGAGTGAATCCGTGTATATTTATAACAGACGGGACATTAAGTCAGGTATTTTTCTCGATTCTTGTCGCAAACGGTAATAACGTGTATTTAAATGTTTTTGTTACATCAGTTACGTGTTAAGGTCGTTTGTATTTGCTGTCGTTTGAAATATCATGAATTGTATAACTTATTGGGCGTTGGCCTCCAAAAATGTCGATTGAATGGCCACAAAGAGATTATCTCCTACTGCAATATTGGAAGCTTCATGTTTGATATCATGTTGTAGGGTGACATTTTATTATTTCAACCGACAGGTGGCGCTGTGTGTCCGGACGGTTTCTGTCGCCACTCGGACGGATGTAACCGTACAGTGACCCTTAATGTCACGTGGATAGATGCCAGGGTAAAGACATTAATTATTAGCAGCTTGTTCGCACATACAACATATGATGAAGCACGGTTTTGTTCGTGCACGTGGTTCGATTCGTTAAATTAAAGACACTGAAATTAGTCTTATCGCTAATCAGTATGCACACATTAATTTTGCGATAAATATTTCCATACTGACAGAGATTTTGGGTAATAAATACACGAGTATCCACATAAATAACATTATTACATCAGATGACGTTTCTTACGGAAAAAAAAACTATCCGATACACAGAACACCGAACTGAAGTCGGTTATACTCAACTATTTGTTGATTGATTATCGTATATATTCTTCGCGTTATCTGGTAATGGAGTCCGTAGACATGCGCCAAGCTTTTTGCAGACCACCGTTCTGAATACAAACCGTTGACAGTTCGAAATATAAGAGAATACATCTTATATAGAACACTCTTCCATCTTAAATCTTATACAGTTCTGAATTTTAAGGACCAGAAATCTATGTGCTTACCTTCTTTGAGAAAAGCATCTGCGCTTCAATTGTATGCGACCTTTATATATCGTGGCTGTTATATAGTTTAAATGTTCTTTTTAACTAGCAAAATTTAAACTAAAAGGTTAAAATTAATTTAATAAAAAATAAAATTTGTTGCGTTCAGAGGATTATTTCTTTAATTTTTAATCTCTGATCACCCTTGGATTAAAATCAATACCTACCCGAAACCATTAAATACCCGCTAGTTTTTGCTTCAGAACATTTTAGATACCGTTAAGCCAGTTTTTGTATTGTTATATAACAGATATACCACAGGACGTGTTGAAAAAATATACCTATTAAAATTGTAGTTATTGATTTGATTGTTCAAACAGTTCTTAATGAAAACTTAATCCCATCGCAACATGACTAATTATTCAGTGTAAACTATAATATCCCTACTATAGTATGAACATATGAGTAACGGAAATGTATCATTTTTTTGTGAAAAAAAAGCAATTTTTACAGTGATTTCGCTTTTCGTAGACTTAACCCTAGAGAGTCTTGATGCGATTTCTCTGCTGATTTAACTTTGATATATTATGCCGAAGCACACAATCTGGCGGAAGATGGTAAAGAAGGGGGGGGGGGGCACATAGAGCAATATACGACATATACGACAACTTTACCAACTGGCAGTTATGGTGTTTAAAAAACTGAAACCAAGATATCGTTACAGCAAATGTTTTACACGAATTCAATATAATTCTGACTCGATATTCTTGACTCGATTAGTATGCATATCTACGCAATCGTTATTCTTATTAACGGTAACATGTGGTGTTAATATTATACTCAAACATGTGGGGTTAGATTGTAATAATTATAGAAGAGTAACCATTGAACACATAGTCATGAGTAAAAAACGATTCGTATTAACGTTGAGTATCATGGCTTGATGCACAACTTACTTACATTGCTTACCCGGCATGATAGCAAAAAAGTTCATCTTCTTCTCACAAGAAACGGCCACCCATTTGTAGGCGAGAGACTCGGCCATGTACACGCAATTCCGGGCGCTATCCTCGGAGGTTCGAGTACCGGAAGTGGTGTCCTGATATGTGGTTTGATGTCCGGCGCGATTTCAACCGATCTAAAGATTTAGTGCTTTGCACAGACAGATTCAAGTCGGTTTATCAGTTTAATGTTTATCGTTGAGTCGCTAGATTTTTCCGTCATGGTTTAGGCCATTTATCACTTGCTTAAATAAAGACTAGCGGATGTTATCAATAACTTTTCTCTTGAAAATACTTCTTGATTAATATATAATGAAGTTGATTAAGTATATATAACGATCAACACGGTTACTACATATTAATTTTTTTTACACTCATCCCTAATATCTCGTTTCGAAACTTCTCGAAATCCACTTGCTTGAAAGAAAAAAACATTAAGGAACACAAACTTGAGAAGTGGAAAATCATGTGTAATTGTAAATAATTCTTAATACAAATGCAACCATTATTGAAGTATTTTTTCAATTTATAATACGGTTATAAAAATAAATTAACTTGTGTATGGTTGAAGGTTCCGAGCGGTCACATTACCGATCAACTTGTCCAGATAGTACACTTTAAGTATTAATTGCAAAGCCAATCGTCTTTTAAATGTATTGTTTTCGATTATGGTCCTGCGATGTTGTTTATCTTTATGTTCTGATGCCTGCATAAATGTGATTTCGATTACACACAAAATGGTTTTCTTTGGCAGCAGATTTTTTACGAACTCTTTATATTTTGATCACATGATTCATTTTACTATAATCATTCGGTTTAAACGATTTATTGTTGTACATATAGATCATGTTGAACAGTCGCGTCAATAAAGAGGTCGTCCTCTTTTGTTCTTTATCGCTACAACCATAATGTTGAAGCATCATTTATTCTCGTATGCATATGTAGCAAAATGTGTAACAAACACTAGCGTATACAGGAGTTGAAAAATGAAAAAAAACACTCATGCAACATATCATTTCAATAAAACGCTGTTTTACTGGCGTAGTTTGAATATAAGACAGACCAAAACTGGTTTAACAGTCACAGCAATATATAGAATATATAAATCATACACCGTTTTACTAAAGTTCTTGAAATAAAGGACTTAAAATTGATAAACTGACGACTCCGAAGAATTGTTTAGCAATCCACATCCCCCGGACTGACATCCTTGTATTCATACATCTGCTCATAATACCAGTCGTAGTAGCCATGTTTGTTCTTGTAGACGCGTGTGGTGCCAAGCGGATACCTTTCTGTTGTTGGTGGAAGGCTGCGAAAACAACAAATTTCAAGAAAAAAAACAATCGTATTTTTATTAACGGTAACAATTATTGTTAATATTATACTCAAACGTCTGGGGTTAGCTTGTTATAAATATAGAGAAGTAACCATCGGACACAGCTGAAATAGTCATGAGTAGAAAACGACTCGTATTAACGTTGAGTATCATGGCTTGATGCACAACTTACTTACATTGCTTACCCGGCATGATAGCAGAAAAAGTTCATCTTCTCCTCACAGGAAACGGCAACCCATTTGTAGGCCAGAGACTCGGACATGTACACGCAATTCCGGGTGCCATTCTTGAAAGTTCCAGTACCGGAAGTGGTGTCCCAATTCGTGAAGTTGAGCGCTTTCTTGTCGCTCATCCTCTTCCAGTCCTTGGGGTTCAACAGATCCGTGATGTCAAGCCAGAACTTGCCCGGGAAGATTGTGCCTGGCAAATGGACCATCATTAAGTGTAATACAGGTATTACCTTTAGCAAAAGCGGACGTAGATTTCGAGTTAGAAACCTTAGTAAACACGCAATATTGTTGACATGTTAAAATCGTGTTGCTTATTATAGAATAATCTTTTTAACAATGCATATGTGCATATAATCTACTCTACCTTTCATTCTGCGAAGAGCGCCCTCTGCCGCAGCTGCCATGGACTGGGATACAGGGGACAGGAGATGCCCACCCAACACCTCGCAGTATGACTGGCGTAGTAATAATAATACACATGATTAGAAGAACGCTAAATATACCCCACTCATCATTTAAATACTATCATTTAAATACTGATAGTTGGTAATCTTCGAATATATAACGTAGACATTTAACTTTTGTAAACGGGTACACGTACTGTAGATGCGATATTTTATATAAAGTTTATATGATGCCGACCCGAAACAGCGCTGATACACGTACTGTTTAGTAGATTAAAAATCGTGTTTGTTACTTTAGCCGACATACCTCCGAAAATAATTCAGTATACTTAAAAGTGAACTAAGTGTTATACAATTTAACATTGTTTTCACTGACACGTTTTAGCTTTAAAGAAAGGCTTTTAATTTAAGTTCAAGTGTGATAGGGCTTCACGCCAGTTCCAGGAGTCCAAAACACCTAACACGTGTAAAGAAACTATACGATTATTAATTATCAAATCGTTACTTTTACCGATCGGAATTCTGTACATCGAGTAAAATTGTTTCCATAAGAAAAAGGTTTATGCAAAGTCTATTTGTTCGAAAGTATTTAGTGAGAAGGGATTTAACTGTTAACATAAAATTTCTGTCGATAACATTGATTATATCACGACAGATGCCAGACAGTATGGACATTTTTATCGCCACGGTATTTAAATGTATTCATGCACACTGATAAGTGGTTGTGCCGATCTCAGTTTCTTTGCTTAACTCAAGAAACACTTACGAACACAATCGTGTTTCGGCATATATTGAACGAGCGTCTATCATAATAAATTAACATTTTACAGACAGAAAATGTTACTAAGCAAAATTTTGTTAATTTAATTTATGTCTTAACCCTGGCATCTATCCACGTGACATTAAGGCCCACTGTCCGGTAACATCCGTCAGAGTGGCGACAGAAACCGTCCGGACACACAGCGCCACCTGTCGGTTGAAATAATAAAAAGTCACAATATAGCATGATATCAAACATGAAGCTCCCGACACAAGGGGATACGTTTTTGTTGCCATAGTATGGATAAGTCTATACAATCCATGATAATGTACACGACAGATAACATACAAATGAGCCTAACACTTAAACTTGAGTCACCGACTTGTTGCTTGGTACGGTAGCAGAGGGGGTAATCACCTGATAGTCAAAATGGCGACGTTCATGCCGAGGAAGGTATTTTTCGCCGTTTTATACAGTTTATTACATGTATTTATTTTTTAAATGCCGCTCACTTTCCAGCTATGTCAGCAAGAAAGTTACTAGCGTTTATTTCGTGTTGATATTCGCCTCTATTTCGACTATACTCATTGCGATATTTCTTAGCGGGGTGACCTAATTAAAGCTCCACTAAGAAAATTTGCGGGGAGTAAACTCGAGCTATAAAACGAATGTCAATACGAAATAAACGCTAATCACATGTTTACTGACATGGCTGGAAAGTGAGGGCAATTTAAATATTAAACAAAAGTAATGAAGGGTATAAAACGGCGAAAAATAACTGTCTCGGCATAAACGACGCCATCTTGACTATCACGTGATTACTTCCTCTGGGTAAATGCAAAGAACGATGGGTTTACATCAGTTTAAAAGATATGCGTAGTTCACACCTTGTACACATTTTAAATTTATCACGCACAATACAATATAAAGCATTAAATATAATTCTAAGGTTTACATTATATTGTGTGTTTTTTGCATACACCATTGTTTTTTAAATGTCTGCATGTTTATAATGTCAATAAATATATCGGCATTTGCATCAATAAAATATATTTGACTAATAATCATGGATTCTAAATCCTTAAAGTGCAAAATATTTTAATACACGTTCTTACAGTTTGCGATAAGGATCCAGAAAACCACCAGAAATAAAGTCCCGTCTTTAGTCATTCTGCTTGTCTCCAGTCTCTGACTGGCGGACAAGCATCGCAGTATTGTAGGCAGTCGCAGTTTCCAGACCAGTAATTTTCTGCAATTTTTCGTAAAGCATGTGTTTTAGTCATTTTTGCAGATTAAGATTAAAGGCGCATCAACATTTCAAAGAAGTAGTCGTCGCATAACGGGTTTGTATTCATAATTCGGTTGTGTTTGATTGCATGATTAAAAACGTGATTGATTTAACGGCTGACCGAAATATTAACTGTACAATTTATTTAGATAATCTAGATTAGATAGTATACTTGTATCACAATAAGTTTGCTTTTATAAATTGCTTATCTTATTTTAAATGCTTCAGTGCGCGTTTGTAAAGTAATTTAAATTTCATTTTACGAAACTTTATGTATACGTTACATGCCGTATATGCGCTTAACGATATATATGTTCGTTAACAATACTTTAGTGTAATTGTTCTGAATTATACATATTACAAAAAAACTAATAAAGCATTTTCAAATCGGTAGGGCGCTTCTTCGCATTTTTAATTGTTATCATTTTTTGTTGTTGGTATATAAACAAAGCTATTCTAACTGCCTTCTTAAACACACCATCAAAATCATGTGTTTTTCTTATTTCTAGTGCAATGCAAACATAAAAATGCATTCAAATGTGAATGTGTTAAATTGGTGTACTCAAGAAATACGAGTTCTTGCTAGTTGCTTGTGCCTTTTTCCCACGGCAGACCGAAATAAAACGCACTTATTTAGAAAACAACTTGACATAATTATAAAATACTGCATTTCTCTTTCACAATGTAGACATTATGTAACAACAGATACGTTCGCAGAAGAGAACTTAATGGTTTTATCCATGAGACTCATTTGGCTTACCATTTACCGGTTTTAACCCCCGAGGCTGTGTCACGTTATCATGTATAAACGTTTAAAAGTTGATTTAGTTGAATGTATTGTTTTGAATTGTGAAAACAATCGGTCACTTGCTATTAGCATATCCTCAGAAAAGTTCAATATAATCCGGTAGCTTATGAGCTAACTGTATGCGCAGCAATCAGAATAAGGTTTTCATTAGTTTCATTTACGCTATATAAACACGATTAGAATTATTGAAACATATAGAACGAATATCTTTATAAATATATTTTCCATAACCGAAGGTATGGTCCTTTTATCGAAATAATGATATGCTTAACTTTCGTCGTACGCAACTCAAACTGTCCAGCGGGATGAAACGTTAAAAAACCTTAAAAAAGCATGCCATATTCCTCCTATTGATATATTGGTCCAGTCTAAGCCGCAATTATTGCCCTTAATAGCAAATACCTGTTTGACTTGTGTCGCAATTCGCTAAAAATGTATTGCTGCGTGGGTGATGAAACATTAAAACATATCAAACTGTTTGTAACTGTAACTTTAATTTACGGACACGTGTTTTCATTTGAAACAAAAACAACACCGACAAACTTCATACAACTGCTAAAGGGTCAAGGCGTTTTTCAGGGATGTTCGGAAACCCGAAAACAAATCATAGACTTCCGCTTTTATATTTGCACAAACTGCATACACTCCGCATCAACACTAAAAGGCAACCTAGTGCGAAAATTGTGAATAGAGAAACCTAAAGTTTCATCAAAAGGAGAGGCACATTTTAATGTTGCTATTCGTTTGGTAGAGCGCGGTTCTACAAGTCCGCTTGATTTTCGTAACTTGTTTGGGCCTTTGTCATTACGTGTTTATTCCTCCTCCCACCATTGACTCACGTAGGACTGTTTTCTCTTACTGGCATAAGTATGTTCACTTAGTTCTGAGTGTCAAACCTGCGTTCCCAGGAACAGTTTGTGAGTAAATTAACGGAGCGTAAATATTTTATTTATAATAAGTGATAAATTGCAAGATTTTGGAAATTGTACACCGATATTATGATTTACAATAGGCGTTTGTCTGTCCATTTTACTATCTTGATTATTAATACTGTTTCTCTTAAATATGTACGTACTGGATACATTCTTTTAACAAATACTGGTCACATTCAGATTGGACGCATGTTTTCCCGGAGAAACACATAATTTATATTAGGTTCAGGCGAACTGGTGTTTTGTTTAGATTTCTGTGGGAAATAAAAACGAATGATCAGCAGGAGACAAGTCAAGTCTCATAAAACAAATTGCTGCTAAGCTGAATAATAAGTTTTAGCACCGTTAGACATACTTTATTTGCACAATGTATTAAAGGCACGCTGACTACAGTAGCGCTGTTAAAGGCAACAAGTGATTTATATGCGTGAAATTGGGAAAGTGGAGATATAATATATTCTATTTTGTGTGAAATAAAAATAAAAATGGTTACAATGTTGGTGCGTTTAGATCAAAACAGGTACAGTTTTCAAAATACTTTTGTTTTTGTTTTAGTATAATAGCATACCAGTAGTGCATAGTTTATGTAACAAAACCGCACTCACAAGTAGGTATAACGTAGTTTGTTTTGGTACTTGAATTTAATATTAAGGTGCAACACTTTAAATCAGAATGTGTGATATTGTTATGATATTCTCCAATTTGGTATGCTTATAGAGTTTAGAACAATATGGGTTTAACATCGCTACAATGTCTTGACTGAACAGTTTGTTAAAGCATAATTAAGGAGCATAGTTTTCGTATTTAAAAATATCATTAAATGGGTTTAAAAACAAACTTTTATCATTTTGAATAATCTAACATGATTTATAAAGCAAGAAAACACTAACTAAAATTGTTGGCCTGAATTTGAAACTGTTATCTTTGTGAGCAAAATCTAACTCGGTAACATTGGACCAAGTATCTAAACGGTTCATATTACACGTACGTGTATTTCAAAAAGTATCGTAATACAGGCTCTTTTTATATTTTTCTATTGATGATTATCAATAAACGACACGATATGGTTATCATTTTCTTAAGCAGGATTGTTTTGTATTTGTTTTTGTAGAATGAATACAATTTGTTTTCAATATATGACCATCCTCTTCATAATGAGCATTTCGTCAAACTGCGAACATGTCCCTTTAATGCCACTGAGCAGAAAAGAGCCAGTAGCATAGAAGCACGGAT
The DNA here is from genome assembly GCF_020536995.1 of Dreissena polymorpha. Lineage (NCBI taxonomy): Eukaryota > Metazoa > Mollusca > Bivalvia > Myida > Dreissenidae > Dreissena > Dreissena polymorpha. The sequence continues at coordinate 121,104,096 of NC_068357.1, forward strand.
GCGTATCAGGAGCAAAATTAGGGACCCGGGAATGCACGGTTTCCATTACACATATTCCTAGCGTCATTCGCCTAGTATTTTTTGTAGAGACATGTTGACGAAGTGTTTATTCGTGGCAGTTTGCTGGATTTTGATAGCGAATGGTAATAAAAATATACTATACTATTTTTGTTAATATTTAACAATGTTTGTTATTTAAAATATTCAACCTTGGTGAATGATTTTTATAACAAAAATAATTTTAAAATATTTAATGGACATTTAAATGTTGAATGCTTTTAATGTTGAATGCTTTTAATGATCAGGCATATACAGCATTGTGTGCATCTATTTATACCAGACGTCATGTCGTCAAGTCGTTTTAACACTTAAGTGTTATTTTAATAAATAATACATAACAACACACGAAAAAAATCAAAGCTGGTTTATCATAATAAAAATCCTATGTATTGGCCATAAATTTGTATGCGCATGCTATCATATATAACTTTGCTCGGGTTTACCACCAGGAGGCGCTGTATGTCCAGACGGCTACTGTCGCCACTCGGACGGCTGTTACCGGACTGTGGCCCTTAATGTCACGTGGATTGACGCCAGAGTTTGTTATCTGTATTTTAACACTGCAGCTATTTCTTAGATCAGAGCACAATTTACTACTTCATATATTCTATGTTTGAAATTTAATGCACTTATTTACCTATGTCGATGACTCGAGCTGAACGATGATTTTTGTTTGGCGTTTATTCAAATAAACAATTGTGAAACAGGTATTTACAACTTTCTTGTAAGTTAATGAAATGAAATATGTATTGTTATAACAAGTTTCATACTTGCATATTACATGCATCAGTTCGTATCACATCTTATTTGCAGTCGTACTGCGAGGTGTTAGGTGGGCATCTTCTGTCCCCTGTATCCCAGTCCATGGCAGCTGCGGCAGAGGGAGCTCTACGTAGAATGAAAGGTAAGATGGGTATATATTTGCCGAAACAAACAATGGTCTTCCAACTTTCACGTAAGAAATTATTGTCAACATACGGAAGTCTTTTATTTAAGACAAGTAATAAAATGTCTATATAATATAAAATGTATTTACAACATAATGATAAAAAGTTCAATGTCAAAAATTTATGTTTTAATTATGCAGTAAATCGCTGGGTTTTAATGGCCTTTCACATACAATAAGCTATTTTCCTCGATTATAAATTGCATAACCTTTGTCTGCATGCATATCAAAAACAATATCACAAACATCCAGACAATGCCATTAACTTTCTTTCACTCGTAGATACATTTGTCCTCTGTTGCAAGGTACCATCTTCCCGGGTAAGTTCTGGCTGGACATCACTGATTTGTTAAATCCGAAGGACTGGAAAAGAATGAGCGATAAGAAAGCGCTCAATTTCACTAATTGGGACACCACTTCCGGTACTGTGACCTCGGAGGAGGTTGCCCGAAACTGCGTGTACATGTCAGAGTCTCAGGACTACAGATGGGTGGCTGCTTCTTGTGTTGAGACGATAAATTTCCTCTGCTACCATGCCGGGTAAGCAACGTAAGTAATTTTTGCTTCGAGAAATAATTGCTTTTAAACTAATGCATCATTAACTAGATAACAGTTAATGTAATTTCAACCATTTGTTTAAGCCCGACTTGACACACTAGGATATGTTGTTTTTTTATAAATATTTTGCAAAATTTTGAGGCAATTGGAATGTTTTTTTCAGACTACCACCAACTACAGAACGATACGTTGTTGGTACCACGCAGGTTTATAGAAGGTACCAGTGGATCAACGAAGACATGTACGAACATAGGAACATCAGTCCGCCAGATGTGGACTGCTAAGAAGTTTCAATTTCCAATGTATCGCCATAAATTCTGAATAATTAATTTTAATTGTTTTGTTTCTGAAAGCCAAATGCAGTCAATAATTAGCTCTTTATTGGTGTGTTTGCGTATGTGAATTTGGCTGTTTCGACGTTTTTAATCGTGAAATGGTGTTAATTTAATTTAAAAACACTTTCACTTGGCAAGCTTAGCCGATTTATGATTAACTTCCTTCTAAAATCATCATCGGCGGGATAGCGGGGGGCGGGGGATAAAGCTGTAGAATTATTTGTATTGCATTGCAGGTAACGTCTTGTTGTTTGTATTTCTCATTACATGACCGTCGTACACGAACTTTTCAGAGTATTGTAGATGCTGTATTTTGTTGTAAGACAGTTATTTAAGTCCATAAACATATTCAGATTTTGGAAACATATAAATGACGGGCTTTCAGTGTACTGCATTCGCTTCATAATGCTTTATACATAATAAAAGCTATACATATTATTGAAATATATGTTCTTGTTGTCATTCCATTTATTACTTAGTTGAAACGGAATTAAAATTTATACTTGTTTAATCCATGGACCAGTCCATATCATTAATTACTTACTAAAGAATATTAAATTCATAAAATAGTTAAATAAGCACATAGTACCTACTGAGTCATAAGTGTTTCATAACCTAAAGGTAAAGTTGCAATATCAATATAAGCTATGAAATAGTGATAAAAGGAACCTAGATTTGGAAATTTAAATTAAATCAGTTATTCAAACTTACTCTGCCTTCTCCCACATCTACACTTTATCAAAACATTTCACATTTAGAGGTATAACTAGAAATTAAATAACGTGTAGCTAATTAATTATTTGAATTCATAATTATATCAGTTTGCATTCGTGTAGTTAATAGAGCTGAAATTTGTCACAATTTCTCATGAAGGGTGCTTCTTAGTGACGCTTGATTGTTTATTGTTTGCTCGGGTACTACTTAAATATACCCGGGTTCTCTGTAGTATGCTTAAACGTACCACGTGTAAGGAAAATATACTAACTCGTACCCGGCAAATTTAGACTGTACCGAGTTTTATTCCCGCCCGAAATCCTAAGTCGTAGACCGCGCTAAGGAATACGAAACAAAATTCTCCTTGAAAAAACTTTAACATGCTTTTTTGAGTATGAGTTTCGATGATATAGAAGCAATTTTAAAGAAAATTGACATAAAGATTAATATAATTAATTTGAAAAAATTAGCCGACAATGACCAATTTAACATAAGTATTATCGGGTACGTTTCAGCATATTTTCCGTACCCGTAGGTATATTTAAGTACACTTAATCATACCCTGGGTACATTTAAGTAGAACCCGAGCCGAAATAACCAATCGAGCCTTTGTGACAGCGTTGTAATTATAGAAGTGACAGTAATAGATGTTATTGATAGTTAAACTTTAAAATGGGTGTACGAATTTTTGTCAACTATCATAACATAATACCTGCCTGGCATGTTTTACGGTGATTCAACCCACCATTTCAGGTGAATAATAGATATAGACGTTTATATATTATGCCGATTTAGTCAAAAATTGAGTCTAGGCGGAGAGAATGGTCCCTGATTAGCCTGTTGTTTAAAAATAATCATACGTTTGGAATTAGCACACACATTTTAATAATAATTTTAAGCAATTATTTTTTTCAAAGAAATGTTCTGATTGTACAAATTTTTTGAAATACACACAGAATGGTAAAGCTGAGTAAAATGGCTGTAGATCAAGGTCATACGATAAAAAACACGTATGCAAATTTACTTTCCAGTAAAATAAAGAACGCGCAGTGAAATAAATACCCGTATAATAAAGACAATCACAGAAATCGATAAGTCCCTGATTACCGCCCCTGATTATTCGCATGCTCCGCCATGACCATACTGAATAACAATACACGGACCTATATGTTCGTTTGGTCTCTGAACAATAAAAGGAAGTAAAGAGAGTATATTTATTATACTAGCATTTGAATATTTAAATAGTTTCTGTTATCGATCATCACATAATACTTCGTATTTTTTAAATAAATATTTGTATCCTTTATTTTTTTATTAATATAAAAAAAGGTTCATCTGCAGTTTTTAAGAGTCATAAAACTCAGCACGAATTTTGCTTTGATTGTTATCTAACATGCTATATGAAGTTGACGCACGGTATCTTATCTAAATGACCTGATCTACACATGTGAAGAATGTAGCGGTATCACAGACATACCAATTAATACTTTTAATCCACCCTCGGGACATCGTCTCCCACTGAGGGAATGCTCGATCAAATATGTTTTTAAGACCATTACTTTGCTTAAATTGACACTCCGTATTTAAAGAACACAAACATCACTTATTATGTTCGAGTTTCAATTGTTTATTTTAAATCTAAACTTTAAATTGAAAATTTAACAAAGACATTAATACGTTTATGGAATGTATCGAACATTATTAGAACTATTTTACGTCTTTTGACTGCACAATTTAAATAACTAAGAAAAATGTTTTTAAACGTCAAATGACGTTGTACACGATGATGTCATAAATGGCGTTATATAAAATGGCGCCAAAAAATGTAAAAATTCGCCAAAAATGAAATGACGTTAAACACTTACATATTTCGTCTTAATCTTATGTTAAATTTAATTTATGATAATAAGTTTAGGTAGATTATAATTACATATGATGATGATTGTTTTATTGTAAAATATCAATTTACTAAATATATAAAGCACACATTTAACATAAGATTAAGACAAAATATGTAAGTGTTTAACGTCATTTCATTTTTGGCGAATTTTTACATTTTTTGGCGCCATTTTATATAACGCCATTTATGACATCATCGTGTACAACGTCATTTGACGTTTAAAAACATTTTTCTTGGTTATTTGAATTGTGCAGTCAAAAGACGTAAAAATGTAGTTAACATATAATTTCCATTGTTTTGATAAAGGCATTATGCCGAAACGTCAATTAAAGGAGTATAATCAGAGTATTTAAGTTTAGTTTAGGCTCCATATGTGTCATGTTGAACGTACATTTTATTAAGAAAATAAAATAAAGAAATAAATCCGTTCAGTTAATATTGAGAATTTAGAGATTTTTTATTTAGCATGAGAGCGATTTTTATATAAGCGTCTTAATAAAAAAACACTTTAATTTTAGACAAAACCAGATACTTTTAATACATTGTAACATTGTAACAATTGTGTTTCTACCTGAAATCTTACTGCGTTTCGCTAATATATATTTCCGGACCGATTTGATCTAAAATCAGAAACATTATTTCGGCTATAGATTTTTGCATTACTATTTAAAATGATACTTAAATAAGAAACATTAATACCGAAATAATAAATGTTTATAAAGACTAAGTTGTGTACTATTCAATATAAAAAAGTCTGCCTCGGTCTTGAATCTTATAAATTTTCTTAATGAGCATCTCCGGAACTATAAACGTTTTTAATGAAGAAATAATAATGTTGTAAACAAAGGCAGATATCTGATTTTCAATAAAATTGTGTACCTCGGCTATAAATCTGTCAAAGTTTTGTTAATAAATATTTCACCAATATCGCTAAAAATCACAAAGAAATATAGATGCTGATATAAACTTAAATATTATCATCGAATTACTACATTCAATAAAGAAATAATTGTGTTTTAAGCAAAGGCATGACTGATAGGAGTACTTCAAAAACCCAACTATTTCGGCCTTAAACACTAAGTGTTGTCACTGAATATTGCTGCACAGACAGATATGGTAGAAATCTGTATTATATTTAGTCAACTTTTATTTTCAACGATGTTAAATGTTTCATTAATGTTTCTAATCTTTGTTTATTGCGAGATCTTTGAACGCTTAAGAACCGTCATGGCAGCGGGTCACGTGATAGCCAATATGGCGGCGGTCAATTTATTGATTCTGATATTGTGTATATCCATGACGGAGTTGACCTAAGCGAATGTTTATGAACGTGACCATTTCGATCATAGGTACAATATGCGTCTCACTCGCTCATCTTAAAACCTAGTCCCAGATAAAATTCGCCAATATTTCAATCAACCACAGGATAAATGTAAAACCAACAGTGTTCCTTTATATTGTATAGAAACAAATAAGTGCTTTAGATTAACCGACTGACCAACCGACCGGCTTAACAACCGACAGATCAACCGACCGACCGACAGACCGACTTAACAACCGACAGACCAACCGACCTGCTTAACAACCGACAGATCAACCGACAGACCGACGGAAAGGTGCAAAGCGTTATACCCATCAACTTTGATGGAGTTTGAGGCATACAATTGAAACGCTGCTATCTAAATTTTACCAACGATGTTTTCCCGTTCGCTAGTCAGTTAAAATGACTAGAATCATTCTGAAATCGTTAACATGGCTTGACCCTTCACATCAATAAGAGTGTATTCAGATATCATCTAAATACAATGTTACCATTCATTATACTTTAAACACGATTACTTCTATGTATAGGCATCACAAATAATACTATGAGTATACATACACATATGACAGTGTGCATGCTAGAGGTTTCTACAGTGCACCGGACTCGAATTCCATGCAAAACACATCGTCCGTTTTCATGTAAATTAATTTATTTACGGCTGGAATTTATTTGACATGTCTGCTCAGGCTTTGACCTAACGAGCAGAAAACCAACACTAAGTAGTTTACTGTTTACTAAGATAATTATTCTGCACTAAGAAACCGCTCTCAAACAATGGTCCTTTTTAATACGAAAGTATTTTCTTTATATACCTTTTCATCATTATCGAAATCAAGAATTTCTTACTATAATTCTCATATTCAGACAATAATTGTCTTTCCTTTAAAATATTAATCTGCGTTGAAATTAGTCTGAATTAGATTAATCAGATAGCCTCAGAGTAGCCTGTGCAGTCCGCACCGGATTGCTAGGATGACAACTTCCGCTCTTATGTAATGGTTCGTCTAAAGGAAGTTTTGTTTGTTAACGAAAATCAAGCCTAAGCGAAAAGTTTCTCCCCGATAAGCTAATCCGAGACAATACTTTATGCGCATGCATAAAGCCCGGTGTTCCCAGAGACAAAGACACATTCTAGTGTTCCTTTTGTCTCACATGTAGTACAATGCAATAAAGCCTTTAAATCTGCATGGTGTACATGGGTACAGTCCTGGCAGTCGGGTTTCTTATGATCGCTTGTGATTGTTTCCCACGGCCGTTAAAAATGAAACGAATATGTACCATGAATTTCGAGTACAGCTTGACAAACTGAAAATATTAAATTTCCCGTACAACCCATAATAAATAATGAAACATGATCAGGAGAGCTATATTTGATAGTATTCTTTCTAGTCACTCTCGTTATTCCATAAACCAACTTTAAACAGTAACCAGTACCAGAGCAACTGTTTCCTTTCATGAATAAGAAAACTTTTCTCCTTGGGTATTTAACAAAGGCAGGTAGAGCCCTATTAAATAATGTTATTTTGTTTATTAAACTATACTTCTACGAGTGCAAAATGAATAAATTAATTCCAAACATTACAGGAGCCAAAAAATACATAAAGTATGAATATGATAATGTAAGAAAAATAACAATTTCAAAAAATAATTTAGAATCCTTTGACATCGAATGGGAATTATTTACTACCATTGTAGAACAAACTTAGTATTTAAATTTAATGTTTGTTATTGTTGTCTTTTTTACAATTTTGTACAAATACTATGTTTTTACTCAAAGAACCAATTGTCAATAGGCGTTTGTCTGTCCATTTTACTAACATATGTTTTTGTAAAGTTTTATTTTATCTTCAGAATTTCCAATGACTTTAACAACGACTGATAACAATAAAATATTTCGCCGCAAGACACATGGTTTATATTAGTTTTTGGTGAACGCGTTTTTGTTCAGAATTCTCCGAAAACTAAATACGACAACCACAGCGGGAGACATGATTGTAACGTCTGATAAGACCATTCGCAGCTGAACTGAACACTTATTACGCTGTTCTGGTTTTTAGAAAAAAAGCACAATGTTTTAAAGGCGCGAAGACATCAGTAGCACTGTCTGCAACACCAGATATATATAAAAAAAATATTTGAATTGTGGCGGAATGTATCGCATGATTTGTAACGAAAACCGAAAACTTTAACAAAAATGTTGATGTGATTAGATTAAATTATGTTGACATTTTAGATAACTCATGTTTATATTTCAGAAAACTACAGACAGGTTGCGCTCAGTTTATATATCAAAATAGCAAAAATAGATAGGTATGACGTCTTTTGTTTTGGTATTTGAATGGAATATAAGCATGCAACTTTTGAAATAAGAATGTGCGAAATTGATATAATATTCGAACATAAATTGTGTTGGTAGTCAAATAATTATGTTTAAAAAGAAAACAACACAATTTTGACTTAATTGTTTGTTTAAATATGTCTACAGAGACCTGTTGTTCTTATTGGTAAATGTCATTACATGTAATTACACATAGTTATGTTCGTTTAACAATCTAAAATGTATGTTAAAAAAGAAAACACTGACTAAAATTATTTCCTTGCATACACAATTGTTACTTTTGTGAGTAAAATCTAACGAGCTAACACCAGACCACGCAGCATAAATATTAATAATGCAAGTATGTCCCCAATTATAATTACAGACGCTTTATACGTTATATTGATTTAGAATGATTATTAGAATGCACACAACACAATGCTTAACATTTTCTAAAGCTGTATTTCATTTTTTATTGTTAAAATATAATGAATACGTTGCTTTGAATATATTAGCCCCTTGACAATTTCCATTTTGCCAAATAGTGAACAAGGCCCTTTAATATGATTTTGCAGAAAAGCGCAAGGAGCATAGACTCACGGATGCGTATCGGGATCAAAATAAGGGATCCGGGAATGTACGGGTCTCATAATACCAGCGTCATTTGCCTCGTACGAATCTTACAGACATTTTATTATGCCACGACAGCGCATTTACGTTGGAGACGCCGACATGATATTTTAAAGTGTTATCGGATACCCATCCGATAACATTTTTAAGCTCCGCCCATCAATATCCGTTTTAAAACTCCGCCCATATTTGGTTTACTCAATGATTTTTTTAGCGTTCCATGTTTTAGCCCCGCCCATTCTGAGAACTACTTTTTTGTAGGCGTGGTATGTCGCTCCTTTGATTTAAATGGAAACAAACAGCGATTCATATTTTATTCAGAAGTTATAACATTAATAAACAATAAGTTGTTTTTTTTTTTAAACAAAACTAACACTTTTAGTAACACTAACAATTTAGTATATATCTATAGGGAAATATAAATTAAATGAGCATTAATCAATCGAAAAAAATTAAACAAATACAAATGTGCACCGCTAGCCTACCATTCATTGGCTGCAGATGAACACAATTTAAAACAGTAATGATAAACATTTAAAACGTAACACAAATATACTTAACACGTTTTAAATAAAATATGACAGATTTGATCAAGTTAAAGAAGAATTTATGACAAATATTCACTAAACATCTCGTCTAAGATTATATAAAAAAAAATTAACTAATACTTTACAAATGCTTTCCTTTTTTGTGTCATTCTTATAAAAAGCAAGGCAAACAGGTGAATAGCATACACAAAGAATTAACATTGACAAAGTAAAATAATTAATACTTGATTGAGATGCTTTGCTAATGCCTGCCATGCCTAATAATACATGACAATTTCATTATTTTTAAGTGTCTGAAATCAAACTTTCACACAAAAAATGATTCTATCTCCACAACCAAACAGGAAATTTGTGTGGTCAACCTGAAAATAAAATAAAGATTCCTTTAGAAGAAAAAACATCATCAAACATTCATTGCATAACTGCTTTAACCCTTTCAGTGCTTGAACCGAATTTTGAAGGCCTTTGCAAACAGTTTGGATCCAGATGAGACGCCACAAAACGTGGCGTCTCATCTGGATCCAAACTGTTTGCTATTCTGATAGTAATCGTTGAAAAAAATGAAGAAAATGCTTATTTTACAAATTCAGCAGACGACATTTTAGCAGACGACAAATTTCCCAGCATGCAAAGGGTTAAAAATAAAAATCCAGATATATAATTTGCATTAAAATTGAAACTTTATAAATATAGTGACATATAGATTTATGACATGTTCAGATAAAACAATTACATAAATACTCTCAAAAATAAATTTGTCGACAAAAAAGTATTACCTTTCCGACAAATTAATTAGATGGGTTGATGTGAAGCTGTGCCGGGATGCAGTTGGGGGGGGGATATCTCGAGTTGGTTGAGAGGCAGAGAAAAACTCGGAGAAGTGCAACTGACAAGGGTAGAACTGTGCCGCCAAGAATTTTGGTAGATATCATCACCCATGGAATGTGTGGTCGCAACTTTCTGCCATTAAAAGAAAAACATTTCATATTTATAATAAAATAAAACAAATCCAACAGGAGATAACATTTCAAAATAGAGTGTTTTAATAACATTTTTATGGCACAACTTGAACAAATTGCAACTTTAATAGACACAATATTATTAATACAAAATGAAAATGTATAAACTCCACTTTATATAAAAATAATTAAGAATTTCTTTTAACTTAAAATATTTTTATTTAAACTCGGGGCTTTTTTTGCTTATTAAGGGAATATGTGTTTGTTTTCCTAATTTGAGAAATTTGCGACTCAAATTTTCACAATTTAAAAAAGTTCGGGACTCAAATTTTCACAATTTAAAAAAAGTTTGCAACTCATTTTTCACAATGTTGATCTGTGGGCGACACAATTTTGAACAGTTTTCGACACATGTTTTCAAAAAAGTTGCACAGCGCGCAACTCATTTGTTCACAGTTTTCAACAGTGAATTTTTTTATGAACAGTGCGTGACTCAATTTGTTCACAATTTTGAACAGTGTGCAACTCATTTTTTAAAATTGTGAACAGTGCGCGACTCATTTTTCCACCATGTTGAATAAACAGTGCGCGACTCCTTTTTTTTCCAAATTTTGAACAGTGCGCGACTCATTTTTACAAATTTTGAACAATGCGCAACTCATGTGTTTTCACAATTTAAGAGTTTGTGACTTATTTTTTTGTAATTTTAAATGAACAGTGCCCCACAAAATTGTCCCCCATTTTTGAACAGTGCGCAAATGATTATTCCAAATTTTGTACAGCACGTGACATGATTTTTTCACAATTTTGAACAGTGCGCAACTCATTTTTCCACAATTTTGAATGAACAGTGCATGACTTATTTTTTTGCAAAAATTTGAAGAGTGAGCAACTCATTTTACAAATTTTGTACAGCGTGTGACTCATTTTTTCAAAATTTAATTTATGAAAAGTGTGCGAATCATTTTTCCACAATTTTGAAATCATAATGAACAGTGGGAAACTAATGTTTCCCACAATTTTGAACAGTGCGCGACTCATTTTTTCAAATTTTGGTACAGTGCGTGTCTCATTTTTTCACAATTTCGAACAGTGCGCAACTCATTTTTCCACAATTTTGAATAAACAGTTCGCGACAGTAGAACAACTGGCACTGATCATTGGTTCATCAGCATGAGAATGGGTGTAAAAAAATGGCACAAATAATGAAACATGTGTGTTTAAGCATGCATACATAACAATGAAACTTACCAACCACTCGGCCAGGAAACATATGGTGCAGAAGCTGCGGGATTCAGCATGCTCTCCCACTGATATTATGCAGATCAGTGGTCAAACTGGCAGTCAACTTATGTTGTGATTTCCCAATTGTGAAGATATTAACCTCAGCAATCTCCAAACACAAACATGTTCATTTATTGTCAGTCAAACAGCAATTAATCCATCATGTCACCCTGACAGTCTCAAAACACAGTCTCAAAACACGATACAAAACCAAAGCATTTTCGTTTCGTCTAACACACAGCTGGTAACGTCGCTGAATATTGCACAAAAGCAGCTTCATTATGAAGTTCCAGCGACTCGAAATACACGTTCCCCACCCACTTTGATTTCGCACGTGAAGGCCTGCCTGTTTTTTTTGGGAAAACTGTGAACATCTCACAACTAAACGTATATTACGGAGATGGACAAGTTGAAAAATAAATCACTCTTATCACTTCCAAATTGCACACTACGTTTAAATCCCGTTCCATTTGATTATTGTATTTATTGTTTAAAATTTTCACTCTACACATTCGCTTTGAAAATAGCGGTTGGTGTGTACTCTTGGAAGTACATGTCGAATGTGTTATTGTAAAATATATATGGTATTGTGTTTTTAGTGCAGAAATTGTTCTTTTAAGTTTCGATTTCTCGCTTTAGTTTTTGTATTATGTGCGTTTAAATTTGATTGATTGTTGCTTACTTTCGAACTATTTTTTTATGTGTAAATATATATGCATAGACGCTAGCGGATGTAATCAGGTTGCTACTAATTTGCATATTTATCAATGACTTTAGCGGCTGTTTGTTTTTGTTTGTTTTGTGAATATTTTCTTATTTACTTTAAAATGTGGCATAATAAATAGAATATATGGTTGGTGACTTTTGATATCATGTGATATAAGACTCGTCCGATATGGCGTGTGAAAAGGCTCGGCAAGCCTCGCCTTTTCCTACGCCATATCAGACTCGTCTTATATCACATGATATCAAAAGTCACCAACCATATATTCTCTATATGTCGACGTCGAAGTATTTGTTAGTGGTAGTTTTCTGGATTTTAATGGCGAATGGTAATATCATCACATTTGTGTTAATGTTAAAATATATTTGCTACTTCAAAAAAAAATCCATTTGTGAAAAACTCTGACGAAAACTTATAATTTCAACAAATGTTCAATGCACGTGTAAATCTTGAATGTTTGTATAATGTTTAATATAATTACCCAACTGTTTGTGCAATTGTATGGATCACATGACGTAATAACAGCCTCGTGTCGCTATTTTTTGGAATTGTTATTTCTATAAAATAAAAATTTCAAGTCAACAAAAAAACGTTGGTATGTATACCACAATACTAATGTTATAAGTAATCTATTTTATCAAAATGACTCCATAGATTTTGTAATTGTTGTATAATTATGTTTTAGGTCATATAGGACCAATACTATTGAATGATCGTCTGAATCAGCTCTTGAAATTATATGTTGTGGTCATAAATGTTATGTGAAAGCTGACATATATAGCTTTGCTCAATTCTACCGTCAGGAGCCGCTGTGTGCCCAGACGGCTATTGTCGGCACTCGGACGGATGTTACCGAACAGTGGCCCTCAATGTCACGTGGATAGACGCAAGGGTGAGTAAATTTAACTTTAACCTGCAGCAATTTTTAGCTCAGAACTCAAGTAACTGCCTCATATACATTAAGTTTGCAGTAATAAAATAATATATTTATTTCGATATATCGAGCTAAACAATAGATTGTGTTTGACGTTGTATTTTCTTTCAAGTATACCGTTTGTCAACATTTATCAACGGCGCTATCGTATCTTTAATCATTGTTATAACGAGATTTACAACCGCATGTCAATTGCATAAGTTTTTATCATATCCTATTTGCAGTCGTACTGCGAGGTGTTGGGTGGGCATCTCCTGTCCCCTGTGTCCCAGTCCATGGCAGCCGCGGCAGAGGGCGCTCTACGTAGAATGAAAGGTAAGATGGTAACATATTTTCCAAAACAAATCATTCTCGCATGCATAAAACGGTCACAGTTGGATATAAAGTATTAGTATAATAGATAAAGGATAAATTAAATAAAGACATTATAATCAGAAAAATTATTGTTAACATCCGTAACTCTTATATTTCAGAGAAGTAATCGAATGTCTATGCTAATAAAAAATAACAATAACAAAACTTAACAAAATATTAAATGTTGAAAATGGCAAAGCAAATAATTATTATTTGCCTAATTCAGTATAACGCTGGATTTAAACAGCGTTTCACTGTTATTGAAGTACTTCAATAGATGATAAATTTCAAAGTCTATTGCTGCATAATTTTTACAAACCAGTAGATACTGACATAGACAATTGGCTTTCTTCAAATCCACGTTAAGACTGTCCTCTCTTGCAAGGCACTATCTTCCCGGGAAAGTTCTGGCTAGACATAACGGATCTGCTGAACCCCAAGGACTGGAAGAGGATGATTGACAAGAAGGCGCTCAACTTCACGAATTGGGACACAACTTCCGGTACTGTGGCCTCGGAAGAGGGAGCCCGAAACTGTGTGTACATGTCTGAGTCTCTGAACTACAGATGGGTTACCGCATCATGTGTGGAGACGTTAAATTTCCTCTGCTACCATGCCGGGTAAGCAATGTAAGTAAGTCGCGAATTAGGAAATGCTTGTAATTCAAACGTGTATTCAAATAGTTTTCCCCTCATAACAATGTCAGCTGTTTTCTATGGATACTTTCCTAATATTTTGCGCACTGTTTGAAATGAGTGTCATAAAGATCAGCTGCAGAAACATTAAAGTTAAATTAACAAGCCAACATCACAGGTTTTTGTTCAGTATTTTCGTTTATTATTGCCATTAACAATAATTGCGATAGAGTTCTTCATTAAATGTTTTGTTTTTTTGCAGCCTTCCACCAACAACAGAAAGATACCCTATTGGCAGCATTCGCGTCTACAAGATACAGCATGGATATCATCAGTGGGTGAACGAGCAGATGTATGAATACAAAGACGTCAGCCCAAGGGATGTTGATTGCTGAACAGTCATACCGAGCTTTGAGTTTTTTTGTATTTAGATTCTTATATATCGACATCGTCAGTAATGAGTGTTTGATATATAGGATATATTGCTGTTACAGACAAACAAGTGTTGTTTTTTTTTATTTATTTATTTTCACTCACGTCACTCAAACCGTGTTTAATTTATAGTATATAATGATGCGGTTGTCGCATGAGTGTTTATTTTATTTTGCAACTGCTATATACGTTTTCGTTTGTGTTACGTTATGGCGTGAATGCATGATGCAATCAGAGAATAAATAATGCTCTACAAGAATGGTTGATTTCGTTAGGTACGAAACAGGGCGACTCCTTGTTCCTTGTTAGACGCTGCTGTTGTACAACAATAAATTAAAACGAATACATATTGTCAAAGAAATCATGTGATCAAAATATGAATATTTCGAGTGAAATTGGACGCAAAAGTAAACCTTTTTGCATAATAACATAAACATTGCATTATTACATTAACTGTGTGTACAGTTTGTATACATAACAGTCTATCTTACGAACACCACTATTCACTGTTCAAACTTGTCGATCATGTCCAACTGAGCTTTGAGTGTACAATCAACACATTTCTATCAAAATGTTTTAGAGTACCGATATAATCCTTGAACAAAAGTTGCCTTTAGTTAAAAATGAAACTCATTACCATTTGTTATATATTTTCATAAAACGATTGGAATCAATCAAATTGACAAATTCTCAAGCGTTCTTTACTTTCAAATTTTACTTTCCTTGTATTCTTTATAGTTTAAACAAAAACATGGCTATAGTCAAAACATACTTGTTTTTTTTTTTGCAGACAATCGGCGTTGAAAGTAATAGTTGGATGTAAGTCTCTAAATAAAATAAATGTGAACCTATATGACTAACTTGATCTCTCCGAACCCATAATCTACTTTAAACAATGCGAATGCATCGACAGTTAATTTATATCGCATTTCTTCATTTGCTGAGCGTGAAATACACTATTCACAATACCAGGGTACAGGATCACGTGACTTTGTCGTGTTCAAAATTGATCGTTACTGGATGTAAGCACACCGGTATGCGGTGCTTTCCTTTAAATAACTTTTTTTAAACAATTTTTCTTAAGAAATTCAACTAATGCATAGAACACAGTTTTATGGCGATGTTGAATACATCAGATACACTTTTTTTCATAAGCATGTGTTCTTGGCAACAACAAAAAACGGATTTGTAACGCATTCATGTTGACGGTTATGCTGCACGCAAAGTAAAATTTTGGCACCAATTTAAGACATATTCATGAGTTATTTATTAATCTTAAAGGGGCCTTTTAACAGATTTTTGCATGTATTGAAGTTTGTCAGAAAATGCTTAATATTGATAAATGTAAACATTGGATCTAAAAAAGCTCCATTAAAAAAACAGGAATACACTTAAAGAAAGAAAAAATAACCCTTAAAGGGGCTTGAACCACTAACCACTGAAGTTAAAGTCTATTGCTCAGACCACTCGACCATCCATGCTCATACAATGAGTGATGTATTTTATACTTTATATAAGCAATGCTCGTAGTATCACATAATATAACGACAACAACAGAAATCTCCTAATTATTCAATCGTTTCGCGTTGCAACGCTTTATAATTTCCAGGTTTTTAATCGTCAAAAGATGCATATAAAATATATCTTAGAGCCTAGTAAATGTACAGTATTACTGTTTCCTTACAAATATGATTACTACAACGAAAATTTCGACTTTTTTTAATTTTGTCAATTTATCAAAACGTGAAAAGGCCCCTTTAAGATATCGGCACGAAATGCAAGAAAAACTGTCTTTGATGCACTAAGATTTTTGTAAACGGAGTTCAATACCATAAGATATTAGTAAAAATAAAGTTCTTAACGGTGTGTTTACATTCTGTCTAGCTAGTGTGTAAATCCCTGTGAACCACGTTGATCCTGCACTCTGAAAACTAATGGTTTTTGAGCCACTCTATGGGAAAATCGTGTTTTACGCATTCGCAATACACATAGGCTAATCGGGAAAGAACATTTACAGCTTTAGTGATAAATGTCTTTCAATGGAGTCTATCATATTAAACTACGGCCAATGCGGTTGCGTCGTCCCTGGTCAATGTGGAACGACACTTAACGCACATGCATTAAACCTGATTTTCACACAGCGCGGCTCACAAATAGCATATTGTGGATTTTTAGGATGTTCAAGACCGATCACCTTGGTCCTCGTGTCGGTAATAGAGCACACGCTATCTAATTATTAATTGCAATACCGATCGTCTGTCCTACAGACAACATATAAAATGTATAAAATATTATTCTTACCAAAATGTGTTCGACAACTAAAATTCGATTAATAGTGTGCTATAATCACGCAACAATCTTTCTAAAACTGATACAAATATATATTTATAATATATGTTGTCAACTCTGTTATCATGGTAGCCGTATTTTATAATATAATGAGATGACACAATTAAATTGTTTATATTTGTGAAATTATAAGAATAATTCTAATCCGGGATTATATATAATATTGCTATTATTGTGTGTTCTTCGTTTAACAGTGAGTGTCACAATTGAAAGTTTGTACACATATTTTCGAATTATTAATCATGTTTTACTATGCAGTGGTATTGCGTTTATGTCAATATATAAGAAAAATGACAAAATCCATGTTTTAACATTTAATTTCTTAAAGATAGTGAACAGAAAATTCATTTTAATCTCAAAATGTTTTTTTGAGTCATAGCATGCATTTCCTTAACATCATCCACAATTGTGGAAGAGAATAATCAGATTATTATGACGCTTTAATATAAAAAGGTTCGCAATAAATGCGCATGTACATAACAAATTCCCAGCTGTTGTAAATTGTGTAACAGTTATTTACCATGTATAGTCACATTCTGGCTTGTTTTATTTTATGCAAGACATTTGCCACGTTAACAGCATTCACCTATTTTGAGGTCGCGTAAAAAATAATAAACATTAAATATTGAAAGTTTTCTTTCCACAAAATTATATTAAGCATTGAAGGTCAAATGTGTGATTGGTTTAAATTTCAGAATGGTCGTTTGTATATTTTAAATAATTCGCAATCTTAATGTTCGACATATTTAAATTATTAAGCTCAACAACCAACAATTGTGTCATTTGAATCGTCGATTTAACATTATTATTTTAGTTTACTCAGCATTTTAAAACTAGGTACCTCCTACTTATATGCACTGAAGCTGAAAGGTTAATTTTTGGACTGGTCATTTATATGGCGGAAAAGCATCTGTGATAAATCGCGTGCTGTGATCTCTAAACTATCTTTATCTGATCTCTCTTCACATTTGATAACATACATAAACAAGAAAAACGATTATGGAATTCTACCTCTCGAAACGTGTTTCCTTTGGTGGACCACTCCAAAAAGTGTTCGAATAATAAGTATTTCTCAGAGAAAACATGCTACTGTGTTAATATTTAATTGTTGTTACACATTTGTTCACTGACAAGTCGTTTATCAAACATGAATCCCTCTTCAAACCCACATCATTCCAGAAGATTTATCAAAATAGTAATTAGAGTTGCAAAAAATAAGCATCTTTTACATCAATGACATCAGTAGAATCTTTATACATTAAAAATAATGACTGTATCATTTATGAAATTACGTATTTCTTGTGAACTGGTTTTGAGCACACATGTTTTGAAGCTTCTAATAAGTGTTTAATAATGTTTTTTTCCATTGGATCATTTTTACAATCGATGGAATGAACCCATTTGATACTGTTGAACATAGATGAAACAAAGTTGTTGGATTTTCCTTGATCCATCAATTGAGTCATGTACATTGCTACTGAAATAGATTAGGATGGCATTGCAACTAACGAATTTTTTTTTGCAATATGTTTTGAAATGTTCAAATGAAGAATTACATTTCATCACCGTATGACCTGTTTTTATTGCATCAAGTATCCAGTAAAAATCTGTACGCCATTTGATCTCTGTGTTGCCCATGCAAGCCCGCGTAATCTAATCGTTCATTCAGAGTATCTCTCAAACCAATACTTGTCAAACATATGATATATATGCATCTATACATAAATTATGGTATGCATCTTAATTATATCATATCAAATGATTATCTATTATTTCCCTTTCCAGGAATCGTACAATCTTTACCAAAACGTTTACAATCTTTTACAATATCTCTAAATATGCCGTCGGACAAAATCAGCACTGGCCAATAAAGCGAACTGACCCATTTTGGGACGACACTGGTGCATTTTGCTTTCTCCGATATCTTCCTAGCGATGAAGTTTGAAACCAATCTAGGTGTCGGAACAAAACAGTTTACATCGTTTCCCAAATA
Organism: Dreissena polymorpha; assembly: GCF_020536995.1. Lineage (NCBI taxonomy): Eukaryota > Metazoa > Mollusca > Bivalvia > Myida > Dreissenidae > Dreissena > Dreissena polymorpha. The sequence goes on from NC_068357.1 coordinate 121,123,092, forward strand.
TTGAACTAAGGCATCCACTGCGTTTGTTCCTGGAACTCACAATCGGGGATTAAATGCGATGCGAATCAACTGAATACTTCATGTGGTATCTAATGCCATACAAAACAGTCGCTTATTCCATTCCGGACATATTGATATATTATTTTGATTAAAAAACATGTTTAAATCTAAAGCTATTTTATGATCATCCTTTTTTCGACTACCATTCAATAATATATATTTTACATTTTTACTGTCAGAATACACTTTTATGTACGAATTGTTCTAAGCATTTCCAAAAGTTTAAACAATTCCGCTTCACGCCAAGTTGAGCTGCGTGTTTTTACTATATCAGACCAAATGCCAAGTACTTCTACAACTTTTTCCGCATGATCATCAACCTTTACACAAAAAAGGTTTATCTCGTCACCGTCCGCCGACTTACCATATACTCTACAACCCATCTCTGACAATCGTCTTATATCTTTAACTTCCTCTTACGCGGACTAAACATATACGCCATGGCTCATTTGCGGGAGCCATGTAATGGGGTCTTTGTCCACTTTCGGGGACCAAATCATACCTTTTTGGCTCATTTCCGGGAGGCATCATACGGAATCTTCTGGGAGCCAAAGCATACACTTTTTTCTCACTTCCGGGAGCAATCTACTTGACTCTTATCTCCACTTCCGGTGACCATAGCATACATTTTCTGCTCACTTCCGGGAGCAATCAACTGGGCTCCAAGTCCACTTCCGGGATTAGCATAAATTTCTGCTCACTTCCGGGAGCAATCTACTGGGCTCTATGTCCACTTCAGGGGACCATAGCATAATCTCTCTGCTCACTTCTGGGAGCAATCTACTGGGCTCTATGTCCAAATCCGTGGACATTAGCTTACTCGTTCTGCTCACTTCCGGGAGCGATAACATACCTTTTCCCAGAGACGTGCGTCCATACCTTTACTCTGTTCGTCAAGTTAATAAACAAATTGCTGTATAAAACTGCTCTTTCATTTCCATGAAAATCGTAGACTCGACTATCATTTTTCCTATCTACATGCAAGCTACAACTTTCTATAAAACCTCCATTACATGTGCTACTTACGTTAGTAAATATATTTACCAAACAAATTTGAGTGTGTTTGAAATACTTTCCGCTGCTATTTAATTGCCTAGCGTTTTCTTTTCAGAACGAAAGTTCGGAAATAGTTTACTCTGTCACAATAACGGGAGCTCTCCAACTAGCTCTTGCATGTATGCAATTGTATAAATGCCTTGTTAGCGACCTTACTTTATTTCCAATAACACTCTGAAATGAAAATATCTGCCATACAATGCAAGCTACGAATATTTTTTTTCGTTCTTTACATTTTATTTTCCTCGTCAAAGGTATGTGGGGCTAGAGAACATCCCCCTCAACACCGTACATCAACAGATACAATATATAGTAGATACTTATGTATGATTTACGGTTTTGCATGGTAGACAAGTGCTAATAACTGCATACTAAAAATACTGCCCAAAAAGCAATACATGTATACAATTTAAGTATTATGCAAGTCACAATGCAACATTTAGTATTGCTTAGTAGCCAAATGCTCGCAGTTACATAATAATAGTAATAAAATAATTGCATAAAAGGAGCATACTACTGTATGTAGTGAAATTTACAATAAATGGGATAAATTATGCAGGTAACAATTTTCTAATGATACAGACTTAGCAACGTATCCCAATCTTTTTTTGAGGTTATAACATTAGAATCTAGATTGCAGAAGACACTCATTTCCTTCAAAATATTAAACTGAATTGCAAAATATAATTTTGCTGCGATAACGGTGGGTGTTTTTGTATTCGTTTTACAATCATATATAAATTGTTTAGTGAGAAGGAATGTAAGATTGAGAGGAAAACTTGTGTTTTTATGTCCTAACAAAAACGATGGCGCATTTATAAAGTCGGTGAATACCTCAACTCCTTCGAGCAGTTTTGCAATAAACAATTTAACATGTCTACATTCCCAAAAATGTGCTCGATTGTTTCCGGCATACAATGACAGAGCGAGCATTCTGCATATGCTAGATAATTGATTGTATTCAAAAAATAGTTTGTACCAATAATTATATGCATGATTCTATACTGAAACCATTGTAGTGATGAATCTTAGGTTTAGAAAATGGCATTCCAAAAATATGGATCCAGTCTTTTGATTCAATTGTTTCAAAGATGCTCGTCCATTTCGACATACATGTAGGTAAAGTGTCGTTTGTTTTAACAATATTATACGTGGGCTGAGTACATGTTTGATATTTTAAGATGGATATCACTTGTAGTGGAACGAACGGCTTAACACAGTCAAGATTGTTTACATTTTCAATCGTATTTAGAGCGTGGTTTTTCTCCAACAACCCATATTTCTTCAAGTACTTAGTAACTACATTAGCAATACCTATATAATGCAAGTGGATTGGATAGAAATTGTATTTTTTACACAGATCTTCACACTGCGGGGAATCACGTGATCACAAAAGTACATCGTACGCACACAATGGCGGAAAAGGCTCTCGCTTAATGACGAAAATCAAGGTATTCTCATATTTTATAATATCTAAATAAATGATAACTATGCGCAAAGTACCCGCTTAGTCTCCTTATGTACTCTGGTAATTGTCGTTTTTCTTAGATTTCTGTAGTTTTCTCAAACATTCAGACACAATAAACAATGAAAATTGTACATCGTCTGAACATACTTTATTTTGACGCGTTTGCTATTCAAGATGACAAACAAACAAATAAATACAACAGTTTTTGCTTTCTAACATGCTTATAATATTTCGTACAAGGTTTTCCACGTTGTTTAAGCTTTTTTTAGATCTGTGGCGAGGGATTTGGTAAATAGTACATCGTCTGAACGTTTTTTGTTTGAGTACATCGTCTGAACGGTTTGGAGTACATAATCTGAACTGCTTCTGTTTTTACTGTAAATGAGATGTTTATCATAATAAAATTGTAATAACATCTGTGATCAGCCAATAACTTTATTTATAACGCTAGTATTCTAATTTTATTACAAAAATCAAAAGGCAAAGAAATCCTTCATGCCCATCTGTGAATGTGTGTTTATTCAATGTGTTAAAAATGTATTTGCTGTTATACTGTCAACTGTATGCTATTATATTTAAATTTCAGAACTGAGATCAGATTGTACTATACAAGGTCCAAGAAGACTAATCATGTATGCCAACAGCAAATCGATTCCGGTAATGTTCTCTCTACATATCGATGGACAAATAAATTAAGCCCTCAATATGAAGTCGACAAATTACACTGGATTGCTTTTGATTGTTTCATATTGAGAAAAGAAATAGACAACAGTGAACGGAACGAAACAAGCTTCAGTAAGGTCAATTTTACAACTGCACTACCATGACCACGAATATTTGTGCTTAGGTACAGCTGGCTTGGTTTGGAAACGTCACCGGGAACGAATCTCTGTGCAAGACTGTTATCCAGGGCACGTTATAGGGACGTCGACGCCGAGGCCGTCAGAAGAAAAGCTGGATGAATAATGTAAGAGTGGACATCCCTTTCTATGGATGAATTACTCTAAGCAGCACACAACAAACCTGACTGGAGAAGGATTTCTGTATTGTTGCCCCTCATTCCCCTAAACAACCGAACCGGTCAAGGGATTGATGAGAAAATTATCACCGTGATATGACTTTAATAAATCTTGAGAATGACTGTGATAAAGAATTTATTTGATCTAACAGTCATATATTTGAATTTGTGAACATGCCAATCTATGTACTGTATATGAGCATAATCTTTACCTCTTTGACTATGACATAACCAATACAAAGCACTGGGAATTTAGTTCAGTGCAAATAAAAATTACATTTGTTACATAAAAACATATAACGTTTAGTTTCTTATTTAAGCTCACCTGAGCACAAGGTGCTCATGGTGTGCTTTTAGCATCACCATTTGTCCTTAATGCATCGTCAACATTTTTCCTTGGTAGCACTCTATAGGTAACATTTATTGCTTGATTGTCATGAAACTTGGTAAGAAAGGATGTCCCAGTGATATCTTTGTCGTGCGAAACTTGGTCAAAACCTAGGTCACTTGGTCAAAATAAGGAAAAATATTGTTAACACTAGAATTCACATTTATTGTTCGATCTTCTTGAAACATGGTCACAACGTATGTCTTAATGATATATCAGCTTTCTTTGAAAATGGTTCAGGTTCGTTGAAAAAGATGGCCGCCAGGGGGGAGCATATTTGCTAACATGGCTATAGTAAAACCTTTTTTACACTCTAGAAGTCACATTTATACTTCAATCTTCATGAAACTTGGTCCGAACATTTGTTGTTATGATACATCGGCTTAATTCGAAAATTGTTACGGTCCGTTGAAAAACATGGCCACTAGGAAGCGGGGCAGATTACCGTGTATGGCTATGGCAAAACCTTGTTAACACTATCGTTTATAAAAAAAATATTGCTGCACTGATTTTGTCTATTGGAACTTATATCTGACAATGAAGAAAATACAAAAAACACTAGTTGTAATGCACCACATGCTGAAGTGTACAAATGCATAATTTCAACATTGCGCTAGGCTATCAACAGCAGTATATTCTGATAGGAAGACATTCATGTACCGGGTATAATAGATATAAAATATAAAAGTCCTCAAAATGCTTTAATCCAGTAGATTTCTCTTGAAGCATCATAACTTTTGTAAAGTGTATTTTCTGTTTTTTGCTAATGTCTTATATCTGCCCCTCGCCCCCCCCCCATCAAATTGGGCACATGTCCAATAGGAAGTTATTTTTTATCAGTTATTTAGCTTCAATAAAATATTTTACTTCCTGCGTGTGGCAACTTCTGACCCCAGTCAAGATTAAATAACACATACATGTATTCGAAGGCCTCTATATAATGTTGCATATAAAATGTAACACTAGGTCATAATGACTTCTTTATTAACATTAAACTTTATTTCATGACATAACATTAACATAATTTGTATTTGGCATACAATAGCACAAAGCATTCTTAAAGCATTTGGAAAGTCTATAACAATTCATAAAATTGGTATTAAAAGGAGGCGGTAGAATCTGATAAGAGTTAATATTTGAGATGTAGATATACAACTATTTCATATCTTAGATACATTAGTACAAACTATTTTACGAATATGTATCTCGTTAAATTGTCTGCTGTGTTGTAGATTCTCATAGCTTTGAGATTCACACGATATCGATTCCACTAAACTGTTCGCTTTTCGTTTTGACTGATCCATCGTTAATGTTTAGAAGAAAATCTGATTTAGTAGCGTCATGAATGCCACGGCAGATTTTTCACAAGATGGCTGCTGCTAAAAAAGAGCCCTTGCAGAAATGCTTTTCTTTGCTCGCTTTTTGGGTGGAGATACTTTATACAATGGTGAACGAAATGGTGACTTAATTGGCGTTAGCACAGGTGTAATTTGTTGCAGACAAACTCCAGTGTGAAATGCAGTTGAGGAAATGCATTTTGGTGTAACTAATCGTATTGTTTGCAATCGCTTTCTCTTCAAGCGATGAAGCGATATACTTAACTTTTGGCGCATTCTGAAATAACAAAACAGCTATATATAACATACATCTAATTATACCAATTTATTTTATGACATCAATATTTTATCTTCACAAAAATAATTATACATCGATTACCACATATATGTAATTCAGACTAACATTTACATTTAATATTATATACTACATATATTATTGAAGCTTGGCAAAATCACCGCAAGCTCAGAGCTGCCACTGTTTCGAGCCGAGCATTATATTTTTAATAAGTTCTCATATGCGCCAAGTATGTAAAAAGAAATGTCACATGCGCCAAGTATGTAAATAGAAATGTTAAGTTCAGTTTAGTTTTACTGCAAACTACATTTGGTCTTTTTAAATATAAATATGTGAAAAGCCAAGGATCTTTCGTCTAAATGACATACCTCCTATTACATTATTTTCATGCTTTTATATATATATATATATATATATATATATATATATATATATATATATATATATATATATATATATATATATAAAACAACCTTTTTCGAGCGTGACTTGTATTTAATTTAATTAATTTAATTTAATAAAATTAAACACTATGTAAACATGAAAAATGACACAGGATTTTGTTCTTTCTGATCATAGAACGGAACGTCATTTGGACGAAAAATCGCTTGGCTAATCACATGTTATTACAATTTTATTATGATAAACATCTCATTAAAAGTAAAAACAGAAGCAGTTTAGATGATGTACTCAAAACCGTTCAGACGATGTACTCAAACAAAAAACGTTCAGACGATGTACTATTTTCCAAATCCCTCGCCACCGATCTAAAAAAGCTTAAACTACGTGGAAAACCTTGTAAGAAATATTCGAAGCATGTTAGAAAGCAAAAACTGTTGTATTTATTTGTTTGTTTGTCATCTTGAATAGCAAATGCGTCAAAATAAAGTATGTTCAGACGATGTACAATTTTCATTGTTTATTGTGTCTGAATGTTTGAGAAAACTACAGAAATCTAAGAAAAACGACAATTACCAGAGTACATAAGGTGACTAAGCGGGTACTTTGCGCATAGTTATCATTAATTTAGATATTATAAAATATGAGAATACCTTGATTTTCGTCATTAAGCGACAGCTTTTTCCGCCATTTTGTGCGTACGATGTACTTTTGTGATCACGTCATTCCCCGCAGTGCTTCATACCCATACAATTCTAATCCTTCTTGTTTTTTATCAAATCACCTATATAATGTACACCATTTTCAAACCATGTTTTGAGAAAAATACTTTTATTACCAACAGTTATACATGGATTATATAATATTGGGGTTTGTAATATGAAATTTATATTTAATGATTCCGTTTTGCGGAAATCGACAAATGATTTTAAAGTGACCTTGCAAAAAGCATTGTTTGTTTTATGTATCAGGTCAAAAAAGATCATTTAGTTCTATCAGCATTCTATATGGTGGATTGGGTAGTGAAACAAACAAGTGGGTAAGGACTGGCAAAACAGTGGTTTTAATTACTTGTATCCTACCAATTGGAGTTAATATTCTTCTCGACCATTTTTTAAGCAGTGCTTTGACTATATACACTTTATCCGTGTAATTAAGCTTGATCATGTTGTCGAGATCAACGTGAAAAGTTAAGACAAGCATATCAAACGTCTTCTGGTTCCATATTAACTTCCATCTAGTGTTGATACTTTCTCAACTGAATTTATTTTTTCCTATCCAAACCACTTAAGTTTTGTCGAAGTTTATCTTCAGGCCAGAGCACATTGTGAAAGGCGACACATCGTTTAAGGTTTCATTAAGGGATTCTGCGATAGCTTATATTCAGTATTATTGATTTGTATTACTTTTATTGTCTAGAGTTTAAGAGATAAGATTTCGGCGCATTAAATAAAAATATAATGACTGAGGGGATCACCCTGACGACAGCTACGTGTATTTGGACAATGGAAAAACTCAGATAGCAACCCGCACTGCGTTACTGCCGAGATACCATCCTTATTTAACATATTAAACCATTTTCCAATGCCAGGTACAAAATTAAATGAGGAAAGTGTTTTGTTATCAAACGTCCATGACAGGGAATCGAAGGCCTTTTTAAATTTATTAGCAGGAGGAGGCCAGAAATATTATTTTCGTCACTGTATTGCCAAATGTCATAGATTAGTCTAGTATTTTCATTTATGCACCTGCCTTTAATAAAACCGGGTTGGTCATTATCAATCAGCTTGTTGATAAATTTATGCCCCGGTAGGGTAGCATATAGCAGTTGAACTGTCCGTCAGTCACTCAGTCAGTTAGTCGGTCCGTCCGTCCGAAAACTTTAACATTCGTCATAACTTTTGCAATATTGAAGATAGCAACTTGATATTTGGCATGCATGTGTATCTCATAAAGCTGCACATGGAGTGTTGAAAGGTCAAGGTCATCTTTAAAGGTCAAAAGTCAAAAAATGCAATCCAAGGGAAGTAATCAGCTTTAAAAGGGAGATAATTTCAAAACCTGCCAAATGATATATTGAAATTTTATTTCAAAGCGGCGCAATAGGGGGCATTGTGTTTCTGACAAACACATCTCTTGTTTGATCTATTATCAAAACTTCCAGAACCAATTTTATAAACAGTGTTTAACAAGGTTTTTGGACGCCAATTGTTTTTAGAAATTGTCTGGGTTTATCACTCTAAGGTATGCAAGTAATTATTCCCTTACGTTGAGTTACAGACCAAGTCCCGCTATAAAAAGCGCTATTAAACGCTCTACAAACAAATGCACATACTTTTGGCCAAAAGACTTTGTAGAAATCAATAGTTAAACCCGAAGACCCAGGGCTTTTGTTGCTCGCCATGTTCTTCAAGACATAAGAAGCTTCACTTAGTGTTATTGGCCTTCTAATTATCACAGGTTGGCTTTATAGGAGCAACAAAGTCCTGGCGTAGGTTCTTATATTATATTTGTACCGTATTAAACGGGTCTATAAAGATATATCATCTAGTTAGAAATATATAAAAACAATCTAACATAAACACACAATACAAAGATTACACATCACAATAAAACTTAATGGGACGCGCTGCGGAAAACAATACATATACATTAATAATATAAAGTATAAAGAATAATATAAAATAGCTTACCACAGTGTCCGATTATTTAATAATAATAAATATCCTTTATAGTAAATATAAAGAGTTACAGATTTCTAACCCTCTTAACTTGTGAAAGTTCTGAAGGGTTGTGACGGACGAAGGAATTTGGCGGGGAAGGAAGAAAAGGGTGAACGAACAACCCAATATGAACCTTTTTCTCAATCTTTCTTTCATTCAAACATTAAACATAAAGAACAATTGGACGGATACGGTAAACAGTGCTCACACGAAAGCACGTGCAGCAGTTGAATAGCCTCGGCCGACTTCGTAGATATACATTGTTAAATGTATAAATCCGAAGTATTCCGATTCACCCAACAACAGCAGACGACACAATGACAAATCACCTTGACAAAGACAAACGAGGACAAACGGAAAAGTCGGCGCATGCGCGATGACAATTATACGTTCGCGTGCACTTTAACTATGGAACGGCGCATGCAAATTCAATATAGGTAAAAACGGACATATAGAAAATGTCAAACTGTGACATTCTCCTCTGCTAAGATAAAAAATGTCTCCTGACATTTCATGACTCTTCAACTAATAAAATACCTACAATATCTACAAAACCTACAACTATACAGTACCCAGTATGACTTTATGATTAAATAACAACTTGATATTATGACAAACTGAATTACATGTAAAACTATATCTCAAAAAGTATTTGCATTTGAAAATAGTTTCTTCTAGTGGTTACTAATATCAAGTAAACGTATCTGCGAAAAAACATTGCGAAATGACATGTCGAAAAGAAGTGAACAATATCAGTTGATGCTGTTAAGGTCCACATTCATCAGCTTAGTACTGGATTGTGTTAACAACCAAGGGAAGTATCTGCAATAGACATATCAAAATTTTATACCGGATTTATTTCCCTGCAACAGATATTTCAAGGTTATTGACCAAAATTTAAGTATTTTAAAGACTGGTACACACACACATTAAAATTAATTGTGGTAACACATAGTACCTGAAATTAAAGATCGTTATACACTTATCCTTAAAGGTACATACTCAATTTTTTGAAATAAATGGTACTGTTACAATTAAAAACATATCATATCAACATAATGTGCAAATATTCTTTGAAACATCTGCAATGAAACAATACATTAAAACAAGAGATGAGTTCGTCAGAAGCACAATGCCCCCTATTGCGCCGCTTTTATTTTTTTTTACCTTTGACCTTGAAGGATGACCTTGACCTTGAACTTTCACCACTCAAAATGTGCAGCTTCATGAGAACGCCGCTATTAATTTCTTTTTTTTAACTTTGACCTTGAAGGATGACCTTGACCTTGAAGGATGACCTTGACCTTGAACTTCCACCACTTAAAATGTGCAGCTTCATGAGAACGCCGCTTTGAAATTATTTTTTTTTTACCTTTGAACTTGAAGGATGACCTGGACCTTGAACTTCCACCACTCAAAATGTGCAGCTTCATGAGATACACATTCATGCCAAATATCAAGTTGTTATCTTCAATATTGAAAAAGTAATGGCCAATGTTAAAGTTTTCGGATGGACAGACGCAATATATTTGGCATTTGACCTTGAAGGATGACCTTGACCTTCACCTTTCACGACTCAAAATGTTCAGCTCCATGAGATACACATGCATGCCAAATATCAAGTTGCTATCTTCAATAGTAAAAAAGTTATGGCCAACGTTAAAGTTTTTTCGGACGGACGGACATACTGACATACATACACACTGACATACTGACTGACGGACAGTTCAACTGCTATATGCCACCCTACCGGGGGCATAATAACTGTAAAAGAAGGTTAAAACATGCTATGGCTAATAATACAACATAAAATACAATTTATGCAATAGTAGCCATAATCACCATGTATGAATGTTAACATACTGTCTCTGTGTTAGACACTTATCTTAGTTGTCTGAAAATAATCAGTAGAAATGAGAATTTCAAACTGAAACAAAATCCTTGTAGTTAATCTGAAACTTAATAAAGATCAGATCTACAAAATAAATTATCTGAAAAACATTTTACAACTTTTCAATAATACAATGAACTGAAAATACATTTTCAACTTATTGAAACTGTGACCTTCTCCTCTGTCACACATAATAAATTTCACCCTGGGGAAAAGTTTCTACATGAGCTGTAATTGGTCGAACCCAATCTCCATACCAATCTGGCTTTCTCCTTGGTCACTATGGTCGTTGTGGTAACACCGGCTCTGCAGCATGTGGTCGTTGTGGAAACACCGGCTCTGCAGAGTGCGGTCTTTGGAGTAACACCGGTGTTGGAGCCTGTGGTGTATTATTTCTGCTCTGGTCTGCAATCTGAGACTCGAACCAATGACCTAAGGATAAAGATTGGTTCTGATTAGACATATTATTAACTGAAAAGTGATAATCAGTATAACTGTGAGGTTGAGACCTAGAAAAACTTGCGTTATTAGAACTAGGTGTGTCCCGCTGAAAATTAAACGCTAGGTTGGACCTACCAGTAGAGTTATTTCTGGATTTACCGTCACAAGTAGCACGTGAGATGCTAGATGGTAATTCTGGTAGGGAAAAATTGACACAGAGCTGTGGTAACGGTCTTCTCCTATGTTGTATTATATACCTCGGGCTTGCCTCACTTGTCTCAGAACCGCTGTCTGACTCCGACACTGATGAAAAGTTTATTTCCTTGGTCGTGTCGACTTCCGGTGTTGGTCTCTTCTGTTGTGGTATTGGTGGTTTTGTCATATCCGGGATAGTGTCTTCATAAGGGATAGAGTGCAGGGGAAGTAGAAGATTCCTATGTAAGGTTTTCACTGGTCCCTTGCCACTCTCCTTCTTCACTCTGTAGACCGGCATCTTCTGGTAAGGGATGTCAATCACAAGGTATGGTTCTCGCTGCCACTTGTCATCCAGCTTCCCTTTAGGCGTCACATTCTTGATTAGTACCCTGTCACCAATCTCGAGCATGGAATGGCGAACCTTGTTGTCATATATTGCCTTGTGGCGACCATACTGCTTCTCGGAGTTCTGCTTGGCTGTTTGGTAGGCGAAGTCCAGTCTTTTCTTCAACTTGGCTGCATAGTTGTCCTTACTTGTGGATGGAGCTGTAGAGTCCTTCACACCAAGGAACGCATTTATGGCTAGTCTCGGGTGCCATCCAAATAGAAGATAGTGTGGTGAGAAGCCCGTGGACTCATGTCTTGTGGAGTTGTAGGCGTGAACCATGGGCTTGACATAATCCTTCCAGTTGGACTTCTCGGCTGGATTCAAAGTGCCTAACATCCCAAGTAGTGTCGCATTAAAGCGCTCGGTGACTGGATTCCCCGAAGAATAGTAGGGTGTAGTCCTAGTCTTCTGCACTCCTGCTATGTTAAACAACTCTTTGATTACCTTGCTCTCGAAATTTCTTCCCTGGTCACTATGTAGTCTTGCTGGAAACGAGTAGTGGGGGAAGAAATTTTCAAACAGGACTCTAGTCGTGGTCTGTGCAGTCTGGTTGCGATAGCTTAGGCGTAGCGAGTGAAGTGGTCTGTGATGACGAGGATGTTCTCGTATCCACCCTTTGACTTCTCAAGCGAAAGGTAGTCTATGCATACCAGCTCCATGGGATGAGTACTTGTAAATGGTACCAGGTGTGCTTGGGCTTTGGTAGGTGACTTCCTCCTCAGGCAGTTTGGACAGGTGTGAACCTTAAACACTTCATCCTTCTCCATGCCTGGCCAGAAGAAGCGCTGCTTATTCCAACCAAAGTGTCCTGTCTCGCCCTTGGTGACCGACATCATCATGGAGACCTTTTATGGCCCAGTCTCTGTAGCTCTCTGGTAGAACTAGCTGTAACACTTCCTGACCGTCTATCTGACACTTTCTGTATAAAATACCGTCTTTGATGGTTAAAGAGCTTATATGTCTCAGGTACTTCTGTATGTCCTTGGATTCCTTTTTCAGTTGGTCCTTCGGTAGTAGAGGTCTGTTATCGATGATATGGTGAATCCTGGAAATGGTAGGGTCTTTCTTTTGTTCCTCCTTCCAGTTGACCTCACTTATGTCTGTAGCTTGGAAGGTAGGATTCTCTGTGTCCGTCCCAAGGTTCCCATTGCCTGTAATGACAAAAGACTCTGCAAGTGGATGTCCATCTGTCCTGGCTATGGCTTCGGAGCACAGGGCTTTGATGACATCTGTGAACATCACCTCTTCTTCTTGCTTCTGTGGTCTTCTGCTCAATCCATCTGCATCACGGTTCAGCACTCCTGCCTTGTACACTGCCTTGAAGTTGTAGTTGCCCAGTGCAGCTAACCATCTGTGTCCCGTCGCATCTAACTTGGCTGTTGATGATACATAGGTGAGCGGGTTGTTGTCGTTTCTCACGATGAATGTGTTTCCATACAGGTAGTCGTGAAACTTTTCTTAGATGGCCCACTTCAGACACAGAAACTCCAGCTTGTGCGCAGGGTAGTTCCTCTCGCTGGCACGAAGACCTCTGCTGGCGTAGCTGATGACTCGCTCCAATCCGTCCTGTTCCTGATAGAGTACGGAACCAAGACCCTCTGTAGACGCATCGACTGAGACAAGAAAAGGTTTCGAAAAATCAGCATATCCAAGTACAGGTGGATTGGTAAGAATCTATATAATAGTCTCGAAGACCTTCTTGTTGGTCATACCACCAACAAAGCTTCCAAGAAGTCCAAGAAGAAGAAAACTCCATGGGTATGGGGGGGACGACCAACAAGAAGGTCATTCAGCGGCTTGACAATCTTTGCATAGTCCTTTACAAAGCGTCTGTAATACCCTGTAAAACCAAGGAAAATTCTCAAGGACTTTATTCCTTGTGGAACTGGCCAATTAGTCAAAGACGCTGTTTTCTCAGGGTCTGTATGAATTCCGACATAGGATATCACATTACCTAGATAAGAGACTGAAGTGCTGAAAAATTCAAACTTAGAAGCTTTAAGTTTCAGACCATGAAGATGAAGACGTTCAAAGCAAGCTTCTAACCTGGTGACATGATCTTCGAAATTCTGTGAAAGAATAAGGACATCATCTAAAATGATAAGACTCTCTCTAAGGTTTAGATCACCCATACAGGTTTCAATCAGTCTCTGAAAAGTACTGGGTGCATTTGTTAACCCAAATGGCATCCGCTCACATTGGTAGAACCCCAATCCTCCTACTGCAAAGGCTGTCTTTTCTGTGTCTTCATTTGCAATTTCTACCTGCCAGTATCCGCTGCATAAGTCTAATTTTGAAAACAATTTTGAATTAGCAAGTGAATCTAGCATATTACCAACTCTGGGTAGATTGTATGCATCTTTGATGGTTCTCTTATTCAGTTCCCTTAGATCTAAACAAAAGCGTAAACTGTTATCTTTCTTTCTTACTACAACTACATCGCTACAATATGGTGAACTGCTTTCTTTGATGGCTCCGCAATCAATCATCTCCCGCAAGTGTTGTCTAAACTCTTCAAACATGGATGGTGGTATTCTCCTGTAAGGTTGTTTAAAAGGTGTTTCATTATTAAGTTTGATATGGTGCTTAACTAAGTCGGTCTTGCCAATATCTGTAGATGATTTTGAAAAGATAGTCTCCCAATTTCCTAACACTTGTTGAGCTCGAATGTACTGTTCTTCTGTTAAGTTCTCTTTATGGACTTTAATACCTAATTCCTGTAAACTTTCAAAAGATTTATTAACAGGTGTGTGAGTAGTCACTGGTTCAGGTTTCCATGAGTCAACAACTTTGACTTCTGAAAGAGAACATATCTTTGTGTTTGGTAATACTCTTATAGGTTTACAAGTAATGTTGCAAACACGAACAGAAACTCTGGCAGTAGTACCTTCATCTTCAAGGGAAACAACTCTTGGACATAAAGTCAAGCCAGATAATTAAGGTTTGTCAGTTGCCTCTGTAAGACATGTTTTGACATCTTTCTGTTTCCTAACAAAACCTGAAATTGTTGAAACTTCATTAGGATGAATGACTATTGGAAACTTGTTGGTTGTCTTCACTGTAACAGAATTTGTACAATTCATAGCATCTAAAGCAATTCTGTAAGGATCTTCTGAAATTTTATCTTTGTTGCAAAAACGCAAAACATTTGTACCAATAATACCGGGTACTCTGTCGGTATTCTGTATCTGCAACAAACAAAATAGGTACAATAATGTTGGGTTCTAAAATAGAAGGAATTAAAATATCACCCTAAATGTAACCTAAATATGGTATACTTGTACCCCACACTCCAACAAGATCTAAATTGAAACATGACATACTGCATAATTCTGGTTTTGGTTCAAGAGAGTTGTAGAACGACTCTGAAACTAAAGTCAACATTGACCCACTATCAACAAGTACATTTGTTGTAACACCACACATTACTGCTGAGCCCTCATTAGCATTTCCTACCATCCTGTCTGCTAACAAATTCATCTTTGCTTTAAGGCGATTTCTAATATTGACTTTCCCAGTTTGCCCAACAACTGAGGAGTCTAGGCTTTTGGGTTATTTTGAGATGTGTTATTATGACTACCCTCTCGCTGGCTGTTTCCACCACGGTATCTACCACGATTTCCACCACGGTAACTACTACGATTTGCACCATGATAATTACCACGATTTGGTGTATACCCACCTTGTCTGTTCTGGTTATTGTCCCTACAATAAAAATCATTATTACTAGAACCTGCAGCATCCTTTGGTTTCTGTTTCATCTGTTTTTCAAGAGAAAGCATTTTGTTCATGAGTAAGTCCATTTTACTGGTAAGCTAATCAACAGTTTTCTTGTCTACTGCTGTGGACTGTTGAGCTGTATTAACTGTTGCTGAAATACTACTAGCAGCTGACAACTCGTGCTCCACTGAACGAACCTCTTTTTATAACCTATGGTAATCAAAAACAGAGTCATATTTATTTCTGGTTAGTATCTTCAGCTTCACGTCACGTAAACCTGTCCCAAATTTTGAACGTAACATATCATTTCTAGCAACAGAAGAAACATGACCGCTTTCTACTGCAACTTGTAGTAAAGCTTCCAGCCGACATCCATACGCGGAAACATTCTCTGAAACTTTCTGAGATGCATTGTAATAAGTCTGCATAACAGATTCATTAGTTAAAACTTCACCAAAAAGAATCTCAAGTTTGTCTAATATCTGTTGACTGGTTGCATGTTCACCAAGTGAAATAAGAGCACGTCTGGCAGTACCACGTAAAGACCTGTGGATAACCTGTAAAACAACATGTTCAGGTAAATTCTCTGAAATCAAACATTTGGTTTCAAACCGCCATACATCGTATGTTTCATCGCCCTTCATAGGTTGTTGATCACCTGAAAAATAAGGTAGCTTTGGCGTTTCATACCTGGGAACCTGTACATGTGAACCATTTTGAGAATTATTGAAAGAATGTGATGGTGAACTAATACCTCTAATAAACTCTGTAAGTGGCTTCTTAGATCCTGCATGACCATGTGTCCCAAATCAAGGTGTACTGGTCGTAAACGACGGTTTCTGTAAAGAAGCATATTCTTCTTTAGTTAAAACACCTCTTTTCTTAAGTGCCTCTAAAATCTGCTTTAACTGTGCCTCTGACAAAGAGGTATCAGCATCTGCTCCGGATCCATTGGATCCTTTCTTGTCCGCCATTATGTATACCTTCAATGACTCAAAGAGTACACATTGTATAACACAAAATACACTACAAAATAAATATAAACAATTCAAAGTACATGTATGAACACTTAGGACATAACTGAAATAGGAAAAATATTACTGCTGCTGAAATTTGAAAAGAGAATTAAATATGACTTGGCCACCACTATAGAATATACACATTTAAGAATTTCTCAACAATTCATATATCTATAGAAATTATATAATATCCCTGAAACAAAATTCCACTGAAATAACTATCTTCAAAAGCAATACCCTATAAAAGTACACACGACACACTGACTGACTGAACTGTATCAACAATCCAGTTACATGGTGTTCAGTCACCAACTAACTGCAATAATACCACAATGAAACAACTTTTAAATACTACCAAAATTTAAGATGTGTGTATGGTATTCTTACCAAGCACAACAAAAACAAAAACAATCTGCTATAATATTTATATCAGACTTTCGTTGCAACACAAATATTATCACGCGATAATATTTTCAGGCGCAAAAGTCGAGTAATTGAGCCGCACACCCGATGTGCTAAAAAATACGGACAATTTATAAAATTATACGCTCGTCTGATTAAAACGTAGCTTCAACACAAATAGAAACACAAATGGACACCACGACACAGAACATATATCACTTACCTCACTCGCTCCTCTTCTCAATCATGCATCTATGGGGAAGGTGCAGTACAAAGAATGTGTGCAAAGGTAATGTACAGAAAGAGTGCTCGATTGTTGGGCAAGAATAACTCAGGCCAGATACTGAGACACTCGGTAAATAAACACTCCCTAAAGTTTGCAAAATTTATAAGGCAAAATCATAAGAACACTGCTCAAAATTTACCCTAAGACACTTTGATTTCAAAATTATCAAAACAATACAGTTTTTTTTTGCTTATAATATTTTCAAAATCACACAAAAATTATACTAGAAAAACCAATTATTTTCCACTTATAGAATTTTCAACTCAAAATTTTACCACGAAAACATGTGACAAAACAACAAATTACGTGACAACATGAAAAATACACAAAGTACACAACTCGCCGTCACTATAAACAATAATCAATTAAAATCACACAAGTTTAAACCGATAATCTACAGGAGTTACCTGCAAGTATCTATAAAGTTCAGAAATTCACAGTTCCATGAGTTCAACTGTCCTCCGCTGTTCCTCCGAAAGAATAACACGTCGTGATAATCGCTACAGTGTTACCGTAGTTATTCAATTACCAGTGCGCGCACTAAAAAAAATCATTAGCTAGCTTTCAATAATTCAACAAACTCTGATGCATCATGGAAAATCCATATGGATCCAAAATTCTTACGAAGAAAGATATTGCAACGAACCTGACTTCGTGAAATCTCGAACTCGCTCTTCCGTATCTCCAAATACGGACTTCTATCTTGCGTCGATTTCTGCTCAAGCCTGCGTACGCCTATGGACCTGCATCCGCTGGTACCCAGATCAAAGTCCAGAAAAACGCCACAAAAACCTAAGCTTGGTTTCTTCAGCCTCAGCCTTGAGGCTTCCTCCGGACCGACGTCTGTCCGGCCCGATCCACGGCGGCGGCGATCTTGCCGTCACTGACACTATGACCCAACAGAAGCCCCAATGGCCACCAATATCACAGGTTGGCTTTATAGGAGCAACAAAGTCCTGGCGTAGGTTCTTATATTATATTTGTACCGTATTAAAAGGGCCTATAAAGATATATCATCTAGTTAGAAATATATAAGAACAATCTAGCATAAACACACAATACAAAGATTACATATCACAATAAAACTTAATGGGACGCGCTGCGGAAAACAATACATATACATTAATAATATAAAGTATAAAGAATAATATAAAATAGCTTACCACAGTGTCCGATTATTTAATAATAATAAATATCATTTATTGTTAATATAAAGAGTTACAGATTTCTTACCCTCTTAATTTGTGAAAGTTCTGAAGGGTTGTGAGGGACGAAGGAATTTGGCGGGGAAGGAAGAAAGGGTGAACGAACAACCCAATAGGAACCTTTCTCTCAATCTTTCTTACATTCAAACATAAAACATAAAGAACAATTGGACGGATATGGTAAACAGTGCTCACACGAAAGCACATGCAGCAGTTGGAAAGCCTCGACCGACTTCGTAGATATACATTGTTAAATGTATAAATCCGAAGTATTCCGATTCACCCAACAACAGCATACGACACAATGACAAATCACCTTGACAAAGACAAACGAGGACAAACGGAAAAGTCGGCGCATGCGCGATGACAATTATACGTTAGCGTGCACTTTAACTATGGAACGGCGTATGCAAATTCAATATAGGTAAAAACGGACATATAGAAAATGTCAAACTGAGACATAATTGTTTTGACTCTTTGAAGCTACGAATCTTACTGGCACTATTTTTTCTCTCTTTTGATGAATTTGATAGATAAACGAATCAATACTTTTCTCGAGTCTAGCCACTCTGTTTTCAGTTATGAACAACAGATTTGTTTGCATATCGAGCACATGCCCTAGCCATTATACTCTCTGGCAAAGAATCAAATTACAATTATCTTCGGCCAATAAAAGTCCAAACTCTAACAGGGTATTTCTGTTCAATTTCACTAGCACATAATGCCTTTTCATATTCTACATTTCCACCAATATCATAATCCAATCAAAGTACTGAAATTACTGGTGAAGCGATTTTGCTCAAATTTTGTGGTCTTTAAAACACTATGCACCGTGATGCCAACAAATCATCTTTTTTGAAGAAAACAGATGATTGTAATGAAGGGTGACAAACTGTAAACATGAAATGATTTAGCTATTGGGGTTAAATGTAAATGCTGATTTTTAAAACAAGTCATTGTCGTATTTGCCAATTGATAGCTAAACTGCGAAGATATAATAATCTTACCCAGTTCCAAGCTTGACATAGATTTGATAAATACAAGCATTGCAGTAATATCTAATTAGTACAGTAAGGTTTATGGATCGTTCTTGCCGTGTGTGTCAAAGTATAAAGTTAATCCGTTCAGTATCAAGTAAGATACGGCAAATTTAAGTTTGTGAGCAATTGGATACTAATGGTCAATGTCAACCAGGGGTCAAGCTAAAATGTTAACAGAAATGAAATCATTCTCGGTTTGATAAATACGGTATAGAATGGTTGTATACATGTTATTTATAAGAGAGATTATGGTAATGGATTAGCGCGAAAATTGCATGGGTTTGTGTTTAAGATTTAGCGCGAAAGCGCACGAGTTTTTCGTGTTGGGGTATATATGATCTGCAAATCTATTGAGTCGCCATTCGAGGGTGCATTTGACAGGCAAAAGTAATGGAAAAAGAAAACGAAGGGGTGATTAAGTAGTTTAGGCGTTCATTTGCGAAATACATAGTATTCGGAAGGAGAAGATTTTCGATGCGAGGACCGATTCACTGCTAGAAGCGGAATGGTGATATGGAACTTCGAACAAAGGTCAGACTAAATGGTTCTGTTTATTTTAATAACACTGACAACAACATTCCGATTGAAATTAACACAGGTTGTGTTCATTGTTAACTTTTATTAAAAGTTTATTCAATAACATGCTCCATATTTTTATTTGTGCTGTCGTTTTTGTTTAGTTCCAACTATTCTGATACATCAATTGATTCGACTATTGGGTAAAAATTAAACTATTTAAGTTCCAAAAAAGGTCGCAAATGTAATGGTTTTTTAGGATTATATATCGGTAAGGCCACATAGTTTGTCACTCCAGGTTGTATTGGTAGTAGAGTTAGATCACTCTCCCACATGTTTTTACGAACACCTTGCTTTATTTTTGTTGTTTTTAAGATATACCCCTTCTATGGGTATATATGTGTTACACGTTTTTGTATAAGTTCCATACGTAAGATTCAACAAACAATTAATTACAATTAACTGCCGTATTTCCTTATAATTCAGCAAGATCTTTGTGTGCGATATATGAGGGGGTATGATAATGAGCGGATACAAATTTATGCGTACATATCTTTCAACTGTTCAGGTATTCCAATTGTGAATTAAAAATGTAACATCAACAATGGATATATTACGGAAATTAGATATTCTATTTTTATATGGAACAGCTATAGAGACTTGTCTTGTAAACTTTTTCGAAACATGTTTGTGTTTTGCAAATATTACATCTCATTCGCTGGATATTGAAAATACAGTTGATATGTTATTGTTTTATACAAAACAAATCTTTAGTTTGAATTAAAACATTCGAGTTATTATAGTTTTCATAATAATTTAAGACGTTATTTTCTCCCGGCAAGGTTGGTGTCAATAACGGTACATGCATTTGTGCTAATTACCATATTTTGGATATGCTGTGGTATAAATTTGGTTTGCAAAGAGCGTTGACAGTAAGACTGTTGTTTTAAAACTAAGATGAAAGGCATTTATCGGTTTTGTTAAATTTAGTATCGTCATAGTACAATGCACTTTTAAATATTAGGTACTTTAATGATAACAAAGTAAACATGATTTATTAGCATTATAAGTCATTTTGTTTTCGCGAATAATTTTTGTTCTTGTTTGGTGACCTGTTGGCTTGATGCGTAAAGACATTTTGCTTTTATGGTATTTGGCCATTTTTTGAATGCCAGTTAACATGTGTAATTTGCTAATCGTTTGGTGAAAGCCAGTTGACCAGATGTGGATAAATCCAGTTGGCGCGTGTAGTTTTTAACCAAACTTGTTAAAACGTACGTTTACATTTTCATTTTTGTGTCTATTATATTTTTTAAGATTGTACTGTTCGAAGGGTATTCAATATATTGGAGAACATTAAGTGTATGTTATTAAAGGCCAGATTGGCTTATGTGAATTAACCGGTTGGCTCGTGTTGTCAGTTGACAGTTTGTTGAAGGCAGATTTTTTCAGATGCGTATAAGCCAGTTTGCTTGCGTGTCATTTCATCGAAATTTCTCAAAACACATGTTGAAATTGCATTTACAAATGTTTGCAAAGTTTATTTTTTCAGTAGCTGGACAGTTCGAAGGATAAATAATGAACAGTGTAACATTAAAGTAAGAGGGCAGCTCGAAAGGTATGATTTGTTTTTTGTGTAATAATGTATTAGAAAATAACTTGTCAAGATTAATAATGATGATTTTATTGATGATGATGATCTTATTAATGATGATGATGATGCTAATGTTATTGATGATGAGGATGAGTATTTTACAGTATTTTGTGAATAGATAATACTACATTTACGAACTTTGAGTGAATGAAATTATTATAGGTTTTATAAATACGGAATAGTGTTGGTCTATACATATTATTTAGAAGAGAAAGAGTACGGTTATGGTTTAGCACAAAAAATGAACGCGTTTCTCGTTTTTGAGTTTAATCGAACAAAAACAAGTTACGGTTCAGCAACAGGGATTATTCTCAGAAGGTAAAGGTATTCTTTTTAGAGTCACATAAATTAAACTTTGCATCAATTCATGTTTTCTTTGAGATTTGTTTGATAGGTTAAAATTCAATAATTTGACGAGGTTTCCAGCCGACCGAGTACCTATAGCTTTGTATTTGAGTGTATTAAGGATTTTGTTATTTTAAAATTAGTTGATCAATATTAATAAAGTGTTTTATTATATCTATTGAGCTCATGCTATTTCCATAGAAATTTGAGTCAGGTTTCGATCAGTAGCTTAAAGTATGTCTGTGGTGGTGAATTGAACATAAAACAAATGTCAAGTCGGTAGTTTTAATTTTAAGAGCAGAAAATACGTATTGATTGTGAGAACATTAGTAACTTGTGTTTGGTATTTGTGTATGTTTCTTGTGGTCATTGGACCAATTTGTTTAAGGCGAATGGGCCTTCTTTGGAAAGCCAGTTGGCGTGTATGGTCAGTTGACCGTTTTTTAAAGCCAGTCTATCTGATGTGTGAAAGCCAGTTGGCTTGTGTTGTCAGTTTACCGAACTTTCTTAGAACAAAGTCACATAGAATTAACAAGCTTTGCAAGTTTATTGTTTGCAGTGCAGTACATTTCGATTAGTATTGTAAGTATTGAATAACATAAATGCATGGTTTGTGTAGTATGTTATCATTATTACCAGGATTATGATTATGATGTTTTTTTGTTTTTGTTTTAATAATTATCATTAATTTTATAAATATTGTTTTATTATTTCTGTTTTATTCTATTTTATTATCTTAGTGGTCAGTTTATAGTTTGTTGATGGCCATAGGCGCCTGATGAGTATAAGCCGGTTGGCATGTATTGTCAGTTGACCGTTTGTGAAGGCCAGAGTATGCCTTATGTTGATACGCCAGTTGGCTTGTGTTAGTTGATCGTACTTTCTTAGAACGCATGTCCACATGGAATAAGCAGTCTTTGCAAGTTTATTTTTTGCAGTACAGTAACATGACAGTTCGAATGGTATATTAAGTATTGGAGAACATAAAGGTTTTAATAATTATCATTATTTTTTAATATTGTTTCATTATATCTGTTTTATTCTCTTGTGTATTATCCGAGTGGTCAGTTGACCGTTTGTGAAGGCAAGAGTGTACCTGTTGTTAGTTAGCCAGTTGGCTTGTGTGGCCATTTGACCGTTTGTAAAGGCTAGAGTGTTCCAGATGTTGATTAGCCAGTTGGCTTGTTTTAGTTGACCGTACTTTTTTTGAACGCATGTCCACATGGAATAAACAGTCTTTGCAAGTTTATTTTTTGCAGTGCAGTAACTGGACAGTTCGAATGGTATATTAAGTATTGGAGAACATAAAGGTATGGTTTATTTAGTATGTTATTATTATCATTAAGATTATGATTATGATGTTTTTAATGTTTGTTTAAATAATTATCATAAATCTTTTAAATATTGTTTTATTACATCTGTTTTTTCTCTTGTGCATTATTCGAGTGGTCATTTGACCGTTTGTGAAGGCCAGAGTGTGCCTGATGTTGATTAGCCGTTTGGCTTGTGTGGTCATTTGACCGTTTGTAAAGGCCAGAGTGCCAGATGTTGATTAGCCAGTTGGCTTGTGTGGTCATTTGACCGTTTGTGCAGGCCAGAGTGTGCCAGATGTTGATTAGCCAGTTGGCTTGAGTGGTCATTTGACCGTTGTTGAAGGCCATACTGTGCCAATTGTGGTTGGATCATATATTTTTATTGCTTTTACAAAAGTTTGTAATTATATCTTTTCAGTTAAATGACAGTTCGAGAGGTATATAACGTGGTGGAGAATATTTAGGTATTAATTTTATGTTAGATATTATTTATAATTTGTATTCTCTCTTTGTTTTATTCGAAAGTCCTGTCAAATACAAGCACTCACTCCTATTTGTCTTTGGGTTGTTATTTGTATGATAATGATGTTGAAAGGATGATGCTATTATGGTTGATAATGATGATGAGTGTTTAAAAGTATTTTGAGAATAGAGAATAATAAATTTACTCATAACTATGAGTAAATGAAGTTATTCTCGGTTTGATAAATACGGTATAGAATGGTTGTATACATGTTATTTATAAGAGAGATTATGGTAATGGTTTAGCGCGAAAATTGCACGGGTTTGTGTTCAAGATTTAGCGCGAAAGCGCACGAGTGTTTCGTGTTGGGGTTTATATGATGTGCAAATCTATTGAGTCGCCATTCGTGGGTGTATTTGACAGGCAAAAGTAATGGAAAAGAAAACGAAGGGGTGATAACCCCGCCCGCCCGCCCTTAATGGACATGTGTATGTCTAAATAATTGCAACATTATTTTTAGTTTATTTTACAATAATAAAGTCGATATTAAGTTTGTTTTCAGTTCGGTTTTAGTCCATGGGAGATGGGATCTAAACCCGAACCGAGTTCTTTACCGAGAAAGTCGATGGGTGTGTTTACATTTAAGTCTGAATCAGCTAAGTTTTCTTGATTATTTTGTTTCATCTTTTATTTCCTATTGTGATTTTAATGTGAAAGTTTTCAGTTATGTTTCATATTTGAGACTCTCACTTTCTGGAGATAGTACTTCCTGCATATTTATTGAAATCTTGGTATGTTTATAAATGTCAGTGTTATCAGTTTTTGTTTTCTTACGTAAGGAACGTTTAATTTTAAAGGTATTCTATTTTTAACGATTTATTAATTTTTTCGTTTTGGTGTGACTGGTTTTATGTTGAAGTCGGTTTTATGTAGCTGTTGAAAACATTCGTCATATACACACACACACATATATATATATATATATATATATATATATATATATATATATATATATATATATATATATATATATATATATATATATATATATATATATATATATATATATATATATATATATATATATTACTCGGAATACATATGATTTATCAACATTCTTTTTAAGTGTTTTATGGATTTCATGGCTTGAGTGATTTGTTTGTTTCTTGTTGATGTCCGGGTGTGTACGGGATGCTTTTGATGTTTGTTTGTTATGTTCATTTGCGCAATTAAATTGATAACGTTTTATGTACATGCTTTGTTAAAGAATACTTAATTTTTACAGTATAATAATAGCTGCTTATTTGTAGATTTCTCTAAAATTAGAGGTTTCGGGAGGTGATGAAGGCACCTAGACACCGGTCTTGAGCCATGGGTCCTCATACGTCCCTCTGCCATTAAAAGAAAAAATAAGAAAACAAAAATGGCAGTAGGGTTGCGTATCCAGCTCGCGGTTTTACCTGAATCGTTTATTACTACTGACTATTGTATGGGGTGTACGTGAAGTCATGTACACTTATCTTGATTGGTGGTGGTGGATGAAACGTGCATATATTAGCAGCTTCTGTGAACAAATTTATGTTTCACATTTGTAAATTTATAATATTTAAGCAACTTAACGTGATTGATGGGCATTGGGGGCGTCCTGTGTGCACTTTGGGCATCGGCGGTGATCAGTTTATTCAAATAGTAACTCTTGATTGGGATATATACTTGACGTCTAATTGTAATGAATAACTTTGCACTTTTTCACATGCCACACATGTGCATGTGAAGTATGCATAATTACATGCCCTACAGCATTTAAATAGTATCGTTTCAGTTCTTTGGACATCTGAACAAAGATGTTACAGCGTTTACAGTCGTTTCGAGACTCATCAACTAAGCGGTGCCATTGAGGTCTATATCCGTGGCACATGGAACACATACGGGCGTCAAAAGAATTGATTTATTGCATTTATATGTTGAAAATCCTGTCAAATACAAGCACTCACTCCTAATTTCTCTTTGGGGTTATTATTTGTATGATAATGATTTGATGATAATGATTGTTGAAAGGATGATGCTTTTATGGTTGATAATGATGATGAGTGTTTAAAAGTATTTTGACAATAGAGAATAATAAATTTACTCATAACTATGAACAAATTCATATCCGCAAAATGTATAATTAAAAAAATCAAAAATTCCCGATAGCTTTGACATCTTCTGATTGGTCAATTTTTGCAACGGATAATACCGATGTACTTCGTCAGTGTTTTTTGTGGCGTATTAATACATATGTCATGCGGTCGAAGCTATTTTGTTTGCGAATGTAGAATCTGGAGATGCAAAGTGGTTGGTTGCCGTAACGGATTTCTTTCTTCGGTATACGTATATTATGTTACATAAAGGGCGAATTGCAGAAGGCAATCGCCCCAAAAACTGAATGTTATATCCTCGTGCGTGAACTTCATATATGATTATTCCCATTAATAAAAAGGTGACTTGTCCGACCCAAATAATTATAGAGAGATTACACTAACAAGATGTTTCTTTTAATTGTTTACAATAGTATTAAACGAGCGACTAAAGTAATGGGCAGAACAAAAATGCGTTCTTAACCGATGTTCAATTTGGATTTATAAACAATTATGGTTGTATGGACTCAGTGTTTATTTTGCACTCATTAGTACAGTGACAAATAATTAAGAATAACAAAGTACAAATAAATATAATGTTTAAACTATCTGACGCCTATCCATGTGATATATCTTATCAGAAGTTTCGGGAATCAATCAAGGAGATACTTTAGAAAGAGTACTCACATTATTGTGAATCGGTTCTTTATGTATAACCCTCTACAAATTCTCATGCATTGTATAGCGGATTGGGCAGATTACCATTGTACATCAAAATATACATCGTTATCACGACTGTCTACTTCATGATGTAAGCAATCATGGTGCAAATAATAAATACGAAATAACTTAATTAAGACCCTATTAAAGTCATGTTAGTATTTATGAAGTTGCGATAGACGTGCTCACATCGCGTGTCGTATGCACGGCTGTTGAAAGGTCTGACGTGCGGTTTTCTATGCAAGGTATGCCACTGTATGTCGCAGTCAACTGCCATAACCAGGGGTTTCATTTGCGATTTAGGTTATGTTGTTGGATATATGCTTTGTTGTAAGGGAGTTTCAGCATCTATCATTGTTGATGTAAATGACGTTACTTATAAGATTATTTGAATTAAGAACCAGAAAAGATATGTGAAGTTGACATGTTGATTGGAGATGTTTGCAGTGCCTCATACATGTTGACCATTACATGTAAAATATGTAATCAGGCTACGTGTAAGATACTTTATTATGAATGTAAACACACGCCGACAATATACTGTAAGTATAATAATGCAACCAATTAACCACTGAGCAGTGTTATTGCCTAATGAAATTTACCTGGCATCAACATGTATGCATATATAAACTAAAATAAATTAAGTATAAACTAAAGTACCGTTAGGAACATTACATGTGTTTCCGTACTGCAAGCGATGTTAATGGAATGAAGCGTTTTTTGACCGTTTTCAAACCATGTTCCGCTATCCTATTCTTTAAAGTAAGTACTGTGTGTCGGAACCCCACATGAAATGTTAAATCGAAGTATCACAAATTTGATAATATATTTTAATAATTATTTCTAAGCGTAATAACTAATAGTCTAGATACCATAATACATGATTTGTAGATTGGAATGTCCGGAAATGGAGATAATGATTTTCTAACGTCGATTTTTTTAAATAAACGTTTTATATGAATATGTTAAACAAACGTTTTAAAAACATTTGTGGTAATCCAAAACTATCGTTTCAAAAGGTGAATAACTCAAAAGAGTGGTTTGACGACGAATGCTAAAGTAAATATAGCTTAAATAAACAAGCAGTAAGGAAAATGTTCCATACGTAATCAGTCTCTGACAAAACAACTTCGTAACACGAAAAACAAATTATAAATAGTAATTCCGAAATTCGAAAAAATATTACACTAATTGCCCGCTGTAGAAAGATTAATGATCTTATGCGAAAGCCACCGAAATAATTTTGAAAATATTAAAATCGCACTAATACATTGCTAATGGAAATAATATTTCAAATGAAGCATATAAGTGTGTGTGTACCCTCTTGTCGGGTGGTAACACACGCAAAAAGGATGATTATTCTAACTTTATTAGCCAGTTTGATAACTGTCATGACTTTAGTTCGACATTTGGATGTCTACATACAAACTGAACCCGAATTTCTGACACAGAAATTCTGATTGCTGATTGCACCAAGAAGCTTGGTGTTAACAGTTAACATCACCATCAATCTACAATGTTTTGAACAAAGATTTTAAGGTATGCGTTTCACAAAATGTCCGGCCCATAAACACATTTTTCACTAACATATTAAACTCAATTCAACTGTCTCGTGCGTGGGCCTCATATATGAGTATTCCCATTTATAAAAAGGTGACATGTCCGACTCAAATAACTATAGGGTGATTACACTCACAAGCTATTTCTCTAAAGAGTTAACAACCGTATTAAACGAGCGACTGAAGCTATAGGTTGATGAAAATGCTGTTTTAACTGATGCTCAATTGGGATTGAAAATCCATTATGGTTGTAAAGACCCAGTGTTTATGTTGCACTTGTTGGTACAGAGACAGATAATTAATAAGAAACAAAATGTGTTGCCGTTTTGTGGACAATACGAACAGACTCTGGTTAAATTCATTAAGGACTCAATTATTACTATCTTTGTATAGTGAATTTAAACTTTGTGTAACACATTAAGGAACCTTGTCTAATTATTCAAATAGTAACCTCGGTTTATCCCAGGGCAATAGTAACCTCGGTTTATTCCAGGGCAATAGCAACCTCGGTTTATTCCAGGGCAATAGTAACCTTAGTTTATTCCAGGGCAATAGTAACCTCGGTTTATTCCAGGGCAATAGTAACCTTGGTTTATTCCAGGGCAATAGTAACCTCGGTTTATTCCAAGGCAATAGCAACCACGGTTTATTACAGGGGAAGACCAGGTTTTTTATATTTACTAAATCGCTATTGTTCTATAATTGTTTGCTTACAACGCAGTACTTGTTTCGGACTCTAAAAACGGCCTATTCAACTCTCTTAACAGTCTACATTCATATTGTATAAACATGGAATCTAAGAAAAGATATTAAAACATCACAAAGTACTGATTTTTCGAAAAGGGGGAGCGTAGGTGTAAACGACAAATTGTTGTATAATCACCAAGAAATAGAAGTCGTAAACTTTTTCAAATACATAGGGGTTGTGTAAACCAGCGGTTGGTCATTCGCTCTGGCTGCAACAACACTAACGGGAAAAGGATTGTGATTCCTTTATGCACTTATGCTTTTAAATAAGAATAACAAAGTACCAATTCATGTATGTTATAACTTGTTGACGCCTATGTACTATCAGTCTTCAATTACTGTTCAGAAGTTTGTGGATACAATCAAGGAGATACTTTAGAAATAGTACACACAATTGTTTGTAAATGGGTTCTTAATGCAAGACGCTCTACAAATACGCATGCGTTGTACAGCGAATAGCGTAGATTTCCATTTTACATCTAAATATATATTTGAATTATAATATTTTTTAAAGATTCAATCGGTTACACGATAGATTGTATTTTAAATACAATTTTAGATGATCAAGCAAATAACATAAATGACAAGAATTTTCGCATGAGCTGGCCTTACGAGGTGCGTTTTTTACTTTAATCATCTTGATTACAAGAAATATGGTTATATCCGAACTTTGTTAAAATATAAATATTCATCAGCTCACAACCCGACGTCGTAATATCTTTGGTAGCAATTGGCGGTCAGGACTACATCTCTTAAAGTGTACGGAGAAATTAAACTTTAGTTTAAAAAATCAGCATTTATAAGACAGTGGGATAATCAAAAATACTAAATATGTACTGTCCAAATTACATTTATCACCAAAGTGAATTAGTGAACATCGTTATTAATGGCATCCTGCGAAAACGCAATTTTTATATAAACAGACGCATCCGTGACTTTTCAGGATGTTTTCCAGTTTTGCTTCGTTTCAGAGGGGGTAATCACGTGATAGTCAAGATGGCGTCGACATTCCAAGAGAGGTATTTTTCACCGTTTTATAACCTTTAGAACGTGATTTACATGTGTTAATGTTACTCACTTTCCATCCATATCAGTAAGAAATGGATTAGCGTTTATTTTGTATGAATATTCGCTGTATATCTGGACATTATTCGCTACGAATTTTCTTAGCAGGAGCTCTGTTTTTGTGATCCCGATGAAAAAAAGTGAAGCTAGGAAAGTAAAGATAGAGAGCGAATTTTAAAGAACATAATGCTGCTAAAGATAAGTCAAATTTACTTACAAAATTACCCCAAAAGCAGACACTCTAAAATGAAAATAAATGCATTACATCATACTATCATATAAATGCTATTTAGACAATGTACCATCGGACTATCTACTTTATGATCTAATCAATCATGACTAAAAGAATAAATACAACAAATATATTCAGTAAACCATTTTAAAGTCATATTACTATTTTAAATAGTTTTTTTAAATAAACTTTTTATGTCAATACTTTAACAAATATTTTTATAACAACTTTGGTCATCGAAAACCATGTTTTCAAGATGTGAATAATTCAAAAAAGTGATTTGACGACCAATTTGAAAGTAAATATGACTTTTATAAACAAGTCATAAGGAAAATGTCCAATACATAATCAGACTCTGACAGAACGGAACTTTATAACCCGAAAAATGATTATAAATCTTAATGCCGAAATTCGAAATAAATCAAAAACATAATAATTGCTCGTCGTCGTAAGATGAAGAATTTTAGGCGACAGCAAGCGAAAGAATTAAAAAAATATATATTATAATCGCGACAACTAGCTGCTTATTGAAATCATATTTCAAATGAAGAATTTAACAATTATTTATGTACCCTCATGTCGGGTTGTAACACACTCATAAATGATTATTATTCTAACTTTATTAGCCAGTTTGAAAATGGTCATGACTTAAGTTCGACATTTGAATGTCGAGATACCCAAATTTCAGACACAGAAACTCTGCAAGATATTTAGAAGCTAAATTAGTTAACAAATCACCATCAATCGACACAATTTCGAAAAAATATTTTAAGGTATGCGTTTCGCAAATAGTCCCGCCGATAAACAATTTTTTCAATAACATATAAAGCTCAATTTCATTTTTTCGTGCGTTGTCCTCAGGTATAATTTTTTCCATTCATTAAAATTGACATGTCCGACCTAAATAAGTATAGAGCGATAGTGAACCATAGTAATAAACGAGCGATTAACGTTATGGGAAGATAAAAATATGGTTGTAACCGATGCTCAATTTGGATTGAAAAACAAGCATGTTTTTTCGACCCAGTGTTTATTTTGCACTTGTTGGTTCAGAGACAAAAAATAATAAGACACACATTATATTACCGATTTTTGGACTAAAGCAACATACTATTGTACACATTAATTAGTTTAGGACATGATGGTTAATTACTCCGTGGTACGATCTGTGAATAGTGAAGTAAAACATTTAGGAACATTGTCTTATTTTTTAAAAAGTAAACTGCTGTTTATTTCAAGGGAATATCACCTCTCCGATAAGCGTTTCTCTCTTTTTAAATGATATTGAGATGCATTTTCAAGAAAATATAGATGCAGGTATTATTATTTTCAAATTGCTATTTTTCTATTATTGTTTGCTGACGAAGCAGTGCTCGTATCGGAATCTAAAGACGGCCTACAAAACTATCTTAAATGTCTGAATTCATATTTTCAAAAATAGACTCTAATACAAGATATCTAAAAAACTAGAGTGATGATATTTTGAAAAGGAGGAGGGTATGTGTGAACGACACATGATTGCATAATAATCGAGAAGTAGAAGTCGTAAACTTGTTCAATTACCTAGGGGTTGTGTTTACCAGCGGTGGGTAATTTGCTCTTGCTGCAAAACGACTTGCGGAAAAAAAGGATTGACTCCCTTTATGCACTAATGTCTTTAATTAAACATAACAAAGTTTTAATACATAAAACGTTTCAACTATTTGCGCCTATGTACTATCAGTCTCAAATAACTGTTCTGAAGTTTGGCGATACAGTGAACGAGATACTTTAGAAAGAGTATACACGAAGTTTTGTAATGGGTTCTAAATGCAAAACCCTCTGCAAATACGCATGCATTGTAAAGCGATTCGGGTAGATTTCCATTGTGCATCTAAATATATATTAAAATGTTTAAATTATTTATAATGATGCAATCGGTTAACTGATGCAATAATATTTTACATACCATTTTCAATGATCAGGTACATTCAATAAATAACAACATCTTGCATGAGCTGGGCCTACCAGGTGCGTTTTATACTTCAATCCTATGGTTTACAAGAAATATGGTTAAATCAGAACTATGTTAAAATAGAAGCATTCATTCCTAAGCTTAGACCCGACGTCCTAATTTATATGTTAGCAATTGGCGGTCAGGACTAAAAGACTTAACGTCTCTTGATGAGTACATTATAGATCAATTAAAATTGAGTTTGAAAAATCAGCATATATAAGACAGTTAAATAATCAAAAATACAGAAATGAACTGAAGGCAAATGATGTAAAATGAAAATAAATTAATTAAATCATACTTTTACAGTAACGTTATTTAGACAATGTGGTGTATCATCGTCTACTTTATGATATAAGCAATCATGACGAAAATAATACATACAAAATAATTTTAGCAAAACCCGTTCAAAGACATATCACTATTTATAAGTCATGACCCATGCAAAAGCATTCGTCCTATTACCGTTTTGAACACTTGGCATATATAAGGCCAGTTGGATAATCAAAAATACCGAATTATATGGGCACAATACACTTATTATCCCAGTGAATCAGTGAACATCGTTATTAATGTAATCACACAAAAACGCCCATTTTTATAATCAGACGTGTATGTGACTTTTCAGGATGTTTTATCGGTTTGGTTCGTTTCAGAAGGGGCTATCATATGATAGTCAAGATGGTGACGTCCATGCCGAAACAGGTTTTTTCGACGTTCACTGACCTTAATTACTTAATGTTTAACTGCTTCTCAATGTCCAGCCATATCAGTAAGAAAGAAATATGCGTTCATTTCGAATTAATATTCGCTGTATATCTCAACATTACATGCCACGAATTGACTTAGCTGGAGCTCTACTTTTGTGATCCCGCTAAGAAATTCTGGAGAGAGAAAAGTCAAGAAATAGAGCGATTAAAAAAAATCTGCTAAAGTAAATCCAAATTTACTCACCCAATCTATGTCCCGAAATGAAACAAAAACAAAATCGTTAAATTATATTATCACAGTAAAGTTATTTAGACAATGTACTTGAGGACTGTCCACTTTATGATCTAAGCAATCATGACAATGTCAAAAAGAATAAATACAAAAAATTCAATAAAAACCTTTTTAAAGTCATATAACTATTTATAAGTCATGACCCGTGCAAAATCATTCGTTCTATCGATTTAACCACTTGGACACAGTGAAAATCGGATCTTCAATGTCTTGGAAATAACCCATCTACTCCAGTGAAACAAAACACGCAGACACCATTTAACATGTATGCAACAGTGATATTTCAACGCACATTATAACCGTTAACGATTAATATCCTCTATGGTTTTGAAAGGATTACTAATGTGTCAGCTCAGTTTGCAACCTTAGATAATTTGCATTATTTTCTTAAAGATCCCAAAGCCATATTAAGTTACATTACAGATAATACAACTTACATGTCGTTTTTACAAAAGCATGTATGATAACCAATTGGATAACAGGCGGTGGGTTTTATTTTTGAAATTCATGTTTTCAAGGATCTGTATCATTGCATTTCATTCCAAAAAGGAAAATAACACAATAAACCAATAACGAGTAGCATATCGCACATTTTAATTGTACTATGTAATTACGTTCTTTGCTCATATCAACATTATCCGCTTTGGAATATAGTATTGCAGTTCAAATAGATGTCATTTAAAATTAGTTGTTATACATGTTGATAATTACATCTTAGCTGGTGTTTGTCTAAGCTTTTTGACAAAAATGTTGTTTTTCCTGATTAAATCTATTCAGTTAATTTATTATAGTTTTGTAAGACGTCATTTATTGAAACGTTAATCTGAAGTCTCAATAACATGAACAGTCTGTCGATAAGACGGTTACATATTGACTCTCTACGTACATGCTAATCAAAATATACAAATCCTTGAGGAGCGTCGCACAATTATGAGAATCGACAAATACTTATTGTTTTTGTACGTGAACGTTATGATTTCAATAACCAAATTTATAAGTGTGCTTATTTCATTTTGAGGTAATACATTGTAACGTAAGCCTTGCTAGCAAGCCAATGCGTCACATGCAGACTAGGGACCATATGCACGATTTTGAGATAACACACCACAAGTACGATGAATAGTTACGAAGTTGTTAAAAAGCTGACGCACGTTTTGTAAGTTTTAAAACACTCAATAAGGTGTGCGCAAGATGCGATACATGTGTGTGCATCGAGTGTTATAAGCCTTGCGGTTAAAAGGTCTGACGCGCGGTGATGAATGGACGTGTATGCCACTTTATATCTCAGTTAAAGGCCGTAATAAGATGTTGGGGTGAAAGGGAATTTCAGAATCTATCAAATGCATGCGATTATTTGAATTAAGATCAATTTTGAAGTGGACGTTGTGGCTCGAGGTGTTTTCATTTCCTTATAATTGTTGACCAATACATGGCAATATATGTTTCCAGATGGTTCCATCTCGCTGTTTACACGAACCCACTATATTATGAACGAAAAATAACGCAGACAAATAATTACAGAGAAATGGTAGAGTTAGCTTGTCCGTATTAATATTTCACTGATCATTGAGTTATGAAACATTTATTCAATTTAAGTGAACCTTACAAATATACTTTTGATTTGAGATTGTAGGTTTATATTCAGTCTAGACGTGCGTTCGGTGCTATTCAGTTTTGTCTAACTGTTTCAAAACGATATCAAAATAGTTCTGACGCATCAACTCACCAGTATACTCCTTTTCTGTTCTTTGCACTCGCTCTGAAATAAAAAAAAAGCAATTATGTGGATTGTATTCATTAATTTTAATTTTAGATATTTTACATTTATAAATTAAATGTGTATACAATTAAATATATAATAATAATCATTTAAATGTCTTTGTATCGGTCGATACACAGTTAAAGTATGACACTCGGCGGATACTATCCAATCAAGTATCTGTGTAGACGAGAAAAGTAGAAACATGAGTTGTTTCAACTAATTTCTCAGTGATACCTTATTGTGTAACGTAGACAAGACCGTTATGTATTGGTTGTGCTTATGTCTTTATTGAATAAGGTCTAAATGAAATGTTTATGGTTGTTATAAAATTGTTCTTTTAATACAATGAACATGTAAATACAGTACACACAGGATCGCGTATTTTAATATTTAATAAATATTACCTACCAGTAAAAGATAATTGAATCTGAAAAACATTAATAATTTGTAAATTCATATTCTAGTTGCTTAACTTCGTACATATCAGAGTAGTCAAAGTCATTCGCTGGATGCTTAAAAGTATGTGTTGCTAAACAGCGTTATGTACAATACAGCTATAAAGTAATACGAGTAAACAACTGACATACCCTATAGCAGAGTGGGTAATCACTTGACAAACAAGATGGCGACGTCCATGACGACGCATGACATTCTTTCTGTTTTTGTTTTCACCTTTATTACTTGTATTCATTTGGTAAATGCCACTCACTTCTCCGCCATATCAGCATGAAAGTTAATAGCGTTTATTTCATATTAATACTAGCTCTATATATGGACTTTCTATATCTCGAGATATAAACCGAATGTATATACGAAATACATGCTAATCACCTTTTTACTGATATGGCTGAAAAGTTGGATTTATTTAAAAATTAAACAAACGGAATAAATGTATACAACGGCGACAAATAACATTCTCGGCATGGACGTCGACATCTTGACTATCACGTGATTACCCCCTCTGTATAGGTCGTTCTTATAGGCGAGTCCATTGTGAGTACGCTAGTTGTCTTCGAGTAAAAATATATATCAGTATTGGCTAAAACACCATTACACTTTGTATAATATCCCTAATATATTTGGTGAATTATTCCTTCTCCACAAAGCAAGCTGCTTAAGAGCGCGAGCATTCACATCATTTTATATACCTCTAGTTTGCGCTCAACAACTTTAGTGTCAACAGTGTTAAAGGGGCCTTTTCACGTTTTGGTAAATTGACAAAATTAAAAAAGTTGTTTCAGATTCGCAAATTTTTGTTGACGTTATAAAATTTATGAGGAAACAGTAATACCGAACATTTACCATGTTCTAAAATATCAATTATATGCATCTTATGACGATTTAAAAACCTGAAAATTATAAAGCGTTGCAACGCGAAACTGTTGAATACTTAGGAGAGTTCTATTGTTGTCGTAATATTTTGTGAAACTACCAGGATTGCTTATATAAACTATAAAATACATTCCTCAAAGTAAGATCACGGATCGCCGAGAAGTCTAAGTGGTAGACTTTTACTCCCGGACTCCAGTGGTAAGTGGTTCGAGCCCTGACGAGGGTTACTTTTTTCTTTTTTTTAATTTTATTCTTGAATTTTTACTGGAGCTTTTTAGATCCAATGTTTACGTTTATCAATATAAAGCATTTAATGACAAACTTCAATAAATGCCAAAATCTGTAAAAAGGCCCCTTTAATGTGCTGTAATGTTGTGTGTAAAATGCTTATAATTATGAAGACCTGGCTTTCAAACTTAACACAATTCAACTACATTAACTGGTGAATATATTATTTAGGTTCTTAGCATGATTACCTTTCTAACTATATTGTTAATCAGATTAAAGTTTACTTATATAACAACTAGATCTTTAACAATTAAGTCTTTGTGGTCATTGTATCAAGTGACCAACACACACGTGTACATTATGATATCAAAGGAATAGAAAAATCGAGAACAATCTAAACCGAAGCCGTGTATCATGCATCGCAAATGTGTTAAATATCAACACTTTAAGCTAACCTATTGATTAAACTGGACAGCCTAATATATAAACGTTTTCGTTGAGTATTGTGTACGTTTTAACCAAGTTATATTTACAACTGCTGTAAAAAGAAGCTATACACACATGTGTTAAAACTTATATAAAATCCTTCCTAACGAAAATCTTATGTATCAAAATGCATATAAATGCATTTAATGCGCAAAACATTGTTCAATTACTTTATATCATTTAGTTTGCGTGTGATAAAGCTGGTATGAATCAATCGACGTTATGAAGGTAGATGGCGATCGATAGGGAAATATAAGGTAAAATCAGGAACAAGAAAGTTATTTTGGGAAAATATTTATATTATATTTGTCAGAAAAATATTCGGTTTCTATGGTTACGAAAACATATAGTAAATATATATGTGTGACCGTGAAATGTGTGTTTAAGAATGCATTTTATATTTTTACGATGCAATCTTCAATTTTAAAATACAATTAACATTAACATAAAACTGCATGGTTTCGTATCAGTGTACATATCTATACATAAGCATCCTGTGGCTATCAATACTGTAATTGATATTCGTTCTGATTGTTTGCCTAAAAAGGTCGGTGCGTATGCTGGTAAGAATATCGTCGCAAACATAACCTAAATGTATAGATTTAAAGTTTTATTATAACGTTGATTATTAATAAGCCATGCTTTGTGAACAAATAATTAAATACATATATATACTAAATAAACTCATTTTACAGGTTATTGTTGCATTCTCAGAAGAGGACTGTTGTTATAATATATATAGTATTTTCCATTGCATTTATTGTTTTTGTGTTTTTCCTAGCAGATGGTTTTCTATATACGTCTTGTGATAAAGCTTCGAAATGTCGGTCTTTCTTTTTTTTCAGAATATTTGTCTTGAGAAACATTTGTACTGATCTTTTGAACATGTAACTGTGAAAATAAAACAGGCTTTGTTCATGCAATCATGTATGTGTGTATTATCCTCTAACCTTGTTTATCCTTAACACTAAACTTCATCTACGTCATGGATCGTAAATAAAATACAACGCATTATTTGTTTACCAAATTGTTGTGTCATGTGTGTGCTGATATCAAGGGCTTCAGAAGATGTGTGTGGTCTGTCGTAAATTTCCTCAGTTATGTATCTCTTGTGATCTTTTATCGGTAAGTGTAAACACTTCAAAATTTGCTCAATTATTTATTGTATAATATTGTTTAGACATTATATGTTGGACTGGTACATACAAGATGTTTATGGCTACACATCGGGGAATTTCGAGCAAGACCAGACCTTTGCTGTAAATAGTTACAGGTATGATTGCGTTTTTAAGTGCGGTATTAACCATAACTTGTATGAGTCACCATTTTTATGGACGAAGCGATAAGAAACCTTATGTCGCCGGACCATGGTTCGAAAAAATAGTTTCAGTGTAAGGGAATATGCGTTTTAATGAAACCTATGTAAGCAGAGTGATCGCGCATGCAGGGATTGGTTTTTTTACAATCCATTAATCACACACAATGACATTTATTTGTTAAGGGATTTATTTGTAATGATTGCTTAGTAAGAGCTTAATAATTGACATAGACAGCAAGCAAACATATGTAGGCGAACACAAACACAATATCAGATTGTCGTCTAGGATTCCAACCCAGATGACAACACGCGCATGCAATCTATAATCTCATATAATGTTAGTAGAGTTACAATCAGTAAAACATTTTTTTATATTTTAATATTACATGATCGATACAAAGTTAATTATTTATTATAGACGTGGTAATTTAGAGATCTTTACAATCTAAACTAAAGGACTCTGTGTAAACTGATATCAATATGTTGAAACATCATGAATAACATAAAACTATTTTAATATAACATAAAACTTTTAAAACTATTATAATGGCGTCATTTCAAGCAGCAACATCACATATGCGTGTGTATTTCATAGTTAAACATGGGTCTCATATCGGCTTATTTTTCGCAGAAGTATTTTGATGATGACACTTTAAAAAATGTATTCCTTGCGAAATTATTATGCTGTGTTTTCACTGACTCTTTGTTAAAGGACTAAGGACGCCATGTACCGTCATCAAGCACTAACGTACGATAATTTTGAAATGAAATTATCCTCATTTTAGAGAGGATGCAATAACGTTTTCTCAAATTGATTTGCTGAGAAAATAATAGCTTGCTGGCCAAGACGCTGATGTGGGTTATTATTAGATAGGAATAATCAAATTGATGACGACTGTGTTTTGTTTGGAATGGACGGACATTTTATGCTAACATAATAACATAACGACATTGAGTTTTCAATCTAAATGCATTACACATTACATTTACTGCATAGCATAGATGATCATTGTGTTTTCATGTTTATTCTTCCAAAGAATATATAGTAACTTTTCTTTGGTACATTTGTTCAGCAAACTGTTATTTTATAAATGTTTATATTCGCGTTAAAGCCAATATAGATGAATACAGTGAGATAAGTGCTGACAAATATACAACGATATACACATTATATATATCTTTGTTAGTCATGTATCTGATATACATGAAAACATTTACCACAAGTAGACTATCAAAGTCCATGTTATTCAATGCAATAGGCCGTACTGTTGGCCAATAAGAAGCCTTCTTTTTATAACGCATTTCATTATATCACATGTTTTATTTTGCTAGTAAAAAAGAAATTGCATATAATTTATTCGACGCTGGTAGAATGCTTATATTGTACTTGAAGTTCTATCTTCTGAATATGAAAACGAAAACATGTTTCAATTTGTTTTTATTTGCGGTTTCAACTATATTTATTGATCAATAACTACTGATCAAGTTGTAGGGACATATAAATATTGTTCCGTGTATGTGGTAATACATTTTTTCTCCTGACAGTTTTACAGACACTTAATATATAGAATATATTATTATGCACTGATGTTTTAAACGTTAAGTGTAGTTTTATTTCGAATTTACTGTTTGGGAAATAAGTCAAAATGCTTTTATGTCAACATACATTCGCTTTGATTAATGTGTATACTATATACGAACTAGAGAAGATTTAAAGTACTTGAAAATCTAATTTCGCTGTTGGTATCAGGTAAATGGCACATGGCGCAGACATCAGAGATCAATTCGGTGTATGTTAAGAGTATGTACAAACTAGCCACTATTTGTATGAATACAGTGAATTTAGCTTTATATTCGACAGTACGACAATACAAACAACACAATACACATGTTTACTCTTAGAACAAAATAATATCCTAAAAGGTTTTATACAATTTAATGTATACCATTAACACTATAAGTTCAAGATTAAAACTTTTTGTAATATTATACATTCATCATTTTAAACATAATGTTGATGTTATCATCGGACAAATGAATAGGTAACCGGATTTTAGATGTAATATAACTGTTTATCCACGGATGTAGTTTGCTGACACAATTTTATCTTTTAGTTGTCGGTACATGTGATTTGAGTTAAATTCAATCCTTTAACGAAAATTTGCAAGGCATTTTTAGAGATATGTAAACCATCTTTGATATAGCCGATTCCAAGTATGGCAATATTAAGATGAATAATCACGTAAATACGCAGATATTCGTTCATATATATATCGAATCAAAGTGCAAAATAATCCTTCAAAAAACCCTGTTTAGTAATTATTATATTGGAATTATGTTTCAATCAATGCAATGTTGTTGTTATTCTCCTTTATGGTTTTCATTTATCATTTTATCATAGTCTTCTTTGTTACCCTCTTACGTTTTAGATATATGCATGGCTGCAAATTTATTCTTATAATTGGTAAACTTTTACAATTTTGGCAGAAACGGATATTTGTTTATAACAAGGCAAACACTGTTTCATACTGTTTTGATCTTGGTTTAAAATAAACATTATTTCGTGGTGCGAAAGTAAGGGAGATGTTCGTTTCATTTTTTCATTTTAAATCTCGAAATGATTCATTGAAGTCTCTATTACATATAGCTGCTTATAATCATATACTAGAAACTATGAATGTTACTTATTTGTTGGTAAACATTGCTTTAATTATGATGTAAAATTGTACTTCTATAAGTAACTTCTTCAAATACTAAATAGAACATCGTGCGAACCGAATTATATATATATAACTACTCACATTAATAAAAAATGGCTAGTTACATTTTTACTTTTTTATTATAAATGTGTAAAGGAAACCTATTTTATAACCTACAAATGTTTATACACAAACAAATAGCACGACGACGATACCAATGTCCGATAAAACACATGTATGTTTTTTCATCATTCTGTTTGCAACTTAACACTAACAAAGCAATGTTTTTTAGCTGTGAGAAGGTCGAGAAGAATAAAGAAATAACCCGCTAAAATTATTAAGAAAATTTACAACATAATTATGTTTACATTCGCGGCCGCTAAACTACATTACTGTAACGTAATGTACATTAAAATTGTACATTGTAATATATATAAAGGGACATATAAATGAACGTAATAATATATATATAATAACAGAATTTATCTCATTGTACATTATTGTGTTGTTGTTGTTGTGTTATTGTTGTATAAACAAACTAATTTAGGAAATAGAATCTTCGGGTAGGATGTAATGAAATTTGAAAAAATGATTATGGAGGTATGGTTTCATTTCTCCAATGAAATTCAATTATCGGGAACATAGGTTGATTTGTCTTTAGTCCTTGATTAACAATTCGGCTCGTACATAACAAGCCCCAATTCAGATATGGTATATAATGAAATTTAAATAATTGAAATATCCAATTTCCCAATGTACATAACAAATGCAAGTTCGGATTGAATGTATATCTTAAGGGTATCGGGGTTTACGTAATTGATTATAGGAGTGTTAGGTTTCACACTACTAATGTGGTTTGTCCATAAGAGAACACCTGGTTATATGATCAAGTATGTTAATGAAATAAGGTCTCCTATTCACAATGGTTATTATCCACACATGTTCATCACGAACGTATTGGTCAAACGTGATAATTGTATATTGCACTTTTCTACTGTGACATGTGGTACAGGCATGGGCGATCCATCCAATCAACAAGGGTTATTTGAAGGGGTGGGTTTAGAAAATCGTCCGAAGAGAAGAGTCAACCAACCAAAAATGGAATAAGAGATATCTAAATTTTATGTTTATTTTGATGAGAATAAAATGCTGTGTGTTTGTTGTAAGATTTCATTCTGCACCTCAGATCTATTGAACACTCTGTTAGTCAAATAGTTATGAATCACTTGGTATTGTATTCTACTTAAGAAAAATAATAAATAGCACTTAGAAATTATTCAGAGACTTGTCTTATTTAATAGAATAGTGTTTGAACAGTGACTACGGGACATTACTTTATGATAACATGAGCCATGTGGGCATGCGTATACGGGAGCTTACCGCGTTTAAGTGATGTTAGTTGGAGCTAAACTTCCAAGATGGCGTCGTTTTCGTGTTTTTCGTGAAGGAGTAGCGGAATTTGTCACCCGGTTAGCCAGTTTATATTGATATTTCTTTTAAATGAATAAGCCCTTCCGGCTCTACGGTGTTTGTTTCAATACCGTAGACGTCGAAATAAAAAAG
This sequence comes from Dreissena polymorpha, assembly GCF_020536995.1. Classification (NCBI taxonomy): domain Eukaryota; kingdom Metazoa; phylum Mollusca; class Bivalvia; order Myida; family Dreissenidae; genus Dreissena; species Dreissena polymorpha. The sequence continues at coordinate 121,165,540 of NC_068357.1, forward strand.
TTATTGAAGCAAAACCGTCGACAAATGTTGTTTAATTTCTTGACCTTCGAGATGTTGGATGTTCTAATATCATTTTCTCTCATAATAAACAGTATTTGTGAATGTTAACAGTGAAATATATCATAAATCATGAATATATTATCATCTCGACGCTTTTGTATGTCTATTAATTCATTTAATGCCGAATTATAACGGTTTAACCCCTCTTTTTGGAACTAACTTCCTTTTAAGCACAGTTTGGGACCTGACTTTCAAATGACAAACAGCTCTTTCATATGTGAAAGAGACTGACACGAAATACATACCCATCTATAATAAAGTTTATATGTGTACTTAAATATTATAGTTTTATAGCATTTTATGTGGTGCATTATAAGTCATTTCTTAATCATTTTACTGTAGAATCATAAAAATGCTGTACAAAAAACCTGCCGACCAACTGAATTAATTAACATTTTTTAAAGAAGATGGGTTGTCGGGTGGCTGATGTACGAGATAATAGAATGTTTATCAGCCTTTTCAGTAATATTGTAATGAATTAAATGTATTTTTTGACGTGTCGACCTTATTCTGATATGAAATTTTCTTTAACCATTCTTTTACTGTCTTTTCAGCTGATGTAGGTTAAAGGACGATAATACGTGCATCTTTCGTTGCATTATATCTAATTAGGAAAAATTAGCGGAGGACTGGGATACCATGCAACATTCATGGACCACATGAGTTTAAATGTAGAATATGAAAGAAAGAGTCCTTCAACAGAGCCGGACTAAAACAGCAAATAAAACAAACGAACCAAAAAATGTACAGCTGATGTATTTAGTGTTGTTTGTTTTATTTTATTATTTATACATACAAGTCTGACATATAATTGCTATGAGTGCTACTTAATTACACGTTTTGTTCCGTATATATCACGATGCTAGTTACTCACTTTTTTATGAAAATAAATCATTATCTGTGTTACGTCATTTCTGCCTACGATGGCTCTTCATACATTTTCAATTGTATTCAGCACTTACATGATAAAAAAAGAATAGATTTGGGTCGGAATGAATTCGTTATGCATTTGACATATTGACATGACTTAAGAGTACAAGGCAATTTTAGGAACAAACGAAATATTCTTTCTAAGTGAACCAATACTTTATTCCCTCAATACAACATTCTTGAATAATATGTATTCACATAGGTATAAAAAAAGAAAAATACATGCATATATTGATCACTTCTACTAAAATCATATCGTGTATTGCATTTGCACAAATCTTTCTATCCACTACAAATTCACTTTTTGCGAGACCAACTCAGAACTGGTTGAAAAGAAGGTCGTCCAAAAAGTGTCACATCAAAGTCACATACATGTATCAGTATCGTTATGGTAAAACGCGTCAAATGTCATTGTATTTAATAAACAATTAGTATTTAAGTTTGCATAAAAAACATCCACCGATGTGCATCTTCTTAGCAGGTGTCAGGTATAACAAATTGCTTCATGTATTCCGAATTGCAATAATGGTAGTATTTGGTTACAGCAACCTTATAATAGTATCGAACCGGCTTTACCCTTTTCTGTTTTTCATTACACTTGTTTTGCACGTATATGTGATTGGTTTGTGTATTTAACGTGGTACTTCGACGTAATCTGTTTTGTTTGATTGGTGGGTTTTCATGTACCTTTCGCTTTCTAGAGCGGTACACACTTCGTTACGCCGTCTTTTTTTATTCTTGGCATCCACAACATATATACCTGGCGTCTTGATATCTGGAAATAGTAAGCATAGCATTCCGTTTTAGGCATATTCAAACATAAGTATGGTAATATTTGTTAAAATAAATAGGTAAGAATTACACTGTGTTAATAATACCGTCGAATGTCTTATATTACATACACTAAATGTTAGCTTTAAGTATGCGATAAAACATATAATAATAAAAATTAATAATTTAACAATAAATAAAAAAGATAACTCATGATTTTTTCAAGTGAAAATGTTTTCCAAAACATTCGCACCAATGCGGAATTCATTCACGACAGTTATTTCGCATAAAACCTTCTAACATAGGAAAGATCTGTTTATCATTTGGAAGTCAGGTCCCAAAATGTGCTTAAAATGAAGTTAGTTCCAAAAAGGGGGATTAAACCGTTATAATTCGTCTTTAAATGAATTAATAGACATAAAAACGCGTCGAGATAATAAAATAATCGTGATTTATGTTATATTTTACTGTAAACATGCACAAATACTTTTTATTATCAGAGAAATTGATATTCGAACATCCAAAATCTCGAAGGTCAAGAAATTAAACAACACATTTGGTTTTGCTTAAATAGCTTTTTTGTACCGACGTCTACGGTATTGAAACAAAAAACCGAGGGGAGCACAAACACCGTAGAGCCGAAAGGGCTTATTCATTTAACAGAAATATATACTGGCTTACCGGTTGAAAATATCCGCTACTCCTTCACGAAAAACAATAAAACAATGCCATCTTGAAAGTTAAGTTCCAACTAACCTCACTTAAACGCGATAAGCTCTCGTATACACATGCCCCCCTGATGAGCGTTGATTAAGTTTCTTTAGAAATTGAGAATTGACTTGAATCAGACCTGCAGTTACATACGAATGCCTCATACTGATCGACACACGGACAAGCATTCAAAGTGTTTAAAGGAAATCAAAATTAGCTTGCATTGTTTAAATTATTTTCGTTTTATTGTTTACGCTTTTTTAGTATTTTGTCCTCAACAAAATGTTAATTTTAGGTCTACTGTCCTTAAGCGGTGAATGAAAGGTGTTTCAGGGTCACTATACAATATAGTAAAAAAGAACGATTCACACACTGGCTGATATACGGTCTTGAGCAAGTGACGACAAGAAGTACAACCGTTTTGGAAAGGCATAGATTTTAGAGTCATTAAAATGTTTCACTTTTGAAATCATTAGACTTTTGAGCAGTATCCATACAATCAAATAATTTATTATCGCATAAAGCATACACGATAGCGTGACGTATACTTAATAGCTGTTTGAACGGTTTATTTTCTAGATTCGACAATCCCCGCATGTTTCATTTAAGTTCAATTGTGTTCAAGTTAACGATTAATAGAAACATATAATAAAATTATTAAATATGAAAGCTAAATAATGCAATTACAGTTAGTTTATACATTAACAACAAACGGTACTAACTTGTTATGTTTAACTCAGAGCGGTAAAGTAACAACAACGTAAGTAAGTTGTGTGACTTATTTAATCAAATTCGCAGCAGTACACGAAATACTTTTGCGCCGATGTTACATATATCATCAATAATGTTTTCGTATTAATTCTGATATTAACGAGTGTAATGATGTATGTTTAAAAGATATATACTGCATTAATGCTACGCACGAATAGTTAAATGACGGGCAGACCTTGTTTTTAAAGTGATTACTTAAATACCAGATATCTCTAATCAATGTACTGAAAGTACTGGTGGGGTGATTTTGCAAAGACAAGCATTCTAGTAATTTCTAATTAGTACAGTAAGGTTTCTTTGTAAATAATCGTTAGTGCATCAATTATATAATAATTACTATCGTATTTAGCCGTGATTGTTAAATATATAACGATACAAAATTTATTAACATTGGACTCGCTCAGGTGTATTGTAAATGTACCATGTTACTAAACTGTTCGTTGATATCTTATTTGTGCTTCATTAGGTCAGAACAAGATAAAATACGTCCTTGGGTACTTCTTGTGGAAGGACATGGCGGGCAGACACGAAATATGATGGGCAGAAAATATGATAAAACAGAAATACAGGCGATCAGATTACGACAACCTAGATCAACTAGACGAGATGGTCAGGTCATCGACATCATCGAATGACGTACCCGACCTGGAAGTGGAATAAACTAGAAGGACTGTCTTGGACCAGTGTGTTTTCCAGTTTGTGAAATAAGGTAGTGTGATGCAGTTATTTCGAATTATGACGAACGTTATAAATCTTAAAAAACAATATTTTCGCATTTTTATTTTGTTCTAAATAATATGCACATTTAGTTTGTTTAACTTTGTTTAAAACACATATTTGTAATATGAAAACACTTGGTATAGTATTTAGTTAATAATATGCACATTAGTGTAATGATTTTCAAAATTAATACAATAACAAATTCATACATATTGCATGCAGTATATATAAAACAGTAATTAGATCAAACGTTGCTTTCCGACTTTTACATTCGCGGAGTATTTAAAAGAGAATGGTAAATGCATCGCACTCTAGTTTGCTAACCAATATTTACGAAAGCGAATTGTTGTCAGTCAGTTCTCCCCCACGTAAAGTTGTAAATCGGAATGTGTAATATGTGCGACAATGATGGCAAAAAATGTGTTTAGCAAAAACAGATTCAACTTGGATCAGCTGGAATTTCACTTCTTTATATTGGTCGACTTTCGCGATTTATGATGTCTATCGTCGGGTTTAAAGTTGAGTATACATATTTTATCTTATGTAACGTGGTATATTTTCGATTGCCTCTGTATTATATATTAATCACAAAACATGGCGTATTTAAATAAACATGGGTTCAAATGAATAATATATTGAAGCAGGAATTCAAAAAATGGCGAAGAGCATCATATTAGAATGATATGAAGACACAGATCCCGATGGATAAAATCCGGTCAAATTTTGTTTTGTAAACGTTAATATAACTCTCGAACTGTTTGTTCATGTGAGTGGCATTTTTCTGACGAAGACCCTTCTTGGTATAACACCCAAAACAAATAAACTTGCTAAATTTAAAATTATAGATTTTATTTTGAATTTCTAATGTGGTTAACTAATGTATACAATATACACCTTTTCTTAAATACAGTTGAATCTCTAAATTCGTGGAAGTCTCATTCTCGCGCTCCTATCATTGTGCGAATTATCAGGTTCATTTCAAGGTGCACTTTCGTTTTCTATCGTCCAGTTTCCGTATAAAAATATTATATTCAATATAAAAACGTTCTTGTGTAGAAAACATTTAGACGTGTTGAGGGTAGATTTTCACAAGGTAACATACCGAGGTCTTTCCATCCTGTTGCAAATGTTCCACGTTAGCCAAAGTGGCATCATCATCATAAGGTGTCACTTTGCGACAATCTGTGTTTTCCCCGTGTTTGATTTTACCATTCTACAAATTATGGAAAATTTGTTGCATGAGATGAACCGAAAACAAACTTCAGCTTTACATTTTTTAAGAATTGAAACTTTGGCGTAGAATGTTGTCGAATGTTCTGCCCGTTTGGAACGTTCTAGAACAATTTGCTAGTGTCTAGGCGTCATTGAAAAGCTTTATATAGCTTTACTCACATTGAGCGAAACTAAGAGGACGATAAATGCAAGCAGAACGCTCCTGTAACATTTTGAATGTTAGAGTTCTGGTCCAGTTAAAGAGGATGAAACACGTCCTATGATTCCGAGTCACTGGCGACAGTTTTCTGGGAAATACAATTTCCCCTCGAATTCTAATATTTCGTTTGTATATTTGCCTAATGAACGATCTCTAGGTATGGTTAAAACAAAAGTAAGCTTTTTCAATGATGCCGAATAAATATCTATGTATTTTAGAACGTTCCCATAATGATAATGATTGCCCGACCAAAAAAACAAACGGTTCCGGGTATATAATAAAGCGTCCATTATACGAAGTTTCCAATTGTCCGTTCCTAGATGGTAACATCCCTAAAGGTCCATCCTTTGGTATTCACATTTCGCAGTTGGTACGCTGCGCCAGAGCATGATCATGTGTTAAAGAGTTTAATTATCGTAACCGTATATTAACGAAGAAATTGTTAAAACAAGGTTTTTTGTATCATAACCACCTACGACGTAAATTCGCTAAATTATACTCAAAGTATTGTGATTTAATTTTAAAATATAATGTGTCTTTAAATTGGCAGTAAACTAACATAATTTCCCACCCATCACTTTATGGAGATGATTTGAAGCGTGTTCGCAAATTAACATATCTTAAACGAAATGTTTATATTAAACTTTTCAATTTAATTAACTCATTTTTATCAAAAGGATATGATGCTGACGTACTTAAAAACACATGCTTGTTGGTTTTCGATTCACTGTATTGAATGACCATTTTCTATGTTTGCTTCTTAAATATTCTCAAACATATGGTTTATTGGAAATTCGATTTAACAATACTTTTTTTATTTACTTTTATTCCTCCATATACAAGAAACGAAGATCGAAACACAATATATATGGATGTTTACATCAACATCAGCAAAAAAGAGATACCTTTATAAACATTACTATTTAGTAATTTCGCGATGCTTTGTTATTTCTTATGACTTAGAAGAGTCTCCAAGTTGTCCCATCTAGAAGGCAAAAGCGAAATTCTAGTCAGGCAGAAAGGAGTATCGTGTTATCGTGTTTCACTGTCCTGGCTACATGCATTGGTCATCGGGTTTATATCGTTCAACTTATGGAGCGGTATTCATTTAAAAATTGAAATGAACAATGTTGTAAACCGCTAAGTGCCTATTGCTTAATGCTAAACGACAAACCGCAATACGTCTAACGCTTGACTGCAATTCGAATACGAAACTAAACTATATATTAAAACTTGTTTCTTAATATTATAATATTGTCCGTTTAGTTTTGGGGCAATGTTGTAAACCGCTAATGCTTAATGCTAAACGATAAACCGCAATACGCTTGACTGCAATTCGAATACGAAACTAAACTAATACTTGCCGTAGCTAGCTGTAACTGAAACGGTATCGACGTAAATTGTCGCCCTTCAAGTTTATCAGTTGTAGCATGGAGTTACTTGCTTCGTGTTGACGAGCTGTTAAATGGTGACATTAAAGTAACACACATTGAAATGAAATACATGACACAGTTAATTTAAGTATAAATAAGAAACATATTTGATCTATGCCAATAAGAATATATCTGGTTGCTACAAGGTAGAAATCCGCCTTTTTGCGCTTTAAAACTTTAAACTAATCGCGTTTGTAGTAATGAACGTATACGTCTAGAAATCCTACTTTCGGTTTTAAAAGCGCTACTGTTTGAAAAATAATAAATTACTAGCTAACTAGGCTGGCTATAAATTTAATTTTATCAATGCCAATTAGAATATATCTGGTGATTACAAGGTAGAAATCCGTCTTAAAAAACCTAAAAATAATCGCGTTTGTCGAATGGACGTATACTTATAGAAATCCTACTTTCGGTTTTAAAATTTAAAAAAAAATTACTTGCTACCTAGGCTATAGATTTAATGAAAATTTTTCACACTTTCAAATTGTATCTATATGTTTTGATTAACATGTATTTCATTTCAAGTTGTGAGGCTGTAACTAAAGGTTTGTAATAATTTATTTCATAGACCGCTAGATTGTTAACGAAAACATAGATAAGCAAGGTTGTTTGCCGTAAATCTCGTAAGCTAATTATTTTAAGGTAGACTTAATGTGAATAATAGCTGCAGTTCCAGCTATTTATATACATTTTTAATGGGGTCGTGTGCTGTGGGTAAAGACTAGAGTACCCGGGGAAAACCACACCTGTCGGGTGTTCTGACCACCAACCAAACTCGCATGCAGGAATGCATCTGGAGTAGCCAGTGTGGCAACCACAGCGCTAGCCAGACAGTCTGTTGGGCTTTTTTTCAGCTAATTTTGTAGCCATTATTCGGTCATATTCCCAATGCCAAAACATTTTTTTCCCAAATGCAGTAAAAAATGTAGATAATTCCATTTTATAACAATTTACCACGAAATTCAGTAATTTTAATCATAATATTTTTTTTATTTTAAATGAGCATGTGATCGGGTGACTTTCAATTATTTTTATGCTCGGCCAGTAGAAGAGGCATTAAGAGTTACCATCGTCCATCTGTGCATCTGTCCTCTAAATTTCTGATGAGCAGAAAGCAGCAGGGCACCCGTCTCCTATGGAGAAGTTTCTAGCTATATAAATATTTTAAAATACTAAAATTAAATAATAATTGGGATTATTCTCAATTTTGTAACTGACCAAGTTGAATTTTGTTTGTTGAAAATAGTAAATGTTACTGGCAATTTTTGGACATTGCCTGTTGTTTTCAACATTTTGTCAGAGAAACACATTTTTTGATTAGTGGTTACTTCCATTAACACTAGCAGGCATATGGTAATGCGTTAAAGGGGCCTTTTCACATATTTTGGCATGTATTGAAGCTTGTCATTAAATGCTTTATATTGATAAATTCAAACATTGGACCTACAAATCCCCAGTTAAAAACAAGAATACAATTTAAAAAAGGAAAAATAAGTAATCCTCAACTGGGCTCGAACCACTGACCCCTGGAGTCTTGGAGTAAAAAGTCTCCCGCTTATACCACTCGACCATCCGTACTCATGTAATGAGCGGATGTATTTTTTACTTATATAAGCAATCATTGTAGTTTCCCAAATTATAACGACAACAACAGAACTTTCCAAATTATTCAATCGTTTCGCGTTGCAACGCTTTATAATTTTCAGGTGTTCAAATCGTCAAAAGATGCATATTATGGATATTTTAGAGCATGGTAAATGTTCAGTATTACTATATTCCGAACATATCATAACTAAAACGAAAATCTGCGAATCTGAAACAACTTTTTAAAATTTTCTCAATTTACCAAAACGTGAAAAGGCCCCTTTAATATAAAGCTTGCAAAAAGGTAAGGAATCGATAGTAAACGAAAAATCCATAAGAAACAGTGATAAGTTATGACCGCCTTCCGAGTCATGCACTTTGAGAATGTGGTTTTTAAGCGCCTACATTCGAAGACTAGTGAAAGGGTATTAAGAGTCGTCCATGTCCGCCTGTCCGTCAGAAGTTATGTCAAGTTCCAATCAGTGAGGCATCGGTGCCCTATAGACACATTTCTAGTTTGAAAACAGCTTCTTTACCTTTCATTGTTTTATTTTTGCTGTATGCATATACATATATTTTTGGCATGACAGGCATATATTTTATGACCTGTTTACAGTGGGTGTGCAAAACATTTTCACCACCGAGTTCCCTAGTTTGAAATGTTAACTCTGGTGGTAAGGAAGTGGCTATGATGCTTGAAGTTTTTTTTTCCTTTTTTTTCCTGCATATTTTTCATTCAAAAAGATGTTTGCACTAATTTATATATAAGAAATAATCGACGTGTAAGCGTTGGTTATTGCGGTAATAACCAACGGTTTGGAGTTCCGATGCGTAGTAATTAAATCACGAGGGTGTAGCTCGAGTGGTTTGATAACAAGCATCGGAACGACAAACCGTTGGTTATACCGCAATAACCAACGCTTACACATCGATTATTTCGAAACACGATTTTATTTATAAGTTATCCGCGATTTAAAGGTTATAAATGAAAATCATATTGACCTAACTTCCTCAACGTTTTCGTGAAAACGTGAGGTCACCACAACAATGAAAATAAAATGAGGTCGACTTTATTCATAAACAGTGCGCGGACGATCAAAGACACGTCATACTTATTTGTAAACATAAACAATTATTATTATTATTATTATTATTGCTTATTTATTAAAATAAAAGGGAAATAACTATAACAAAAATACATTAAATGAACGAAGCATGACTTTTTAGTGCTTTTTTTGTTGAAGAGAACTGCAGAACGCGGAAATTTATTTCTTTTTTCCGAATCTCGCGTTAGCGCCCCTGCATTTTACTAAAATAATTCTTGGAATTTCCAGAACTATTTTCAAAACATTTGTCTCCGTCCTTGGTTTGTTGCAGAATAACCAACGATACTTTTCCTTCTGTGTATATAGAAAACAAGTCACGAGCCGTGGAAGATTATTAGATAAATGAAAAGTGATCTTTGGGTAGTTCTCTTTAAACTGAATGTGATTGTTTTGTGATTAGAATGTTGGGTAAAACGATATCTTGATTCCCTTATTAAGTCTGAGTTAATATTTTAGACTTAAAACATTGGTGAATATGGGCCCGGATCGTCATTTGTCAAATCCTTTGTGACTCACAGTGAGTGATTTCTCTGCCTACGAAAACTTGTTCGTGACGAGTCATTATTTCATGTGGGCTTTTTGGTTCTTTCACTTTCAGGTTTCATGGATAAAGCCATAAAAGCGACTATGATAGGGCACCTGTTTGGGGACGACACCTCGCTTTTCAAGGCCCTGTCATGTATTCAAATTACAATAATTTCATTTCTATTAAACATTGATCTATATACGAAAATTAACAACCGCAACATTTTTTTAAGAAACTGTGTGCAACATTAAAAATCTTGCTGAACGCAAATGTATCGTTTGATTACGTCATTAGGTAGAGCTGACATCAAGTTTAGTTTCATTATCGAATTCGGTTTAGCGTATTGCGGTTCAGCGTATTGCGGTTTACAGTTAAGCATTAGGCGATTAGCGGTTGCAATATTGTCTAAAACAGACAATATCATAACAAAACACTTGAAAAGCGGAATGGAAAATACCGAAAGAAAAGTACATTTACACACATTTCAACAGTGTTTGAATAACATTGTTCATAAAAAATAATAAACAAGCATAACACGTTTGTAATAATACGCATTACAATTTTGACAGGAATACCGCTCCATATCAACTTTACTAATGTTTTCTCTCTGACGGGCGTTTCTCGATTTATTTATTTTTAGGCATTCACAAAAACAACTAAGCTGTAATATGGATCTTTTACACCCAATATTGCTGCTTTTTCCTGTATTTGCTCGATGATGATCTGAATTATACACGATATAATTCTATATTCTTAATCTTTTTTAAAAAGGAGTGATGTAGTTGATACTTGTTCAAAATTTCATTTGATCGTTCCTAAAAAGTTGTAACTTTTATTGCTCTGGTCTCCTTCCTACCATTAAGTAATTAATGGTCGTTAACTTCAATGCGTTTTAATTCCCTTTTATTATTGCTTGTTTTGAGTTGCAATGCTATGAGATTATATTTTATTTAAACTTATATGTATCATGAATATTGCTGGGCAAAGTGTAAGGTTGAGAGCTATTAAACTGGTTTAAACCTCCAGAGCTTTGATTTGACCGTTCCAAGGTGGAAACCCCAGCTGCATTCTTCTATGTGTGTATGGTGTTTCGTATTGTGTCACTTCCCTTAAATAAAGGACCAACATATTGAATATAATAAGAATGCAATACTGCTTCAGCAGCTGAAGTTTCACTTCTTTGTATTATATTTTCAATAACGACGTTTTCAATTTACTATTTCGCTCAGGCCAGGTGGATTCCATGTGGTTTTATAAGCGTTACCGTCACACTTAAAATGGTTCCAGTCGCTAAGACACCCAACACAATAGCGATGAACCGTCTGTGACGTTGCAAGGCGCAGAAGGGTTGAGGTTTTGTAAGAAACCACGTTGAGCCGCAAGGGGACTGTACAGTTTCACTGATTTAATGGTTTCGTTTTGTCGACATGGAAATATAAGAAATAATGTACTAGTAATGTACTAGAAATACCAAAGTCAAACGTTATGCATCAATCCATTACCTATGGCTTAATGGCTTGTAGCTTCATTTTTTGTAAATAGGTCGCTAGATAATATTTTTGTATCGTGATTCAGTTAAATTTTCCCATATTGAAATGTTTGAGGTGATTTAAAGAGAGAAATGTTTGCGCACACCTCCCTCATTCCCAACCAAAAAACGCTAGATTCGAATTTCTACAGCCCCTAGTGAATCATATTGTAAAGGTAAATGGACTTAAACAAATATTGATAAGATAAACTTTGATCAAATATCGACAGTGAGCTTTGATACAAAGAAATATATGTGTGTTAAATATAAGGTCATCTGGTGGCTTTCACAAATGATGTTGTTAAATCGAAAAAGAAATATAAATCAAATTGTATTATATGTTTATGAGCAGGATTTGTGGAGAGAAAGTTTATTTGTTAGTATATATAAGGATGGTTTCACTGCTACAACATGTCAGCTTTCGGTCGAAGTTGGTATGTACTCACCAGAGCTTAAATTTGAATTGTATCAATCATTTGCAAGAAATATTTACGTGCGAATCCATAAACTATTGAGTCATTATCAAACTTTGATCGAGAATACTTCTAAATAGCTTTAGCAAAGTTGTAGCATCAAATTCAAAGTAAGTATAAGAAAGAACCTTTAACTTGATAAATTAAGTGATAAATGTTGAGCAAAATGTATTGTACATTTATACCATCTATTACTCTAAAGCACCTTTCTGCATTCTCAGACACTATAATGAAATTTAAAAGATATAGTTTTAGGTATTCGTGAAATGTCCTTAGCCGACAGAAATGAATATATATTACGTGTTTGACTTCGAATATGTGAAGCATCTTTAGTGCCCAAGTTTCGCTGTCATTACTGTTCAATAATTCGCATCGATTTTTAGCGATAACAAATCCTCAGTTTGTTAAGGCTTCATAACTGTTAACTGTTCGAAACATAATGAAAAAACATACTTTATAGCAGTCCTCCTTAGAGAGGTTTATGTAAATATTGTAATATATCTTCTGTTTATTTGACGATTTCATTCTGGATTCTTAAAAGTGTTTTGTAAGCTTTAAAACACTTCACGAGGCTTGATTTGTTAATGTATAACATAAATTTTGTCGTGTTTTCAAATGGATACTCTAAGACACTCTTGTTGACTTAATAACAAATGTAAATATTGCGTTTCTAATTTCACAGTAGAAAACATGATTGCATTTTAAGAAAATGACAGAAAGGAAAATGTTTTAAAGGCAGTTTGAGAAGTTGAGTTCTCAGAAAACGTGACTTATCGACTGTTTTAATGCAATATGTTAACGAAGGTGTTACACCAACAGATAACAATACTTGATGTAATGTGCCATTTAAGATTGTTTAGGGTTTATTGTTAATACCAAATAGTGTAGCTAAATTATGTTTAGGTGCTTTTAAATGCTTTCAACATTTGTGCACCGTCGAACAAGGAGAACTAGTTTGAAAAGTACTGCCACAACAAATGCGTCTACAATCGCTTTTAAGCATATTTTACAAAGAACCTCCGGAGAGCGCTTACTTTAACCACGGTTAAACGCCAATGGTTTCTTCAATGAGCAAATTATCTTATTTACAAACTTTGTGTAAACTTGAAGCTCATAGCTAATGAACATGTATTCTTGTTTCTTATCAGATACTCATCGGTCAATAATTTCTATTAATTTGTACATCACGCGGCGTACTTAGATTGTTAAAAAATAAAATATGGTACACACATCTTCATTATGAAAGAATATGTCATTTTATTGTCAATTGGATTTGGTGTTATATTCTCTCCTCTAAAGAAGGATAGTGCTTCTGTTTTAATAACTTAACACCCAGACTGTAATTTGGGGGTTTGTAAACTATAGGGTCATTTTGCAAATATGTCAACGTAAGCAATAGGATACAGTTAAGTGTGTGTGCACGAGGTACAGACATGGCTGCGAACTTTGAATGAGTGGAATCCGTTATGATAAAAATTCCTGTCTATAAAATATATGTTTGTTTTCTTAACTCGAGCATTTAAGCCATCAATTGTTTAATTTTAACTCCACATGCTATGATTTTAAGTGCAATTTTACTAATGCCCGGAAACGCACAAAAATATTTCGGCCATTCCGGTCATTATCTTAGATAAAATGGGCTGACGAGCTGATTGTTCATAACACTTAATTTTATGTTCGCTTTAGATATTAAGATAATACAAGTTGACAAGTGTACACAAGGAATTGGTAAAATAAAAAATAGACATTGACAACACGCTTAACTTTTGTTTATTTTATGTTTATGTTTATTTTTTAACTAAAGATTCATTCAAATGCTTATATGCATTTAACATGCTAATAATAATTGAACGGAATCAATACAATTGCATATCGATTTTGCGTTTTTTATTTGCTCGCCTTGCACATAGTGCTTATGGGAAGCCTTTAGGATCCGTTTTTGTCCGTCGCCCGTCAGTGCGTGCGGGCTCCTAGCGGTCTCAGATTCGAGTCCTGCCATTTGTTTTTACTTTAAAATAGTTCTGGAATGATAAACATTAATGTCTATTTTAATTGATATATTAAAGGTATAAAACAGTATATTACATACATGAAAAAAGACAAAATCTGCTCAAAGCTCCCTTTAAGAAATGTACTCTTACTCGACAACTGTCACCAATCAGGGACCTAAACACACGGAGGGATGTACACTCTCTCGATATCACGTAGCATCACGCGTGAGAAAACAGGTACGCGGGTATACAAAAATCTCTCTCAATTTAACTCATAATGCATCGATCAGAAGATAACTATATGCAAGCGCATATTATCTGGCCTTCATTGCAGACTGTTTGTCCTTTTTGAAATATATACATGTTTACTATACATAGCATCTGTATTGTGGTATATTGTTTGGTTAAGAATAAACTATCAATTTGTATTGTTGAGGTTCAGTTTACATATTCTGGACGCCCAACTGTCGGATCATGTGATGATAATTAGTTTTGAGCAGTTGCAGTGGTCCCTGTTTATCAAAAGAACACAACACATCTTTTAATTAAAGACAGACATACAGTTTAATCTCACTTATAAAACATAATATCGCGTTCATACTTAAGTATACACTTCAATTTCGGCCACGTAAATAGGTATGACTACATAACATTATTAAATATACAATAGTCATTTAAGAATACAAATACAAATAAATACAATCGAGTGCATGAACATAAATGGTATTTCGAGGCGGTAATAACACGCATTGACCAGTATTATTCGGAGTCGTATTTCCTATAACACATGCTTATTTGATATATTTACATTCATTAGAATATACTGAACTTATAAATAAAGCAAAGTGATTACAACATAAATGTTAACCTTCATTTCGTGGAATGTTATTAGAGCAAATGTCGGTAAGTGTTTTCAACCGGTAGGCAAAGACTCTAAATCTTACACACACAAAATAAGCGCAGATGTCTAGTAAGTAAGTAAGTCTCAATATTCTGCATATTCCAACAAGGTTGAAAAAAATGTTGTTCATATCTAATACATGTATTTTCTTTATTTTACCATATCGCTCTTGTTTAAAATTGTAAACAAGTCTCCATTCGAAATCGGTAATAAATCTTTTCAAGTTTTATACTTTGTTTGTATAAAATGTTGACTACCTCCAGACACCGCAAAAAGCAAGCACTTCAAACTGAATTTATTGGACATTTGGTAAATCTAAAGGCAGTAAAAATTCGTATCCCAGTTTAATATTACGCGATCCTTTCAAGGATTCAATATTTACAACACGTACATTGACAATATTGAATTTGCTGGCATTGCCTTTTCATATTACCTTTATCTCTTCGGGATGACGGCATATATTTAGATTCGATATTCGGTGATTTTCCTACAGAGAGGCAAAGATAAGTTTGCAGGCTAGAGCGAATGCTCTGTGCTTATTTGTTTCATATGTGTGCTTTGGAGTCCGTACGCGTGTCAACACTTCGTGGTCATATCCTGAAAAACAAACATCTGCATGTGTAACGAGGTAAGGCAATTATAAAACGTCTTCAATTGCGCATTTCGGAGTATATATAAGTATCAAAACAATACACGATAATGGTATTAGAAGTATTATTATTATTAGTAGTAGTATTAATATTATTATCCTGTTCGATAATAAGCTTCAGAGCACGCACAACAATCTACATCAAATATACAAATCGTGTGAAAATATTATTTAAATAAACATTGGACCGGGGATAATTGTATATTATTGAGTCAAATTATATTGTACATTATATTATGTATACTATGTTATCTTTGTGTAATTAGTAAGTTAAAGAATCAATTCAATATATCAATTTAATAATGTAAAAAGGACCCGTACGAATTCTTTCTTGTTTTGTTTTTTTCAGTAAAAAATCGAAATATCTATGGCATGTAAAACAAACCTATTTGTTTCGCAAGATTACACACAAGATAACATGATGCAGCGCAAACCAAAACTTTAAAGTAAGAAAATAATAAGCAAGTATATAGAAACTAACAATATTATGTTTATTGTTTTAAGAAATAAACTCTTAAATTAAATATAAGTTGGTATGGAGAAGATTAACTATCAATTACAATACAACAAAATGAATCCGCAAGGGTCATGGGTTGATATCCGGTGCATATCATGGTATTGTTTTTTCTTCTCAGTCTATTCAAATCTCGCCGCTACGATCAAAACTAAATATGACAAGATTCGTATGATTAATAGGGACTTTTTTCTGACGGTTTTGACAACGACTTCCCTATAGCGTGCACTGAAATTCAGTCCTGCACAGAGAGTCATACCTTGTAGCCTGCCCAAACCAAGCAAGCGTTTGTCGTTAATTCAGTACTTCAATTATTGAATTTTGATAACAAATCGTTTAAGCTGATCGATTTTAGTCCGATCACCTTCTGAAAATTGCCGAAAACGTTTGGCGATACTGACATTGTTTGATAAGCAGACGCTCGGTTGAATAGCGCAATAAGGCTAGAAGCGATCATTTTCTACAATTTGGAAAGGATATCATGTCATTATCGAAACATTCAGAATTCTCGATTACATTTTATCAAATTTCCTAAATTTTAAAATATGAACACAAAAATGTGAACAAATACACTATTTGTATTATCTCAAAACCATTTCAAAAGAATATATAAACATGATAACAAAATTAAAAAAAGGTTATACTTTGCCTTTTCCTAACCGCCTTGTTAAAACTGCGTTATGATTTATGAACCGCGTTAGGATTAACATGAATTATATCGCAATCCTGTTTGCATGTGGACTATAAACATGTTTTTCCAAACTCATAATTCACCTTTAAAAAAAATACAGGGTGTTCAGTGTTCAATAGAAGAATGCCTTAAGCATAACATACATTATAATTTGTTATTATCTGCTGTTGGATTTATTATATTGTGATTTTGGCAGGACTCCCTTATCGAGTTGCAAAAACGTTTGAACTTTTGATTGCATCCAAATTTTGGTTTTAAGGCAAGATAACGCTCAGAGATATTGGTTTTATTTGGAAGCCTGATTCATGACTCTTTATTTTACAGCAGTAAAAGTCTGCAAACAACCGAAGCTACAACGGAAAAACTAGTTTACCGCAATATGGCAGAGGTACGTAATGCTCTATATGGGTAATGTAAACGAGTTTGTATTCTTTCTGGTTACGTCAATGTAATCGTGTTGTGTATTTCATTAAAGCCTCTGTGTTTATTGTTTGATTCATTGTAGCTCTATGTGCATCGTTTTAAAATCATTTGTAGGTGACCTCAGGGCTTTTTTTCCGTGCAAATGTTTAAATTTTCCGTAGAATAGTGCATATAAACATAGAATATTCCATAAATACATACAACGCTTTTCATATAGTATTATGAATTCCATAACAAAAGTATTTCATGTACATACAAAGTGTTTTTTTGTCGATTGTCATAAACAAATAAAAATATTCCAGGTAAATTATTATCTTAAACATATTCAAGATGTCGTAAAGTAATCAAGTGATTTAACCAATAAATCAACCTTTAATGAAACCTGTTTGATCTTTGGAGATTAAAATACCAAATCTGTCTTTGATCATTTTACAATGGAACCTGTTGCTAGTGTGTAATCAACACTTTATAATATTAATAGTCGTAAGTTTTTTAGATAGAATCTCGGCTGGTTTTCCTTTGCAAGACTAGTTGTAATTTCATGTTTTTGTATTATGGACATGGAATTTGTAATAAAAACAAACTTTAGACTTCTCATTATAAAATCGCCGAACATATTCCAAAATACTAGAAGTAAACAGTGAACGCATTAAATCCTGGATTTGTATCATGTTTAATACTTTTAAGAGTTATGGATACTTCTTCAATATTTAGCAGCCCTTCAAATTAGTAAAATTTAACTTTAGTATACATGATATTACAGAAATCAACTTCATATCATAGTTAATATCGTTGTCAAGTTTATTGTATAATGTTTTATAAAATGAAACAGCTGTCTGTAAATATATGTTAGCTCATTCAACTTATCACCGTTTTCTAATTCGATAAAAGGTATCGGCTTGTTTGTTTAAGGATTTATTCGATTCATTCAATTTGTAGTTCACAAAGTAAGTCGCATTTAGCTTCAGTTAATAATTTTTGAAGAATATCAATTTTCTTAAATAAATTAGTGCCATGGTTTTTGTTATGGTAAGCTTTATATGATGTGAATGAGTTTTCCTCTTATTCCCATAAGTAATGTTTCTTGAAATAATTAGTCGTTGATAACAAACTCTATGTTGCTATGCTTTCAATGCTGTATGGAGACGTAGTGCTGACATAAACGGAAATGGATATATATATATATATATATATATATATATATATATATATATATATATATATATATATATATATATGCTTAATGTATAAGTATAACTAATAAAATGTTATTGTTTTGGTTTGGGATCATGACTATCATTTGAAATTAAAGTAAAGTGTTCTCATATCGTCATACCTGTGGCAGTGGTCTATATAACATATCAATATGAGATGCTATGGCAGTTTTGTTTTTTTTAAATTTAAATGCTGTTAATCGTTTTCCCTTGCAGACAAGCAGTAACACTAATAGCCTGGATACAGATAATTTGAAGAAATGCTACGAAGATGTGAGAATTTACGACTTTTTAAAATTTTAATTAAATCCGTTAAACACATGTTACACATAAGATGTATATGTACTTTCGAATTTCGTCATTGAAATTCACAGTCTAAGCAAATTATCACTGACATTGGTACTCCTGATCAGATAGGTACTCGTTAAGCATCGTTCGATAGTTTAACAATCATTAGAAAACATATTAACAATCGAAATTTTGGCGAAATTGCAGCTTAAATGTATACATACATGTATATGGAATAGAGTAAATTTTATTAATACCATGCTATTTATTAAGTACGTCAAAAGAATCTAATTACTACTATGACGGTGCACAGACGTATCCCATACTGTATAAGTAATAACTATGTTCTATATTAATGTGCATCTCAATCAATTTCAGGCTTTTGGAAAAAAGGATGACAAATGTGAATACAACTGGGCTTAAAGTACATAAAATGCATACTATTTATTATTACATAATAGTATTCTTATACTATTGATAGCTGTGCATGTTTACATTGAAATACCACCATTATGTAATGAAACATGCTGCTAATAATCAACTGGATGTTTGTTTGTTGTGTCAAGTCTGAATGGTAGTGCTGGAAACCTATAAGATATCAATGTTGTATGATACAAATAGAGTGAAGCATATGCTGCTACTTGTCAGCATTTAATTAGCATGTTTAAATCTTACTACATGTGTAAGTCAGTTATTGTTTGAAATAATTTTGACACAAGTCGTTTTATTAAAAAGCAGTATTTGATTTAAACATGATAAGTGTTTTTACGCACAATCTGTAGGTATACAATAATATGTTGCAGTTTACAACTTCCAATGTTTGTTGTTTTGGTAGCGTTATTTATACCACAATGGTATATGCTCTTGTATGTGTTATTATATATTTGTTTTTAGAAAATCACTGTCCAATCGGGTGATAATTGCTCGGATGACTCCTGCGTTCTTCGTAAAGTAGGCATCTTTTTGGACAAGTGTACTCATATTGACCTGGAAAATCCATATGCAAAACACAAGAGCCATAAAAAAACAGGCATGTTCCAATTCAAATATATCACAATATTTTTCGTCCAATCTCAGAAATGTTTATAATATGGTTAAGTTATAACATACATTAGTACTTATACGAGGATATTATCAAACACAAAATAAATATTCCATGACAATACATGTAATATTCAGGTTTCATAAATCTTCCTTTGCAATATGTAGCTATATATCAATGTTTTAGTCAATAATTATAAATGCCAATACCAGGTTAGTTTTTCAAATTAATATCAACCCAGAGACGTGTTAGAAAAAAATGTTCGGACCTTTATTAAAATAAGGTATGCAACAACATATCGTACAATACGGTGATATATGTGTATGAAAATATGCTGGATAAGCCTTTATGCGATTTCAGTGTAAGTATGCCATATGTTAACGAGTACAAACTCAAAACAGTATTGTTCACAACGCCGTTGAATAATTGTGTCATTATATACCGATTGCATAATTTCCGTTTTATGCATTTCGCTTATATAATAATCACAACTACGTCCGCAAAAGAGTGTTGTGTGATGTTATTCGTTATCATAGTTTTCCAGGAGAAAACAAAGCCTTCAGAGATTATAAACAAAGTTATTTAAGTACGCTTTAGATTCTTGACTAGTAATGATACATGATTTAAGCAGATTAACAATAAATTAAGCATAATCTCAATGTAGATTTTACGATTTCTCATAACGTTACGTTCGAGGAAGTCTCGGAAATCTTCGTAAAAATGGAACCGTTGAATATGGAATGTATTGGATGCTTGCGCGTCCTCTACGATGAGATATTGCAAGGTCGCGAGGAATGAATAACTACATCTGATTTAATTATATAAAAAAAAAATTATCGAACATGACATGACTTTCTCCGTCCGTTAAATACAACCGATCATCTCAGGAGTACATGGGGCAGTTGCTACGCTCTAATATGGGCCGCGCGTGCTAAATATGGACCGCAAGCGCTCGGTATTGACCGTATAATGTAAGCGCCGTTTTTTACATGAAGTTAATTTGTGCTGTAAGAGTTGTATTGTATATCGATGTTGGAAATGGCGATTTTTTAAACTGAACATTATTTAGGTATATATGTTTTATGTTTTTAAACATTTAGTATATTTTAAAGTGTGAATATGTTTTGGATTAGAAAAAACGTTGACAGTTAAAAAAGGTTTGTTAAGACGTGTTCTTCTTAAATAATTAAATATAAGTAGGTTGGTACACAGGATTAAAATTTTAGGCACAATATCATAAATAGACACTTCTTATTCTCGCCAAATAGTATTATAAATACGAGCCCCAAACTATATTTGAAATTCACAAACTTTCGTTTTTGTCCCGGTACAATTTTGATCTGTCTAGTTGGTCACTATAATGTCATCTCGTCCTTAGAGTGGCTTAACATTTTTTCTCCGGCATCTAAAACACCATCTGAATTTGAAAGATCAACGGTACAAACGATCAAATGCCAATCTGTGTATGTTCCATCGATTAATTAATGTTAAGGTCATTCAAATTATTAACGAACACTTCCGCCACTAACGATACCTTTACTTACGTTTTCTATACATTTATTATCAAATACATTAATAAATAAATATAAATAATAATTAATGTTAAAGTTATGCAGCAAAACCCGAGTTTATTTAATATTTTTCAATCCATCAAAAATTGACCGTGAATAGTTCTCCAGCTTATGTCGTAGAAGAAAACAAAAACTGATTGGATTATTTAATATGTAGTCGTTATACTTCAACGTACGATTATAAAAACTGACTTACCAGCAGAAGCGAAAACATTTTAACAAAAAGAATTACTTTATTTATTCCATGGATTGATAAACACACTTTCCGACATATTATTTAAGAATTAAAAAAAGAAATAATACAGCTTAAGCAAACGTATAAGAAACAAACGACTTTTGTTGCAATTCCCAAGTCTTTTTCATGACAGGCAAGTAATAAATTTTCAATATCATGTTAAACAATTTACCCATATAGAGGACAAAATATTTCAAACATTTTTTTCAGGAAATAAATAAGTTAATAAACAAAAAGTATTTTACTTAAGGCGCATGGACCAAGCGCCTATACAAACTTGATGATGCCATACAACTGAACGGCAAAAGCAGATCGTTGGGACAGTGATAATATCGATTAAAATTATCGCCAAATGTCAGACTTCGCATAAAAGCGCCCTACTAGAGATCGTTCAAATTCATAATCTATAACTGCAACGCCCAATAAAACAAGCGTTTTATTTAACAAACACACATAAGTGGAATCATGTACATAAATAAAAAACATAACTTATGTTTTGATTATGAAAGCATACATCATATCACTATCCTTAGTAAAAAAACGATCATAAATGTATACTGTGACAATAAGACAATATATCCAGAGTTTTGTAGTAATGTATGACTGATTCCATATTTTTTTTAACATATCTGATGAGTGTTTATAAAGTCTGCTGTCAAATGCACATGGTTTAAATGCGCTATATCAAACAATAGTAACAAACGTAAAGTGCATGTGCAATGTTTTGTAACACACACATAGAACGTTTCATTTAGTTTAAGTTTACAGTTAACGTTAAAGGGACGGTCAACCACGACGACGAAGAAAAGAAAAGTTGTAAATTACCATATTTTTTACAATTATTAGTTTATATTGATTGAAATATCATGACTGGTATATTACATAACTTTAAAAAGTTATTATTTTCAGTATATTCGGTAATACATTTTCGCGATGTAAATCGAAAGTACATCGCGAAAATAGATGACATAACGATATACACACTATAAATAACGCAAGTAGATTGATCATTTTATATATATATTATATACAATTCACTACGCATGCACAATTTGCATTCCTGGGTTTACCACGTGACGGTGATTATCAATCTACTGGCATTATTTATAGTTAACTGGTAGTTACCTGGTAGACATACCCAGTGAAATTTATTACCGAATAAACTGAAAATATGATAACGTAACAACTTTTTTCAAGTAATGTAATATACCAGTCGTGATATTTCAATCAATATAAACTAATAATTGTAAAAATACGGTATTTTACAACTTTTCTTTTCTTCGTCGTCGTGGTTGACCGTCCCTTTAACTTTTAAACTGTTGATTTAGCTGTAGATATAAGCATTAAGCATTCACTGTTTATAGATATGACTATCTTTGATTTAAGATATATATTAAATCATTGATTTTTATAAATATATATATGAAGACACTCATGTGTTTTGAATGACACAAAGCCACCTTATTGATTTGTTTTGTTAGATGGCGTCGTTAAAACGTGCGGGTGAATATAATTAGCATAAAAATAGGCTGATTATAGATACATCTAGTGTTCATGTACATTTTAACACGTGACCAGCGAAACAAAAATTATGTTATGAGAACCAATGCTTTTTTTTCGACGGTCACGTGTTTAAAACACGTGAGCAGAGAACTAATGAAAACGAGGTGACGGCAATAAACGAATAAATACGCAGTCGACATCCGATTGATGACTAATGTTGACATGTGTTAACATTACACACTTGTGTGTAACACAGTGTGTATGCACACTTGGCCAACGATGTTTGTATTAAATAAGTTGGTTGGCAGAGCGCGAGGAATAGTAGAGGAAAACGCCCTTATTTTTCGCCGCTCTGTTTTCAGTATTACTTTTGTTTAATATTTAAAGCCGTTCACGTCCCAGCCATATCAGTAAAATGTTAGTAACGTTTATTTCGTATTAATATTCGCTTTATATCTCGACTTTACTCAGTACGAATGTTCTAAGGGAGAGCTGTAAATTTGGGTAACGCTAAGAAATTTCATAGCGAATAAAGTCGAGATAAAGAGCGAATATTTATACGAAATAAACGCTTAAAACGTTGTTGCTGATATGCAAGGAAAGTGATAGGCATTAAAAGAATAATACAAATAATTGAGGATTTACAACGGCGAAAAATACTCGTCTGTGCATTGACTTCGCACGCTTCAGCAATGCTACACCTTTCAAGGTTACGTGCACAGTTTAAATGTGAGGTAATTGCAATCCCTGAAAGGAGGGAAAATGTCGTTATTCAAGGTGTGTTTGCGTGTCCGCTCTGTAATTTTAAAATGCTAAAGAGGTGGTTATTCTCATTTCTCCGTGTTAATTTCATTGTTAAACACCATGATACTTATGTATTGGTGTATCAAATACCTGACAAGTTTCTTGATGGGCAGTTGTTGCATCCCCGTTGTATGCACATACGTCAGGTTTAATCTCGACGTATTTCTTAAATTTATATTGCAGAGGGCATAACGCAGAATGGGAATAATGCAGCATTACATCTTTTCATATTTTCGATTTTGTTTGAAAGTGAAAAGGAAGCAGAAAACAAGTGGGATCGTTGCAAAGATTTAATGGGTATGTCGTATTCATAATATATACTACTGTAAACCATGACGTTAATGTATACTATACTATATAAAATAATATAACATTAAAGTATATTTTATTAAAATGTAAGAACACTAATTATTTGAGTAAAACTCATGCTATTAAAACTAATTCTCATTAGTAGAATATCTTCAGTTTCCAGTTGTAATTTAAAAAAAACTTTTGCGATGGTAGGTTATTGTCGTATGCAATCTCTCCACCCAAAGAGTAATGGAATTGTGCTTAAATTAACCTTCATTGCTATAATGATAAGGTGCAGCCTTGATTGCAAGTTCACTGTTGAAGGCAATCGCAAAAACTGCCAAAAGGGAAGCGGAATTGGAACTTGCGACCAATTTAATGCAAATTGCAAGGTTGGATGGACATATAATAATGCATATGGTCTTATTGTATTACGATAAGGTTGTATAGGCTATAAGTGCTACAGCTAAAATTTGTAAAATGTAATTGGTATTATTTATGCCGCATCGGATAACCATACCAAAATCATGCCGAGAAACCTACCTATATACCTTGCTCCCATATTATCAGAATAAAAATACACTCTATACAAATATTAAGCATATGTAAGGGGAACGTGGTGTACTTATGTAAAACATGTTATTATATACTGCACAATTGAAGTGAATTTTCTCCATTTGCACAGTTTACTCACTTTCGTTTGAATGACACGTGTTTGATAAACTGTTAAAGCATTCCGGTGCCATAAAACATTTAATTTTTCTTAAAAAATACATACCAATATTTGCCATAATTTTAAAACTGTTTGTAAAATATTTCGAGGTACTTATGTATTGCCCTCAGTTTTACAGACCTTATTTTATTCGGATTGTAGAAAATACGAACAAAAAGCCTGCGATGTGTTGAGTAAAGATTACCGCGGCAATCGAGACGAGGCTTATCATTCCCTCATTCAACCACTTGAAGAACCATTTAGCTCCATCAACGCGTTGGAACTGGCGAACGCAGACCACCTGAAGAACTTTATGGGTCACACATGCTGCCAAACGAAACTGAACATGATCTGGAGAGGAAAAATGGCGGCTTTTACTCCATGGTGGCAGGTAAAATATCGAACTAAATCCAGGAGCTTCTTTATGTCAACAATTAATCGACTCGACACAAAGCAAACTTTACTTCGGACAATTTACTACACCGTGTTATAATTTGTTTTCAAGAACACCTGTGTAATTATTGGAACCCCCATTCTTATTGATAAATTAGACACTCAAATTTTCTATAAGAGTATTCGTCCCATTCAAGCGGTTGTATAAGAGCACGTTGCTTACTCGGCGATTAATTTAGTTAGAAAGTCCCATCTTTATCCTATATTGTTGAAAATCGACTAAACAAAATGTGGATGATTTGATATGTTGCGTCTCGAAAACGCTGATGTTTTATGTATGAAATATAGAAAGATAATCATTGATAAAGCGCTAGATGTTATCAAGAAGACCGCTAATAACATAAAACAAAAACAAACACACGATAAACAACCTTGTCCAGCAAACGAGTTTAACTCTTCGAATCCAAAAGTATATTTTAAAAAAACTTTAAAACAACGGGTTCTAACTCAGATATCTTTCCACTTCGACCATCCCTACAGTCGAGTAGTTTTGATGGCAATATTTATAAAAGGATGCAGAATTCATAAACGCAAACTGTTTTTTTCCCATTATCCTCTCTAACTTAATCGACTAAGTAATCAAAGTTCTAAAATCTTATCACTGATGTTTATATAAGCTATAAGATGCTTAAAAATTAGCTCAGGAATAGTCCCAGCTTGCCATAATGCGACATCGACACATCCAGTTTTTGCCAATTGTTATCGTAAATTTTTCAGAAGCCTAAGAGCAACATGTTTTATTGTCGATGTGTTATGTAATCTTTTCTTACACAAATTAACATAATGAAATAAGTCTCCTTCCCAATGCCCTAAACATCAATGCCCTACCCATAATACTCGCGCGAGGCGTGAGGCAGTACTATGAGATAGATAGATCAGTAAGAACGTTCTTGGAGACATGCCCTCGTCTATTTTACACGCCAAACTTAGAAATAAATGTTGCAATTTACAGCAACACATATATTAGTGTAACAACAAAATGGAATATTCGCCTTTATGATGTGTGCAGATGATGTATCAAAAGGCAAAATTCTGAAGCAGCTTCGAACGTTATTTGTGCTTTGCTCTTGACATAACTCATTTGTTTTCTCATTTATTGTGTATTGCATATGCCTGTAATATGATCGTTCAGAGCTTATATATTTTAAATACTTTTATAATAGGCTAATCATAAATGTGTTTCTATTTTTTTCTGTACTCTTGTTTTGACTCCAAAAATTACATAAATCGCAATGACCATGCAAATACAAAACACACTGGGGAAACCATAAATTATCTTGTTTACAATTTATAACGTACCTTTTAATCAACATGAATATTAAGATAAATAGTGTATGCTTATAGTGATGACGTTTTTTACATACACTTCATTATAAAAAAAATGTTTAAATGTGAGAATGTTAAACTGCAGCAATAATGTGACTCAAATACTGTTCAAACGGACGGCGATGAAAACAAGCATACACAACGCAATAAATAAATACTTTATTTATAAAAATAAAATAATAAAACGGCAAACGTAAAATAACATGTCATCTGGAAGCACTTGCGACTGTGCCTTAATGCCGTCTTACCATATATTGTGTTATCTCCAATTGGTGTTTCAAAAAATCGAATCCTGCTCCCGTTCAGCCGGTATTTACTTGTTTTTGACAAAGTAGTTCACAACCATTGATATCAACATGAACTATTAAGTAAACTGCGTATGTTGTATCCTTATGCATAATATTATTGATATCTTCATTTATTTCAGATCGTGCTGGCCATTTTCTTTCCGATCCTGGTGCCTACAATCACGTTTACAACGAATAAACGTAGATCTATACGAAGATATGAAGTATGAATAAATATTCATTAACAATTCTCAAACATTCATCATTTAAATGCAAACTATTGTTTAATTTATCACGTAATAACATGCACACTGTTTGTACCATCAATCACAAATACGTTAAGGTTAAAAACAAGAGTATGAAATGAACCAAGTATTGCACGCTTCCATGCCTTAAACGTCATACATTATAATATGAATACCAATGCGAAGCGTCGTCAGTGTACTCACATTGTTTTCAAAAAGATCATAAAACAACAAGTACTGTAAAACATTCATCTGTTGCACATTTAAAACTATTTCAACCGGATGTCTTGTTGTCATTTCATTTGCATTCGAAAACTTTTAATATAGTTTTTAATTAAAATATTCTATCTTTGCGTCGTGAAGTTGTGGAGCTAACCCCATGGTTACATGTAACTCTGAAAGCGTGTCCAAATCGTTTGAGTGCTGATCGATAATCAAAATGCCCCCAGAAGGCTGTTTAATGCACTACTGAACAATTGTTTTTAAATAAAACAGTTTTATATTTATGTAATCTGATTTATAAACGTAATGTAGTTTCTTATACGTAGAAACAATCGTTTAAAAATCAACATTTTAACAATGCGTATGTTAGTCAGACATTTGAACTATTACATAAATTATTACGGAAAAGACAACTGTCGTATTTGCGATTCTGAGCCCGTGGTTAATGTCGAATCGAAAATATCAGCACGAAGCTCTCAATGGCAGCGCGATTGAACGTGTGATTGTTAATTCAATACTGTGGCTGTATATTCTAGTATCGATCGGTGATTTTTGACATTTTCTGTCTATAAAAACATACAAGTACATGGAGCAAAAAATCACCGTCACCAAACACGAAAAATAAGAGGTAATTATACACCAGTAGGTCATGTTAAAACACATTTAAATGTGAAAATAAAAGGAATCCTCAAAGGTATATAATTTAATTGTGTCATTCCTTTTTTTTTCTTCGCGATGTCAGCATTATTATTTTGGAAAGGTTTCAACAATGGCAGATAATGGCACGCTAAGCATGTAACCGGATTTAAAAATAATATGTATATTAAAAGATTGATATCCTCCATACATTGTATGGTAGTCACCTAATCCAAAACTAAAAGGGAAACGCCTACGTAATTACTAGGTATTTGCTTATGTAAATAATTTAAATTTCAATTGTGTGTAGTAATAAGTAATTGTGACTTTTCAGTGTATTTTTAGCATGTACAGTTGTACTGTTATTATCTTATACTATTTTAAGATAAAATATATAAAACAGTTACAAAAGATTAACGGTATGTTTTATTATAAATACAAACCTTTATTTGAAAGTATTCTCGATTCATTGTTATACATTTTCATAAACAAAACTGTTATCTGTATTATCATTATAGAACAGCATGTAGTTGTTTATGTATTGCTACGGATACGTCATCAGTTTGTGTTCAACTCAAAACAATATTAAGCAACTAGCAAAAAACATTCGAATATCAATTGAGTCGCCATAATGAAAACCACTTGGGCCTTCTTTTATCTCGATCCGGGCGCTTTGAATCCATATAAACCAACTATTCCATAATACATTAAGTATCGAGTGAAAGTGATTCGTTACAAAAGTATCATGCATCATATTTGTCACATTTCAATTCAAGGCTCCACCTGAAAACACCTCCTTATCAAAAAGAAGTAGGTTCTACCGTGTATGCAGCAGCTCAAGGAGAATCAGTGTGCTAGACGCATTGTACCATTTGTATGTTGCTCCTATCTCGGTTTTCGCAACAAATACGGTAAGGATTTTTTTAACTTAAAGCTCATTTTATCATTATTGGTGCATGCTTATGACACGCATTTTGCATTTTGTAATATAATTGTGTTGTATTGATGTTTCTTTGTGAGTAGTTAATCACAAGAAGAGCATTGTATACATGTGTTATAATTACATCGCTTAAAATGTATCAATATGCATACATACATGGTTGATGAATCCAAAAATCACTTGTGTCAAAGTCGCGATACTCATAATTACCAATACCAGACAAAATGTAGATGGATTACACACACAAATGTTAATAACGTATTCAAACGGTTGTATTTCTAGATAGCGTACCTGTGTTTCTTGGGACTGTGCTCATATTTTGTGCTTGTGGAGTTAGAAGAACTGGAGTCAGAAGAACGTCCACAATTTCTTGAATTAATCATCTGGGTTTGGGTAATAACCATGATTTGCGAGGAAGTCAGACAGGTTTGATATTTTATTTATCATTCAGTAGTCTCTGTAGACATAAAGCTCCCATGCTGTTTGCAAAGAAAGAGTTTAATTAGCATCATACACCTTTGTATTGCTTATTATAATTTTAATAAATATGTTCATAATTATTTCACATGGCCATGAAGTGTGTCATTCAAATCAAGTTTAAGTATTAAAATATGATACTTTGTTATGTAGCTATAACATTTTTAACATGATATTTTTTTTTCAAGATTTATATTGCCGTATGAGGCAAGTATGTTACAATAGACGACTAAAACTTAAGAAGCTGGAAATAAAACACAACAAGCCGATGAGTGTCTATGCAATTCACACTGTATTAAAATATCAGCATGAAATGGATGATTCCTTGTCCACTTCTTACGTAACACTTTTTTAACTTGAATATCTCGGTTATGAGAAAAAAAATTGATTAACATGTTAACATATGCTCACTTGACCACATTCTGTACAAGATCACGATCTGACGCTTGAGAACGTTGGGTAGCTAGGGTTTCATATGTGTTCATAACGGTATATAACATAAATTATATTTCAATATAATCATTCTATGTCGGTTATTACACAATGAAAACATGACACAAATTCAAAAACCAACATGATTCGTATGAATGTTCAGAGGCGCAAATGCGCAATCGGCACGTTGCAAGACGGTCAGTCATTAAGACGTTTCACAATATCCACTTGCAAAAGATGAAATTATACAAACCCCACGAACTATTGTCTCGGGTGATTAATTCTATCGTTATCACGAGCAAAATGTAGTCAAAGTATCGCAATTTCAAATAAAAATTAAACTAATAACTGTGACATTCACGTTTGAACAGTAATGCTTATAAAAGTCTTCTTATGTAATGAGTTGAAGAAAAAGTATTACTTTCACCAAAAATATAAAGTACTATTAACAATAAAAAGCATC
Source organism: Dreissena polymorpha (assembly GCF_020536995.1). NCBI lineage: Eukaryota > Metazoa > Mollusca > Bivalvia > Myida > Dreissenidae > Dreissena > Dreissena polymorpha. The sequence continues at coordinate 121,195,898 of NC_068357.1, forward strand.
AATAGACTACGGCGATTATTTCAACATCGGCCCGATAATGGCTGTTTGATGACGAGTATGAAAGTCCGATAACGGTCCGATGTTACAAATATGTGTTTGATCAAAGCTTTAATTATGAGGATTTCAATTAAGCCCTGTCACACCTAAAACGGCTTTTAAAATGAACATATTGTACACACGAATATCGGTTCAACATCACGGAGTGTAACATGAATGATATCGCCATACATAGTTCCGACTTTCCGACACTGACTGATGAAAATAAATGTGTCTTCATGTTATATGCATTTATTTAGATTTCATATACATAATAAAGGATTCATTTACATTCATGACAACTTTAATACAATGCTTATCGCAATGTAATACAATATGCACTTATTTTGTCTGTTCATCAATTATTTGTTCATCTTTACTTTATTTGAATCACACTGAATTTTGGAAACATTTGTATCGATTGATATATATTAAAAAGTTTATTGAAGTTTAAACTGTTTAATGGCAAACACCTAAACTAGATTATGTTTTATATTTGTTTGATGCTGTCTTTAAATATTCCACTGTAAAATCAACAACCACGTCCGAATAGTTGTCCTTAAAATCCAGATAGTCTGTCTTGTTTTCGTTACAGAAATTACGTCACGCGAAATAAATTGTTGAATTAAAATAAACGTATGCAAAGCTGCTTCTGTAATACTGTATAGTGAAATAGCAAAATGCGATGATATATATCATAAAAACGATAACCAACGTTATGACCGGGCGTCTATAATTGGCCCTAGCTGTATAACGACCATTTGTCCAAAGGCCATCGAGCCGTTATATTGGCAGCGGGTCAATTATAGACGTACGACCAAGCTTTCCCGTATGTTATAAATATTTAAGACAAATCGCCAATATATTAAGTTTATAGTGTATGGATTGTTTTACTGATGTTCATGTTCTAGCTAGAGAAAGGAACAGCATATATTTCTGAGCAAACTGTCTTCATAAGCAGCAGGAAGGAACGAACCAAGTGTGTTCGTTAATTTATAAATAACATATTTTGTAATTTCATTCTCCTTGTTTAAATTTTTAAAGGCGTATATTATTTTGTATATGTATGCATTTTATTTCAAACAAAATGCTTTGATACAAGGAGACAGATTGAAGAAAACATGAAAATAAGTTAACAAAATCGTACGGCATTTTATTCCCAAAATTGTTTAAGTGATGTCTGCTAATCAAGCTTAAGCTCTAATGCATACAAAATTTATTCAATCGATGTAGTTGAATGCGATTTTGAATATTCAGAGCTCCCGCTTTTAGAAAATTGGCGATAAAGTCTCACAATTTGCGAAACAAGTGGATATTAAAATAAATATGATTTGGAGAATGGCTGGTCAATACAGGTTCTGCAAAATTAAACATTGAAATGGAAAGTCTGGAGCCATTAAACTTCTTAAAATTGTTAATAGATGATGCCTTGATTAATCGCCATGTGCCATTTAACTATGCTTCTGCAGTTAAATAGCTTATTAAATTAACACTCAAGAATGAGAAAATGGGAAGAGGTAACCTCTAAGATTTTCCTGGCACTGACAATAAATATTGGGCTCGTTTTCATGTCAGATTGGGAATCTCTTCTGTTAAATGAGATTTTAAACGTGTTTTTATTTTAAATAAAAACACATATTTGTAACACAATATATATTTGCAATATTCAATTTCTTAAAACGTTATAGTTAAACGAGACTGAAAATTACTGGTTTAATTACATGTTGTATACGTTAATACATCTGAAAAGGTAAAACAATCAAAAAGTTAAAAGTACTATCATATTCTACTATCAATGACAGATAAGAAAACTATAGATTTTATTTTCATAATATCGTGATTATTGACGTAGAACAACGGTAACATATCGATGTCGAGCCAACGTCGCGTCTTATGACAGGTCCGATATTGGGCCGAATACAATGTTTGCTAGGTATTTACTTGTTCTTAAAAATACCTTAATGTGAAGCAGTGATGTTGTTGTGTTGTTGTTTTTTGTTAGGACGAAATTCGGATAGTGTACACATATAACTTTAAAGCTGTATAAGTCACAAGCATCAATATTTTGCAGAAAAATGCGTCTTAATCTCCGACAACATAAGTGAGACACATATACGATTGAACTTGAAAGAAATACGACTATGTACCATTTAAGTAGCATCCGATCATCATAAGCAACCGCAAAACTTTGAATTACTCAGTTTTGATTTTCAGTTGTTACATGCGTGGAGCAAAGCGTATTTTGTTTTAATGGGTTAAAAACTACCCTTTGAACTTTGCTCAATCAACAACCTGCAATTTAGGGGTATGATAGTAACATTTTTCTAGCAGATATATACAGATGGATGAATTTATCATGAACGTTTGGATTTATTCTCATTTGACAACTGTTGATTAATCGGATTTGTATTGTGTTTGGCTTTCAATAGTTTCATAGAGATTATTACTACGAAAAAGGGCCATTATATAATGATCTAATAAAACCTTGATTTACTTCAATTATAGTATTAATCGTAAGACAAACAAGTGTAACAGATGGGATACTGACTTTAATATATGGTGTTTATCATCTATGTTTATTGTTAATATATGAACAAATGGTCAATTATTAACAACCTTTACTGATAAAACACGCATCATGGCCCATTTATCTATATCACTGTGCCACAACGACAACCGAATTGCAGAAACCATGCGCATATATGTTTCAGATACTCTACAGTAATGGAAGAACAATTATAATGAAACTGCGATTTTGGTATGCTTCTCTGTGGAACCGATACGACCTTGCAATGTTTCATATGTTTCATGTTTCTTGTTGGTTGAGACTTGTGGTGAAAGGGGATGAAGCGAATTACTATGTTCGATTTGTTTATAGGTAGGTAGGTTTCGTTCATCGATCACATTTCGAATGTATGTATTATATTATGTTTTATAATGTGGGACATATTTTTTCAAGTCTTTATAACTGTATAATATAAAAGATTGGAATCGAACATGCTTACATTGAAAACCAAAAAATGCAAATTAATACACACGTGTATTGTCACACGATTTATGTACACTTTTTGAACAAAAATCACTCCGATTTACAGTTTCACAGTGGCTTTGTTTTACATACGCTTTCTGCAAAGCTTCCTTGTAGAAGAAAACATGGGACCGAAAATTATCATGCTCGGAAAAATGGTATTGCAATGTTGATTTCTTTTAATGATATTTTAATTTTGATAATTGTAATATCTGATTTAATGATTAGATATATCACATGTGTAAATATACGTTCTCTTTTAGATTATAGATGTGGTGATTTTCATGCGTGTATTCCTGATATTTCTGTTAAGCTTCGGGATCATGTACACAGCAACTCTTTATCCCAACTCAAGACCAACGCTACAACTTTTAAAACGAATCTTCTACGTGCCATACTGGCAGATTTATGGCGAAATTTTCCTAGACTTTCTTGAAGGTATTCTTGTTGTTATTGTTTTGATACATATTTTCGCAAAAGCGCCTTTTAATTTCTCAAAAACAGCATGTTAATGTCACTTAAATTTTTATTTTCGCGACACATCACGTCATTGTTAGTATTGAAATGTTTGCTTGTTTTTTAAATATATAAGCAATACTTTGTATCATAGATGTACCAGTTGAGCGTGACCTCGTTTGTTTAATGGAATCAACACGTTTCAACTATCTCATTCGCTGTCCTTTTTTTTTTAAACATGGTTCGATGGTAAAATTTTAGTTTCGATATGAGTACCAATATGACCACTTGTTTGAAAAAACCTTCAACTTTTATAAACTATGACAATTTGCGCATACGCGCATGAAGCTCTGGGATATTTGGGCGGCTGGTTTTTTACATTCTGTGTACAATATATGTCAATATTACGATGTCGGATATATTCAAACTGTAAAAACTGTAATAAACTTTACTCATATTCATAAACCCACATATTTTTCATTTTAATTGATCGTTGAGAAAATATTAAATCAAATGGTTTTTTCTGGAACATCCACTTTTAATGAACAGTTGAGTTAAAAAAAGAAACAATTATAAGTGGTATGTTAATTTAGATAAAACAACTCGTACTCAATTATATTCCTCTCATTGATTAGTATGAAAGCAAGACAATTCAACAGAGTATTCAAAGTTTGCACGCCTTTTTCTTTTCAAAATAATATATATTGAACATTCGCTGTGTATTGTTAGCCAACAATAAGCCAACATTACAAGAAACAGTGTGTGCTGTTGTGATGGTTTATTGAACAATACTGCGGTCCTATGGCTATTGTTACCGCGGGCACATTTTCTATACAGTCACAAACGTCCTCACTATAATATAGATGTTCGAAAGTATGTGCTTGTCGTAACATATATGAGAGCCGCTACCCATTCAGCGAGGCTCCTTGGCGTATGTACCGTTAACAATATGATACAAATGCGGAAAAAGCTTAATTATATGGTGTCATTGTTTTGCCTTTTTTTTACTGGTTTAAATAACTGTACACGGTTCACCTTATCCAAACTGCGCATAATTAAACATATCATGTGCAGTCAACAGTCGCTCTGTTTAATAACAACACAGTCGGGATGGGTTTTTGGCATTTTGTCTGATTAACTTTCAAGAAAAATAATATATATATATATTATTTTATGTTAGGACATTTATAATGTTGTTCCACATTCGAGATAAAAATACCAAAAGGCGATTACATGATTAAGTGGACTGTTTAAGTAATTGACTACATATACATATATCTTGCAACGTGACACATTGTTTTCTCAAATCAGAAAGATGTCTGAACCGGATGTTAAGTATATTTTATCAAGTTTGCATAGTATCCGAAAGTGTTACCAAGTGTAGGTTTACCGAGTTTAATGGTACATTCGTTAACTTGATTGCACTATCTGATAAAACAGTCATCCAAAACTGTTAACAACAATTGTCGAATATTAAATTTGTAATAAATTAAGTAAATGCGTGCGTATATTGTGTTTTATTTTTGGTGTATTTGCTAAATTGGTGCAGCTGTAACACGACTACTTTCCCCACTGATATACCATTCGCTCTGTGATCGCATGTAAGCCTGTGAGTAGCAATATCAGAAAATGGTACCCCGTCTCTCCAGATAATATCTCAACAGTAAAACATAGCCTATTCATGGTGATTTAATTTTACAGGTAACCAGAATGGCTGTATTAGAAACGAGACTGTTTGGCGCGAGGCTGGTGAACATTTGAGGTGTCCTGCAGTAACATTCATTGTTCCAGTACTTGGAGCATTGTACATGTTTCTTACAAACATTATTTTGATCAACCTTTTAATTGCTATGTTCAGGTGAGTTGTACATTTGTGCAAACCAAATGAATATTTAAATCCAATAGCGTTCCAGCATCTATACTCCTTACTGTGGGTTATTCGACAACAAACCATGATAGAAAAATATTATTTCTTAGATATACTTTTTTTTTAATAATGCGTAAATAGCTATAACGATCAGTTAATACGATTTTTCGAAATCAAATGTGATACAGACTGCATTGCTTGAATTGATATGCAAATAACATGTATTAAGGTTCGTAGCATTCCTTAATTTACAGTTACACGTTCCAAACTATTCAAGAACAGTCAGAAAAGGTCTGGAGATTTTATCTCTACAGAATTGTTCGAGAATATCACGAACGACCAGTCATTCCTCATCCATTTATTATTTTTGCTCACATAGCCATTTTACTTCGTGTGATATGCGGCCAAGAAACGTCTGAAAATGATTTCAGTAAGTAAGAGCCTGCGCATTGTTAATAGTATGTATTATTCAATAAATGATGAATGCATTATCAAACCTAGAGGATGAATCGCAATGCCTGCTTTCATATAAGGCATTGAAACGGTTACCTTTCTGATAGTACATCTCGTATAAGCAGACCAGAAACGGCAAGCATTTGTTGCAAACCCATGTGACAGTAAAATACGTTTATTTATTTTATTTTTCCAAACGCGCGAACTAATGAAACATCAGACACATTATCAGACGATACACTTTTCACCATACGACATCCTTAATGTACATGTTAGATATTGATGGCGAATAACGTTCGTAAGGCTCATACATAATGATAGAGCTAGATTTGTTAAACGCTATTTAAAAGCCATGGCTATGTTTTGAATTCTCTTTAATCTCTACAAGTCCCCTATAACGCAATTTGTTTTTGGTCTATATGTTGTCTTTACCATAGAGTATGTTTAAGGGACTGATTCACAGATTTTGGCATGTTTTGAAGTTTGTAATAAAATGTTTTACATGGATTATTATAAGAATCGAAACTCATTACCCCTAGTATTAAACGAGCATACAACTGCGCTCCAACCACTCACCTTTATTTTAAAAGGCTAGCATCTAAATTATTCAGAAATCTTTGCTGCTACATGGTTTGTCGTATTTCATTTTGTATCAAAGCAATCAAAGTAAAGTCACACAAATAACTAAATTTTTACTTTAGTACGATTTACGTTTAAAGATGTTTTAGGTGAAGGTAATTGATGTAAAATACAGATGTGTCACTAAATATTTTAGTGTTAGTTTCGAGCGACATGTTAAATACTCAAAACAAAAATTATCATGTAAACTCTTTTATTTGCTAAGCACTTCACTATATGTGTGTCTCGTTTTAGGATCAAAAACACGAGTGGAACGGTCACAAAACTTAGTTTCCAGAAACTTAAGGTACGTACTCGTCATGTTCTTAGTACGTTTACTTACATCAATGCAATTCTAGAAGCTATATCAGGAGAGAATTTCGTGTTGGTATCTTCCTTTATAGCAGAACTGCATTTGAAACATGAGATAATTAAAACTGTGATCACATATTTTGAACGGGCCAAGGAAGCATAGGGGGTTAAATACGGTTTGAAGGCTAGCAAAGCCACACACTTATCCGAAAATAATAGCAAACCGAAAACGCGTCTGAAACGATTTAAGGGAAATAAACATATGAATACAAAAATTAAATAAAAAAAACAATGCCAAAACGTTACGCACGAATTGAATATGGAACATTTCAGCGTTTCAGTGTATATATATATATATATATATATATATAATAAGCAGTTAGGTTTTTAAGTTATTAATACAGACAAAATTAAGGTCTATCTAAACAAGGGATTTAATTATCAAACTAGCGATGTATCTACAAACATTTCTCTCACCACCTGGGTTAAGGAAAGATCAGAAATATGTGTCATCTACATAACAAACACATTGCTCCACTGCTTACAGACTCTGATGACTAAAGTATGAGAACATCGATAATATGCAAAAGGATACGTTGTACTGCATTCAACTTCAATCAAACTGTTGAACAGTTGTGAGCTTATGGCATGATTTGCAAAACCTTTGTAGGGATAACTATTTAATGTTACAACCAATTAATACAGTTTGAGACAATGTAGTTAAAAATAAAAATAATGAAGGTATTTTGGAATAAATGTACTTTCGCGGATATGAACACAAAAGTTTCTCCCTTGTATTCAAAACAGACCATGCCCAGTAGATAACACTTTACTGTAGACTTTTCTTACAAATTTACTTGACATTTTAATCTGTAAATACACACACATGGATAGCCCATATATTTGGCAAGTGTATGTTTGATGAGATAGTGTGAACTTAACATTGTTCGTACTATGCCAGGTCTACTGACAACACAACTGGACAAAGGATAGATAACGAGACGGACACGAACGCTTAAACACGTTAGACATCGTCCGTCATTCCGAAGTGAACAATTGGTTATATTTTATCAAATATAGGTTTGATTAGTCTATTATGCATGTTGTTTAATAATAGGTTTCAGTATATAAGATCACGGTTTTGTGAGGCCTAATTTTATTTTTGAAATACGATATTGATGTTGACATTTTGGGTTGCGAGATATTCGAACGAAAAAAAGAAATTACGGAAAGTGCGGTGGCGATACAATAACTTTTTTAGTATGCATACAACCTGGTATTTTGCTAGCCCCGATTGTCCATTACTATCGTTGCGTGGAATATTAGTCAGTTGTGTGCATATCGTAGTTTGAGTTAATTTTCCGATGAATCGGGTCAGATTAGTGTGGTGATATATCGTGGTATTTAATTGTTGTAAATTGGTGTGCGCCTATGTTGATTAATACATGTTTCCAAGGTTTTTAATCAATTGATTCATATAAAAGATAGGTGGATCTTAACTGAATTATCATTTTCATAGTTAATGTAGGTAGTACTTCACTTCTGAAATGAATGGTATCGTGTATTAGAAAACTAAAAATGGAACTGTAAGCAAATCGCATTTGTAATATTCTCACACATACTGTGTGTATGTATGAATGTATATACATAAAAAACATGTTAGTACAATGGTTTCATGTATTTGAACACCAAATCGTCAACTAAAAACGCATGTTCTTTTAATATGTATACATTGAAAACCTGGTATTTTGCTTTTCTTGATTGTCCATTACAATCGCTGTGTAGAAAATTGCAAATGTGTGTACCTTTCCAATTGCTATTCAATAAACAATCGATTTATAATAGTTTACAGATTTGACATAGACCATGTTATATGCAATAAAAACTTAAGTCGGGAATACGCATAAAATATCGTTAAGAACAAAGGTTTTGCCTTATTTCATACAGATATTCAATAATATTGTATAACACGAGGAAAGTCAATATCGGTATGCGGTTTAATAGCTCAAACATATCACTTACGCATTGGGTAGACAAATGATAGTATTCTGTCATCGTACTTTTCGAATTCGATTTTGCTATTTTAAGATGATGTTTTCTTTTAAAAGCAAGTTGTATATCAGTCTATATTATGAATGTAACCTGTATTAATATGAATTTTGTTTTTCAGCATGTTTATGTGATCATTGTTTTTAACCAGGTTTCCGAAGGAAAAAACTGGTTATTAGATTGGCGAATGCGGGCGGGCTGGCTGGCTGGCGGGCTGGCTGGCTGGCTTGCGGGCTGGCGGGCTGGCGGAATAAGCTTGTCCGGGCCATAACTATGTCGTTCATTGTCAGATTTTTAAATCATTTGGCACATTTGTTCACCATCATTGGACGGTGTGTCGCGCGAAATAATTACGTCGATATCTCCAAGGTCAAGGTCACACTTTGAGTTCAAAGGTCAAAAATGGCCATAAATGAGCTTGTCCGAGCCATAACTATGTCGTTCATCGTCAGATTTTAAAATCATTTGGCACATTTGTTCACCATCATTGGACGGTGTGTCGCGCGAAATAATTACGTCGATATCTCCAAGGTCATGGTCACACTTTGAGTTCAAAGGTCAAAAAAGGCCATAAATGAGCTTGTCCTGGCCATAACTATGTCATTCATTGTGAGATTTTAAAATCATTTGGCACATTTGTTCACCATCATGGGACGGTGTGTCCCACGAAAGAATCACGTCAATATCTCCAATGTCAAGGTCGCCACGACTAAAAATAGATTTAAAAAAAAAAATTACAAAGGGGGTTAATTTTTTTTGGTCATTTCAAAAGTTCAGTTTGAGTTTTCTCCCTTTATCAGATTTTTTTTTCACAATGAAAACCTGGTTTTGTGACAATTTTGTCCCTTGTTTTGTTTTTTTTTGCTAACTGATCTTTGTTGATATAACCGTTTATTTAATTGTTGTGTAACATTAGATTACGTAGTCAAACAATGAAAGTTAACCCCATGGAAGCGTATATGGTACCCCCTGATGCTGTGATGATGTCAACATTCTATGACGGCATGATATGAAAAAGGTGTCATGGCGTAAACAATAACTCATCGTGTCGACTTAAACTACGATGGCAAGTCATTTTCACAAGGGCATGACGCAAAAAAGTATGTTGACTTGTCGACTTAATATAAGTTTTCAAGACGTAAAGAACCCGCATGTTGGCATAACAGCCTAAGTCTCTGGCGATATTTTATCCGTGAGCCGTCCTGTAAATTTAGCTAGTTCTGTGTCGTTTACTGTTCGTTGGCATATATCTTGATGACTTGCAAGTAACGTAATGTTGACATATCGATATAACTGAAGGAGGGATTGGGCTTGTTGTATTATTTTCTGCGCCCCGATGACAACTTTTATATAATATTAGGACGAGTCGATAATATATGTGGACAAAGTGCGTTGTATAAAAGAGTTATGAATAATACCTGCGTGGATCAACATTATATTGACGAGATTACCTAGATTATGTCGACCAAATAAAAATTCGGGAAAAGCCGGAAACATTTACGGCAATACTTTAACTTAATATCGGTATGACGAGTAAAACTGAGTGGGATAAACCTACAAAACTATGACGACATACCATGTGTTTTCGTAGTAAGTCGATATAAACTTATCCGGTATACCATATTATTGGGTGTACCATATTAGCTTCCATACAACCCCGACTTTCGGCTCTCATCTTTAATCCGGAAGCTTTATCGACTAGATTTCTTTTGTGTGTTGGTTTCGTATCATGTATCTTAAATCATTTATGTTTCATATGTAGAATAAACATTTTTAACACGTTGAATACCAACTATGTTGATTTAAAGAATTACGTATTTATTACAGTGGCGCCCTAATGATTGTATTGCGTTATATGGTCGAAACGGCTTTTGTTAATGTAACAATAAAACAAAAACTTAAACTAAACGTCAAAGATAGTCCGGTAGCAAAATGTTGTCTATTTGTGTTTAAATTATGTTAATACTAATCACTACTAAGCATTGTCGCATATTTAGTTTCATCGATTTTGTATTTGTCTTACCAAAGAAGAGAACTAGTATACGTATATGTGTTTGGTGTATTGTGATGAGCGAGTAATACGGTTTTCAGTTATTTACAATGCTATTATTATACGCTATTCTATGAAACACGGTTTTGCACTTTTTCGCTATGAATTTGTTTGCTTTCGACCCAGTGAAAGATGTTGATTCAAGTGGGAATTAAATGCATCCACTATGAATGCGCGATGCTAGTCATGTCAACTTACGTGATGTAAAACTTCAATCATAGTACAATTCAGTAGAACCCACTGAAACCTGGAATTGGCATAACCTATTGCCTGACCCAAATCCATGTATTTTTGCTATTAGATCAATACATGATTTGCCTTAATGGTTAAGGAATGTACGAGTCTATGTTTTAAAGAAATATGATTTTTCCATGGCACTTACCTTCCAATTTTACAATATCGACTAAGCGAATCACTTATGTTTTGTATTTTATTGTATATGTATAACGTTTGTTTTATTGTATTATTGATAAGTAGACTGGCAGGTTAAAACTTGTATATGCATGTATGCACCTCTTCTTTATATAAAATATTAAACCCCATACAGTAGTATGCGTATTCCAGAAAACATATAATCAACATTATTATACGGCGTTTATAATTTTATTTCTATATATGTTTATTTGAAGAATAGTTTTTAATTAAATACTATGTGTTCTTGTTTTTTGTTCTTCTGTATAGCATCATTATGGTTAAATGTATTCTGAAAACGGGTAGTAATGCATACAAATCAAAACCAATAACAACCTGTAAATGCTTTGTTAGAACCGTAATAACTTCTACAAGATGTAGCAAGCAAAAGTAAATATGTTTTATTAAGTTTACAAAATATATATAAAAAACTGACCAAATTATTGCTAAAAAAGGTAACCCTTCATTGAATCAACTGTCATTGTAAGTGTTAAGTATCCTCACTTATTTTAAAAGGTTGATTTGTTAAGTAGCCGACTACCCATAAACCAATAAAATGACACGAGTATTGATCGACTCAGACGGCGTGTTGAACATTACGATGAAGTTGCTCATAATTTAAATTTTCCAAACGAAACAATTGCTTGAGGAAGGCAGTGAAGTGTAGAAACGACATGATGGTATATACATGACAACATGATATAGTATTGCGAAAATGATGTAGCGGAGAAGATAAAGTGTATGTATGAAAGTTATGTAAAACAAAAACAGTATGATTCAGGTATGAAAGCATTGTATAGGTATGAAAGAATGCCGTGAAATGAACAAATTTCGTAAATATGAGAGTATTTTGTTGGTATGAAAATATGGTGTTGGTATGAAAGTAGGCTGTAGGCATGTTGGTATGGTGTAGATTTAACAGTATGTTGTAGCTATGACAGTATGGTGTAGGTATGACAGTATTGAGTAGATGAGACAGTATGATTTTGATGTGTCAGTATGGTGTAGATATGACAGTATGGTGTAGGTATGACAGTATTGAGTAGATGAGACAGTATGATGTTGATGTGTCAGTATGATGTAGATGTAACAGTATGGTGTTGATGTGACAGTATGGTGTTGATATGACAGTATGGTGTTGATAGGACAGTAAGGTAAAGATATGACAGGATGGTGTAAATGTGACCGTATGATGTTGATGTGACAGTATGGCGTAGAAGTGACAGCATGGTGTAGATGTGACAGAATGGTGTAGATGTAACAGTATGGTGTTGATGTGACCGTATGGTGTTGATGTGACAGTATAGTGTTGATGTGACAGTATGGTGTAGATGTGAAGTCTGGTGTTGATGTGACAGCATGATGTTGGTATGACATTATGGTGTAGATGTGACAGTATGGTTTACGTATGACAGTATGGTGATCATTTGACAGTATGGTGTAGATATGTCAGTATGGTGTAGATGTAACAGTATAGTGTAGATGTGACAGTATGAGGTAGATATGGTAGTATGGTGTTGGTATGATAGTATGGTGTAGATGTGACAGTATCGTGTAGATGTGACATTATGGTGTATGTATGACAGTATGGTGTAGATGTGACAGTATGGTGTAGATATGACAGTATGGTGTTAATGTGACAAAATGGTGTTGATGTGACAGTATGGTGTTGATGAGACAGTATGGTGTAGGTATGATGGTATGGTGTAGATGTGACAGAATGCTATTGGTATGACAGTATGGAGTAGATGTGGCAGTATGCTGTAGATGTGACAGTATGGTGAAGATATGACAGTATGAGGTAGATATGGCAGGATGGTGTAGGTATGACAGTATTGTATAACAGGGCTCGAAATTAACACTCGCACACTCGCTAAATGCGAGTGAAAAATACCGATTGCGAGTTAAGTTTTAAGCCACTAGATTTTTTTGCGAGTGAAGAAATAGTGAAAAAAAAAAGTTATATTGCTAAATGCGCTCGACGTTGTGAATGCTAAACCGCAGGTCAATTAATAGAACGTCCGAATACCCATATGCGGAAGCTCGCACCTTGTATGTAGACTGGTATACTAATAGCACATATATGCGGATGGTATTTGTACAAAGATAATGAAACAGTCGATTATCCACACATGTTCACTATAAAAGACAAAAAACCTTTACAGTCATGTCGTCGAAGCGAAAAATAACTAGTTTCTTTTTGCCCACAGATTGAAATAACAATACGAAAAATAAAGCAAAGTTAACCGTTGAGTTGAGAGAAACAAAACGGAAATTAACTTCTTCCACGAAAACAGTAAAAAAGTGGGAAAAAGAACTTCATATATAACACCAAAACTTGTGGTTGATGTCATATTTCATTTAGTTTTAATAGTACAAACTAATGTCCAAACTTGCTTTTATTTATTTTTCCAGCAAAATTTGCGAGAATGTTTTTGATTTTGCGAGCTGGTATTTAAGCTGCTCGCAATATTTTGCTAGTAGAAAGAAAAGTTAAATTCGAGCCCTGGTATAATTATGACAGTATGGTGTAGATATGAAAGTAGGGTGTAGATGTGACAGTATGGTGTAGATGTGACAGTAAAGTGTAGGTATGACAGTTTGGTGCAGGTGTCATAGTATGGCGAAGCTTTGAAAGATTGATGTAGATATGACAGTTTGGCGTAGATATGACAGTATGGTGTAGATATAACAGTGTGGTGTAAATGTAACAGTATGGTGTAGATGTGACAGTATAGTGTAGGTATGACAGTATGGTGAAGGTGTAATAGTATGGTGAAGCTATGAAAGTATGGTGTAGATATGACAGTATGTAAAAGATATGACAGTATGGTGTTGATATGACAGTATGATGTAGGTATGACATTATGGTGTAGATGTGACTGTATGGTGTAGATATGACAGTGTGGTGTTGATATGACAGAATGGTGTAGGTATGAGAATATAATGTAGATGTGTCTGTATGATGTAGGTATGACAGTTTGTTGCATATGTGACAGTATGGTGTTGATGTGACATTATGGTTTAGTATGGTGTTGATGTGACAGCATGATGTAGGTATGTTATTATGGTGTAGATGTGACATTATGTTTAGGTATGACAGTATGATGTTGATGTGACAGTAAGGTGTAGATGTGGCAGTATGGTGTAGATATGACAGTCTGGTGTATATGTGACAGTATGGTGTTGATTTGTCAGTATGGTGTAGTTATGACATTATGGTGTAGACGTGACAGTATTGTATATATGTGACGTTATGGTGTTCGAATGACAATCTGGTGTAGATGTGACAGTATGTTGTTGATATGACTGTATGATGTAGATATGACAGTATCGTGTAGATGTGACACTTTGGTGTAGATTTGACAGTATGATGTTGGTATGACAGTATGGTGTAGAAGTGACAATATTGCATAGATGTGATAATATGATGTAGATGTGTCAGTATGTTGTAGGTATGACAGTATGGTGTATATGTGGCAGTATGGTGTAGGTATGGCAGTGTAGTGTTGATGTGACAGTATGATGTAGGTATGACAGTATGGTGTTGATGTGACAGTATAACGTAGAAGTGACAGTATGGTGTAGATGTGACAGTATGTTGTAGATGTGACAGTATGGTGTAGATATGACAGTACGTTGTAGATGTGACAGTATGGTTTAAATGGGACAGTATGTTGTAGATCATACAGTATAGTGTAGGTATAACAGTATGGTGTTAATGTGACAGTATGGTGTTGATAAGACAGTATGTTGTTGATGTGACAGTATGGTGTAGGTATTACTGTATGGTGTAGATGTGACAGTTTGGTGTTGGTATGACAGTAGGGAGTAGATGTGACGGTATGGTGTAGATGTGACAGTATGGGGTAGATATGGCAGAATGAGGTAAATGTGACAGTATGGTGTATGTCTGACAGGATGGTATTGATGTGACAGTATCGTGTAGGTATGACAGTATTGTATAACTTTGATAGTGTGGTGTAGATATGAAAGTAGGGTGTAGATATGACAGTATGGTTTAATTATGACAGTATGGT
The DNA here is from genome assembly GCF_020536995.1 of Dreissena polymorpha. NCBI lineage: Eukaryota > Metazoa > Mollusca > Bivalvia > Myida > Dreissenidae > Dreissena > Dreissena polymorpha. The sequence goes on from NC_068357.1 coordinate 121,211,218, forward strand.
GTTGAAACAACAGTATGGAGTAGGTATGACAGTATGGTATTATTATGACAGTATGGTGTTGATATAATAGTATGGTGTAGATGTGACAGTATTGTGCAGGTATGACAGTATGGCGTAGGTGTGATAGTATGGTGTAGCTATGACAGTATGGTGTAGACATGCCAGTATCGCGTAGATATTACAGTCTGTGACAGTAAGGTGTAGATATGACAGTATGTGGTAGATATGACAGTATGGTGTAGGTCTGACAGTATGTTATGTGACAATATGGTGTAGGTATTACAGTATCGTATAATTATGACAGTATGGTCAAGATATGAAAGTAGGTATGGTTTAGATGTGACAGTATGTTGTAGATGTGACAGTATGTTGTTGATATGACAGTATGGTGTTCATATGACTGTATGATGTAGATGTGACAGTATGTTGTTGATATGACAGTATGACGTAGGTATGACGGTATTGAGCAGATTTGACAGTATGGTGTTGATATGACAGTATGGTGTAAATGTGACAGTTTGGTGTTGATGTGACAGTATGGTGTAGGTTTGACATTATGGTGAAGATGTGACAGTGTGTTGTTGGTGTGACAGTATGGTGTTGATATGACAGTATAGGTAGATATGACAGTATGGTGTAGATGTGACAGTATGGTGTTGATTTGACAGAATAGTTTAGATGTGACAGTATAGGTGGATATAAAAGTATGGTGTAGGTGTGACAGTATGGTGTTGATGTGACAGTATGATGTATATGTGACAGTATGGTGTTGATGTGACAGTATTGTGTAGATGTGACAGAATGGTGTTGATGTGACAGTATTGTGTTGATGTGACAGTATCGTGTAGATGTAACAGTATGGTGATGATGAGACAGTATGGTGTTGATGTGACAGTATTGTGTAGATGTGACAGTATGGTGTTGATGTGACAGTATTGTGTTGATGTGACAGTATCGTGTAGATGTGACAGTATGGTGTTGATATGAAAGAATGGTGTTGATGTGACAGTATGATGTAGATGTGACAGTATGGTGTTGATGTGACAGTATTGTGTTGATGTGACAGTATCGTGTAGGTATGACGGTGTGGTGTAGATGTGACGGTATGGTGTAGATATGACAGTATGGTGTAGATGTGACATTATGGTGTAGATTTGACAGTAAGTTCTTGATATGACAGTATAGTGTATGTATGACAGTATTGTGTAGGTGTCACAGTATGGTGTAGGTATGACAGTTTGGAATAAATATTACAGTAGGTGTAGATTTGAAAGTAGGTTGTAGGTATGCCTGTATGGTTTAGATATGACAGTAAGATAGACTTCGTTTTAAGCACCGTTTGAAAGGTGTAAATATTTATTCCCAATTTAGATTATCAAAGTCGTTAAATATGTCCCTTACTGTGAACTTACATGTCGCCTAAATATAGGTAAATATCAGTGTCTATAATTCACAAGAAATTGCTATGATAGTTCGAAACTGTTTCATTCTGAATTCACCAATATGTTACAAACAAATGGTGTTATTTAAGTGCTCTACGACGGGTCGACAGATGGAGATCAATTATGTCGTGCTTTATATTCCAACGATTTCACAGCTAAAAATAGGTTTCCAGACAGAAAATCAATGTTTTACGCTGAACCAATGGCTATTTTCATTGCACATCTCGCTAATTCAAAGCAAACTAGAAACAATTTCATTATACTCACTTATTCTTTATCAGAATGCTTTTTATAAAATTGGATAGAATACTTTTTTTAAATGTCATTTTTAAATTGCCTGGTAATTTATAAACCAAAACAGTAATTTATTGTTGGATAATGGTATACAAGGAAATGAAAATGCTCATACCCTAGCATAAGAATCTCTTGAACTCCCGATGTTAATGTTAAGTTACCAAATATTGATTACAAACCAGCAATACATAAATCAATTAAATCAGCATGGTTTGCAATTTGAAATAACGCAACTCTTAACAAATTACATAAAATAAAACCAACTATTGGAACATATATTTGTGATAAATATTTTACAGTTGAGTGATGTTATAGCTATTCCAAATAGTGCCATCCTATACGCAAACTAATATTTTTAATGAGATAAAATACATATTTGACAATCTGATGTATAATTCTTTATTGATTTAACACCATCATGTGTTAAAGGCGCGATATGATCTGTCTGTATTGAGTTGCCGTAAAACCTTACTCAACAAAGAAACTTATATTTTATCAAAGCTTACTGACCATATTTGATCAAAGTATGTGTTATCAAGATTTGTTTACGTCGATTAACCTTTACAAAATGATTCAGTAGGGTCTGAAAAAATCGAATATAGCGTTTGTTGTTGAGAAGGGGAAGGGCATAAACATTTATCACCTTTAATCACAGTTGTAAGCTGCTTGAGTGATGTAGTGCCGGTAACATTACCACATTTTCAATTACGATTTCATCAAAAATAACAATATGAGAAAATTAAACTGATACACGATATAACAATTTTATCTAAAGACCTTTTTTAATGAAGATACGAGCCATAAAGCCAAATTTAGTGAATTGATTCATAACATTTGACGATGGTATTTGATTGCACATATACATTATTTCTTTCATTGCCCTGTAAACAAACGAAACCGAAACTATTAAATCATTGAAACTGCACTGTCCCCTTGCGGTTCTACGTGGGTTCTTAAAAAAACAACTCAACCCCTTTTGCGCCTTCCAACGTCACAGTTCAGCGGGATTTTGTAGCGTGTCTTACCGACTGGGATCATTCTTTTTCTTACGGTTACGCTTCTTTAACCTATGGAATCCGCGGGGCCTGAGCGAAATAGCAACTTGAAAACGTCGGTATCAAAAAATTTGAAACTTCGAATATTGGACGCCTGATTATTAACTCGGAACGGTTTGTTTTTTGTTCAGCCAATCATTGTCATTATTGAGAACAGTCTACAATACATGTATACTGATTTGGCTTTATTGAAAAAGCTTTTTGTTGAGAATTTGTTTTGCTTTAACCATACCTAGAGATCGTGAGTTAAGCGAAAAGACATAAAAAGATTAACGAAGATTTCGATGGGAAACTGTATTTCCTAGAAAACTGTCGACAGTGACTCGAAATCTTAGTGCCTTTTTTGTCTGTTTTGATGGGATCAGAACTCTTCCATTCAAAATTCCATTCCATTTTTTTAGCATACATTATCCTTTAAGTTTCGCTGAATGAGGGAAAGCTATAAGAAGCCTCCCAATGACGCCTAGACACTAGCGAATGGTTCTAGAACATTCCAAACGGACAGAATGGCTGGCTGTGTTGAATATTGGGCAACATTCTGCGTCAAAATGTCAATTCTTCAAAAATGTTATGCTGAAGTTGGTTTTCGATTCCCCTCATGCAACGAATTGTCCTTAATTTGCAGAATTGTTAAATCACACATGTAGTAAACCCAGATCGTCGCAAAGTGACACCTTAAAACCCCGATGCTGCCAAAGTCGCTAAAGTGGAACATAAGCGAGCAGGATGTAAAGGAGCTCGGTATGTCACCTTGTGAAAACCTACTGTCAACACGTTTACATGTTTTCTACACAATAACGTTTTTATATGGAATAGAATATTTCCATACGGAAACATAACGATATAAATGACAGAATGTTTTTATTTCGACCAAATATACAAATAATGTTCTTTGTTTACGCTTTCAAACGTAAATTAGAACTTTTAAATGCGAAAGTAGCACATTATTTATGTTATCACAATTGATAGCAGATGGACATTGAAAAAGGTATTAACTCTGTAAATCAATAGACGAAAGTGCTCCTTGAGAAGAACCTTATAAATTCGCGCTTAGACAGGAACGCGGAAATTACACTTCCATGAAATTTAGAGATTCAACAGTATTTAAGAACAGATGTATATCGTATACATTACATGCTTCTTTGAGGTGTCATTAAAATCAAAATGTGATTTCATGGAAATTAAAGTTTTTTAAGTTCATTGTCATTGCTGTACCATGTTAAAAAATTTAACAAGATATGTTTGCCGTCAAAGACATACTACTCAGAACAACAAAATTAAAAGAAATATTCGTTTTGCAAATATACGCATACTTGTAGGAAGAAATCAATTTAAAAAGATTAGTAATACAAGATTTGAGTTCATTTGAAAAGCTGTTATTAATTATTAATTTGGCTCTTTAAAAAGTGTGTTTGCCTACAATTCTATGGTAACCCGCTCGCGGGCAATGAATTCTCAATTCTTCTGAGCATTCCCTGTTTGCGCATTACTTCTTTATAAACAATTGGGCGATAAACGTCAAAGCGTGTATTAAAAATGGAAATAAATAATGCCAAAAAAATGCTAGCAGATTTTTCGTCAGGGATATTTTTGTCGGTTTTTACAAGAAAGTCAATATTGGCTGAAATGAGTTATTGTTACTTTATGGACTCAAAGTTCAAAATTTTCTTTTGAAACGAGAGATATCAACACATTTCTTCAAATGCACAGATTCGGCATCTCAAAGAATTAACACGTTGACACTTATATTAAAGACCTCAACAAGAAATTTGCAGAACAGGAAGAAGTGAATACTAGAATAGCAGATTATGTCTTCAAGAACGAAACCGAAAGGAGCAGAATTAGTTATGAGGTAAAATAAATAACGATGAAGCAATAATATCATAATTAGCGGAAAACCGCATATCAAAGAGCGTATAGTAGGCTGAAAACGATTCAAGCGATTCGAAACAACTGAAAAAAAACTATCAATTATGGTGGAAACATGTAAAAGAAAACTTTGCTGCCAGATAGCCGCCAGCAAATTCGATATGGCCTATCGTTTAAAGAAAAAAAAAACAGAATGAAAGAAGGACATTGTTGTGGACTCGTAATGGGGATATTTTCTTCAGAAATGCACAGGAATACGTTACACGCGTCGTTTTTAAGAACCATCATACATGGTTAGACCTGTCATGGCCTAACCGACCTGCGAAATAAAGGCGATCAGTGTCGTAACCTGTATCACTGGAAAGTATACACTAATGAGCAAAGTGGTTTACGCAGTCAACATTATTATTTTGAATAAAGATGAAATGCTAAAAATGTTCAAATAAATAAGAAGTAATAAAGTTGGTAATAACAAATATTGATCATTACATAAATAGTGTTTTCCATAATGTATATCATATACCATATATGCGTTACATTAAGTATATTTACTTTGTATATGGATAAATGCAAGACATATACAGTAAATGGATACATTTTATAGTACAACACACGAAAATTAATAGTTCGTATATATGCCAATATAATGTTTTTAAGTAATATATTATATCGTTTGGAGTTCATTTAGTTTCGAAATTGCTGTATATGTTGTATCGAATAGGAACAGCATATTAAATGACTGTGTTAATCATCTGATAGAAATCCTTCGTAGTGGCCATATATATGTGCAACGCATTATATAAACCTTCGCTTGATTTTACCATCAGGAGGCGTTTTTTGTCCCGACGACTACTGTCGCCACTCGGACGGATGTTCCCGTACTATGGCCCTCAATGTCACGTGGAAAGACGCCAGAATGAGTTATTTGTAACTTAAAATCGATTTTATCTTAGTTCAGAACAAAAGTTTGTGCATCATATGCATTAAGTTTAAAGTTTAATAAAAAAACATTTGTGTTAATGACTCGAGCTAAACAATGGATTTCGTATGACGTTTATTCAAGTATACAGTGGTACGACGGGTATTACGGCGTGTATCGTAACTTTAATGAAATGACAAATGTATTTTTAGAATGAGTGTCACAATTTCAGATTAAATGCATCTGTTATTATCGTGTCCCTTTTTTATTTAGTCCTACTGCGTGGTGTTGGGTGAAGCTCTCCTCCCCTCTTCTTCCAGTCCATGGCAGCTGCGGCAGAGGGCGCTCTACGCAGAATAAAGGGTATGATGGGAACATTAACCGAAACAAACCATGATCGCAATCATAAAACGGTCAGAAGTCGATATAATTATTAACAGATCAAGCATTAGAACAATTATTGTCCATAAAAATGGCCATTAGAGAAATCGTTGTCAACATCCGCAGGTCGTATATTAAAGACATTTAATCAATTGTTTCAACAATCTAGAATGATACAAACACAAATTGAAAAGGTGTATGCAAAGAAATCGTATTTGAATGATGCCGTATAATGCTGGATTAAAAAGGCGTTCCACTGTTGTTAAGCTATTTAAATCAATTATAAATTACATAACCTTTTTCTGAATATATATCAAACCCCGGATACTATGCAATGGACCTTCTTCAAATCGGAGACAATACTTTCCTCTCTTGGAATGTACCATCTTCCCGGACAAGTTCTGAAACAAGATTACAGATCTGCTGATCCCAAGGACAGGATGAGCGACAAGAAGGTGCTCAACTTCACGAATTGGGACTTTAAAGAAGGGATTTCGGAACTAAGTGTACTTGTCCAATTATCTAGCCTATACATGGATGTCCGCTTGCAGTGTGGAGACGATGAACGTTCTCTTCTATCATGACGGGTAAGCAATGAATGTAAGTTGTCAATCTGACAATGCTTCTCAATGGTTTAAAGAATAGTATCTAAATTAAATTAAATTAAATACAAAAGGATCAGCGGAATCAATTAAATACTTCAAACACTTCATATTTATAACCTTACTGATATTTATAATGAACAGGAGTTATGGATAACTATATTTAGAAATAGTGACAATGATACATGTTTTTCCAATTCTCATGTTGATGTTTTGAAGAATTTAAAACAGGTTCTGTTCTTCAATGTGAATAACAAGAAGCTTAATATGTATCATTTGTGTATTTCTATCGAATTTCTTTACGTGCGTAGCGTAATCAACACTATCTGCAACACAAGAAATACGTTTTGTGAAATTCTATAGTATATTGAAGATTTTGAAAAGTTTTTAGACCGATCGGCGTAGTCCTTTTGGATTCGACATAACAACAAATTAATTAATTACAATACCGTTGCTTTAAAAAGATATTCTTATTTATATGTTAATTTCATTCGTGTTTATTTAAAGCGGGTATATAGGACTGAGTGTAAAATAATGTGTAGTGTTTGTCTTTCTCGTTACATGTACTAAATCTATTTCAATTAATATTCGGAGCAAGAAGTATTATCAGGATGCTAAGTTTTGTCTACAAAAGATAGTCTTTTATTAAGGCAATTAACAAATTGCATTTACCATGATGGAAAACACAACTTAATACAACAATTAATTTTAAACCGATTAACGCTGGGGTCAACGCCATGAAACGGTCAATGCATAGCGTTTGAGCTTTAGACCCTTAAAAAGACCGCCGGACCTTACACCACGTGTCAGAGTTAACGTTTACACTACATCATTGTCATGCGTATTAAAAACACTAAAAGGAAATAAAAGTTCGATTCAAGTACACTTTAATTGCCAAACTGGTATTGGTAGTACTCTTTGGATAAAGAGTACTTTTCAACTATCAAAGCCGGCTGTTTAAGACCACATATAATAAAGCTAAAAAATGTTAAAAAGCCTAGAAAAACAGTGTATGACCCGATTTTTGGTGTTAACATTTTGTCCACCGTTCGTGTGTAGTCAATACATACTTTGTCAACTCTCTAGAGGCCACTTTTGTAATCTTAAGGTGATTTTCGTAAATATGAATACATATCGAGAAATATATTGTTTAATGTGTACAGAACCTTGATGTAAATATATCTTTGTTCCAGTTCTGTATACGTCATTACTGACATTAGATGGGAAGAGGACAACGACAACGAGCGAGGCATGGTATCGTAATGCGCATGGTGGGTTAGAGGGTTAGGGTAAGGGGAAGGGGTAGGGGTAGGGTTAGGGTCGGGTTTGGGTATAGGGTTAGCCTTAACCCTAACCTTAACCCTAACCTTAACCCTAACCCGATCCCTAACCTTAACCCTAACCCTAACCATTAACCAGGGTTATCACCCCTATACCATGCCTCGATCGTTGTCGTTGTCGTTGTCCTCTTCTCACATTAGATGGCGGTGAAAGTTGTCTTACTACTTATTTACTATTTTCACCAAACTCAGCCAAATTGCATCTTATGTCATATATATCAAAGTTCAAGAGACAACGCATCAGGACTCTCAAGGTTTAAGTCTGTTATCAGACATTAATGGGAATCACTCTGGCCGAAACCGACGGATCAAACATAAATTCAACGAAGATTTACAGCTAAGGTATTTTATGATGGTCATATTTTTAAATTCAATATTAAGTGTTAAATGGTAGTTTGACGTATAACTTTATTTTTACTATTTACTGTTTTGAGCTTTTTTACTATGATGAACAGTTACATGACATGCATCAAAACTTTATTTAAAATTATTTCGCGATGTAAAAAAATGGCATTAGTAGGTCTTCGTCGGACCATCCATGATGCATGTTGTAGACCCGCGTGGCACCAGCCAAGTATCGCTCATCAGTAGTCGTCATCATCATCATCGTCCTTATTTTTCCAACCCCAACCCTGCCTGTTGTAGACCCTCGTGGTACTAGCCAAGTATTGCTCTGGGATTGGTGGCAGTCTGAAAAAAAGAAATACAAAAATGCCTAGTAGATAATACTAAAACACACATGTTTCGTCATGGCATGATTCAAGTTTTGATAAAAAATGGAACAAATAGTATTATAAGTAATAATCGACATGTTATGTGATAAAGTGAATATCGGGTACAAAGTTCACTTAAGCATTATCCTTTTCTATTAATATTGTTTTGAACAGTCATTTCTCGAAACAAAAATGTGTTTAATTGGTTACTCGGCATGATAGCAGAGAAAGTTGATCTCCACCATACACGAAGCAGCAACCCATCTGTAGTCCAGGGACTCTGAAATGTACGCGCAGTTCCGGGCGCCCTCCTCCGAGGTAACAGTATCGAAAGTGGTGTTCCAATTCGTGAAGTTGAGAGCCTTCTTGTCGCTCATCCTCTTCCAGTCCTTGGGGTTCAACAGATCCGTGATGTCCAGCCAAAACATGCCCGGGAAGATTGTGCCTGGAAAAAGAGTGCCATGCATGAGAAAAATGCCACAAGAGTTTGGGAAATCAATCAAAATGAATGACATATTTGCATGCAAGATAAATATAGCGCCTTTCGGAAAACTGGACGTAAAACTTTAATCATGTCCCATGCAAATCACGCACATTGATAACAAAGTCCAAAAACCTTTGCCGATAATTGACTGACTTTTATCATTAATGTATGTACGTACCAAACATACCTTTTATTCTACGAAGAGCGCCCTCTGCCGCAGCTGCCATGGACTGGGACACAGGGGACATGAGATGCCCACCCAACACCTCGCAGTATGACTGTGTAGTAATGATAATAAACGTTGTCAGAATTATTCTACCCCAATAATCATATAAATTTGATTACTTGGTTATTTTTGTAAGCATAAAATAAAAACACAACGTATTTAAACGTTTGTAACACGTAATGTAGAAGTATTTTTATAAAGGCTATATAGTCTATATGCTGCTGATATAAACCAAAGATGACAATAGCAACGGACGGTAGGCTGCAAAATGTTTCAAGTTTTTGGAGGCGACATAACCCCGAAAAAAATCCAAGCACGTTGAAAGGGCATTAGTTGTAATGCAATGTTAAATTAATTTCACTGACAACTATGCCGCTTTAAAAATGTATTGAATTCACATTTATGTTCGCGGCGCTCGCTCTGCGGAGTCCATAACCAGATAACGCGAAGAAAAATCTACGATAATCAATCAAGAAATGTTATTTTTTACCGATTTCAGTTTGGTGTTTTTCGTTTCAGATAGCTTTTTCCGTAAAAAACGGTTTCTGCAACATTTATACTTTCGAAAGCATTTTGAACAAAACGATTGAACTGATGAGATAACAAATTCGCTATTCAAGCTCTGTTTCGCTAACACTTACCACCGCTTATCCCTTTATTGCCCCCAATTAACAATCCGATTCTACTTCTCGTGTGTACCAGTGTTGTTTATGACACCTTATCAGCGATTTATCGGCTAATTATTGATTTTATCAGGCATGCACACTATAGTGGTCTTCAAGATAGTGGTCGTTTATTGCTATCGATAGTTGTATTATAATGAAATAAATGTTGAAAATGTGTTTGTTGTTGTCTTTGTTTGAAACGGTTTACAAAACAATTGATTTGTAAAATTAACTCTACGTCATTAATGAGTCTTTTACATTCAATGTTTAGTTCCAAAATAGTGGGATAATCCGAATGTGCAATATACCAAAATCGCAACAAACAGTCCAATAAGTGATACCCATCCTGTCTAGTGTAATTGGGTGTAATTGTAATAAAAACAACAAGGTGCTATGCATGGCAGTTTGACCCTACTCCAATGAAGCTAAAAACAACAAGGTGCTATGCATGACAGTTTGACCCTACTCCAATTAAGCCGCGACAATTGACAAGTAACAAACTGCGCATGGATACATGCTTAAAAAACACCGCAACAAACAGTAAAAGTGGTAAGCTGATGTAACTGTTCGGTAGATAGTTTACTGTAACCCGTACTTTCAGTGTACTGGATAGCCTCCCCTGCGTTAATGTTTGCCATTGAAAGTAATATAATGAGTATTGTTGTCGTAATGTTCCAGATTGTGTACTCTAAAAAGATGAATATTATCTTCGTTGTTTGCTATTGTCTTATTTGATAAAACTGTTATTGTTATGTTTTAGATTTCATGCTTCATATCAGATGTTTTATGTCTTGAATAAAAGTATCAAGAGTTTTTGTTAGTACTATACTGACTAGTCCAAATAATTAGACATAAGCTACCCCGCTTACGTCTAAACGGCTACCGTCGTTTTCCTGTAGCAAATCGATTTCAACTTAAACTTCAGTTTTTCTCGTTAAATCTTTGCTAATGCATAAAATTATCATTAATTAGACATAAATATGAGCGATTACCTCTTAAATGTGTAAAAATTGTGCTTTTAAACCACTTATGTACATTTTAAAAAATAAACATACACAACACACGAAGTGTGTTTGTCGTTTATAGAATTACATTGAATTATCTTGAACGAAATTATTTTTTGAATAGGTTACACAAAACCAATTGTTGTTGTACAACAAACCACATCACTTTTTAGCTTTCTGTACTTTTTAATTAAATGAAACCTATATGTGTGTGTTTAAACTACCAGTTGTATCACGGAGTGTATATTGATAGGAGATGATTCGAGTATTTGACCCTTACTGTAGTAAATTCAATCTTATGCAAAAACTATTCATCCGATTTTATTGGTTTATACGTTATCTTGTTGCTTATTAATTCCTCTTTAAAAAAATATACGTTTTAGTATACTCCCGTTGTTATTATTGGATTTATAGCGAGATAAACACAAGAAATACACATTTTATGTTTTACCACCGCGCGTTTTACCGTGTTGTGGCTATCGATCTTGTACAATTAGCGTACAGCGAAGCGCCGAGGTTATACATTTTGATGTACCCACTCACGTCTTTTGTTGAATTATAGTTTCATTTCTCGGCCGATTTTGACAAATTATATATAATTAGAAAGCTTACGTTACGCAGTAAACAGATATATAAACATATATTAAGTTTTTCTTCTGATTTCGACAGCCAGGCGAGTTATAACTTTAACTTTTGCAAATATCATACCGTATTGGAGTTTTAGAATCTAGATTTACGGTTGACATGTTCGTACTTAATACCAATTTGTAGCGTTTATATTTGGAGTTCAGTTTTAAAAATTACATCTTGCTTAGGAGAATAGAATTCTGTATACGATAGAAAAAAATTGTTTAAAAACGAAAGTAATTAAGGAATGAAGGCGGAAGAAAGTAGCGCGCGTTCCTAACGCACTGAACTGATGCTACGGTCTTGGCGATTATGCTTCTGTTTAGAAACCGGCCATTGAATTTCCTTTGCCACGATTATTATATTTTTTATGGAATATATTGTGGTATTTTGTTCACGAAACATATCAATAAAGCTTATTATAAATAAATCTTAATAAATTAACGATTTCAGCTCTTGTTTATAACACAGAAAGGGTGATAAATTTATGATGAAACAGCGTATAAAGCGGATCCTCTCGATTTTATTCGGCTTTGCATGCATACTTGAAATAAAATGGGTGTCAAAAACATTCATCGTTTGCTGTTAATTATCAACGAGGGAATTATGCATAATTATATGAAATGTTATTTACCTTAAATTATCAATTTATTAAAGATTCTTGAAAATCACGGTCGGTGTTACGCGGGTCATTTCGTATTTTGACATTAGGGCATCATGTCCAACTATTCAAAATCAGATTTTTTCACTGGGACGATGACGGCTTAGATTTAGACAGGCAGACAGATAGTTTATTCAGACTTATACAACAGTACATCGTCTTCAACTCAAATATATAAATTATTTTTAGACGAATTGTAAGGTGATTACACATATAGCAGTGATGATTCTGAGAATGTTGCCATGTTTCTTATCCGTGTAATCTAGAGTCCGTGGTTTGAGCATTTTTATCGCGGTGTTCAATAAAAGATATCTCAATAATCTTGTTTATTGATAGATCTGTAGTTTTATTGCCCTGTGTTCAGCACAAACCAATTATCTCTTTATGATCAGATACTGTGCCGACCAATACTAAATAACACTATGGTGTCATACGCCACAGCAGGGACCTATACTTGTGATCATGGAGTCTTAGTGCAAGACTTAAAAAAGGATGTTGTTTCGCTTGCGGTTTTTAAAGCCAAAACGGGGCTTCCCAGCTGGCACTGCTGCTGATCTGATCTGAATCTGAATACCTCAACTTATTCAGACCTTATTCTTAACCGTTGCGCGTTTTACGATATCGGATTTTAGGCGGGAATACAACTCAGTGAAACTATTCAATTTCTTATACAACATTAAGCATATTAACAGTTATTGAAATTAACAATATCAGCGACATCTTTTTAAAGACTAAACACCTTTTCAAGTATCGAATTTAACATGTCAATAAAATATTTTAATACCAAAAAAGGTTTCATTTAATATTGTTCACATTAAACCTTTAAATGAAAGTGTCGCTTTAACTATTTTCCGTGTCTTATTAAGCCGCGAATCGTTTGCTAAAAACAGTTAACAAAAAGGGCTACACCTTCTAATTCTTAATGAAATACAAAAATAAGTATAACATAATTATTAACGTCCATAAACACACACGGCAAGATCAAAGTTTTAATGGAAAACTAATATGACATTCCACTTAAATTATTATTTTCGTCTAAATCGAATACTATATATAGAGAAACAATGTATTTATAACCGACCAATGAGGTAACATTATGCAACTTTCAATTTACACAGTGCTATATGGCAACAATATGGAATTTGAACAGTGGTAGTGTTTTAAGGTCTGGACTATCATTACTTGTAAGTTTGTATAAACATTTTTCTAATGCAATAAGTAAAATAATGTATATATTTTATGTTTAATAATTTATTGCATGATTATTCTGTGCTGTTATATGCATTTGATGCCGTTAAAGCTTCCGACATGAATTCATGTCGGAACGATGCTATTGCAAAATAACGTTAAACGATATGAGGTCGATGTAAATCGACCTCATATTTATAGGAGTACATACTGACTACAGTAAAGGTGGAATAATAGTTCGTTTTAGGTGTCCTGCCTTTTGGTCAAATGTCCCGACAATTTTTTATGGAATGTCCCGCTTTGGACCTAAAAAATTCTGGCATGTATGGATAACATTATTTATGTGGATAATCTTTATGAAATACCCAAATTGTCAGTCAATATGGAAATATTCATCGCAATATTTATTTATGCATGCTGATACGCAATAACACTTATTTCAGTGTCATTGATTTAACAAATTGAAATACGTGCACGAAAACAAAACAGTGATTCATCATATGGTGTATGTGCGAACTAGGTAATTATTAATGTCTTTACCCTGGCATCTATCCATGTGACATTAAGGCCCACTGCATGGTAATATCCGTCTGCGTGGCGACAGAAACCGTCAGGACACACAGCACCACCTGTCGGTTGTTATAATAAAATGTCACACTATAATACGATATGAAACATAAAGTGGCCAATACTGAAGTAGGAGATATGATCGTTGCCACCATTCAACCGACCTTTATTTTGCCCAATGACCTATACAACTCATGGTATTACATACGACAACAAATACAATAACCTAAAAACTTAGCTGTTGTCACACAACTGGTGTTTGGTTTGGTAATTGAACAAACAAGGATTGTACACCAATTTAAGAGCTTACAGTAAAATCAACGCTCCACATTGTATCAAAACAGGCACTTATAAAGAATTAAGCATTTAATTAATTCATAATGTTAACCTTATATGTTTGTTGTGTTTTCATACGCCCTCGCACTGTACATTCCGGCATGTTGATATTGTCAATAAATTTATCGGCATTTGCATCAAAACCTTATATTTGACTTAGTCTGGATTCCAACACCTTACCTTTTGCGACAAGAATCCAGTAAAAGACCAGAATAAATGTCCCGTCTATAGTCATTATGCTTGGCTCCACTCTCGGGATTACTACTACGAACAACACAGAAAGGTACTAAGGCAGTCGCAGTTCTCACCAATCATGTTCTGTATAAGAGTCTTTCGTGCGGAATCTGTTTGGGGTTTTGGGTTGGCAGATTGTTAAATTATAGGCGCTGTTACGTTTCAAATAAGTTGTCGTTTCAACATGGGATTAGTTTAAACTTTATTTCAAGCAAATATTGCATGTAAGCATGTACCCTGTAAATATCATTCGAATTATTCATATACCAAAATTAAATGTGCTTTTGATTGGAAAAAAGGTCGATGTGACACTCAGATAAATTCTTCTCCGTTTGTTTGGAGTTGCGACTGTAATCATTGTGGTCAGAAGTCAAACTGAAAGTGTTTAGATTACATGTGAAAAGGGTAGGAGTAGACACTATCTAAGAGAAATAAAAAAATAAAAAAAAACAATATAGGCTTGTATTCATGTTTATTCAATGGTGTTCGATTACATTATTCAAATTTGAGTGATTCAACGACTTCCCCTAATGTAACTGTAAAATTGATATCGATTATACAGATTAGGTAGGGTATCTAGAATTTTAATAGCTCACCATATTTGAAAAGCTTATGTGCGCGCACAATGTTAAGTAATTCCAACTTCACTATGCGGAACTATTTCTATAAGTAAAATTATGTGTACTTGCCGTATTTGCCATTTAAGATAACATATATGTCTGACCGTTCGTATATAAGACTGTAAAGCCGCGTTTCTAACTGCCTCTTTAACTGGTGTATTTATCTTATTTCTAGTGCAATGCAAGCATACATATGCCTTCAAATCTGAATTAGTTAAATTGGTTCACTCAAGATATGCGAATTCTTGGTTATCGCTTGTGCCTTTTCCCACGGCTGACCGAAATAAAACGCACTTTCGAAAACAACTTGACATTATGATAAAACTATTGCATTACACGTACACAATTAAGACGTAATATAACAACAGATATATTACCAATAGAGACACTCTTCCAAAGTATCGGTTGATATCAATCGTCATGCCATCGACAGGTTTTAATCCCACGATGTATTATTTTGAAAGTATGCGTCAATTCACCAGCTTTACACAGTAAAACATGTCATTATGTATTGTATTGCATTGTGAAAACAATGGGTTACTTGCTATGAGCATTGTCATATCAAAGTTCCAATATAATCCGGTAGATTATGCCGTACCTTAAATGTCCTGCAATCATCATCAGGTTACTTTGACGCTCTTTAAACAAGAGGAGAATTATTGTTATACAAGTATAAAGTGCGAATATTTTTGCGCCTGATTGTTCGACGACATTCGGGTGAATGTGTTTCCTCTACTTCAGACAGTATTGCTACTAGAAAGACAATACTTAATACGAACAGTTGGCAGTTTGGTCGAACGTGACTAAAGCGGTCTAACGGGATACAAACTTTAACCAGCATGCGATCTTGCTCCCCTTGATATTTAGTTTCACTCTTAACCGGAGTTATGGTTTTTAGTAGCAAACGCATTTTAGCTTGTGTCGCGCATCACTCAAACGTGTATTGATGCGTTAGTAATAAAACCTTTAAAGCATTTACAACTATTTTATTTTGCTGAGGTAACACGGACACGTGTCTAAATTTGAAAAGAAACACTGACAAACTAAATACAACTG
The DNA here is from genome assembly GCF_020536995.1 of Dreissena polymorpha. Lineage (NCBI taxonomy): Eukaryota > Metazoa > Mollusca > Bivalvia > Myida > Dreissenidae > Dreissena > Dreissena polymorpha. Next base: position 121,227,501 of record NC_068357.1, read on the forward strand.
TTCACTGGGTCAATGCGTTCTTTAGCGGTGTTCGGATACCCGGAATCAAACGTATGCCAGCCTTTTTCATTTCAAATTTGAAATTGACATAAACTGTTTATCTGTCTGTTTAAGCACTATAAAGATTGTAAGAACAAATATAATTTTTTTAACTCCGGATTCTTTTTCAGGAGAGGAACATTGTCTATTGCTTTACTAAACCGCTGTTCTACAAATCCGTAGATCGCAGGTTGGAATTTCGACCCGTCAATTTAAATTGTGTGACCATTTGTCCTTAATTCATAATTTTAGTTATTTACTTCCATTTTCCTTTTATCACGCGGATATTGTCTCTTACTGGCATAGGTATGTGATATTGTACTGGCTGTCAAACCAGCTTTTCCATGAACAATGTGTGAGCAAAATAACTGACCTCCGTAGAATGACTGAAATACTGTTGGGAACTACGCGTCATCCTAACAAAACCTAAACAAACAAACGTTTTCGAGAACATAATATAGTTAACTATCATTATTATTTATAGTTTAGCGTTCGAACTTTTCAATACTTGATATATATTTTAACAGATAGTGATCACAATCAACTCACTCGTCTAATTTTTAAACGGACATAATAGGATCTGGTGAACAGGTTGTTTGTTTAGAATTCTGTGGTAAATAAGTACGCAAAAATAGCAGAAGACATGTCAAGATAAGACTTATTGTCTGGGTTGAAAACGTTGTTGCGCTGTTCTAGTTGTAAGACGTTCTATGTTTGCGCTTTGTATTAAAGGCGCTTGGACATCAGTAGCATTATTTAATTAAGCATATGATCATATGCGGTACATTGGGATGTTGAAGAAATTATGAATCTGATTTGTAACGAATACCGAAAACGTTAAAACATGTGATCGGTTTTGTGCGGTGACCCCAGCTTTATTCTACTATGTGTCTATGTTGTTTCGTATTGTTTTTGCAATTGGTTACTTGTCATAAATATAGGAACACGAACGAGTGCATAATAGGAATGCAATACTGCTGGAGCAACTGGAGTTTAACTTCTTTATATTGATGACAATACTAGTGCTTTGTATCTCTTAAAACTTCATACAAGAAGTCCATATTGTATGTACCAACATCCCACTAACAAGGACACCTAACAAGTTTAGATTAGGTTTGGAATATTAACATGAAACACTTTAAATCAGAATGTGTGATGTTGTAATAATATTCACAAACCTCGCTCGTAATTGACCACACAGCTTTTAGGATAATACTCAAAGTAGTTCCTTCCCAACTAATCGTTACAAACGGTTTACTATTTCTATTATCGCTATAAATAATAACCATATACGAAATGATATGGTGCATATGTTTTTCAACCGGGATATATTTAGCTTGTGTAAATATAATTAATATATGTTTTTTTGAGTGTATGATAAGTCTCTTGATAATTTTCATTTTGCCAAACTGTGAACACGTCCCTTTAACCTCTAAGATTTCTAAGTTTGCAGAAATGAGCAGAGAGCAAAGAAGCACGGATGCGTATCGAATCAAATTAGAGACCGAGGAATGCACGGGCTTAATACCCCTAGCTTCAGTTGCCTCGCATGCGTCGCGGAGACATGATGACGACGTCGCAGGGTTTGTTCGTGACAGTTTGCTGGATTTTGATGAAAAACGGTAATAAAAATATGCTATACTATACTGTTTTATGCAGATTTTAAATTGGGTTTGCTTTTTAAATAATCTACATTAATGAATATGCTGAAAAATATTAACAAATATGCGATGTCCTTGTAAATATGTATGCTTGTTATGATTGGGAATATACAACAGTATGTTCAGCTATATATACTTGATATATGTGTGGAACACTGACCAAATGCATTTATTTCGAAAAACTTTACACTTAAGTGGTGTTACTGATAGTTTAAAAGCACTTACAAATGCTGTAAACAATAGCGCGTCATATCATTACCTAGACTGTTGTATAGTAAAACTTAATCAAAAAATTAGTTTTGGTTGCCTCCTTTTTCGGAACGCAAATTATAAATTAATGTAGTAATGTTGGCTCAAACGTTTTCTTCTTAATGTGCTGAAAAAGGGGATCTATTTTACAATTAACTAAAGAAGTTAAGAAATAATCAAACGGATGAAAACTGAATGCTGCTTAGTAAACATAGGTCAGATTATATGCTGTGTATATAAAACCAAACATTAGATTACGGTAGGGCACAAACAAGAGAACTCGAATTATCCGGATATAAGAATTCTAAAATTTAATGTTATGTTTGATGAATTAAATAAGCTTAGTTCCATAGAACCATAGAAATAGTCTTATTTCCTTCATCAAACATAACAAATTTCTAAAGAACAAATTAATAAAGCTATAAAGGAACTGAAGTCTAAAAAGGTTTTATAGCAAACCCTATGTACTATTATGTTTAATATACAACATGTTTATTGTAATAAATTAAGTGGAGACATCGAAGGTTTGCTAGGGAACAAACATGGATATCGCTTATCGCCGTGCCTATTTTCTATGTTTCTAAATGTTTTTGATAGAAAGTGGTATTAATTGTATACATGTAGATGAATACAAACTATTTTTGTGTTGTACGCAGATGACATTATTTTTGCACAAAAAACACGCAGAGGAATTGCAACATAATTTAAATGTATTTTTTTAATATTGTAAATGCTGCAAGGTAATAGTTAACACCGATAAAACAGATGTCATGATATGCAGAAAAAGGGTACAGTTGCCAAACAATATTTCTTTCCATGACGATCATATTTATAGTTAAACATTCAATACAATAGCTGACCAAGCTGTGAAAACGAATTTTAAGATGAGCAAATATCTTAGCAAATTGACCGACGTTACAATGAAACTTAGGCTTTATTTGATTGATAAACGCATATCATGTGTTCTTAATTACGGAAGCGAAGTTTGGGGTTTTGTCAATGGCGATGCTATAATACGCATTCAGTGCAATTTTGTATAAGTATGATGGGTATTTTAAGAAGCGCTCACAACGACGTTATATACGGCGAAATTGGGCTCCTAAACTGTCAAACAAGTAGATATTATGTTAAAATACATTTTGGGGTATAAATATTTTGCACTTATAGTAATAAATCCAATAAAATATAAAATACCTGGTATTTTCAAGATGTCGGTCACGATGATGTATTTCTTGGCTTTATTAATGGAAGATTTACAGAAGAATTTATCCCTAATAGGAACAGTCGATTAGTACACTCGATTATAGCTATTTTTATCAGAAATATGCAAAGTTTTAACTTCAACCATACTTAATAATATGTAATATTAGACAGAACATATAAATATAGCTTATATAGGTTACAATTATATACTCATAGCTTCAGAAAAGAAACTTGCAAAGCACGCCGTATCTAAATTTAAATTATAAAGAACTATACAGGTAATCACAAAGAGTATTCAAAGTGTGACCGTTCGAGTTATAATTTTATTATGCATTTCATGCATGCCATCTACCATATAGTTTTTGATGCGAACTTTGGTACTCTAATTAGGTTTTTGTGCGAATAGTTTTTGTTTTTATTAATCAACGAAACGTGTATTAACTATGACTACTCCTCTTAATTATTTTTTAAATTAAACATGTAAACACTGTAGTTAATTATTGATTGATACTATGTATGTATGTATTATTTATAATGTTTAGCAACCTCACAAACTCAATATTTAAGTACTGTTATATTTATATACATCGTTCTTATAATGTTGTTATCATATTATATGCACTTATATGTGTTAACATTGGTCTTAGCCTTCTGGAAAGGTGTCTTTTTATCTTGAATCGTATTACCATATGGCGTAATAACAACGTCATTTCGTTATATCTCGAACGGGAAACAATACATTGTTATTTTTTTAAATAGTAAATGACGACCCACAAAACATAACAGTTTGTTTATATGCCAAAATACTGCTTTTATTAGTAATATATTACATCCAAATGACTCTGTGCGGTTTTGCAATTGTTTATTCTGTTTTACGTCAGATAGGAATTGCAATAATTTCAATAATTAATGACTGTCTTAATCGTCGAATAGTGCAAGCTATCATATAATATTTCACTCGACATTTTATTATTACAACTACCAGGAGTCGCTGTGTGCCCAGATGGCTATTGTCGCCACTCGGACGGGTGTTACCGGACCGTGGCCCTCAATGTCACGTGGATAGACGCGAGAGTGAGTAATCTGTAAACTGCAGCATTTCTTAGTTCAGACAACAAGGAACTGCTTCATGTAGATTTTTTTGAAGTTTAAAACAAAAAATATATATGTTTTTATAGGAAATTCGCTTCATGTACATTTAGATTAAAGGTAAATACTATTAAATATTTATTTTGAAGACTCGACATGTGGATTCTTTTTGGCGTTTATTCAAGTATACAGTTGTACAACAGTATATCAACGACGGTCTTGCATCTTTCATGGTATGACACATTTTATTGTTAAAGTGAATTTCACAAATGCGTATTAAATGCATCCGTTCATTTCATATCATATTTCAGTCGTACTGTGAGGTGTTGGGTGGGCATCTCCTTTCCCCTGTATCCCAGTCCATGGCAGCTGCGGCAGAGGGCGCTCTGCGTAGAATGAAAGGTAAGTTGGTAACATACTTGCCGCAACAAACCTTTAACACGATTTTAATACATTCAGCGGTTGGATATAAATTGCCATTAATAAAGGATAAATTCAACACAACATTGTTTCATAACATAAATGTTTCTCAAGGTCCGCATGCCTTATATTTGCGACATGTTATCAAATGTGTATACAATATAGAATACTACGTACTCAACTTTACAAAAAAATGAAAATGTAATTGCAAAGGATTCCTATTTGAATTGTGCAGAATTATGCTGGATTGTATTGGCAGTTCAGGGTTGATAAGCTATTTTAGTCGCTGATAAATTGCATTACCTTTATCTGCAAAAATATCCCTCCGATATTTGGTCTTCTTCTTTGGAGATACAAATATCCTCTCTTGCCAGGTACCATCTTCCCAGGCAAGTTCTGGATTGACATCACTGATCTGTTGAACCCGAAGGACTGGAAGAGGATGAGCGACAAGAAGGCGCTCAACTTCACGAATTGGGATACCACTTCCGGTACTGGGACCTCGGAGGTTGGCGCCCGGAACTGTGTGTACATGTCCGAATCTCTGGACTACAAATGGGTGCCCGCTTCGTGTATTGAAACGATAAATTTCCTCTGCTACCATGCCGGGTAAGAAACGTAAGTACGTTTTTCTGCGATCACTAATTGCATTTTAAATAGATAATATTGACTGTCATGTTATTGTTTCTTCTTTGTATATGCTATACACATTTATACCACTTGTCCGAGCTTTACTGTATACGTTAAGCTATGTGAGTTTCAATATTTCGCAAAATTTTGAGGCATTTGGCGTTGAAATTTCAGACTGCCACCAACCACAGAACGCTACGTGTCTGGTACGACTCGGGTCTACAACAGGCGCCACGGATGGTCCAATGAAGACATCTACAAATATAGGGACATCAGTCAAGCAGATGTGGAGTGCTGAGGAATTCTACTGCAAATGTTTCTCCGTGAACTCTTATTAATTACTGCATTGTTGTGTTTTTTAGAGTTATATGCAACCATTACTCAGTTCTTTGTATTGTTGTATGCGTGTATGTATGTTTGACTTTTTCGAAGTTTATGTTTGGCTATTTAGTATGAACCGAATTTTGAAGTTGTTTAATGGTGTTCACTTAATTTGAAAGCATTGTTCGTGTGCAAGAAAGAATAGCCAATATATGAGGTGTGTCAGTACTTAGTGCATTACCTGTGTCAGTTACTGCATACTGCTATCTTGAATCATTAGATGAATGGCGTGAGAATATGAAAGGGCCGTTGAAGTAGTCTTGTAAAAACTTTGAAACGTATTGCGGTATATATTTCTCGTTTCATGAAAGATGCCAACATTATCTATTGTCAAAGACTTTTTGTCGAGATGTGTTTGTTTTGTAATACAGTTATTGATGTCCCTAAACATATTCAACGTTTGATAATAGATACATAACGTGCTGTCAGTGTTCGATAACCGCTATACATGTATATTGCTTTATAAATAATAAAATAATTATATATTATAGAAATATATGTTTTTGATTGTAAATTCATTTTTATTATAAAGTTTAAACGGAGACGAACTTACAACTTATTTTCATCCATTGGCCAGGCCACGTCATTAATTACTCACTAAAACATAACATACATAGAATAGTAAAATGTTCACATATAATATACTTATTCAATAGTGGTTCTAAACATAGAGACAAAGTTGCAATATCAATAACCAAGCTATTAAATAGTGACCCAGAAAAGAGTAGAGAACTTACGCTCTTGAATACACTGTATTCCTCCCAATTTAAACTTCATCAAACCATTTCGATATATGGTATACACAAACATCCGGTTTTCTTAGCATGCACTTAACACGGTTTACCTAGAAATGAATTTACTAAGGGAATATTTATTCTTTGTGTTTATTATTATATCCGTTTGCATCGGATTAGTAACCAGATAGATTATACTGAGATGTGGTACACCTTCATAAGAAGGAAGCTTCTATATGACAGCGATGTAAGTACATACGTGCCCAGCACACATTTTATTTGAGCCGTATTCTGTGAAAAGGGGGTTTAATGCATGTGCGTTAAGTGTCGACCCAGTTTAACCTTTGCAGTCCGCACAGGCTAATCAGTGGTGACACCTTCTGCTTTTATAATATGTTTCGTTCCAAGAAAGTCTCTTCTTAGCAAAAATCAACTTAAGGTGGAAAGTGTCGTCTCTGATTAGCCTGTGAGGACTTTAATTGAACGTGTGAATGTATACAGACTTTCATTACATTATACGTGACTGACATGCTTGACGATGAGTCAACCCGCTAATGCCGGTGTCTATTAGAAATAGAGATTACTATTATTATGCCGACAAACTCAAACTATTGTAGTTTGTTGGAGATAGTATACAATAACTTTTCATAATTACATTTTAATAATAATGATTGCATTTTCAAGCAACAAAACGGTGTTTTATACCAACTTTGAATCATCTTGGCCTTGAGTTTTAGAAGAAAGTACTTCACTTTTTAATCGTGTGTTGTACTTTTGATGTTGACGGATAGGATTTTAACAACTTTAAAAAGGGGTCCTCCAAGGATCTTTTCTATGAAGTGCCGTTAAAAACTACCAAATGGTATATAAAGAGATCACTTTGAGCTTTGCAGATACTGTAATGAGGACATATATTCGTTAAAACTGAGTATACAAACGCTTGAATTACTTACATCGTGCTTTTAGTATAGTAGAAGAGGAATATAGTTTTCTCCACACAGGAAGCGGCAACAAATGCACAGGCCAAAGTCCCGCAATTTTACATGCAGTTCCGGGAGCCCTTTTCCGAGGTACGAATGCCGGAAAAGGCATCCCAATTGGAGGGGTTGAGCACCTGCTTGTCCTCTTCCAATCATGATGTCCAGCCAGAATTTTACTGGGAAAATTTTGTCTGGCAAAACGTATTTTCTTCAATGTAAGGCGAAGGTAAAATTCAAAATGGGTGATGTAACTAGATTCAGCACATCGCTCTTCGAACCGTGTACTAATTAATGTCATTTATTGCGGGTTCTGCAACAGTTTCAGAAAAAATTGCAAACGGTATGAAACCACAATTCGTGGCATAGACAGATGCAAGGATATAAACGTCACGTGGATAGACCCTGGGGTGAGGACATACAATAGTACATTGTTCGTTCCTAAGATGTATGGTGAATGCGCTCCGTCTGTATTTTATTATGTTCTTTTTATAGGTGACACATATATTGAATGTGAACAATATGTCAAGTCATCAATAGCTCATGTTTGTTGTTTCCAGTTGTATTTGAGATAACTTATAACTAAATTATTATAGAATTGATTCAATGTATAAAAAGAAAACTTAAACTCAAACTTGAAATCAAACCAAACACACTTAATGACAAATGATTGGTTAAATGTACAATAAATCAACCTTACTTTCTTTCGGTTTTTATATTGATTATTAGTGTCATTTACAATATGTTCCATACGTCCGAGAGACTAACGTTCACTACAAATAAAATGTCAGAACAGGTCTTCTCCATCCATGTAGTAGTACAAAGTTTGGAAAATTAATACATATATAACGTTAATAAATACCAATTGAATAACAAGAAGTTGTTAATTCATTATTGTTACAGACTGCCCACCACTACGGTACGTTACGCTCGTTCCTAAAAGCGTTCCACTAATGGGATGGGACTGAGGTCCTTGTGGGTTTGTGTGGGGAGGATGGGGGTGGGGGCTGTGGCTCTCAATTGTGGGGAAGGAACCAAAGACAGCACGCTTTTGGATTCCGGTTTAACAGTTATGCATCCGATGATAGCTAAATAGTTTTAAAACTTTGCCCTGCTTACTCACTTAAGTTATGTTACACTGTAGCTTTGTGCCGGTTAAATAATAAACAAATAGGGTGTAATGAATAATGGTTGTAGTATTGAGACCTCTGGTATAGCGTGTGAATCAATGCGAGTCGGTATTTGTTTTTAAATCAATCAATGTTTACTTTTAGAATTGCACCAAACAGTATCGTACATTTTCGATTTAGTGAAAAAAAAAGCAAACAATGGTCACGAGGATCATTTGAATACACAATCCTTACAAAAACACCATATAACAGTCTCTATGTCTATTGAAAGGACATGTTATTTCTGGTTGAAGAGCGAGTAAAAATAATTTATATTATATATTTTCAAACTTACTTAAAAACATTATGACAAATAAATGACTTTTAATAAAACACACAACTAACGAATGTAGTAAGTGTGTTTATTTGTAACAATTATGTAACAGGTTATATAAGCAGCAAATAATATCAAAGGTATCGGATATGTGTAAAGTTAAAAAGAATTCCAACACACATTTTCATGCTTTGTGTATATTGTTTGAAATACATGCACTGCGCAATCCGCTGTTGTTCGTAATGTGTCAAGTGTATGCAAAGATTTAACATAAAGTAGACAAGCGAGTATAACAATTTCATAAGTTGTGCGTTTAAAACATCGATACGCCAACACATTTCATTATAACTGTGTTTCGAAAATTCACAAAGTGAACAATATTAGGCCTATACAAATGGATCAAGTAAAAAGATACAGGTCTCTTTTCATTACCATTGAAGGCTCGTTCTGGGTAAAACCGGGTTTAATGAATGAGCGTAAAATGTCAACCATGACTAGACAATGCAGTCCGCAATCGATATTTAGGCACGACATTTTTCGCTTTTGTGGAATTTTTTGTTTAAAGGAAATCTCTTCTAAACGAAAATCCAGTCTAGACGGAGAGTGTCGTCCCTGCTTTGCATCTGCGGACTTCGAAGCCAGGATTTCACAGAACGTGGTTCATTGTACAAGTGCATTATTCAACAAATATACAATAAATACACATAAAAAGAATACAGTAACAGTTTGTGTTTCTTGAAACAATTCTTTCTAAACATTATGAAGTCGTGTTGTTTTCATCACCGCGATCAGACTGCTGTTTCCCCCACGAGGACGAGCTCGATGATTGCGCCACAAGTGAGATCCTTCGGGAAATCTGTTTCGGGTCGCTCAGATCTTAAGGGAGCTGAATTAAATAAAGAAATCATTGTTATCACCTTTAAAACAGCTTAACATCCATGTAAGTGTTAATGTGATATAGTGGCATTAACGTCACAGCAAGCACGCGACTGTAACTAATCGTGCTGGTATGACTGGTTAATTTGAAAAACAAAGATGAAAAAATTATAAGAAAACAATATAGTACATGAAGTATAGCAAAACAAAATTGCGGTTTTAGAAAATAAAATGCTAACATAACGGAATGTTTCAGTAAACGTGATTATATAACATAAACATGATTTAAAGATTTATTTGTTCAGGCGCTTTTAAAAAAAAGTTAAATCCAAGCTTTTAACTCCGGATTTAATGAAATAAATACATGCAAAGATATTTTCAAAACCTGCAAAGAGCCTGGCAGATGCATGGTCTCTTTAGATTGAACTATATCAGAATATAATAGAAATGCACACAACGTGGTGTTAAACAAATTATTTTTGTTTTCAGATTATTCTCTCCGTCAGACAGGTTTCGTGGAGTCCTCACTGCTCAACAATGTCTGACCTAATGTCCACAAGCCCGTCCCCAGTCGTGTGTCCCTCCAGCAGCCTGGACAGCACTTCCGCCTCCGCCACTCTCAGCGAAACACCCACATTCTGTATTACAATTTATATAATAGTTTAACACCGTTTTGTATGACGTTGTGGTGTAGTGGAAATGGTGTCCGCCTAGCGATCGGGAGGTCACGGGTTCGATCCCTCTGTGGAAGCGTTCTTTAGATCTCTCCATAGACACCAAGGACTGGTTCTAGTCCCAGGAAACGGACTCGAGATCATTCCAAATAAGCCTTAGGATGATATCGAGCTTAAACACATAGGTTTAAAGTAACGTTGTGTATATTCATTAATCATAAACCAAGACTCTCCGTTCTATTATTCTAAGCATCACCTGACTTCTTACTCAACGAATGGTCAGTAACCTGGTATTCTCTATATGGGCTATGCTTGCGAAAAGGTGGTTTAATGCATGTGCGTAAAGTATCGTCCCAGATTAGCCTGTGCAGTCCGCACAGGCTATTCAGGAACGATACTTTCCGCTGTTATGATATCTTTCATTAAAGAAAGTCTCTTGTTTGCAAAAAAAAAATCCAGTTTTGGCGAAAAGTGTCGTCCCTCATACTGCACAGGCTAATCTGGGACGACACTTTACGCACATGCATTAAACCCCCTTTTCACAGAGTAAGGTTCATAAACTTGATTGGACGAGCCTATAAGCGGGTACAAATATATCGCAGTTCTATACGCACATTTGTTAAATAACTTTATAATATTTTAATAAAAAAAATACGATATTACTATTTTTATCGCCATGCAGAAGTCGCCGTACGTACTATCTGACTGTCGAATATGTTAACGTTTTTCACCCGCGTGCGTGCAAATCGTGTTTTCGTGCGTACACATTCCGTGTATGTAATATAAAGACAAGTAGTGAGATATATGAAATTTTCAGTTTTGTGAATCATATTTCACTCAGTGGTGGTTGTCGAAAATACAATCAGAACTTATATCATCACTTCAAAGGCAAAAATTCACATATGTCAAATCACTATGTTGTGCCACACCAATAATAATAATAATCACCATCATCATCTACACTCAACTTTCTTCTGTAAACAAAGGAAAAGATGCATTTTTACTTAAAATCCATGACCTCAGTACTTTTTAAATAAATATCTATTATATTAATACTTTGACGATTTAAAATCTTGAAAATTATAAAGCGTTGCAACGCGAAACGATTGAATAATTTGGAAAGTTCTGTTGTTGTCGTTATAGTTTGGGACACTACGAAGATTGATTATTTTAAGTATAAATTACATCATTCATTGTATCAGCACCGATGGCCGAGTGGTCTAAGCGATATACTTTTACTCAAGGGGTCAGTGTTTCGAACCAAGTTGAGGTTTACTTTTTTTCCTTCTTTATTTTTTTTTACCTGAGCTTTTTAAATCCAATGTTTGCATTTATGATTATAAAGCATTTATTATTGCATAAACTCTTTCTATAATGCCCTCTGGCGGGGTACAGAAACTTGGCAAAAGGAGGTCCCGGTTATGTGTTTTTCATATCCATAAACTGGTCCACGCGCAGTTACTTCCCTTAGTCGATTCAATGAAATCATTATGAACTGTGTTAGTAACTCCAGCCTTCGACGACTTTCCATGCATAAACGGGGAACTGAATAAGCAGCAGTTTCCTCAAGCATGCAGGGATAAAGGCAATAAATATTTCCATCCACTTTTCAAATTATACCATCTGCACTCTCTTGACAACAGGCAGAAGCTTTTTTATTGGCAACGTCAATTAAGTTAAGGTTATTTACTCAACACCTTCAAAGACTATGCTGTAAATGTAAGTTTGTATGTACCTTCAACGTTCCTGTTGTATGCTTGAAATACTTCAGTGACAATATGTTGGCAGTGTTATTTTTTAGAAAATTTAGTTGGTACGAAATAAGATAGACCTGTAAGAAAGAAACATCTATCATTCTATGAAAACAATGACTTATTCTGACGATATATTTATCCGTGACGACCAGTAAATTCCAAAATAATTCCTCATTTCTTACTTTGCGCGGCTACACTTCAAATTTGCATTAATCAACTGTTGAAACACATTTTAAATCCAAAACTGCCTATCCGAAGGTAAAGCCTCGTCATTTCTGATGATGACCGAGTGAGGCATATGTAAAACACAACCTTGAATCGTATGACGTCATATTTTATGAAATAATCGAATTATTTTGTCGATGCCGAATGAACAAGACATATTGTTTTCAATGTTATTTTTAATTTATTTTGGTGTGTGTGATTTGTTTATGCAATAATAGCGAAAATACACATTTTCTCGGACATGATCTCGGACATGATCATCTGCGGACATGATCATCTGCGGGCGCTCTCAAAATCCGTTCCTGCCGGAACGGATTTTTCGAGCGCTCGCAGATGATCATGCCGCAGATGATCATGCCATTGAAAACGTGTGTTATCCCTATACTGACAAACTTAAATACATGCACAAATCTGTGAAGAGGCCACTTTAAATGATCTAGATGACCAAAATACTGCACCATTAAAAATTCTACCCGTGGTCTTTTACCGAGAGTGCCTTCACAATGTCTGCCACCAACATTCTATCGTTGATGACGTCATAGCTGAATAGTGCGTCGTAGATCTCAATGTTGTTGACGTCACAATACTTCTTCAATGACGTCATAATGTTTTCAGAAGTCAGCTCGGATATAGGCGTTCCAAACAAGGTTGCTGCGAATATACAAAACTGTCGGCCAAACAAGTACTGATCATTAAGTTGTTTTACTAATACTCCATGTTTTATTCAAAGTCAAGAAATAAGATGTAAAACACGTTTCCAGAAAAAAGCACAAAAGTTTAAACAGTGCAAACAGTGCAAACAAAGAAGGTGTTGTTGCTGTATGTTGTGTTGTTGTTGTTTTTAATTAATGTGAATATATTGGTCAATTGAATCTATGTGAAAACTTGCTATGCGCAAACAACTTTAATACTAATAAAGTTAAATAATTGTTTTTTAAATGTACTCCCTTTTTGTAATTTGAAGCGAGGGAAATAATCTCTGATTCTCCTATTGGTTTAACACTCATGCGCAATAACGTTAACTGAAACAATGTGTTAGAGGACAATATATACAACGTTAATGCGTAAATTATTTCGATTCATACACGTTCTTATATTTGCTTTTCTGTTTTGACCCATTTCCTATGCATATTGCAGCGGTTGCTTTATGCGCCGCATAAACATTTCATAATTTATGCATTGCATAAACGTCGTCCTGTTTTTGCGACGTGCGGTACAGTGCATTCGATTGAAGCCTCACTGAACCTCGCTCTGGGAAAACGGGGCTTAATGAATGTAAATAAGGTTTCGTCAAAGAATATCAGCGACGATACTTTCCGCTTTTATTGCATTTTTCGTTTAAAAAAAGTCTCTCCTTAGCGAAAATCCAGTAAAGGCGGAAAGCGTCGTCCCTGATTAGCATTATGCATTGTGCAATAAGCCCCGTTTTCCCAGGGGGCCGCTCTAATATACAGCAAATCATGTTAACTTGCATTACTTGGCGGTTTTCTTTTGATCTGGATGACGAAATCCTCGAGCACAGGCCCGTGGGCGATGGCGACGGCACGTGACGCCAGAAGCTCCTGTTTCAGAGACCGGAACTCCTTGTCCACCACGACTTCCTGTACAGATACAGGAACTGGATATGCGTGCTTTCAAACACTAGGAGTTTTTATGAGCTTTGATATAAAACACTAGGAGTTTTAGTAGCTTTGATATCAAACACTAGGGGGTTAAGGAGCTTTGATATAAAAAATGGGAGTTTTTAGGAGCTTTGATATCAAATACTAGGAGCTTTTATGAGCTTTGATATAAAAAATGGGGGTTTATAGGAACTTTGAGATCAAACACTAGGGGGTTTAAGGAGCTTTGATATAAAAATGGGAGTTTTTAGGAGCTTTGATATCAAATACTAGGAGTTTTTATGAGCTTTGATATAAAAAAATGGGAGTTTTTAGGAGCTTTGATATCAAATACTAGGAGTATTTAGGAGCTTTGACATCAAACACTAGGAGTTTTTAGGAGCTTTGATATCAAACACTATGAGTTTTTAGAAGCTTTGATATAAAAAAATGCGAGTTTTTAGGAGCTTTGATATCAAATACTAGGAGTATTTAGGAGCTTTGACATCAAACACTAGGGGGTTTTAGGAGCTTTGACATCAAACACTAGGAGTTTTTAGGAGCTTTGATATCAAATACTAGGAGTTTTTATGAGCTTTGATATAAAAAAAAATGGGAGTTTTTAGGAGCTTTGATATCAAATACTAGACTTATTTAGGAGCTTTGACATCAAACACTAGGAGTTTTTAGGAGCTTTGACATCAAATACTAGGAGTTTTTAGGAGCTTTGACATCAAATACTAGGAGTTTTTAGGAGCTTTGATATCAAATACAAGGAGTTTTAGTAAGGGTGTCACGGTACTCCGTGGGACGGTATATCGTAATAGTCTCCCCTCGGTACGGTTCACGATACGCCTCCGCGTACGTGCGATACGGTACGGTACGGCATTTTTCATGACGCATTTCAAGGGAAGTAACTGAAATTCGCCCAAAAAATGGCGGAAGTTTAATTGAAATCACCTCCACCGAGCTTCTGACAAAAAATATGGAAGCATTTTGTGTTATCAGTAAGAAAGTGGTAGGCGTTTATAATTCGTGTAAACATTTGCTTTATATCACGACTTAAGTCGCTACGAATTTCCAAAGCAGGAGCTGTAATTTTGTGATTCCGCTGAGAATTTCGCAAATTCTTTAAAACCATTTAAATTAAATTTCAGCCACTCAAAAATATGATGTGTCGCCTACGTCACGAAACAAGGTGCAATATTTGACTGGTTCTACGAATTGCGCTTGGAGTTTTTTACGGCACAAGCAAAGATAGCCAGTTTGACTATTTGGTAAACACGTTTTATTTTTAACTTAAATAATCTATCGGAGTTAAAGAAACATAAAGCAGCCCGTATTTTTTAAACATATAAATAATTTCGTGTTCATATTTAATCAAAGTTTTAGATTTGTAAATAATAATAACTGATTGTCAATTCGTGTACTTTCATGACATTATGTTATTTTGTATATTGTATGACACATATTTAGAGGTCTTTAAATAAAACTGAAAAATGGTTTTAAATGGTTTGTATGTTGTTTCCATCTGACGATACGTATCGCGATACGTATCGTATCGTAAGGTGAGCGTATCGTGACACCCTTAGTTTTAAGGAGCTTTGACATCAAACACTAGGAGTTTTTAGGAGCTTTGATATCAAATACTAGGTGTTTTTAGGAGCTTTGACATCAAACACTAGGAGTTAAATAGGAGCTTTGATATCAAATACTATGAGTTTTTAGGAGCTTTGATTACAAATACTAGGAGTTTTTAGAAGCTTTGACATCAAACACTAGGAGTTTTTAGGAGCTTTGATATCAAATACTAGGAGTTTTTAGGAGCTTTGATTAAAAAATGGGAGTTTTAGGAGCTTTGAAATCAAATACTATGAGTTTTGGGGAGCTTTGGCATCAAACACTAGGAGTTTTTAGGACCTTTGATATAAAATCTAGGAGTTTTAAGGAGCTTTGATTACAAATACTAGGAGTTTTTATGACCTTTGCTATCAAACGCAAGGAGTTTATAGGAGCTTTGAAATAAAATACTAGAGTTTTTACGAGCTTTGATATCAAACACTAAGAGTTTAAGGAGCTTTGATATCAAACACTATACCTGTTAAAACCGTTGGCATCAAACACTGGGTGTTTTTAGGAGCATTTGACGTTATTTGACGGCCTTATAGTTAACAGCTTAGCTTACGGCTTAAAAGCTTAGAACACAAGAAATAAAACTAAAAAAAAACAAAACCGAAACAAATTTACAGTGTTATTTACAGTAGAATATCATTTAATAGTGCATGATGACGTTTTTATCAGTTAAAAGGCGGGTCGTTGTTGGCGCGTTAAATGTGTCAGTAAAATTAATTGAAGGACGAATTTTGCGCCTGGAAATATCGTGACGTTAACGATTTTCAAAAGAAAGACGCTCATATTATAGAAGGTATTTTGGACAGGAAAGCAACAGACAGTGGTCAAGTGTGAATTATTTTGTGTCTAATTAAGCACTGACATTGTAGTTATCTAAAACTTCATTTTTATATTATCTTGCATTTAGCCTTACTGTTTGATTTACATGGGTTGCTCTACAATGAAGTTTTTATTAGCAATACAAAATATGGATACACCAACGCAGACTCGCGTACACATACGCGCGTTAAAACGGAAGTACCCACCGTCAAGTCCAGCTCCACTACGCAGCTAGCTTCCGGCATGATGCCTTTCAATATCGACTTGGCCCCTTCGACGCCGAGAGGGTTCTGTCCGATCTGCAGAACACATATGTGACATGTAGTTACCAACGAAAACATTGAAATTTAACGAGCCGCCCTCTTGGGAATCATGGCCTATTTCATCTGCGTAATGTGTCGTCCCAGATTAACCTGTGAAGTCCGCACATGCTAATAAGGGAAGACACTTTCCGCCTTGACTTTATTTTGTTTTTAAAGGACTTCCGTTCAACAAAAATGCCATAAATTTAAAAAAGGGTCGTACTGATTAGCCTGTGCGGACTGGGACGACACTTTACGTTGGGACGACACTTTACGCTGGGACGAAACTTTACGCTGGGACGACACTTAACGCTAGGACGACACTTTACGCACATGCATTGAGCCAATTTTGTCACGAGCGCGGTTCTAACGCAAACTTGTGTTGTTGTTTGTTCTGATGATTGCAATGTATTGACCTTGAAGATCATATATGATTTAGTACTAGAATTAGATACAGAAACAACGAATCTCCAGTAATTGTATCAATTATTATCAGTAGATAAAGTCCTGTTCGTATCCACCTCCTTTGTGACATAAAGCCAACCATGAACTCATAACTATTATAACTAGCATCACAGCTTTGGAACGAACGGTCAATGCGACGCATTGGGGGTTTAAACCGGTTTAAGGCATAGTCAAACCTCATATTTAACCTTAAATTTGTCACAAATAAAATGTAAATTAAGTCTATTTAAATAAAATGAACATATGCAAAAATGAAAACATAAGTGGCTAAACATTACGTGCGAATAAGATATGACCTACTGTATTGCCCTAATGTTTATTTAAAAAAAGAAGATAGGTTTTAAAGTGAATATTATGCAGAGAAATATGATCCATTTATAAAAGATTTTAAACTAACAAGTTAGCGACGTATCTACATACATTTGTCAAATGAACTTGTTGTAAAAAAGATCGTAAATATGTTTAATCTACATAACAAAAAGTTACCTAAATTTGTAAATCAAACTAGGATTAAGAAAGATCGTACATATGTTTAATCCGCATAAAAAAAAGCTCCACTACTTACTGTCTCTGAAAAACAGAAATAATATATTTAACCTGGTTTTATCAGAAGCAAGCTCGTATGAATTTAATGTTTGATCTTGACATGAAGGTAAACACTTCATCAATCAGCCTTTCACCTTCAGTGTCTTTAGCAGGTCGTTCCCCTCCAGGGCCTTCCCAATCACGGTGGCGGCGGTAGTTCCTATCCTGTTGTGTGACACGTCAATGTGAGCGATCGTTCCCGACTGCTTCAGGATTTCCGCCACTCCAAACGCGCCCTCGTTCCCAAGGCCGTTCATGGCAAGGTTGACAACTCGTATTCGACCGTTGGTCTGAAAGATATACGAGTTACCTCCGTTGTCATAATAATTGAGCCTCGCTCTGTGAAAAGGGATTTAATGAATGAGTGTAAACAGTCGTCCCAGATTAGTCTGTATAGTCAGCAGTCGTCCCAGATGAGTCTGTGTAGTCAGCAGTCGTCCCAGATTAGTCTGTGTAGTCAGCAGTCGTCCCAGATGAGTCTGTGTAGTCAACAGTCGTCCCAGATTAGTCTGTGTAGTCAGCAGTCGTCCCAGATGAGTCTGTGTAGTCAACAGTCGTCCCAGATTAGTCTGTGTAGTCAGCAGTCGTCCCAGATTAGTCTGTGTAGTCAACAGTCGTCCCAGATTAGTCTGTGTAGTCAGCAGTCGTCCCAGATTAGTCTGTGTAGTCAACAGTCGTCCCAGATTAGTCTGTGTAGTCAACAGTCGTCCCAGATTAGTCTGAGTAGTAAACAGTCGTCCCAGATTAGTCTGTGAAGTAAACAGTCGTCCCAGATGAGTCTGTGTAGTAAACAGTCGTCCCAGATTAGTCTGTGTAGTAAACAGTCGTCCCAGATTAGTCTGTGTAGTAAACAGTCGTCCCAGATTAGTCTGTGTAGTCAGCAACGGCTATTCAGGATGACACTTCCCGCCTAAACTGGATTTGAGAGACTTTCTGTAAACAAAAAATATCATAAAGCGCAAAGTGTCGCCCCGGATTAGTTACTTCGGACTTCACAGGCGACACTTTGGGACGACACTTAACGCACATGCATATAAATAGAGATATTGTCTCCATCCCACGAAGATTGCAATCAACTGCAGTTAATAATTTAATATTGGTGTCTGTCACATTCAACTTATTTAGATGTTTTTTTTTTTCTTTTTTAACATATGATTTCACTGAAGCATATCGTCTACTGAATGTAATAACTAGGGTAACTGACATTTTGTGAATTGTTCAGGAAAGCATATAAAGCAAAATACAGTAAGAGCCCTTAACTTATTTTTTGCGCTCAAAATATTTCAGTGTTGAAATTATGGTAACTGCTCCTTTCTTAATTTTTTATTGTTTTAAAAAAGACATATCAATTTGCAGTTTTGTTTCGTTTTTCAACTGTTATTATAATACTTATCCGAAAATTTGAATACAGAAAAATGTTTATTATTTAAATAAAACGTATTTTTGCTCCTCCTGAAAATTTTACAAAATGTCAGTTACGCTACTTTTTACATTCAGAAAATGACATGCGCTTGTTATGTCAATTTCGAAAATTTGATAAAAACATATATTTTTACCAAAAAGGTTGACTTAATATTTTAACAGTTGATGTATGTCACCTTAATAAACACAAAAATGGAAAAAAGTAGAAATGTAATAAAATGTCAGTTACATGACTTATTACATTCAGTAGGCGATATATATGGATTATTCATCAAACTTTAATACGTTATAAGTTATACCATGCATAACCATCCACAATAGTTGAAACTTGATACGCCGGTGTTGCGTAAAAATTTTAAGATCAATCAAAATACAAATCTTTTGGGTTTTTTTTTACAAAGCTTAATGTATTGAAAGCGATAAAATAGTAGTCAGATACCAGTTAAAATGCATATAACCTGAAAGGTAAGGTTATATCTAAGTGTTTTAATAATAATTAACAGTCAATCTTATTGATTTGCGATGTTATACGTATTTATTTGATAGCATCCACTTGCAAAAATAATAGACTATGATTTGGGAGATCAACTTATTGTTCTGAATATTCAGTGCATACCTGCGAACCCTTTCTACTCTTCGCTTATGGTCATGTTTTTCTAAAACGAGCAATTATACACAGAATTAACCGAACATTTTTTAATCGTCCTGCGAAAACTGGGCTTAATGCATGTGCGTAAAGTATCGTTTCAGATTAACCCTTTGCATGCTGGTAAATTTATCGTCTGCTAAAATGTCGTCTGCTGAATTTCTACAATTAGCATTTCTTCGATTTTTTTTCAAAAAATACTATCAGAATAGCAAACAGTTTGGATCCAGATGAGACGCCACGTTCTGTGGCGTCTCATCTTGATCCAAAGTGTTTGCAAAGGCCTTCAAAATTCGGTTCCCGCACTGAAAGGGTTAATCTGTCAAGTCCGAACATGCTTATCTGGGACGACACTTTCCGCCTGCATGTTTTGCTAATAACAGACTTCATGTAAACGAAAAATACCAAAACAGCGGAAAGAGTCGTATTTAATTAGCCTGTGCGGACTGAACAGGCTAATATGTTAAGACACTTTATGCACATGCATTAAGCCCCGTGTTTTCAGAACGAGGCTAATTTCTGTCACTGTTCTCCTCGTGTGTCACTGTTCTCCTCTCGTGAAATATTGTTTGAAAGTGGCTTTAGTACCGCAATCCCATTGCAGATGCAGGTGGCGCTTTTCAACCGGAAGTTGTTCCAGCTCAGGTCAAGGTGCTCGATGGTCTCGTTCTCAGCTGGAAAAAGTCAGATACGCCATTAAGTACTGCATCAAATCGTGTTTTCAGATCATTTAAGTCCCAGAAACAAATGTTAGCCTACATATAACACTTACAATCAATATTTTACCAACTTTACTTTCAGTACATAAGTTTCAAGAATATATACGTATATCACTCAAACAGATTTTACAAACAGTTTACCTTAAACAACAATATTATACCAACGTGAAAAAGTCGGACAAATATTTGAACCGCGTTCTTGGACAACTGCGCTCAATGCCTGTGCGGGAAGTGTCGTCACAGATAAGCCTGTGCAGTCCGCAAAGGCTAATAAAAGACAAAACTTTGCGCATAAACTAGATTTTCGTTTAGAGGGGACTTTCTTAAAACGAATAATTCCATAAAAGCGGAAAGTGTCGTCCCTGATTAGCCTGTGTGGACTGCACATGCTTATCTGGGACGACACTTCACGCACATGCATTAAGCCCACATTTCCAGACTTGTGTCCATTTAAAACCAAACGTGTACCCACATATAGCGTCCGCCAGTAACTTGCTGTCAGTGGAGCCAAAGCCGTTGTGACTCAGGTTGACGTACTTCAGTATGTTATTCTCCTGAAAAAACATAACAATCAAATTAGTCGTGTTCTGAGAAAACTGGGCATAATGCATGTGCGTAAAGTGTCGTCCCAGATGATTCCAATGATTATAATGCAATTTAAGCTTCACAAGTACAATAATAAAACAATCGCAACACCTTCAAGTTACCCAAATGAAATATACTAATTTTAACAAACGCACATAAAAATGTCATTAAAAATGTTTCTAGAAAATAAAATAAATACATGTATTTCCATCTTAAGTTTCGTTCCTTTCATACAAACATTACATGGAAGTAAACAACGCTCTGGTAAAACTGGACTCAGTGCAGGTGCGTAAAGTGTCGTCCCAGAAAAACCTGTACAATCTGCAAATGCATCTCAGGGACAACATTTTTCGCTAAGAAGGAGTTTAAAGATAAAGAAGTCTCCTCTGAAAACGTAAATCCAGTTTAGGCAGAAAGTGATATCGCTGATTAGCCTGTGCAGCCCGCATCTGTGTATCTGTGATGACTATTTACGCACATGCATTTAACCCAGTTTTCTCAAAACGCGACTCAATTGGGTTCATAATTTCGATGATGATATCGCATTTTATGTTCCACACAGAAGTACAATATTATAATCAAAGCAATGCATTCAACAAAAATACTAACTTTAATAATATTTGACTCAAAAGTTCATATAGAACAGTTCATATAAAGCGCAAAGCATGTATTTCCATTTCAAGTTTCGTGTAGTATAGTATATTAAACATTACAAAGCTGCGCTCTTGAAAAATGGGGCTTAATGCGGTAGTCCGCACAGGCTAATCTGTGACGACACTTTCCGCGTGTTTTTACCACATTTATATAGCGCCCTTTTCATACAGTATGAGCGTTCAGAGGCGCTTCACATTTTGTCTCCTGATCACTGGGTCATAAGTCGTCCGTTAACATCTTGGTGCAGTATGCAGCCACAGCACATTGGCTTAATTCCCTCACAGGTACCAATTTATGCACCTGGATGGAAGAACCAAATGTGACATAAATTTCTTGCTCAGAAAAATTCCAGTGGTCAGGGCGGGATTCGAGACCTGTCGATCTCTAAGCCAGCGTCCGACCATTAGACCACTGCTCCCCGGCTTAAACTGGATTTTGCTAGGAAGAGACTTCCATAAAACCAAAAACACCATAAACGTGGAAAGTGAGTCCTGATTAGCCTTTGATCCATTTTCCTAGATAGAGCCTTACATTTTCCTAGATAGAGCCTTACATGTTTCCTAGATAGAGCCTTACATTTCCTAAATAGAGCCTTACATGTTTCCTAGATAGAGCCTTACATGTTTCCTAGATAGAGCCTTACATTTCCTAGATAGAGCCTTACATTTTCCTAAATAGAGCCTTACATGTTTCCTAGATAGAGCCTTACATGTTTCCTAGATAGAGCCTTACATTTTCCTAGATAGAGCCTTACCTTTTCCTAGATAGAGCCTTACATTTTCCTAGATAGAGCCTTACATTTTCCTAGATAGAGCCTTACATTTTCCTAGATAGAGCCTTACATGTTTCCTAGATAGAGCCTTACATTTTCCTAGATAGAGCCTTACATGTTTCCTAGATAGAGCCTTACATTTTCCTAGATAGAGCCTTACATTTTCCTAGAAAGAGCCTTACATTTTCCTAGATAGAGCCTTACATGTTTCCTAGATAGAGCCTTACATTTTCCTAGATAGAGCCTTACATTTTCCTAGAAAGAGCCTTACATTTTCCTAGATAGAGCCTTACATGTTTCCTAGATAGAGCCTTACATGTTTCCTAGATAGAGCCTAACATTTTCCTTGATAGAGCCTTACATGTTTTCAACGTTTCATATTTTTATATTTGAAAGAAAGGCGAACACCAGCCTTTCACATACTGAACTTTAAATTGGTTTTTACTTGAAATGCCTCTGCGATAGTCTGCGAATCCTTGTCACTCAGGTCATTGCCTGCAAGAACAGATACGGGTATTAAGTAAACATGTATCTTACATCGTACAGAATACTTGTTTTTGATTGGCTAAGCTGACTGTGTTTTTTCCCATTTTAGATGGATGACTTTTAACATGAGGTCAGTAACGTCAAATGACGTCACTGATGCAAACAGTCTCCTCGTATTACGTTGATAATGGAAAATAACAGGTACTCAATAAGATAAATAAAATAAGATTAACTTCTTAATGACACCGCATGATCTGATACAGGGTGGTATATTTATATTATTTTCTACCCTGTATCGTGTGGGGTCAGTTACAAGCCGTGTATATAACACTTTCAGCTTTATCACGTAGATACCCGGTACGTATTTTGACGCATATGTAGTCCCTTAGAAAGTTAATCTTAATTGAAGATCTTTCTTACTAAATTCTAGTTTTAAAGACTTCGTTTCCAACTCTTAGATACTGATGAGCAGCAAAGAGAATTAACCCTGAACAGACTGCGAGTTACTCGCAGGCTGTTCTGGTTTTATGCTCTTTGCACACAGCCATTTTCACTTGCTTCTGAGTTGGAAAAGTCTTAAACAGTATTTCCCCCTAAATATATACATAGATTACATCAATCACAGTATGGTCACTTCAGTTATATATTTTATCTGATAACAGTGTGTATTTGATATATTGATGAAAATATTAAAACAAACTCTAACAATGTGAACATACAATTTCGATCGCTCTTCTAGTGGGACTCGAACACACGTCTACAAAATTCGCTACTGCACTATAACCCCGTTGTTGAAGTTGCGCATTAGAATAGAGATAACGTATGTACATTTTATTCAATTTTACTAATACCACAGACTTGCCCGCACTCGCTAATAGCGTCACAGGAATCAACATTTCTTAATTTAAAAAAAAGGTTATAAAGACGTATATTTTATAAATCCCCATTAAACAAACTTCTTAATAGAAAATCTAATTCTTCAAGTTTTAATAATGTCATACCATATTAATCGTGGATATGCTTAATTTAAAGCTTATTGAATGACGCCCGGCGAGAAGTTGGGCTCGGAAGTCCATGAACAGATTTAAACGGTGTGCAAAGGCCGTTCCAAGGCAATGATCCAAGTTGCATTCATTTTAGTTCGAATGCTCACTTGAGATCCCTGCAAATGTTCTTTACAGCAAACACACCAAATAGGTGAAGAATGAAGGCTTTGAATACATTGAGCTGAATGAACGTAAACACAAATGCGCTCAGGGAAAACAGGGCTAAATGCAGCCTTCTCAGATAGGACACTTTACACGCAGAGTTGGTTTACGTTTAGATGATACTTCCTTTGAACGGAAAAAACATAAAGCGGAAAGTCTCGTCCCAGATTAGCATGTGCTTCTGCACAAGTGAATCTGGGACGACAATTTACACACATGCATTAACCCTTTCAGTGCTGGAACCAAATTTTGAAGGCCTTTGCAAACAGTTTGGATCCTGATAAGACGCCACAGAACGTGGCGTCTCATCAGGATCCAAACTGTTTGCTATTCTGATAATATTCTTTGAAAAAAATCGAAGAAAATGCTAATTTTAGAAATTGAGCAGACGACATTTTAGCAGACGACAAATTTCCCGGCATGCAAAGGGTTAAGCACAGTCTTCCCAGAACTTGGTACGAATGTTCTCTTGAGATCCACGTATCTGTTCTCAACAAAAATATATAAAAGTTAACACCAAAATAAGGATTGAGAAATCGTAGTTTTTATCATCATTAAAAAGCAAGTAAAACTGTAGCCAATATCAAGGTGACGCGCTTTACCGGACATGTCGATGTTCCTCAGGGTGACGTTAGCGTGCAGCACCCGACAGATCGCCGCACACCCGACACTGCCTAGCTTGTTGTTGGCCAGATTCTGTGAAGAACAAAAATAAGAAGGTCTTGAGGTAAGGCCGGGTTTCCATGCATCCGTGTCCGCGCTCCGCGTTCCGTGTCCGCGTTCCGTATACGGACACGGAGTATCTATTCCATGCATCCGCTTATTATTTTAGCCTTTCCGTGTAAAATGGTGACTGCTGCGGCAGTACTGCATGTAAGTAGACGGAAACGCAGACATAGGTACTGGACACGTGCCATCATAAGAAACCGTCAAACTTACGGCACATACTACCATCTTGTTAGAGTTCAGGACCTACTTCCTTCTCAGTAGACGTCAGTTCGGCGATGTGCTGTCGGTTGTAGAAGAACAGCTGAATCGCATAGACAAAAGAAGAACATAAATAGCGACTTCTTATAGCGTTATATCTTGTTTGAAATATATACTGTGTCTTTTGAAAAGCAGACGATATATATTCGCATATTACTATTCTCCCTTACCTGAAACGTAATCAATTGACATTTCGTTAGCTATGCTTTTCCAGATGTTTGATGCAATGTCTTTGTCTTTGTATTCTTTCATACGTTGGTTGTATATTTCAGGGTGATCCCTTACTATTTTTTTTACTAATATATATGCTTCAAAGTCGACCATTCATATTGACTGCCGTCCGTGTACTGAGTCCGCGTCGATTTACCAAGCGATTTTTCACGGACGCATTACGCGGACGAAAATGCGGACGCGGAACGCGGATACATGGAATAGCTCCAACAGATTTCAACCAGTTCGTTTTTTCGCGGACACGGACACACGGACACGGAACGCGGAGACATGGAAGCCCGGCCTAATGGCGCAGCAATTTAAATACGTTTAACAATAGAACATAGAGTTACAATTCTATGTGAAACTGTGTTACTAGTATTTTATTGATATCAAATGGACGATACTAGTATAACAACCTCGTTTTATGTTTTAATACACTGAATGCACATCAATTATGTCCACAACCTTGATACATGACTCTGATTTATCTGACACATGCATCCCCTTCTCACTGGCACTATCCCGTCGATTTTTCTCTCAGACATTTATCCCTCTCATCTATGCCGCTCTTCCACCCCACCCCAACTCACAAATCTTGTCAAAATCCCTCTCACAGTACCGGTTCTTCCATCAACCTCCCAACTCACAATTCTTGTCAAAATCCCTCTGATCTTACCCGCTCCTCCACCCCACCCCAAACCACAATCCTTGTCAAAATCTCTCTCATCTTACCCGCTGCTCCACCCACCCCAACTCACAATTCTTGTCAAACTCCCTCTCACAGTACCGGCTCTTCCATCCCACTCCCAACTCACAATTCTTGTACAATCCACGCTTACCGTACCGGCTCTTTCACCCCCTCCCCAACTCAAAATTCTTGTCCAAACAGTATCCTTTTTGACTTAATTTACAAGCCAGCAGCTCCTCTGGTTTAGATGATTCACTCGGCGCCATTATCGCCCTCCTATCAGTTTACCCTTCAACTTACCGTTACCCCTTTTTAATACAGTTGCCCCTATACCACTTCAGACGTTACTACTGTACCAGTTTCCCATAATCACCCCAGTAACTTAACTCTATCAGCATCCCATCTTTTTCTGGCAGTAAGCCAGTAACCAAACTAAATGTTCCCTTCTACCATCCAGTAATCACTCCCGCTCCAAGTTTTGCACCATATACCACTACCACAACCAGTTACATCTCTGCACCAGTTTCGCCTATTTTACCTCGTGTTTCCTCGTACAACTATTTTACACTCTCTCTCTCTCTCCACAAGTGACGCGTCCCTTTGCCCCTCCCTCCTACCAACAACCCTCCCCCCCCCCCCTTCATACCAGCTCTGTGATGTAGCAGTTCTCCTTCAGCATAGCGGCCGCATACTCCCCTCCCTCTCCGCACAGCCAGTTGTCCTCCAAATCAAGTGCCAAGATGAAAGTATTGTTCTGCAAGTGACAATACGGACTTGATGTTTACCAGAGAAGGTAACAGGAATGATTAATTTGTGTTTTGGTATTATAATTTGTGCAACACTTTAAACGACTTTTATATAGTCTTATAGTATATAATATATTTTACTGGCTTATCAGAGACGACACTTTGCGCTTTTATGATATTTATTTTTTTTTCAAAGAAAGTCAATTCATCGCCCGAATCCAGTTTTGGCGGAATGTGTCGTCCCTGATTATACTGTGCGGACTTCACAGGCTAATCTGGGACGACGCTTTACGCACATGAATTAAACCCCCGCTGCTCATAAATATTTGTTTGCAAATATATTTAATGACATTTTTTTAAATATGAAAATCTTTCAACGAATGCCTTTAAAATAAAAGTTAGAAGTATCTACTAATTTGAAATTTAACATGTCTGGCTTGTGGTGTTGTATGCTTTGTAATGGATGTGTACGTATTTAATCCCCCAAAAAAATGTGTGTGCATGACAAACAATAACGAGATATAAACGGCGACAAAAGGTATTGATTGATGTAAACGCATGTTGTTTTATAACATATACATACCACTTTCAATCATGTATAACCGAGTATTAAGGAAAAACTTACTTAGATATGGGAATTATCGCGCCTCAGCCTCATTATTGATTGCTATTGAGAGCTCGGTTATACAACTGACAGATAGTATTATAAAGATCAAACGGAATACACTGGCGAGAATGAGCTATAATCAATTATGGATTTCGATTACGTATATATTGTTCAGTTTTCACTTCAAGCTAAACACGCTTTTCATTTCAAATAAATTAAAATCGTTTTTTAAGTAGATAATCGCTTAAAACGAACGCAAACGCTTTTTTACCTGTGAACATAACATAACTGATCGCTAAAGCATTTTTTTCAAATGTGGATGTTCAAATGTAGAATCACAAAAAAACGGACAAAACATGTTTGTTTTTTGCATAAGTCTTTAAGCAAGTTAAAATAAATGTGTCGTGAGATTAGCAACTAACATTACAGTCAGTGCAGTCCGCACATGCTAATCAGGGCCGATACTTCCCGCCTAAACTGGATTCTCGTAAAGAAGACACTTCTTTAAACAAAAGATCAATAAAATCGGATAGTTACGTCCAGATCGGACATGCATTAGGCCCAATCTTTTTCCAAAACGCGGCTCAAATTAATTTGTTTTAACTACAAACCCTCAGTCCTCAGTGTTGTTTTGCTCCAATGTTCTCAGTGTTTTTTTGCAAATCTCAGAAAAAAGTAGGGACATCGCCACTTTAAGTCTCTTTTAGTAATACAGCATTTTGACCCTTACCCTGATTGGGACCATGGCTTCTAGTGCTGGTGCATCATTTCCTTGTGTTAACCCAGGAAAGAGTGTGTGCATCAGTTAAAACTTATTTATTTAAGCTAAATTACAGCGAAAGCCGGAGGCTTATTGCAACGCTTTCGAGGCCGTTTCCTGGGTGGAACAAGTACTTTGTATCGAAGGAATGTGCCACGTTCTGAGAAAACGGGGCATAGTGCATGTGAGAAAAGTGTCGTCCCAGATTAGCCTGTGCAGTCCGCCAAGGCTAATCACGGACGACACTTTCCGCCTAAATTGGATTTTTGCTAAGAAGAGACTTCATTTTAACGAACAATGTCATAAAAGCGGAAAGTGTCGTCATTGATAAGCCTGTGCGGACTGCACAGGCTAATCTGGGAGGGCACTTTACGCACAAGCGTTATGCCCAGTTTTCTCAGAACGCGACTCAAATGCTCCAGCAGCGGGGATCAATGCCGTGGCCAGGAGGACAACATATACAATCCACTGTGTGTGCAGTTGTCAATAAGACTGTACGCATGCGATATGTTTTTTAACTTTCTTACCATGAGTGAGTAAGACAGCGCCTTCATGCCGACGGCCCCGAGCCCGTGGTGCGCCAGGGAGAGGCGTCGGTCGGTCATGTGACGCAGGAAGTAGGAGACCGGAACAACACCTAGCGCCCGGCATGCGTTCAGGTACGTCGCGCGACCTGTCACGTCGAACTCTGACTTCTCCTCTGTAAGGGACGCGGAGTGGATGACATTCAGGTTTCGTTCTGGGAAAACTGGCCTTAATGCATGTGCGTAAAGTGCGGACTGCACATGCTAATCTGGGACGAAAGCATAAAGCCCATTTTAGGAATGACTTTGTTTAAACGAAAAAATCGTTCATAGCGGAAAGTGTCGTCCGCTTTTCTGGGATGAAACTTTCCGCTCATGTATTCAGCCCAGTTTTCTCAGAACGAGGCTCGTGTGATGTCAAGTCAGCAAATAAAATCAACATAACATTATTTCAGATACGTCAAAATATTGCAGCAAAAAACTGTTGTTTTTTCTCCTTGCAATCTTTTCAAAACAGTTAAACTAGTACGTTGATTTATACATGCCGAACGTACACGTGTCATGAAAAGTAAACGTTTTACAATAACTAATTACAGAACATTTGTCACTTGAACTGCTGATGAAAACGTCGCAATAAACATTAAATCTACAAATCCTCATAGTCCTGACCATCCAGCTCGAGGTCAGTGTCCGCATCCTCTCCAAGCGCCTCCTCTTCCGTCTGACGTCGCCGCCGTCTCTCCTCGCGAGATCCCACCCAGAGATCTCTGCAAACAAGGGAGACAAGTCGGGGAATGCGTCATTTGCTTCCTACTAGTGTAAAGTTAGCATTCTCGAGATTAGTTACGGTTAGGATTTCGCATCCCCGATCAGTCTTTGCAAAGATCCATAAGAATGTATGACGCGGTCTGGAAAAAAATGGGTTAAATGTATGTGCTTAAAGTATCGTGCCAAATTAGCTTGTGAAGTTCGCACGGGCTAAACAAGGTCGACACGTTCTGCTTTTATGGTATTTTTTCTTCTAAATGAAGTATATTATTAGTTTAAGTGGAGAGTATCGTCCCAAATTAGCCGGTTCGGGCCGCACATTCATCAAGCCCAGTTTTCCCTGAACGAGTCTGCTCCGTTATGGCCCTATTCCACTACGAAAACAAGCCCACGCTTCGCTACGATTTCTCACATTTATTGAATCGGGAAGACCCGTGACAGTCTGCGATTCAGTTACGACAGTGGTACGATTGAGTTACGACGAATCGTGGGGTTCCGTTTAAGTCTTCCGAATAGGGTCGCGACTTCACTTCGATGTGTAAGAATCTACTGCGACTGTACTACGAACGATGCAGATCGGTCACGACTAAGCTAGGACCTCACCGAACGCACCCATGAATTCGGCGCCAATATCTACTGATATTGATTCTAACATGGCACGCGACTTGTTTTCTATAGACAAAGAAGGAAATAAAGTGTGGGTTATTCTGCAATAAATTATGGAATAAGCTTAATGTTTCGAAAATAGTTCCGAATAAATAAAGAAAATATTGCAGTAAAATGCACGTGCTTAAATCCCGCTCTTAAAGAAATGTAAAAATGTAGCACGTATATAAATGTAATGAAACAAAAAATTGTATATTTGGTGATTGGTGATAAGTGGCATGACCACGACTGCTAAGAATTTGTTTGTTAAGAAACGTAATTAAGAAAACATTTATAGCATGTCAGCTTTCCAGAAGAATTAACACATGTGACGTCATTTAGTTTCTATGAGTGATGTTCTCAATGAAAGTGACGTAATTTGCAAAATATTTATGAATAAAAACGACGTCAAATGTTTGTACAATTCAATGACGTCACTAAATAGTGAACTTTGTACTAAGAAGGGCGGAGTATTGAAAAATATAGTTCACGTCCAAAAGCTTGAAGCAAATCAATCAGAATCGTGTAAGAATAGAAATAATATTTTTCTATGATGGCTTGTTGTCGAATAACCCACAGTAAGGAGTATAGATTCGTGTTATCAAAGCACTTGCGCTCTGCATTCGTGATTTAATTCCCAGCATCTATACTCCTTACTGTGGGTTATTCGACAACAAAACATGATGGAAAAATATTATTTCTTTATCATTTTTTACAAAATCGTAACTGTTTCGTAACTAAATCGCGAGAATCTTAGCGGGCTCGCAA
Source organism: Dreissena polymorpha (assembly GCF_020536995.1). Classification (NCBI taxonomy): domain Eukaryota; kingdom Metazoa; phylum Mollusca; class Bivalvia; order Myida; family Dreissenidae; genus Dreissena; species Dreissena polymorpha. Next base: position 121,258,458 of record NC_068357.1, read on the forward strand.
CTCAATCGGACTGAACCTCTTGAGAGTCTTGACAAAGTCGTAAATGATTCGTAGACAGATCACGTGATCACCGATTCCCCGATTGAGTCACGAATTACCTAAGATTCCATTACGACGCCAAAGAACGCACTACGACACTGTTACGAGTCAACTGCGATAAAATTCAGTCTTGGAGGTCTTGGTCAAATTTTAAACACGTTTAAAAACTGGCCGCGTTTTTTTGGGGGAGCTCGTGACTCGCCCGCGACTAGCTACGAATGAGTTAGGACCTTCGCCGATTGAGTTACGAATGTCCCCGACCTCAAAATATTGGAAATCGGGACAAACCGTGGGGAATCGGGTCGTAGTGGAATACCCCTTTTAGCTACGATTCTACACACGGAAGTTTCCTTTCACAAACAGTTTCCCACATATTTTGCAGCGATTTATTTGTTCGTTAATTAGCTAATCATCTTATATAATATTTGCTCATTTGTTATTAAAAAATTTAGTGCTGCGTTTTCTATGAATAATAACCAATATTGACTGTTAAGGCAGTTCTGTACTGTTCATATTAATATACTTTTATTATATGTGCGTCATTTCTGCATATTTTAATTGATTATGTTCTATGTTTATTTTGAAAATAATAAAATATCAATGGTAAAGTTCAATTCATGTTTTTATTGAAAAAAAAGTTAACGGTTTTTAAGGCCAATGTGATCGAGCTGATAAAACATATGATCATTGAGTAAAAAATATTCTTGCTTTTTTTTATTGGTTTTTTGGAACTTTACCTTGCAAGAAGCGAAAGTAAACATTTCCCGATTTGGAAATTTTGTAAACACGTACATTATAGCAGTCACTCAATCGTAAATACATCGACTGTCTTGTCCCCCTAATGCCCCTTAAAATTTGACATCAATATTGAAGTGTCATTCCAGATTAGCCTGCGCAGTCAACATGGGCTAATCTGGGACGACACTTTCCGATTTATTGAATGTTTCGTTTAAATGAAGTCTCTTCTAAAATCCATTCTCTGTGGAAATTGTCGTCCCGGATTCGCCTGCTGTGCGGACTGCACATCCTAATATGGAACGACACTGTATCATTGTACGCACATAATGATGCTTTAAGCTCGGTTTTCTCAGAGCGCGGATCATTTTAATAAGTAGGTCTTAACATTCTACGGTATGTCATTAGAAAAGAAATAACAATTTATGTCCCTATAATTGTTGCCATCGACTTACCTTGTATTTTTCATTTCAATTGGAACTGTGTGGATATAAAATCTTTCAGACAGCGCCTGTTCTTAAAATTGAACATGACTCAAAGTCAAAGTTAGTTAAACTCCATGGTTTATTACTATTGCCATGCCTTTGAATGTAAACAAATAAAGGGTTTCCAATAATGCGAGGTCTGAGAAGAGCAGGAGGTATCGTTACAATAGACTCAGTATAATAGAGACAACGACAATATCGGCATCGGCGATGATCAAATTGTATACACATACCCGCTTTTCTGTTCAGTCACATCTTTTTCTGAGGAGTGTTTTTTTACATTGGATGGGTTTACCTCCTCTTCTTCCTCTTCTTTGTCTTCTAAAATTGTCAATCTGTCTCAAAACTCGTTTCATAGCCTCCATGATTGTTGACTATAAATACGTCATCAGTATGATGACGTCATTACAACAGCATCAAGTATGGTGTCATATCGTAGTCTTCATACAAATAAACGCATATACGCAGGTAAAAAAAGTAAAGGAGTATTTTGAAACTGGTTAATCTAGTTTGCAGGACCGTAAGCATTCGAAATGTATTTTTTAATTTCTTGAGAATTGAAAATGTGATACGCTGTATAGAGTTGTATGAAATCGAAATTTATCGTGTAAGTACCTATTATCGAACAGAACCTGATATCGGACGGTTTGTTTTGGTTCTATATGCGCATGCGCAAAAGTGCGGCATGACGTCACATCCATAAACAAATGGTCATTTATGAAGTCCGTGACCTACTTGTCCACTAAGCTTGCAACAAATGCGCCGAAAACAGGTAAAAGAAATGCATTTATTGTTATTGACACGGTTTTATGTGTTTTTTGCTATTACTTTTTGAATGCATTTATCAAAACGTGCATTTCCATTTGCAATTTTGATTGCAGCAGACGTAGATTTTTTCGTCGAGTCCGGGTCACGTGACAGTCATGTAATAGTCATGTGACTTTGTTTTATTATCGCTCTTAGAGCTACAGCACAGTTCCGAAAAAATATTCAAGCTTTTCTTTCTTGACAATTGATCATCATAAAGTTAAGTTTGTTTTTCTTTTTCTTTTCAGTCTAAACCTAAGAAGATAATTAAACACAGAGGTCTTTACTCACCAACAGCTCTTCACAATGCATACCTAAAAGTAAAAGACAGTGGCTTGCCAGTAAGAACTGTTGCAAAACAGTATGGTGTTCCCCATACTACACTATGGGACCGTGTGAAAGGGGTTATTGACCCTGAATGCCTCAAAACCGGACCAGCTCCAATCTTCTCTCAGGAAGAAGAGGTCAAACTAGTTGACCATGTCAAGACAATGGCTGCCCTTGGGTATGGTTATACCATCAGTGAAGTTGTAGCAAGTGCTACTAACTATGCAGTGTTCCTTGGTAAGAGGCCAAATGATAAACCTTTGTCTGTGAAATGGTTTAAGGGTTTCCAGCAGCGATGGCCTGAGTTGCGAGTTGTTCGTCCGAGGGCATTGTCCAACTACAGAGCTGAAGCCACATTAGAGGTCAATGTTCATGAATAGTTCAACAATTTGATGAGCATTGTTGAAAAACATGACCTCCACAACAAACCTGAGTGTGTCATAACATTCTTGAATTAACATCTGGCAAAGAAATAACAGATCCGGTAATTGAACAGAAACTAAGGGAAAGAGCTGAAACAACAAATGAACAGAAAAACAAGCAACAAACTGAACAAGCCAACAAACATTCGAAGCTTATGCCCACAAAAGAAACAGTTTCACAAACAAGGAACAAACAACTGAAAAAAAAACAATCAACAAAACAACACACTTACCCAGAGCCTGGACCCTCCCATCTGAACACTGATGTTGAATCGTCTGAAGATGAAGATGGTGATGAAACTTGCTGTGTATGCAGCCGCTTTCAGCCAAAAGAACTTGCTAACTGCGTATCATTGATATTTGTGAAGTGGGCCAAGTGTGACTTTGATAACTGTAGCCACTGGGTGCACTTGCAGTTTTGCACAGCCACAAATGTTGTCAGGAGAAATGACCCGTTCTATTGTCCTTGCCACAATATTGCAGAGGAATAGACTTGTTTTTTTGTGTTCAAAGCTACATGCTTTTCTAATTTTGTTAATTTTCATGTTTCAATAAAAAAATATTCAGTTTCATGTTTGTTTATATTCACTGGAGTAGTATTTATGAACTGTTCGGTAATAGGTCATGTTTACATCGGCCGCCATTTTGTTTTGTCTGCTAGAGGTGACAATAAACAAGGAATCATTGTTATGAATTCTTGACGGATATTTGCTTGAAAACTTTACAGATAAGTTGTTTAATGATTGAACTGTTAGTCATTTGTTAAAACAAATTGTTTTTGTTATTTTAAGTGTTGCAAATTTAACTTAATTTCTTAGGTGTTCGATAACTGGTTCGTCTACCATAGTATTTGAAGCACAATAATTACTCTACATGATGGACAAGCAAAAACGTTTTAGACATATTTTAAGTATTTTTATTTTGTTTAAATCTATACTGATCATCCACTTCATGCTGTTTTCAAATTGAAATGTCTCGTTTATTGGTTGGCAAAATCTACCATTCCTTCGTGTGATGTTACCCCCCCCCCCCCCCCCCACCCAACCCCCCTAACCACCACCACCCCAATACAAAATGATAAAAGTTCTATTTATCTACTCAACCATGACCCGTGTCTAAAAAACTACCGTTTAGGATTTTGAAAAAGGGAACAAAAAAACGAGGAGCTAATCTCTCGCAAGTGGCTTTTGTTTTTCTCTTTTATCGAAGTGATATCCGTACCCGGATGATCAGAGTGGATTAATTATGGAAGAAAAGATTTATGATTTGCATTAACCGTTCCAGGGAGATGAAACCCCAGCTTGTTAATAATCAAGTGTATGCTTAATGTTGCGTTGTATGTATTGAGGTTACCACAGGGGCACTAAAAATTCCGGCATAGCTGGCGGCAGCAATAATGCATTTCGCTGGCAATTTAAATATAAATTCCCATAGATTGTAACCGCTGTTAATCGGACAATAAAAAATTATTTGTTTAGTTATAATAGCTCCATGCGAGTATTCAACAACTTGGGGCTATCGATATTAGGGATTTATGCATCCGCTCTGGACCTCAAAATCGTCGTCAATCGTTTATATGAGTCGTGTTCTGAGAAAACTTGGCATAATGCATGTGCGTAAATTTCCGCCTAAATTGGATTTTTGCTAAGAAGAGACTTCATTTAAACGAAAAATGTCAATGAGCGGAAAGTGTCGTCCCTGATTAGCCTGTGCGGACTGCAGGCGAATCTGGAACGACACTTTACGCACATGCATTATTCCCAGTTTTCTGAGAACACGACTCATATAAACTGTTGCAAAAAGTATAGCGTTCAATAACTTCTTGAACGCAAGCAAATTTCAACAACAACTTAGGGTTATCGCACTAAGAGATTTATGCATACACTCAGACCTCAAAATTGTCTTCAATTCACATATAAACAGTTGACAAAAATGTAGCGTTCAATAGGCTTAACTTCTTGAACGCATACAAACTCAACAGCAGTGGCCTAGTACAGTTAAGTACCAAGTGTATGTACACATCAGTACACCGAGATTAACATTTTAATAAACGTTATATTAAAATTATTGTGCAAACATGAACTGAATGATATGTTTGCAGAACTACTCAGGCAAAATTCAGCTCCTGTACTAGTTTCGATGTAATCATGAAAAAGTTCGGATGTTGCAGATCATATACGCAAATATTAGTTTTAGCTTACAGAATTGAGAGGGTGTAATAACGATACAAGTACTCGCAGAATAATGACACTTTGTTATTATAACAACGCGAGATTTGTTTAATTTAATTCAAATACATAGGTCAGCACACTTGCAATAAGGTTGAAGGCGACACTCGAGTTTGGTAACCTTAAAATAACAGATACATTATTAGCTGTTGTATTCCAGTGTATTTTATGTCGAAAATCGTTTATTTAATTGTGTTTTATCATCCTTCTGTTTCAATTTGTAAAAATCAAGTTTGCAATGTAGTGAGTGGTACTGTATGTTTTGTGCAATGTTCAACAATAGCTGACAATACCAATGAACCCTTTCCCACTTAGAAGCTACGTGAAAATGGCTATGTGCAAACAACATAAAACCAGAAAAGCCTGCGAGTTACTCGCAGTCTGTTCAGGTTTTATGCTGTTTGTTGCTCATCAGTATTTAAGGGTTGGAAATGAAGCCTTTAACACTTGAATTTAGTAAGAAAGGTACTTAATTCAATGTAATTTTCTAAGGGACTACAAGCGCGTAAAAATACGTATCTAAGCGGGAAAGGATTAAATTGTTATATATATATATATATATATATATATATATATATATAAGTCGCATAAAGCACCAGGCCGTGGCTGTGATCTCTACTCTTCCCAGGCATTTGAATGATCTGTATCCGACGACGAAAATGTCTCGACGGTGTCTACATAAGCATCTGGCTTTTGAGATATCCATGCGTCAAAGTTACATTAAAATAAAACTAGATGATAGTATTTCGTTTATCTATCTATAAAACAAAACACGTGTTACCGGTACTTTTAAACCACGTGTATATTTACAACCGTATGCTTCTAACATTTATGATAGATACACGTTGAATGTCTCGTGCAATTTGTATTGCATGGATTTTGTACAAGAAATTGACAATATCCGCTGTTTTCTTATTTAGATGCTAACTCAATAAATTACTCGTCAACTCAGATAATTATGCCTGCGAGACGTATACTTAGTTTGTTGCCAAGGTCATCAATTTGTCAAGGGGCGGGGCTAGAACCCTGATAAGATCGCCCTGCTGTCACCGACAAAACTTTTACCGTTATCCTGTATGTCTCGAACATAAAATATCCGATGAACACCCTCAAGTGTTTCATTAACGACTCGTAAAACCGTATCGATAATTATTGTTACGATGTAACAATGCAAGGCGGTGATAAAATTAATTTTTAACGAGGGTTGGCTCGTTAAAGTCATGATGACACTCAAACAAAAGATGTTTTTCAATTTCAAATATACAATCAAATATGCAAAATGTTGTACGGTTATCTCACATTTAGATTTGCTTGGCTGCGTTTTATGTTCTATTAGGACAAATATGCAAACGGTAGGAATTGTTATAAAATTATTTTTTATCGAACATACAATAAACGCTGGCATATTGGAAAAATTGTTCTCGCTAACAGAAAAACTAACATGTCGACGCTGAAAAAAGTTGAAAAACTAGACAATTCTCTTAATTCAAAAGGCGACTGTGTTGCAAATAATATTAATATACGTGTATAATTTTGAATCCAATACATATTAGGACGCAAAAGTCGGTTGGGTGACTGGAAAAACTTCACTATGTTTCATATGTCCTCCAGGGACCTATACAAACAGGTCCCTGTGTCCTCACATCTTCAATTCGCTTTTGCTTGTAGTGTTTTATGAATATTTTTTACATCATCATCATCATCATCATTATCACCACCATCATCATCATCATCATCATCATCATCATCATCATCATCCCATCATCATCATCATCATCATCATCATCATCATCATCATCATCATCATCATCATCATCATCACCATCAGTATTAGTATTATTATTATTATACATTGTACAATGTGAAGATTTAAAAGGAAACAGAGACTTCATTTGTTGCTGATTATTTAATGTATAGAATAATTGAGACACATTCCATGTATGTCGATGCTACGAAGCCAATTGCGGAAAAATGGAGCCTCGAGACATACCTTGGATAATTAATTAATTGCAAGTACTTCATAACATGATCAGCCTGAAATTATTCACCAAAATGTCAAAACCAAATCAAAGATGCATGAAGGGACAACTACAACAACTTAACAATTATTTACAGAGTTGCTTTCTAATATTTAACATGGCCCCTCGATTGTGTAACATAATCAAGTAAATTATTATACCGAAAACCATTTCATAATTGATCGCAACAATTCTTCTAGTAGCACTTTAAGTATTTAGTAACTTATTTCTTAGTATTACAACTTATTATTAACAAGGTAGTTAATACTGCAATTCAAATTACATTGACCTTAATACGGCGAAAAAGCCCTGACTAAATGATGGCACACAAAATGACCAACTTAACATTGACAGTAATTTCAACAAACTAATGCACCAATATAATTACCAAACGGTCCATAAAATGTCGGGGGATAACGCAGCATCTTTAAGCAACTCTAAGGCATCCATGCTAAGTAATAATTACTATTTTGGTGAGCTTGGTTACATCCGGGTTATTCAACAGGAAACGCCAGTTGACTGATACGGGTGGTTATCCGAAGCATTTCACATCGCTACCGACGATAATCCGACGTTCGAACAAATCCCCCACCCCGGGGGCGGGATAATCCCAGCCTCTTGTGACCAATAAATGACATCATTAGACTCGCCGGTCCGGCGGGATGCCTCATTTTCCCACTGATGGGTGGTTGTCAATGGTTACTGTGTGGTCAAATTGACATCGACTTTTCACTTTATTAACATATTGTTTAGGCCAGTATATGAGCCGCTCTCTGTGAAAAGAGGGTTTAATTTATGTGCCGTAAAGTGTCGTTCCAGATTAGCCTGTGCAGTATACACAGGCAAATCAGGGACAACACTTTCCGCCTAAACTGGATTTTTGTGATGAATAGACTTTCTTAAAAAGAAAACTATCATAAAAGCGGAAAGTGTCGAATGTGGATTAGCCGATGCGGAGTGCACAGGCTAATCTGGGACGACACTTTACGCACATGCATTTAAACCCCCTTTTGATAGAGCGCGGCTCATATGTCTTTGCGAAGGTTAGTAAAAATGCATGTATGTAACGTTTGATCAGGACAAACTTATATAATACATACATTATTTAACAGCGAATATATCAGGAATATTGTAAGTATATTTTTACTTTGATGTATGCATGTAATTTTAATATGAGCCGAGTAATTGGAAACCCGGGCTTAATGCATGAGCGTAAAGTGTCGTCTTAGTGAAGCTAGTCATTGTGCAGTCTGCACAAGCTTATCTGGGACAACAATTGCCGCTTTCGTGTGCTATGTATGTGCCTGGTTATAATACTTAAAGGGAAATAAACCATCAAACTTTGAATATTCAAATCAAACCTTTTCTGTTAAAATAAATCTAGCCGAATGGCTGGTATCAATGTATTCATTATGTGCATTTATATTATCTAAAACATAAATATTGCCAATAGTTTATTGTCGTACTATGTCGATAGAAAATAATTATTATTTATAGCAATATATTTCAATAACGATTTAAGTGGGATATACCAAGACTGCAATTTCTAGACTATTAACATGGCATCTTTAAGTTTTGTTCAAAATGCAACATGGTCATTTTAAACCGGCATAGCTCACTCCGTCAAATTAAATTAATTACACGAGCCTCGTTCTTGGAACACTGGGATTCATGAATGTGCGTAAAGAATTTCCTCATATAAGCCTGTGTCGTCCGTGCAGGCTAATTAGGGACGACACTGTCCGCTTTTATTGAACTTTTCGTTCAAAGGTGGTCTCTTCCTAGCGAAAAAAAACACAGTTTATGCGGAAATTGTCGTTCAGGATTAGCCTGTGCGCACTGCACATGCTTATCTGGATGACACTTTTCGCAAATGCATTACGTAAAGTTTTCTCAAATAATCTTAAAAAGTGGGTATGCTCCATGCTTGTGTTATTCAACCGCTTTATATGACGTCTGTCTGTATTTGCACAACTCATATACCATTCATCAAAACCTTCGTATGTATTTAATTGCTAGAATGTATGTATTTCACAATCAATTAAACCCCCATTAATAAATATCAAAATGACCTCAAACTTATTAACCTTAACCAGCCTTTTGATAATGATGAGTATTGCTGTCTTACCTGTTGTCAGTGGTTTTTCGGATAAAAGCTTTATCCGAAATACGAGGTCAGTTACTTGTCGCGGTTTTTCAGCTGTTTTCACCACTAACCACAAAAGCTGTTGACACTAAATACTCTGAGAAAACAGAAATGTTGTCACATACACTCACTATGAATCATAGGATTTATAGAAGAATTGGAACTAGATGATCAATAGAAAGTTACGGAATTCTGCCAAATCGTAATGTTATACCGGGTATATCAGGTGAAGCGTTGAATACAAAAGCACGGCGAAGCTTGCCGAACCGGATTTTTTATTTATGCCGAGCCTGATATTTTACAAAACGATAGGGCAATGAAAATGTGTTGTTGGTTTATCATACCTCTACGCCCCATTTTTAAGAAGTTATTAAAATATAATATACGAATGCATTTTTTGACGCTAATTAATATATTGTATGATGTTTGACGAGTTAAGTCACCATGACGTTGCGCTAAATATTTCTAAAGTTAAATGTTACTCAGGTTTGTTGATTTTTTGTATTAAATGTACTTCATGTACATATAAAATTTTAAACACCTTTAAAACGGGCCCCGGAAAAAACTACATGTTTTTACGTCCCTTAGGACTAGCTTCGCTTTTATAAAGAGAAAGCGGTGATTTTAACAAATAAATCCCTAAACTTAAAAAAATCACATAATCGTGTTTTACGTGAACAGTTTTATTATATTTTGTTTACATTTCAATAAAACCAGCATGATTTTAAAACATTAACATCCTGCGAAAACGGTCGATATTTTGATAAAAATAGTCGAGGAATGTATCGTACCAATCCAAAGACAAAAACATATTCACTTTTAAGCGAAAAAATAAAAATTATATACACGAAAATATGCCATGTAAAATAATTATTTTACAGATAAATTAACAAAAGAAACATGATTATTCATTATAATAACTGTTCCTTATTCATCAACAGCAAAGATACATGTCAGAACAATTCTAGTTGCAGTAAACGACCATATTTTCTAAGTGTTAATTAGCGAAATGACGGGATAACTTATTTTGTGTGCTGCGAAAGACGCATGCGCAAAACTTTGTTTACATTTGCTCATACCAGGGACCGCTTAGGTAAAAGCTATTCTAAAAGTATTGCCCTTGTAGAATCTAATAAATGTCTACCGAAAATGAAGACTTACTAGTTGATTCAGAGTAATACGTCGTTCCTCCGAAAATGGACTGTTATAAACGATTTCTAAACTGAAAAGTATATCAGTATATCAACACCTTTGTATCAGTCCTATATCAACGTAGAGGTGTGATAAACTGGTATAAAGTAGGACATATTCTATTTCGTAAAAAAATAAAAATAAAGTTAACATATACACAATCAGTGTTCCTTATAGCAATAGCCAAAATTTTGACGCTAGATGTGGTCTGGTATTAAAGATACAATGTATATAACGAGATACAAAATGCTCGTTTTTAATTTCTGTGTGACAATATATTCCACGTGAATTTCCCGCGACGATATCCGAACATTTACCCACGAGATTGGCTTCGGGCCATACCACATCAAGCGTTGAAATTGTGGATATTGCTATAAGGGACACTGATTTGTAATGGGTTAACTTTATTTTACGAAATATTTTACGAAATATTCGTTGTGTTTTAGTGTTTATGGATCTTTAAGTGACTTTATAGCGGACAGGGTAGCTCCTTGGCAGGTAGGTCTGGAGCTACGCTGGTTGAATTATGGCAACGGACCGATTTTAGCATGGCGCAGCCGATATGCTTCGGCGATATGATTTGACTACTAAATAAATGTCCCGAAAACGAATGTTCGCCACGACTTTATTGTTAGGCATTGTCAAACGCTTGCAAAAATACTTAACAAAATATGTGACACATAAAGGTAGCCACCCATATTCACCAAGGCTGATACAAGTACATGTATAATTACTTTTTCTTACATATAAATGACATTATCAAAATTAAGGCTCATTAAAACAAGGAAATGCCCTTCGTTTAAAGTATTTCTTAAAATACAGTGGCTCTTGTTTCTCGTAAAAACATGCAAAACACTTCAGAATAGCGATTGTTCTCGGGTATGCCCGCTTATTCATCCCGCATTCCAAATTTTGCGACTTCATTAAAACTAGAAGAGATTGTCGGTGACACGTCGTTAGCTGCTTCTATTCAAATAGTTTCAATATACGAATAGTTAGAGTTATTTAAAACTGGAATATTATGATAACATATTATCTTTATTAACCAATTCAACTCTAGGGATTAGTTATCAAGAAGTTGAAAATATTCAACATTAGTTTTATTGAAATTAAATCCACTGTCGCATTGTCGGAAAATGTCATGTCTTTCAATATTGAGCCGAGGCCAAAATATGAGAGGTGAACTATTTGAAAAATTACATTGAATATTGACGGTGCTATTGCATGCGGTGACTCATTCCAAACTGACAAATTAGGTTTGTGTTATTTTATATCAAAGCGCTGAGACCATATTCAGACTGTTAGGAGAGGAACCAAAATCAATTAAAATATTTGCATTTTCTGAGAAAACTTGGCTTCATGTCTGCGCCTAAAGTGTCGTCCCCGATTAGCCTGTGCAGTCTTCACAGTCTAATCTAGGTCGAGCTTTTACGCGCAGGCTTAAGCCAAGTGTTCTCAGAGAGAGAGAGAGTCTCTTATCTACATGTATTATTAGGCATTGTCAAAAGACAAGTTAAGTACTTAATAAAGGTAGCCACCCTCATTTGCCAAAGCTAACACACTTATCAGTGGTAGCCACCCTCATTTGCCAAAGCTAACACACTTATCAGTTTATTATCTAACATATAAATACCAATCGCAGAAGCTAAGCACTTTAAAACAAAGTGAATTCTATGCGCTTCAAAATACAACATGTATCTCTTAAAATACCATAACTTTTGTTTCCCGAAAAAACGTTGAGGCGCCTGTCAGATCAACGAGACTTCAGTCAGAATAGCGATTGTTCTCGGGTAGGCCCGCTTATTAACCCGACATTCCAAACTTCGCGACTTCATTAAAAACTAATACAGATTGTCGATTACACGTCGTTAGCTGCTTCTATTCAAATAGTTTCAATATACGAATAGTTAGAGTAATTTAAAACTGGCATATTATGATAACATATTATCTGTATTAACCAATACAACTCACGAGATTAGTTTATAAGAAGTTGAAAATATTCAACATTAGTTTGATTGAAATTAAACTCACCGTCGCATGGTCGGAAAATGTAATGTCTTCCAAGGTTGAGCCGAGGCATTATAAGGATGACTCATTCCGAACTGAGAAAGCTGGTTAGTGCTCTTTATATCAAAGCGCAGAGAGCATCAGAAGACCGTTTTGAGGGTAACCAAGATCAAAGAAAATATTTCATCCGCGCTCTGGGACAACGGGGCTTTATGCATGTGCGTTAAGTGTCGTCACAAATAAGCAAGTGCAGTCCGCATAGTCTAATCAGGGACAACACTTGCCGCTTTAATTGTATTTTTAGTTTAAAGGAACCATCTTTCCTTAGCAAAAATCCAGTTAAAACCGAAAGTGTCGTCCCTGATTAGCCTGTGTGGAATGCGGATTGCTAAGGACGACACTTAACGCACGTACATTAAGCCCTATTTTCCCAGAGCGAGGATCATAAGTATAGCTCTTATATTATGATCGAGTCACTGTTAATTTTATCATATAGGGTTTTAATTAAATATTTTAAACGATCGTCATTGTTGCCTGCACAACATATATAAAGGGTCCAATGGTGTGAATAATATCGCGATTTGTGTCAAATATGAAAACGTTAAGAAAAAGAAAAACTGTTCTTGATCTGGAAAGATTTGAACTTGATTGGTTACCGTTAGTGGAGGCAGCCAAAGCGAGGAGTTTGATAACTGCGATTGTTCGTAGCCTACAAAAAAGGAATAAGGTTTCAAGATGCAAATTCTAAGTACCAAGGCAAATGTTCATCAATAGGACAAAAATCGCTGTCAAATAAGGGAAGTGAAGTCAACGCATTACTTTACATGCAAACGTGGTATTTCGTCATATACTGAGCGGGGCATTGCAATATCATTAATTATTTCAAAGGCAAAAAAAACTTCGTAAGACTGGGTCCCAGCACACCAAGGAATAAACAGCTTGATCTACTTCTTGGTGTCACAACTGTTCTATAATAACTTCTTCCAAAACGGTCCCGAGATTTCTTTGTATCAGTATTTGATCAAATTTTCGTCGAGTGATAACGTTTCCACAATATCGCATCTTTCTTCCACTCAAGCCTGATTGAGTCCATCGAAAATTCAATTGCTACAAAAAATGGAGTGCCTGTGGTATTTGATTATCCGGAAAACTATCATCCGAATATTCAAACCCGTCTCTTTGGAACATTTACTTAAAATGCCGTAAAGTGGAAAATTGCGGGAAATCTAATTTAAGATCAATGTCGTAAAGCACTGAAGGCGACCAGCTTACGACAGACATCCAATCAAAACAACTAACCGTATTTTGTTTCCCTAGCTTTGTGTTTTAAGTGGGGTATGAAATGAACGTATTCCCATCAAAGATGCTCATCGCTTAACGAGGCAGACTGGAAAATAATTGTCGTCTGCAAGAAATGATCAAACCAATCGGGCTCTGAGTGTAAGAATTCGCGCGTTGTTTCGAAGCTTGAACGCTGATGAAAACCCTGGGGCATGGAATGGTGTTATTTTAAAACAAATTCATCTCTTTCTCCATAGAGTTCTGATATTTGATTATTTCTTGAGAAAAGAGAAACCGCGCTGGATTAAATGTCTAAGTGGGCCTTAAAATAATTGCGGCGATGCTCATTATATTTGTTAATGTTGCCAGTTGCTCAAATATTTTATCAGAACATGGTAGGCTCAATAATGATTTATTCCGTGGTTCATTAACATAAGGTTAGTGCATGTTTGGCTGGCTTTGATCGACTAATAAAAACAAAAATGGATATATTGATGCTGATATGGTGGTGGTGGTAGTGACGGTGGTGGCGGTGGTGGCGGTGATGGTGGTGGTGGTGGTGGTGCTGGTGGTGGTGGTGGTGGTGGTTGTGGTGGTTGTGGTGTTTGTGGTGGTTGTGGTGGTTGTGGGTGGTAGTGGTGGTAGTGACGGTAGTGGCGGTGGTGGTGGTGGCGGTGGTGGTGGTGGTGGGTGATGGTGGTGGTGGGTTGTGGTGGTTGTGGTGGTGGTGGTGGTGGTGGTGGTGGTAGGGTGGTGGTGGTGGTGGTGGTGGTGGTGGTGGTGTGGTGGTGGTGGTGGTGGTGGTGGTGGTGGTGGTGGTGATGATGATGAGGAGGAGGAGGAAGAGGAAGAGGAAGAAGAAGAAGAAAAAAAAGAAGAAGAAGAAGAAGATGATGATGATGATGATGATGATGATGATGATGATGATGATGATGATGATGATGATGATGATGATGATGATGATGATGATGATAATGATGTGAGGAGGATGATGAGGATGATGAGCATGATTAGGATGAGGAGGAAGAGGAGGAGGAAGAGGAGAAGGAGGAAGAGGAGGGTGTTGATGTTGATGATGGTGATGATGATGATGATGATGATGATGATGATGATGATGATGATGATGATGATGATGATGATGATGATGATGATGATGATCATGATGATGATGATCATGATGATGATCATGATCATGATGTCTAAATAAAATAGATACAACTCAATTTTTCATCGGCGAAACGCCCAGATTAACGCTTTTTATTATTATTTTTAAGCCGGGAAAAAATGCGTGCAAAGTTCGCAAACTTTTTGCCTGCATACCAATGTCAGAATGTTGACTAATCAGTTAATAAAGACAATATTTTTTGCGTAATTTATCAAATTAGAAATCATATATTGAAATTCCAACACTCGTGAGTTCACATGACGGAGGAAAACCCACGTGCGTTCTTCCCTGTCTGTATCATATTTCATCAAATTACGAATACTACACTTAAGATCCATCAAATAAAGTGAAGACCCGTGTTTGTTGGTCCCTCTGAAACGTCACAATTCGATCCTTATCGTATACAAATATCAAATATAAGCCACCGCCAATTGTTTGACTAATTGGAACCTGTGTCTCACGTCGCATTTCTTTCTGATTTTCCGTAAGACGTCTTTTATTGGCTAGATCATATTTCAAGATTCTATATTTCACTGTTTAGAAACGTCTCGATAAATAGAGTTATGGACAAGAATGAGTTCACTGCCTTGAAGGTAAGAAAGACATCTTTACATCACAGTGAACGACTGAAAGTGTGAAAATGTGAAAGTGTCAAAGTGTGTATCAAAGGCATTCTATATGGCCCTGATAAATCTATTGTTTATAAACATTGTTTTTGTGGTTGTTACAACAACTGCATAATACGTATATACTTTCATTTTAAAAATATTTTATTAGAATAATATGAAATAAATCAAAATTACATTTCAATTAACAGCTGCTGTCTGTAAGATACGTATGTTTGTAAAACAATCATAGGTCTTTATCACTCGTTTAAGATTCTGTATCGTTAAATAATAATCATACAGTGCAAACAAAACCTTTAACATACTGTAATAATGTCGCTGGACATAATAAAAATACGATACAAAAGTATGTAGATGGATTAAGGTAAGTACACTAATACCTATTTATTGTTTTATATTGAAGATGATTATTTCGATTGATAATAGTACACTATAAATATTGGTCCAACGGTACATGCCACATTTCATCTTATCCGATTACAATTTCTTCAAGCCTCGTTATTCTCATAGTCTCAGTTGTAGATCATTGATACAAGGGGCGATTCGGCAATATAGCGCACTTTTTCCAGTAAATATTTACACAATGCGTTAAACCGCTGCGTCAACACGTCAACCTAAGTTAGTGCACTCTAGCCTATGTATCAATATTTCGGTATTAGAGATATTACACATAATCTCCGTTAAACCGGAAATTCTGCGAGCACCTCTAAGTTGACTTAAAAAACAGCAGCACGCAACGCTTTAGTGTTTACTAAATGTCAAAGATACAGTACAAATGACACACAGTTTCATTGAAATAAAGTTTAAAAAAAACAACTTCTGAACAAAACATGATCGAATTAAACATGAGTTAACCAGATTTGTTTTCCTAGTTTTGTCGGTTTCGCTGTTGTTAATTCAGCCACTTCAGATGAGTTTGATTCAGTCCAAACAGCAACTTTAGATTCCATGTGCATACGTTTATTACAATTAAATACAAAATCAGCAAAACCCGGTAATTAAATCTACTTCTGAGTGCCCAAGAACCTTTATACTATGTTTATACAAAAACAAAATTGCTAGCAGGTAATCATTAAAACTTTCTTTTAAAACATATGATGATGCATATGCAATTAAAATGACAATCTATGAATACAATTTTCTGCATTGCTATCCTTTACAGGGCGCAGGATCACGTGACTTTGTGTGGTTGACAGTTAAAAGTTTATGGATGAAAACGCAGTGGTGTTGTTGTTTGTGTTGTTTTTGTGTTGTAGTTGGGTTTTTTTTTAATGTTTAATATTTTTTCTTAAGAATTTCAACTAGTGAATAAAAGACAGTTTGTTATGCTGCGTGTGGCAATTTGTAAAACATAAAATTGCTTTTATAAACCTGTGTCCTTGGTCAAAAGTCTAAGAGTAAATCATTAAATTACACGATTATGCTGCACGCAACCTGAAATTTTGGCACCGATTTCAGACGTATTCATTGTTTTATTGTTAAATCATAAGATATCGGCACAACCCGCAAGAAAAGCTGTCTGGTATGCGCTAAAGAGTTTTGCAAATGTATTTCAACAAATTGAGATATTTGCAAAAAATAACGTTCTTTACGGTGTGTTTACATTCTGTCAGGACCGTGTGTAAACCCCTATCAACCTCGTTGATCCTGCGCCCTGCTAATAATTCACAGATATGCACAAATTGAAAATTCAGCTGCACTGATAGGAGATAAACTGTAATATAATATGCGGTTCTTTGTAATAGACAAGGTCCTTAGTGCCACACTCAAACAAATGTACTAAAGAAGACAAACACGTAAATAAAAAAATTAACTAAATTTGTGTCACCGCATTGGAACGATCCCCATTCAAAGCATTTGAGTGTTTAAACGGTTTTAAGAAGCTCAAAAGCACACTCTCTGCCTGTCTACAATTATATTTTTTTTTAACTTTGAAGTGTAAATAAAAATCAACTTGATGGCATCAACATTCAAAATAATCACACGCGTATACGTGTTGAGTTTTGTTGAGTTATTATGTTTAGGTGAAAATAACCTCCGACCTTAACAGAACATGAAGGTGTTCCCCAAATTTGGCAATCATCTGACAATGAAACCCCATTACCGCATGAGAAAACTTACTTTTAGTGTGAAATCAACCTGTTAATAGGCAATATTCTTATCAAAACCGGAAACGTCATCGCAATAAGACACCTAATTCAGATGTCAACATTGAATCATACTTGGTCTTTTACTCGTATAACAGTAATACAACTATATCAGCTAATTGCATTTACCAACAAAACATTTATTGTTCCACGCTGCGTAGAAATCCTAACTTGATATCCCTGCTGAGGAACATGGAAAACAATATCTTTAAAATCTAATCGATTGACAATTCCAACACATTCGCTAATCAAGTGCAACTTTTCAACGCTCTTCAAATGTAAAGGTGAGAATGTTGGTTAACGCTTTCGTGTCTCCAACAGGGAAGAGTGAAGAAATGTGTAACATGTCAAGATGGCGTCGGTTAAATATTACGTCTTCTTTCTCACAAGAAAATACAACTGAGGAGTGACCCAATCTTGAACCCTGTGTGTAATCTGACCAAATCGTTTAACGACAGCATCAGACGTTTTTCGAATCATAACAATTCGCAAAATATGTATTTAAACGAAAACTCTTGATGGATAGAAGCTTAAACATGACACCTGATGTTGGTCGCAAAGAGCGTGGTAGACGGGAAGCAATTCTTTCGCGCAAAACTTATAACTCGGGGTGATATGCTTATATCAAATTATTTACGTCTATGTTTGATATTGGATTTTGTGAAAAAAGTTTTTTTTAATGGTACAAAAACGGGCAACCAAAATAGTGAGGTTCTGCGTTCAAAATGGATCTCAGTTACAGACCTCTTTGAGCAGGATCTTCTCGAATAATATCGTTCTGCGAAAACGGGGCTTCATGCATGTGCGTAAAATATCATCCCAGATTAGACTTGCAGTCCACCTATCCCAAAAAAGGACACCTCATCCCGCCTAAACGGGATTTGCGTTTCGATGACACTACATTTAAACGAAAAAATCCATGAAAACGGAAAGAACCGTCCCTGATTAGCCTGTGTCCATTTGCTAATCTTAGATGACAATTTACGCACATGCATTAAGCTCGGTATTCGCAGAACGAGGCTTAATAAATCCTTATTCGTGAAATGAAACCTGTTGTGTTTTCCCCCGAATGTGGGATGTTACACCAGCCACCTACACCTGTTAAACCACTCATGCTTTGTAGTAACCCTTTACCACTTAGATATGTATTTTCACACATGTGTAGTTCCTAAGAAAGTTAAATTTTATTAAAAGCCTTTCTTACTAGAATTAAATTTTAAAGGTTTCAGTTCCAACCCTTAGATATTGATGAGCAGCAAACACCATACAACCTGAACAGACTGCGAGTTACTCGCAGGCTGTTCTGGTTTTAGCAAACAGCATAAAACCTGAACAGACTGCGAGTTACTCGCAGGCTGTTCTGGTTTTATGCTGTTTGCACATAGCCAATTTCAGTTTGCTTCTAAGTGGAAAATGGTTAAATGTTCCAAGGCGGTCACCCAACGTTAAGCTTTAAGAGTTACACTCATGATAATATTTCTGTTTCCTTATGATTTTTAGGTGAGATATATTTAACTTAAAAGTTGCCTTCAATATCATTCTGGATAAATAAATAAATAAATAAATAAAAATAAATACATAAATAAATCAATAAATAAATAAATGAATGAGTGAATGAATGAATAATGAGTGAGTGAATGAGTGAGTGAGTGAGTGAGTGAGTGATTGAATGAGTGAGTGAATGAGTGAGTGAGTGAGTGAGTGAGTGAGTGAGTGAGTGAGTGAGTGAGTGAGTGAGTGAGTGAGTGAGTGAGTGAGTGAGTGAGTGACGAGTGAGTGAGTGAGTGAGTGAGTGAGTGAGTGAGTGAGTGAGTGAGTGAGTGAGTGAGTGAGTGAGTGAATGAATGAATGAATTAATTAATTAATTAATCAATTAATAATAGCCTTATGTCGCTCATTCAATCGATTCATTCGTCTTCAAATAAAAGAAGTGAAAATATTTATAATCTTATGCAGATTTACATGCATCCAATATTAATAAAGCAAACAAATTAAAAAGTGTAAACAGTATTGCGCAATCAAGTCGCATAAACCACTTTTTTCCTAATTGATCTCTAAATTAATCACCAATATTTATATTCGCAATATTTGATAACATAACTACAACAATACACTTACAAATCTATTTACTCGCCGCAGTTTCTTTTGTAGTGGTACATCGGTTAACAGTTTTGATAAAGAGCCGATAACGGCCTGCTGTTTTTTAGCTTACAACGCAATAGTTTTCCAATAACCGCGGGGTTATTGGGTGATGGTTGCACATGAGATAGATTCGAACTGTGAACCACCGCGCCATAAACTGCTATTATTTAGATCTTTAACGGTTGCAGACCGTGCAGTTACTGACCGTTTAATTTTGGGAAAGTAGACAAAATTGGCGCGTATTTAGAACGTCGCATTGGGTTATTGATATATTTTATGATGATTTAAAATCGAAACGGTCCTATTTTAAGATGTTTGATATAAAGGGTATTTCGTTTGATTATTTTTTAAATACTAAGTTTACCGAATGTTCATGACGACTTTTTAACCTTCTATAAGGTTTCATAATGTTTTGTTGTAAAATCCTTTAATATATGTTAAAGTAAGAAATTTTACAAAATGCATTAATATAAATTGGAGTATAAAAAGATCAATGCTTCGGTTTAGTTATTTCGAAAGCAATTCAAGAAAACTGATAAGATATATAGTTGATTGCTAAAAATAAGATGTATTAATACAATCCAGAATCGCACGAAAGTCTTACAGTCTATCATGGCTAATCGCAATTTAAAAATGCATTCGCACGCCATAAAATTTGATAAATACATTTGATCTTATGTAGTTAACAAATAAAACTGCAATTAAACGACCAAAACAAAACTATCAAAAGGGACCGCAAATACCATGCCTGCATGGATTGATTGCAATCTTGGAGAGACAATTACATTTAACATCGCAGGTAATCTGTTTAACGAAGGGTTTAATTGTAGTTACGAATTGCGCAATACGTCATGAGGTTGAGTTGTTTTTGATGCTGACAAATATGTACATGTATGCCTCGCTCTAGTTATACGGGATTAATTGCATGTTATTACTAACGCATAACGTCAATGTTCGCAAACTCTCCGTGTTTATGCATTTTTCGGCGAAGGGAAGTCTCTTTCAAAGGAAAGTCCAGTTTTGGCGGGAAGTATCGTCCCTTATAAGCCTGTGCGGAGTGCAGAGGCTAATCTGGACGACACGTTAAGCACACGCATTAAGGCCAGATTCCCCAGAACGATTACGATGTTACGTTAACCTGACCGTCGTACTAAAACCAGGAGAACACAATAATGAAATAAATGTCATTCAGGACAAACATTTGCGCATGCGTAATGCCACACGTGTGACCAGAGTCAAATATTGACTTGGAAAGAGTTAATTACGGAATCTAAACATAGCTGTATTAATCCGCCACACTGTTGTAAAAGACCACACAAAGTCGAGTGGATGTCCACGGCAGACGTGCTACAGTATAAATCTTAGACAAATATTAAACAAGCAAATACGTTTTCGAAAACGAAATTATTAAAGCCAGTTTTAATGTGACGGGGGCAAATGGTTACGATGCTCTGTTTGGTGATCGGTTTCGCTTTACTGAGACGTGGCGTTTTTATCTCATTATTTCTCGAGTTTTAGCAAGGATCGCGTTTTGAAGTGTGTTGACTTTTAGCACAGAAAGGAGCCCGAAAATTATCAAATCTCAGCGCGTAAACCACGTGCTACTGTTGACTTTGCAATCCTGAACAAGTTGTGATGTTATATGCAATAAAAGACCCTCCCTAACTGGTCTCTAACTGAACAGGTATCTAACTGAACTGGTCGCTAAATGAACTGGTGCTTAACTGACGTGATAAGATTTTTACATGTCATTTTAAATAAAGAAGCAGTGGATTTATTGTATACATGGTGTAATTTTCAAATTTATATTTTACGTTTCACGTGTATTTCATTATTTCTTACATTTGTGTACGGCTATATTTGGTAGAATATTACGAAGCCTCTTTTGTCATAGCAACCGGTTATCAATTTTGTGTAACCTAAATTCCATATTGGCGATTGGACTCATTGAACAAAACCACGACAAGTTTTCATTAAATGAACTACTAGTATTTAAATTCTGAATATTATTCACCGCTCAATTTTGAATAAAAGTTAATTTCAATCACGGTCACACATACTTCAGTTGATTAAAAGTATTATCAAAGATGTGCAAATTTCATCTGGAATTTAACCGATGATAATAACAATCAATTAACTATGCATTGAATTCCTCATAACGGCATCGCTAATGTCCGGTATATACGGTAAGTAACGGGGATAATTTTAATACCGAATTTCGACATCTGCAATAACATAAATTGAAAGGCGGGGGATTAAGTAGTTGGTATTGAGGTCTAGCTTACGAAGACATCGCTTGAATTTCATCTGTTCTTCTAATACGGAGAACATGATCTTTGAAAAGGAAAGCGTTTGACACGTTTAATAACCGCTAATATGACCAGCGCATGTTTTGAGTCGGGTAAATACGTGGTTCTCAATTTCTAAGACGGGATAAGAGAATCAGTTGATTATTGCGCCCCGGGGGTCTTAACGGATAATGGACATATGACTCATCGCTACAAAAATGTACGACACGGCACTTAGGAATGTATTATTCGTATTTTGAAATATTCGGTATAATTAAAATTAATACTAAACGAAATAAACTAATGTCTATTAGACGAATTAAGAATGATAATAGTATATCATTGCAATAATATTTAATATAATAATAAAGTTAGTAATACTAATCATAATAACAATAATTAAAAAAACACACTTAAACAATAATATTCATGGTGATAATAATAATAATAATAATAATAATAATAATAATAATAATAATAAATAATATAATATAAATAAGATAATAATATTATAGTAAAAATAGTAATAATAATAATAATAAATACATAATTAATATATTATTATTCTTATTATGATATATATTCTTATTCTAAAGTACTTATTATTATTATCTATATTATTCTTATTATTATAATTTTAATTATAAATATAATTATAATTATAATTATAATAATTATAATAATAATAATAATAATTGGTAGAGATGGTGGTGGTATGGGGTGACATTATGAGATGACGGCGGCATATAATTATATCATTTTTTTGTAGTTTATTTTGTTGCACTTTTAATTGATAATCAATGGTTACAACACGCATCATAGCATGTGGGAACATTTGTATCGATATACTTCCGCTCATCGCCGCATGGAAGTCGTAGAATTCACGAACAAACAAATGACAAGCTCCCAAAAATTCAAACCGGAAAGTTCCCACGAACGTCCATATAAGGATATCTGTCCGTGAAGATTTCAGCAAAGTTGTTAGTTGTCACAGCTACTTACGAACCAGACCCGTTAATATCCGCGGCCCCGTGCTTTATGTTTCACAGATTACCCGAGCATTCCGACTGTCTCTCGTTACATACTGGAAAATTAAGGTAATACGGACACGGCACATTTTAGCGCAGCGGTGAACAAGTTAGCAACATGTCGTAATAGCTTACCAGTTTTGTACCTGATCTGTTAACAGCATTTGGACACATGCGCTTGGTTCCTTATTTATTTAGTTAGAAGTAAATTGCATTAAGAGGACGGAGTAACAAGACGTTCCTACCGTCTGTTGTTAATATATAAGTCGGATTCCGTGAAAACTGGGCTTAATGCATGAGCGTAAAGTGTCGTCCAAGATTAGATTTTGAAGTCCTTACAGGCTTATTAAGGACGACGCTTTTCGCTTTTGTTGTATTGTTCGTTTAAATGAAGTTTCTTCCAGTTTTGGCGGAAAGTGTTGTACCTGATTAGCCTGTTAAGAATACACAGGCTGATCTGGTACGACACTTTACGCACATGTATTAAAATAGCGCGGCTCAAATTCAGAAGTTTTTTTTAATCACTATCATAATTTTTACAAGTTGCATTTTAGTACATCAGTCTTATTCTGCAATGAATAATTCATGAACCAAGCCGTCGCTATGTATTTTCTTTGAAACATAATTGTCGATATGTCAGTCCGCTGTTACTCATGAGGCACAGAGATTACAATTTTTCTAGTGCACACAATATTTGTAACCGTTTTTAATGCATACCGTGCGGGTCCAGTTATTAAAGAGTTTACGTTTGATTACGCCGAAACAGAAGAGATTATTGTAAGATATTGTTATAACAGTACATGGCTTAGTGATAGATATGTTATTGATATTATATCAGCTTTTAATATCAAACAATAAACATTTACAAGTTATATCCAGCGGGCTTTCATCTCGACCGGTAGTGTTGTAATAAGCAATAACAGCATTTATTGTATACGTTTATTTATTGAAAAATCTGTACAAATTATTTTTAATATTGTCCAAATAAAGTCGCATGATTGATTTATGTTTATTTCCATTTGTGTCGCGTTCTGAGAAAACTGGGCATAATGCATGTGCGTAAAGTGTCGTCCCGGAATAGCCTGTGCAGTCCGCACAGGCTAATCAGGGACGACACTTTCCGCCTAAATTGGCTTTTTGCTAAGAAGAGACTTCATTTTAACGAAAGATGTCATGATTGCCCAGGCTTATCTGGGACGATACTTTACACATGCATTATGCCCAGTTTTCTAAGAACACGACGCATTTGATTCCATAATAATTTCCTTCTTAAATGTAAATACTTCTCAAAGTTTCTGGTGTATTGTAACGCTGGTTGTTAATATGCGTCGTGTTATTTTATGTTTGCATTTAGCATAAGCATTCTTTAGAGGGATGCTCTTGAATGTATAAGAGTGTATTCTTTTCTATATTAAGGATAATGATAATGATATTTAATAATAATAATAATAATAATAATAATAATAATAATAATAATAATAATATTATTATTATTATTAGTATTTGTAGTAGTAGTAGTAGTAGTAGTAGTAGTAGTAGTAGTAGTAGTAGTAGTAGTAGTATAATAATAATAAAATTATTATTATTATTATTATTATTATTATTATTATTATTATTATTATTATTATTGTTGTGTTGTTGTTGTTGTTGTTATGATTATTATAATAATTTTATAAAACACACAGGATAGAAGATATACACGTTTTAATGAAGTTGCGCTTTGTCACTTCTTTGTGAAAGACAACTCAAAATCTACCTTGTAATGCTTAACTTGCTTCATTCAGATGGTCAAGGCTGTTGTGGATATTGCAATAATTTATCATATTTGTAAGTTATCAGGAATGCAAAATATCTTCAAATGACAAATGGCATTCTGTTATTTTCGTAAGTGAGAGACTCTCGACTATGGTTAACACACGGCATGATTATTTGCTGATCCCTCCGGAACTGTATTCGGATAAGCACTTTAATCCGGACGATTTACAAGTGTATGTTTTCACGTTTATTTAAGAAGATAACAGACTTTTCTTATCGAGCCACCTGTTCTATCAAATTCAACCCAGGCGATGATCTCTAGCATTAAAATATTTCTTGCAATTTATTCCGTTTATCATTTAACTAAATGTGCGAAGTTCCGAAACCGAAACCCCGCCCCAAAATCGATCACGTGACAGACTCGGAATGCAAATATTGAAAGCAACACGCTGACTGACAGATTGTACGCGACAACCCAGATCCATGTAAAGTTATCGGCCAATAGAAGCGGGCCGTATTATTGATACAAGGAGATGATTATACACGACCAATAAAACCGATATAAAATCTGACACCGTGTACGATTGAGAACCTCCCATTTGCTTTATATTAAAATACCACTATCAAAACCGAAGTACAATAGCGAACTTGAAAGATATCTTTTATTCATTTGACGATATGACAGTGTGAAAACAAAACCTCTCACGTCTGACATATAGTGCATCTTCATGATAATTTATCGGCCATAATTCAGAAGTGAGGATAGTTAACTAAGGGCAACGCGCGGCGAGCGTGTTTTGAGAATTAAAAATTATAACAGACACCATAGGACAGTTATTTAGCCATGTTCGCGTTACCAACTTTGCACTTTACGCCTCAGCAAGTTGCACAGGTCTGCGAAACTCTCGAGGACAGCGGGGACATCGAGCGCCTCGGCCGCTTTCTGTGGTCACTTCCGGTTAACCCATCCGCTTTGGAAGCTCTTAACAAGCACGAGTCGATCCTTCGAGCGCGCTGTCTTGTCTGCTTCCACACCGGAAACTACCGGGACATGTACCACATCATCGAAAGCCACAAGTTCGGGAAGGCGTCCCACGCAAAGCTACAGGCCATGTGGCTAGAGTCCCACTATCAAGAGGCCGAGAAGCTTCGCGGTCGGCCGCTGGGACCCGTTGACAAGTATCGCGTTCGGAAGAAGTTCCCGCTTCCCCGGACCATCTGGGACGGCGAGCAGAAAACGCACTGTTTCAAGGAGCGAACTCGGAACCTCCTGCGCGAGTGGTACCTACAGGACCCATACCCAAACCCCACCAAGAAGCGAGAGCTGGCGCAGGCGACGGGGCTGACCCCTACACAGGTCGGCAACTGGTTCAAAAACCGCCGCCAAAGGGACCGGGCAGCTGCCGCTAAGAACCGGTAAGTTTTATCGTGTTTTCTAAAAAAAATATACTTGTTATTATTCGCTTTTATATATTATATATTTATATGAATTTTTTATATTGCACGGGTCTAAATCGTGCAGGGCACAATAGCGTTCGCCTGGCGACCGAGAGGTCCCGGTTTTAATATTCTGAAGCGTTATTGAAATTATTTCGAAGACATTAAGTACGACGTATGTTTCGCGTTCTGGTAAAACGGGGGCATTTTCCGCTCTTTCGGATTTTTCGTTTGATTGAAATCTCTTAAAATCGAAAATTCATTGAAGGCGGAAAAGTAAAGTACCTGATAAGCATTTGTGGGCTTTACAAGCTTATCATGGTTGACATTTACGCACTTGATCTGAACCTAGTTTTCCCAGAATTTGTCTCTAATGCATTCGGTGTAGTCATGCTTTTATATGTTAATCGATATATCTATATATAATGTTAATCAAAATTGTATTTTTAACTTGTATTATCATGTAAGAATACAACATAGCATTTGCTGCAATTGCTTGAAAAAAAAATCCGAACACAATTTGTGCAGACAGTGCTACACTAGGAAAAATGAGGGGGAAATGGTTAACCCATTTATGCCTAGTGGACTCTCCCATCCTTCTAAATTGGATCAATTTATTTCCAAAATGAGGGATGTCTGGTAAATTAATTTCTATATTTAGAATATTTCTTACAGAAATTCTTTTAAGCAAACAGTGCAGACCCTGATGAGACGCCGCATCATGCGGCGTCTCATCTGGGTCTGCGCTGTTTGCCAATGCCTTTTTTCTAGTCGCTAGGCATAAATGGGTTAAGCAAATTTAATCTAAAAAAAACACACATAAGCAGAAATTGAAAGAAAATGTCAACAATAATACCCAAATCGTTGTCGTCGAGTCAGAAAAACAAACCATATTTATTTACCACAATTTTGAATGCAGATGCTTAATTTAACCCAGAAGGAATTAATGCAAATTGTTAGAACAATATAAATACCTCCGTCAATTTAATTTAGAAAATGCACAGCCCAAACATTATATTTTATGTATCGCGTTTGATTCATTATATGTTATGATAAAATAACGGCATTGTCCATATACCATGTGTAGATGTGCATTAATTGGAAATTATATCTGAAACATGTTTTGCACGTTTAATTTTATGGATATTTTAATATTCATTAGATTTCTTTTTGTATTCAGTTGATTAGTATTCGTTATCCATTTATAATAAATAGAGGTTAATTGAAATGTTATTATTTACGTACAAAGTTGATCTTTAATCTTTCTACATAAGCTCGTATTTGTAATAAACGAAGCATACCATAGAAGTTGAAAAAAACGTTGTATCATGATAAAACATATTTCATCCTGTTTTATTGTAAATTCCTTTAAATGGAAAACATACATCATAGAAAAAGATTTTCTAAGAAATGCAAATATAATTACTTTAAAACGAAATATATAAACAGAAACCTCACCACAAGAAACAAAAACATATACAAGATAACGGTTTGCAGTTCGTATAGTGTGTAGCTTTTGAAATTAACTATATTTTAGTAAAACAAACGTGTATCGAGTTAATGACGCATAGCTATTAAAGTAAATGATTCAGCCTTCCAAGTTTGACTATGTTTAATAATAAATCATACCGACTAGAACATGCATTAAAAAGAAAAACACTATATGTTTTACGTAGAACTTGACTGACAAAAATTACATAAAACATAATTGTGCCTATTATTTTCAATTCTATTTAATTCCTCTTGGTATCCGAACACACATTAAATAAAAATAAGTAAGTACAAATACTAGTATACATTTCAATATCATTTGTAAATCACAGTGTGATTTAATCGCCATAATTTTAGAGTATTAAATTCTTCACTTTAAATAATAGGTGATCATGGTACACAAAACAAACACACAATTAAAATAAATTATGTTTACGTTGGAAGTTTATTCAATAATAGCCCATTATTATTGTATTGTAATAATAATAATATATAATAATAATAATAATAATAATAATAATAAGAGTATCTTTTATAACTGAAATAAATAAATGGTTAACATTTTGTATAAAATAATTCATTATCCGCATTCAATATATTACTCGAGATTTGTTAATGAACAACATTGTACATAAGCACTACTGTGTATTAGAAAACAACGAATAAGAGATACAAAAAGCAACATATTCATTCAGTTAAGGACGAAATAGCTACTAAATGTCACATTCTTCCGAAAATAAAGTCTCTATTTCGCGAGAAGAACTTAATGACGTTTTCTGTATTAAAATCTCTCGACAACGCTGCGTTTTATAGCAAAACAATGAAAGTTTTATTGTCGCGTTATTGTACCGTTATTTAAAACACTGTCATGCATTATCGCAAATTAGATCACAATATTTATGTCAACTGACCACAAATTAAGTTGCGGACAGTTATTTGCCATCTTAAGAAGAACACCTTCTAGAGATTGTGACGGAGATAGTTTGCAAAGTGATTCGCAAGTTTCCTACAAAATTGCTTCATTATTTTCTAGTCCGATAGATAACAACCGCGCTATAATAAAGCAAGAGCAAAAAAAAAAAGACGCATACTAGTAGATCGATATAGGTTATTATTTTCCAACCAAAGATGATAATTTACTGATGCAAAATCTTTTCGGTGAATTAAACACTTATTATCGTGTTTATCAGATATGGCTGTGCTATAAACGTATCACAACAAAACGGCTCGAAACAAGCAAGGTGCGAATCAAGATTGCGCGAAATCTCGTTACGTAGCGTCCATATTGTTAACCGTATCTAAATCTTGACCTGCTATCTGATAATCGCCGGTAACATTGTCCGTGCCATATTGGCAGGACCATACAATCTTAGGCTTCGCTTTCTGTCCGGGTTCTTTGTGTAATTGCAAAGTCAAAGGAATCCGAACAGGTCCTTCTATGACTTACAACTTTAAAAATATCATTTTTGATTTAAGGTTGTTAATCGGCGCAGGAACAAAGATTTGAGCCTCGTTCCGGGATAACGGGACTTAATGCACGTGCCTTAATGTGTCGTCCCAGATTAACCTTCGCATTCCGCACAGGCTAATCAGGGACGACACTTTCCGATTTCATGGATTTCGTCTAAAGGAACATATTTTGATTCTAACATAATCTGAATATAATTATCATTGCAACAAGAACAACACTTTACATTGCCTCGCTCTCGTTAGTAATGTGTGTATCTGTTGTTTTATTAATCGTTTAACGTCGATGATGGTGTTCTTTATCTCGCCAAAAATCAATACGTGCGAAATCAGATTTTGTCCGTTTCTTTCGAACCGAAGTTTACAATTACCAGTTTTTATAAGGTGGCGATAGTGATTGAGTTGTTAACCCTTTCAGTGCGAGAACCGAATTTTTAAGGCCTTTGCAAACAGTTTGGATCCAGATGAGACGCCACAGAACGTGGCGTCTCATCAGGATCCAAACTGTTTGCTATTCTGATAGTATTCTTTGAAAAAAAATCGAAGAAAATGCTAATTTTAGAAATTCAGCAGACGACATTTTAGCAGACAACAAATTTCCCAGCATGCAAAGGGTTAATCATATGTTGTTGAACAGGACAGAACACGTCGTTTATTTCACCCAAGTATACAAAATATACAATAAATGCAATATACAAAGCATGATTATTTAGTAAATGATAAACTTCCGGTAATATTTACAAAAGGGATTTGCAAAAAAAACATGATGGCTGAAATATTGACAGGGGGTGGGTACTTACGTTGGTAGAAATAGTACAAAAATTTACGATAATAAATTAGTGTTTGTTGTCCGGAGATGTGCGGTGTAGCAATACGTTTTGCACACGGCGTTTATGCAGCTTATTTTCCAGAAAGATAGCTGTTTGCTTGGGAATATCGATGAGTTTCAATTCTAGATTTAATATAAACCAAGCAACTTAAATCATAGAGAATGAGTTGATGATAATGACGACGGAGATAATGATTATGGTCCATATTATGTTGTTTGTTTTGATTATCCAGAGCCTTAAAATTTAATTTGAGATAATTTTATTTTTGTTGTTCCGGCAATTACATTTTTGCTTCGGAAAAAGCGGATGTAAATTATGTGTAATTACTTTCCACACAACGCCGTGTTGTTTTAAATGACTGAACACTTATAAGTAATTTAATTTTTAACGTTTTTTTTCAAATATGAAAGTTCAGTTTAAAGTATGTCTTTCTAAAAATTGTCAAGACTATTTAATTTCATAAGAAAGGATATAACGTTCACATATCGTATAGCATTTGTTTACTCATTATTTCTTCTTTTTTTATATACTTTATTGTTTGCTTTTTTATATAGATATTCTAACTTTTCATTGCTGTTTCATTACTCTCTATTTTTATTCTTAATTTACAATCATTACTTATATTTTGTCCATTTATGCCTAGTGTCTAGAAAAAGGCCTTGGCAAACAGCGTAGACCCAGATGAGACGCCGCATGATGCTTTAAGGAATTTCTGCAAGAAATATTCTAAATATAGAAAAAAATATACTTGACATCCCTAATTCTGGAAATATTTAATCCAATTTAGAAGGATTGGAGAGTCCACTAGACATAAATGGGTTAATGACTAAATATATTCGTCGTCTAGAGTTTGTCCCATGAAAATGCGCATTGATTGAAGCATGTCGTCTACATCATTTTTTGTCCGATTTATTAACGTGTAATTATGTATTCATTAGATATCTGTGCCTTTCTCGTGTTATTGTGAAATGAGATGGATGGCAATTAATCAAATGGAGTAGGGACGGGTTTAAAGTAAAAATTGGTCTTTTTCCATATTGAAACAAGGTATAATTATAAACAACAAAATATTAAATAAAATGTATTAACTCTCAGAAAATGCTACCATAAAACCGAAGTCAAATCGGGCCGGCGATATTATAAAACGGGATTTAATGCAGTCCACACAGGCATGCCAGGGACGGAACTTTCCGAAGAATGATTTTCGCGAGGATTTCATTAAAACGAAAAAAAACCATAAAAGCGGAAAGTATCTTCACAGTCATCACTGGCTAATCTGTGACGACACTTTACGCAGGTGCATTAAGCCCCGTTTTCTCAAGGCGAGGCTCATGTTCAGATCGCCGAGGTTTCGCGCTGTGCAGTGTCCGGCAACGCCGTGGCAATGCTATAGGGTCTATCGCATAGAACGTCAGGTCGCGGCGATCATTTAATAATGTTCAAAGACATAGACTTCCTGGGCACCGCGAGACTGGTGTAGGGACGCTGCGATGACGCTGTAAGAACGCTGTGTGAGAGCCATAGAATACCAATGCAATATTGTTTTTTCATATTTCGCGTCGATCATACGGCGCTGTGAAGGTCTTTAAGAACGCCGTGCAAGCGCTGTGGCAAAGATTTCCATTTCGACGCGCCCTTAAATCAAATTGTGTTTACCTATATGGACCAATTCATGACCAACCTGTTTAAGCCGATATCGACGGGTTTACTCTTATCTGTTGCCATTCGAAAATTGTTTCTATGTGGCGTATCAACAAATCTGCACACACAAATGGGGATTTCCTGAAGTGTAAATGCTTTTTTAAATGAATATCGTAGAGTCGAACATAGTTTGTGATTGTATAAAACTTTTATTACGTTTATGTTTTAGTGCCTCTTCTTCTGAACCTTTCTTGTTCAACACAACATATCGACTTAGAGCTCGAACTTCTTCTTCTTCTTCTTTTATTCATCTAATTAACGCATCTTTCTTATTCTTTTTATTCTTATTATTCTTATTATTCTTATTCTTCTTCTTCTTCTTCTTATTATTATTATTATTATTATTATTATTTATTATTATTATTTTTATTATTTTTAATATTATTATTTCTTTTATTATACGTATTTGTTTTCCTCTTATTTTTTTATTCTTATTATTCTTGTTATTCTTGTTATTTTTGTTATTCTTCTTCATCTTATTAATTTTATATTTTTATATCCAAAAGTAAAAGTGACTGCGGCTCTATGAACATAACTTTCATAGAGTGACAAAGTATAAAAGTTTAGATCATGAATCTGTTCTAAGACGTTCTAAGACTCATTTGCATGGATTACGGATTTATCAAGTTTCATTGAGAGACTTCTAAGAATACATCTCAATTACAGTATCCGAATGGACAGTTTGTAATTAACTTTCAATTGAATATTTTGCCAGGGCCTCAGATACATTTCGTCCAGGGAATAGCGCATAATAAAACCACATATCATCTTATGTCTAGAGGGGATTTTAAGATATTAGTCTTTCTTTTATTACAGAAAACATCCTTATTAGTATTATTTTTCTTTTCTTATCGTTGGCTTGATTTGTTTTCTTTCGTCTCAATGTTTCCTGTCGGTTATTCTTTTCAGTAGAGCGTCTATCATACCTTGTGTACTGTGTTTTTGAAACCGACATTTAATTTCTCATGACCCCATCTAGAAGGCTAATCCAAATAAACAAAGTATTTCTTTTAAAAGCAGAGCTGAGATTTTAAGATTATTTATTTTCAGTTGCTGAGGAAATATTTTTATGATTTTATTACACAGTTGAACGGTCGTCGCTTTATTGCTATAGTGCTCTATCTCCATTTTTTAATGAGTTTTTTTATATCGCTGTGTTCGTGAGAACGAGATCTTTAATATGACGTAATCGGATTCAAGATTCAGGCGTCACAGAAAAAGTTTTTCGATTCCATTTTGCTATATCTCCCACATTTTTACAAACGGATGAGTACTGTTACATGTGTTGTTGTTTTTTTTTCAAAAAAAATGAAAATGGTAGTTAGAGCACTAAAGCAATCAAGCGACGCGGCATCAAACACGTTAATATTAAAAACAACCCTAATGCGAAAGTCTATTCCTGTTGAATCAGCTTTTTAAGACCCAGTTCTTAAAGGCCAGACTGTTAACATTGTCATTTTAAAATCAATGGCCTTTAGAAACTCTTTTATAATTATGAAGTGAATGTTTTATGACAAAAAATCAAAAAGTATTTCCCTAAACGTTTGCTTCTATGTTATGTACTCAACTTGAATACTTTAAACAGGTGCAACTTTATACAATACAATTCGATGCGCAATTCTCGAAAATACATAAAATGTTCTTGATTTGTTTTTCAAAAATAAGTTATATTCCTGATTTAATGCATGTTAAATACTAAATTGTGACAATGAGATGCTTTGTAATGTTAAGTTTTCTATTTTTTATATTTTTACCGAATTTTGAAGATACACTTCTATAGTTTTACTTGTATTCATCTTATTTCAATCCATTGTATTGAATATGAAACACTGTTAATAAGTCACACATAGGTATTGTACTGATATGCATGGTCTATGAACATTTAGTAGTAAGATGCAGCCGCAATACCGAGGGTCGTGCAATCTGTACAAAGAAATAAGCCTCGCTAAACGAAATCGGGGTTAAATGCAAGTGCATAAACAGTCGTCCTAGTTTCGCAAGTGCATGCCGTACAGGCTAATATGGCATAGGCTAATATGGCACAGGCTAATATGGCACAGCCCTTTAAGCCTAAAATGGATTTTCGCTAAGAAACAGACCTCCTTGAAACTAAAATGACATCAACAGCGAGCAAGTGTAGCAACTGGTAAGCCTGTACGGACTGCAAGGGAAAATCTTAGAAGACACTTTACGCACATGCATTAAACCCGGATTTCCCAGAGCGAGGCTAAAATATTGTTACATCCGTTGTTTATATATACTTGCACCGATAAGCAAATAATAAGCGTTGATCCGGCCTAAGAGAGGGATGATGCTTTGTGCCAAATTACTCTGTTTTTCTGCTTCGTTTTGCAAATAAGATGGCGTTAATAGATAGGAAGCGAGGCGGATTAACCGGAGGATTGGACCGGTATCGTACACACGTGGTGTAAATAAACAAGTCCCTCGGTTGAATGAAACCGCAGAAGACCGTCGACTTATCTTGTCAGGCCACATATCTACCCCTAATGCGATTGACGCGTTATGTGATATATGAAAGAAAGTAACCCAGTGTAGTTTCAATTCGAACTTATGGTGTTGTTTTAGAAATGCATGCCTAGAGCATCTGGTAGTCGACTCTAGTTTCAAAGCTGCCTTCGAAGCCTCGCTGATGATCTTTTTTTCGATAAACTGGCCTATATACTTTGTTATTTTAATTTTTGTATACAGTTTCAAACGTTTTGATAATTTCTATTTTTGTAATTTATAACTGTTGTCAACCAGCCGAGATCAATGTTCAATATGTCCACATTTTGTCTTACCGTAATAAAAGTGTCGTCTAATTTGTTTAAGTAAGAACAACGCTGAAAGTAGTACCTTATACAGATTGTCTCGTATTTAACACAAATATTAACACTTTACATAGAGCGAGGTGAACAAACCAGTTTCTAAATACATACAAATGTTGTCACCAATGTCAGCTTGTCTTGCTTACATCACGGACTTTTATGTCGCTTTTCACAGCCAGCTAGCGTACGAAAGCGCCATCATTGTTTCAATTGAAGCGACACAGATTTTAATTCATTTGGAAATTAACATTTTCGTCTTGGTGGTCCGTTTACGGATGTTGACAATTTATAAAGCTTTCATCATAAGGCATCCGCCCCTCTACTTGATTCGGAAGTAAATGATGAAAGTAAAACTAACCATTTGGCTGATATTTTTGCTGAGAATAATTACTTTGATTTTGTGTAAGCATTTTATATTAATTTAGTAGTTGTAGTAGGAGTACTACTACTACAACTACTACTTCTACCGCTACCACTACCACTACCACTACCACTACTACTACTACTACTACTACTACTACTACTACTACTACTACTACTACTCCTACTTCTACTATTACCACAACCACTACCACTACTACCTTTACTACTTTTACTACTACTACTACTACTACTACTACTTACTACTACTTCTACTACTACTACTACTACTACTACTACTACTACTACTACTACTACTACTACTACTACTACTACTACTACTACTTCTGCTGCTGCTGCTGCTACTGCTGTTGTACATATCGCAGAAGAATCATTCATGTACAGAATGCATTACACTGATAGAAAATCCCCATTAGCCGATGTAGATTCGTTCAGACGACACATAGAAACAATTTTGGTTCTGTAACAAATACGAGTAAATGTGTCTGTATTGGCATTAACGTGTTCGTTATAAATGTCATTGAAGTAAAATATTTGATTGATGGTACCATATAAAGATCGTAAATTAATTAAATATTACATTCCTTGTTCATATTTGTATGTTGGTTTGAGATTTCGATAATACAATGATGAAACTGAAATCGTATATACTTGCTTTAATGTTTAATGAATGGATACTGTATGTGAGTTATGTGCTTAAATCGTAGTTACTTTATCTTAGGATTGGAGCCGAAGCCCTTAAAACTTTGGTAAGAATCTGGTAAGAATCTGGTAAGAATCTGGTAAGAATCTGGTAAGAATCTGGTAAGAATCTGGTAAGAAAGGTCTTTAATTAAATTTAACTGGCCTACACATGCGCAAAAAAATACTTGTCCAAATGGTAAAGGGTTCAAACCGGTTAAAAGGGTATCAAACCTAACGCTGCACATAAACACAACTCAAAAACGTTGACCTTACAGCATCGTATGGAGACTTTTTGCGGATTTTCTCGACTACTTAAAAATTGCGAACCTTTAGAAGTAGAAATTGAGATTTCCTTAAATGCTATTTTTATAGCAGGTCGCCTAACCCTGTACCACGTAGATACGCATTTTGACGCATTTGTAGTCCCTCGGAAAGTAAAATGTAATTAAAGACCCTTTTTTTTTACTAGATTCAAATTGTAAAGGCTTCATTTCCAACCCTTACACAATAAGATGAGCAGCAAACAGCATTAAACCTGAACAGACTGCGAGTTACTCGCAGGCTTTTCTGGTTTTAATGCTGATTGCACATAGCCATTTTCACTTTGCCTCTGAGTGGGAAAGGGATAATAAGGCGTTCGTTGAATGATTCACGTTCATGTCACATTCCTGTGAACGAAAATGATTAAAACTTGCAATTTTTTAAGTTCAAACCACAACTTGCAACTCTCGGAGATTAGAACAGCGAAGTACCAGATGTCCCAATGTAATTGCTTTCATTTATTACAATCTACGCTATCCATTTCAAGCAATCGTCAAAATTCAAAGACACGACTAAACAATAACCGTTTCAATTGAGGATTTTCACTCGTGTTTACAAATGTCATTATTGTATGTGATATCTTGTGGTATCTCGTAATATCTCGTTCAACTGTGATCTTCGCGAGTTTTCGGATTGCAATGTTTTCAATCCTGAGCCGTATTTGGTAGATAAGCCTGTCTCAAGCAATTGTCAACATGTTTGTTCTCAACACCTGCCGATCTGGTCCCTATCTAATGATGTTCCACGGATTTCATACGCGTCTCTTGGCGTTCCAATGACCCCGCTTCGTTGCCATGACATCCCAGATCGATCGGCGGGCAATATCGATGCTACCCGACCCATGAGCCCATAATGTTGTGTAACTGAGACGGGTAGTTTGATAGACGGGTGTTAGGCGTGGGGATACCACCGGGGATTAGGGTATGTGACTGATAGTGCCATCCATTATCCGGTGTATCTACAGAAGTGTCAAACAGATCATGTAAAACAATCGACGACCTTGATACCCGGTTTAACACTACAGACAAACAGATAATCTCTATCAATAAACTGGAAAGGGATTTGTAGTTGATAAATGTCGACATGGGCAAACACAAAATTATTTGATGGGCACCGATGAATCATTTCATTCAAAGAAAAAAAAAGAGATCACTGCTTTGTGGTGAGGAATGAGGAATAATTGAGTATCGATTATGCTCCACAAATCCGGAAATGCACCCATTTGGTAAATACGGTATATTTGTATTGAATCTTGTTTCGTTGGCGTCGCGTTTAAATTATAGCAGCGCCATGCTTTATACTAATTTTTAAAATCGGTCTCTAATTATAGTTGGAACCCTCACTTTAATACGCGAGGCTGTGCCGATAGTTAACTGAGTACCAGGGTAAAACCGCTTTCACAAGATCAAAAGCCATGTTCTGTGCAATTCTTAAAAGACTGTCAACATCTCCATACCATCCTTAGCAATTCCACAAACTGAGATTAAATTTACTGGACGTTAAATGTAAAGTCGTGCCCTCGACCTAACTTCCCTGCCTCTCTAACACCGCCGACAACCAACTTCATTGAGATGTCAGAGCAATTGAGACCGTCTCTCTCAAACGA
This sequence comes from Dreissena polymorpha, assembly GCF_020536995.1. Classification (NCBI taxonomy): domain Eukaryota; kingdom Metazoa; phylum Mollusca; class Bivalvia; order Myida; family Dreissenidae; genus Dreissena; species Dreissena polymorpha. Next base: position 121,296,041 of record NC_068357.1, read on the forward strand.
TCAACCGGTCCGTGCGCTTTATAATAACGTTAGTCTAAGCCAATTTTCCTCTAGATGACAAATCCGCTTTGGTTTTCGTCTTGAGTAAGCCACACAAAGCGTACGAAGCGCCGGTTGACATTGATCGCTATTTGGTACCGTGATTATCCTCTGTTCGAAATAAGTTGAGGATGCATCTAAACAGCGAAAAGACGATAATTCCTCTGGAAAGATAATAATTTCTAGCGGGTGCTCGTCCGTTCGAATTTTCCAGATTTATTTCGGAAGCGTGCCCCAGTGCTCTTGACAAACTAATTACCTGTCTACGTTACCCCGACATGCTTTATATCCTCTCATATCATCGCATAAAACCGATTGTTATACTTGATCGGAATTGTACCAGTCCTCTTCGACATGTCTTGTCATAGATGTAAAGGAATCTTATTGCGTACATAAGAATATCTGTGTTTTTTTAATAACTCTTAACAGGTGATTAGTGCATGATTTTTTTTAGTTCAGCTCCTTTGCTAGTGATTCAATTTTCTGAACGCTTCTTCAAAATGTTAATATCAAATAAATGCTGCAGTAGAACATATTTGGAACTTCGTGAATCATTCAGAAATATTTTTATTCCAAACGAAAACAAAACAACTTCGGGTTACGCCCAATACAATATGTTATTTCATCTGCAAACATTGCCGTGCATTGCTGTACATATTTTACATGATATCTAACCCCGGTGTCTAAAACATCAAGTTTTCTTTATTTCGGTATCATAAATAAACATTCCATCATACAATAGCAGACACTTTCTGGCTCCAGAATTTCTGTGCAAACACTTTCTTCACTTTGTATTGTCACATGAATCCGAATTCTTCAGGTATCCGAATTCCGTATTTTAGTTCTTCATAAAAACGTCTGTATAGCTTCATGACAAATATAGCATTGTGTAACCTAGACACGTAGACGCAAATGGCACCAGTTATATTTACACAGGGGACGGGTATTTAACAAGTAATACATACTTAATGTAACACATTTGCAAATTATAACAACACTTTCAATAGCTCAACAAACACTTAAGACGTGACATCGTTGATTAACGGAAAACGTAATTCTTTGATATTTTTTCGTAATTATAAATGTCATAGGTTTGCAATTTCTCCTGTCGATTTTCAACAATGAACTTGTAATTTAAACCAAAATGAGTTTGCTATGATAGCTATTTGATATTGTTCGAGGACTGTTGAATTGTGAGGACTTCATTGCAGGAGTATTTCCGCTAATATGTTTGCATTGCAATTACCACCGAAACCTACTAATAACAGTTCCAGTTTATTGGTAGAAGCAGCAAATTTATGCATTTGGGCACATTCGAAACACATATACATAAAGATGACTACACACATAAAATACGAAACAATACGCATTTCACTTATAATAGATTATTAAATAAATAGGTGAACAGTTAATCGTTAACATCTTTAGTATTATCAAGAAGCAACACAATAACTAACTAGCAGGTATATAATTTCTTTTTAATATAGGATTATAAGTGTCTATTGTTTGTACATGTACATCGTGGATGTGATCTTGTAAATCGATTGGTTAACTTTATATTTAATTATTAAATAACGAGAATGTACATATACATACACAAATAAATTCAACCACTGCTACTGCTACACAGTTTTCATTTCTCGTTTTCTCTAGCAAGTTTATTGTATCTACCAGTTTCATGTTTTAATGAGTGTGTGCTTTAATTAAATCTAGTCAGAGATTTTCTATGGAAATTATGGAATCAACACATTCAGTATATGTTTCAAATTTAAACCTATTTATTTTAGCTTGATTGCATTTAAAACACTTGCTACTTACATGAAACACCCTCGAGTCCGTTCCTCAGCCTAGAACCAGATCTTGTTGTCTTAAGGGGAGATCTAAAGAACGCTCCCACAGTGGGGATTAAACTCGTTACCTCCCGGTCGCTAAGCGGACACTATATCTATTGCACCATGGCGATATTTTTTTCCAAATGCATAATCCTTTTTAAATTTCAAAATTACAATCTAATTAACGTTGCGAAATTATCAATAACAATTGTGCATTTCTGACAACAATCAAAAGTACTGCAATCTATTAATAAACTAAAGTTCACAAATAAAAGTACGGGGTCATTATTAATAATTAGCGATTGCCATTGATTGAGAGATTTGAAAGGCAATTGAAGCTGTGACAAAGTGGATTGTGAGTAGATAAATGAAATGCGTTGAAGAAATGGCGTTACAGATTATTTATTTATTTATTTATTTATTTATTCATTTATTTATTTATTTATTTATTTATTTATTTATTTATTTATTTATTTATTTATTTATTTATTTATTTATTTATTTATTTATTTATTTATTTATTCGTTCATTTATTCATTTATTCATTTATTCATTTATTCATTTATTCATTTATTTATTTATTTATTTATTTGTTTGTTTATTTACTTAACGTCACTGTTGATAGAGTAGTACTTTCATACGGAATACTTGTGTGTCTTGCTATTACTTTTTCGCTTATACTCAAAGCAGCAACTAAAAACTTTATCAAAGAGGTCTTATTTAATACGATAAGTGGAGAACTTGTCACTTGTCGACCTTACACTTTTAAGAGATTTGTTTCAAGGACTAAACTCATTACAAGGTCGCCATCTCAAAGTTAATCAATTGTCCGTATAGCGACCGGGAATTCATGGGTTCGATCCCCACGTTGGAAGCGTTCTTTAGATCTCCACCAAAGACAGCAAGTACTGGTTCTACCCAGACAACTGATTCGAAAGCGTTTCAATAACATTTAGGCAATCGAACTATAATAACGATGTTTAAAAATATATTTGATATGATATCAGAGTTATCTTGTCTAATCATACACATCAATAATCATTACGCCGTGACCTCTGGCTCCCCCATATCCCCCCCCCCCCCCGTCGTATACGTGACTCATCCTTCCACTGGGTACGAAATCTTACACTTACCGTGAAGCATCTAGGGTGTTTATTCTAAACACTGCCTATCGTTTTATGCAAACACTATGGTCCTCTAAACAAACACATTCTTGGCCGTATCTTAATCCCGCTCTTCAATGAAAACGTTTACATTTAGTATATCTTTGTGCAGGTGTAAAAATATTCAACAATTCGTTAAACAAACAATATGTCATACAGTAATTTAATGGGTTCTTATGGCCAATATTGAGCGCCATAAAGCATCGGAGACAGTCCTTTTAAGCAGCTTAAAGACTATTTTATCTGTTTTATCTATCAGAAATACTTACACGTCATTTATTGCAATTTTATTGACTTTAAATCGGCTTATTTGTAGTATTCGAAACTTAGTCGACTTAATGTTTGGATATGAAATTGCAACTCTAATCTATAAAAATAACTCGCACGCTTTAGATACTTATTGTTATCCGCACGTATTGTAGGGCAATTGAAACTATTTAGAAAAGGAGTCCGTCAAACATAAGCATTGGTTGTTATTACAAAATATTTGTATGTGTTTTATTATTTATTTACATACCGGATTGTGCCATAATGCTTAATGTTTTTAAATACCGGTATATAATGGTTTTGAAAATTTAAGTAGGCTATTGGTAAAAATATTGGTATATTGATAATAAGTATTTCCACTAAATAATTAATAATGCTTTAATGGTGATGTTATAGATGGGTCTATATCATTGTTATTTAATAAGGTTGGCCTCATATCTTTAGTATAATCTACACCAATACTAATAGTTTTAACTTCATCAGCAGCATTGTAAAATATTTAATGCCGCAATGTTGAATTCCTTATTCAATTCAATTATTGACTTAGTTTCAAAATGTTGAGACATGCGAACATGGGGCTTCATATTCGGCCAACGTAGCTCCACACGGGCATGCTCAATCACGCAATTTGATCGGGAGCTGCCCAGTCCGCTTTAACCCATTTATGCCTAGCGTCTAGAAAAAAGGCCTTGGCAAACAGCGTAAATCCAGATGAGACGCCGCATGATGCGGCGTCTCATCAGGGTCTGCGCTTTTTGCTTAAAGGATTTTATGTAAGAAATATTCTAAATATAGAAATAAATATACTGGACATCCCTAATTTTGGAAATAAATTGATCCAATTTAGAAGGATGGGAAAGTCCACTAGACATAAATGGGTTAAAGTCACACAAGGTTTCGTGGTCTCTCTAACAAAGAGGGTAGCTCCTGATCAATGCGCTGGCTGTCATGGATTTGTTCTTGTCGCAAAATGGCATAATATCCATTTTCGCATGACGCGGCATACTAGACTAATACAATACAATGCAGCAAGTTTTGCTGCGTATCAATTAAATAACGAGAGAGAAAGCCTGCGCAGACATGTATGTGCGTCAGACCGCAAACTCCTGATTTTGATCCTAAAATTGCCAGAAAACACATTCTGCAAATACATTGCAAATGACGTTTAACGATTTTATAAACTGCTAGCACTATACGTTTCTTTTATTGACTGAATATTTGTACAAAGTGCATTTTTAATTTGAGTAAATTTGTTAATATTTATATTACCGTCAGTTTGATTCCTGCAATATATATGATTGAATTGTACCTTCAACTCGTTATACTATTCTGATGGCGATTATTCGATTAAGCAAATCAACCACCGGAATTAGCACTTAATGGAATCAAATATGATTCGATTATGTATTGCATTCATTTGAAGTGCCACTACCTTTTAACATGATTACAGCAACATACAGGAACAAAGGTTTAAAGATTTATTGCTCAATGACGGATGCCATTGAATTCCAAAGGGATCATTTGTTCACTCCGGTTCCAAATACCACGTGATCGGGACTGAGCCGAGCTCGATCGACAGCTCCGTACTGATCAATGGAATACAGAGCTTAACTATGCCTTTGATACCATTGCATATAAGCAATTCCAACGAATTGAGTCATATTCTGTTATTAATTATTTCAATTTGTAATCCCGCTATCGATAAACTTAAGAGGTTCTTGTCAGATATACTGTCGACATGATATGTTTGTTTTATATCATTAAAACACACAAACCTTTCCTATTAATGTCTAACCTGCGAACATTTCAGATAACCGATACGGCTATAAGTGGCTCCAGTTTGTTAGGAAGTTCCATTAATTCGAAAATGGGTTATTAAACTTTGTTGACAAAACGATACTTCGGAGCGGGTTTAATAAAAACGGATAATAGTTCTATTTGAGAATTACGCACAATGGTGTCAGTATTCATCTATGCTTAGCGGGTATTGAGAGCGGACGGATTGAGTATTTTTGACGGATTTTGATCAAACTTCATCTGAAAACAATGCTGGTGTCAATCTCGGGTTGTTGATTCACTGTGGCGCCTGTATTATCCAATTTATGATCGGTAGCACATAGCGACCTTCCAGCTCAGTTTAAACAGAAATGTAAATACTATGACACTTTAAGAGGAATCTATGATATTAAGAGGTTCTTATCGCCCGAGTGTATTTTTTATTGTCATTAAAGCTTTGCCCGCCCTCTTCAATTTCTTCGCTTATATGTATTTGACAAAATATATTGCTTATGACGCCTGCGTGGATAACGTTTCTCGAGCATTATGCGTACAAAGAGACCGGAATCGACAAAGCTTACCTAACTGAAAACAGTATTTTTTGGAGAACAAGGGTGTAGTACATGTGCGTTAAGTATCGTCCTAGATAAGCCTGTGCAGTCCGCACAGGCTATCGGGGACGAAGCATTCCGCTTAAAATGGATTTTCGCTCAGAATGAATTGACTGAGTGATTTGTGACTGATTCGTCATTCAGTAATATATTTTTTTTATATAAAAAATGTATTACCAGCCCAAAATAGGCCATCTGTCACTTTAATTCCATGTGTTTTCTGTGTATTTTCAGCCTGAACAGTCAGTCCGGTGACGGTTCCCGTCTCGAGCAGTACCAGGGATCCTCTCCGGACCGCGACTCCTCTACCGACTTCGACGATATCGACGTCGATGACAAGTCCTTTGACGACGACGACGACGAAAAAATTGATATCGAGAACGAGGACGACTCGATCCTGCGTTCCCCCGTTTCCGTGAATTCTGGTCACGCGACGTCATCACCGCCGCAGATTTCGCCTACCTGACTATATGGCCTGCAGAACCGAGATTTATCACCGTCGTCGTCGTCGCTTCCGGCAGGGGTACATGCCCCAACCGTGGGCCCTTAACCTCGCCACCGCCAGGGGGCCACATAACCCCCTGGGTAGTCGCTCCCGTGAGGTCCTTCGGAATTGACGATATTTTGCACAAACCTTTGGACTTTTCGCAGGGTAATTTACAGCAACTGCAGAATAACTTAAGTCAAATACACCATAGTTTTCCGTACAAATACATGAACAATTATCTGTCTAATTATCCGCGCACAAATCACGCACACACCGTTACGTCGCGTGATTTGGTGCAGACGGCAAACAAAACTGAAACCACGTGTCGGGAAAGTCCGGAAACTAACGGGGCGAGCCGATCCGGCAGCGAAGATTAGTGCCAGCTTGTATTTGTTTAGTAGATCTACCGGCAACTAACATGGAACCGGAAATTAATAAGCTTTACTTATGGGGTTTTAATGGTCGGTGTGTTTTCTATGTAAATATCTTAATGTCGACGGCGATCTTGGACAATAGCTGTCAGGATTAATTTGAATCTGTAACTCTCCGAGACCCAAGTGCGCGGCGGAAGTGCCATGTCCGCATGCGCAGTGGGTCAGTGCTACACCCGGACAGATTCGTCCGAATGCGTACAGCATTTTTACGTATAGAAACGTGATAAGTATTTAGGGGCATTACGCATTATGCAAAGTAAAGATTTTTCGAAGGTTTAATTATGTGGCGATTTTTTTTATCAATTTAATACTGACACGATATCTTTTTGCTATGTTTATATTTTATTAGTAAACGCTGCAGTGATAAGGTTCGGATCAATTTTTGCTATTTCATACTTTTCCCCACATTCAAATGTAATTTATATACATCTTGTTGATAAATTATATGAAAACTAAAATGCTAGCGACGGCATGAACAATTAACGTGCTATTTCAATATTTGTATAACTGTGTTCTTGATTATGTTGAATTATTATCTGGTTTCTCGTCATTGGATCCTGTTATTTATGAAACAGTTTTTATGAAAAATAGTTTTGTTCTGATAAATTTTAATGTACGTGTTGTAAAATTAATAAAATAATTTAAAAATTATTATTACCATTATTATTATTATTATTATTATTATTATTATTATATTATTATTATTATTATTATTATTATTATTATAATTATTATTATCATATTTTTTAATTTGTATAGGGATATCCATCAAGAAGAAGGTACGACTTTCGATGTTAGTGTAATAAAATGCTGTTAATGAATGCGTCATTATAAACTAGCTTAACCCATGTATGCCTAGCGGCTAGAAAAAAGGCCTTGACAAACAGCGTAGACCCACATGAGTCTCATCAGGGTCTGCACTATTTGCTGAAAGGAAGTTATGTAAGAAATATTCTAAATTTAAAAATACATATACTAGACATCCCTAATTTTGCAAATAAATTGATCCAATTTAGAATGATCGGGAGAGTCCTCTAGGCAAAAATGGGTTAAAATAAGCCTGTTGCTTTGCCGTTGGTGTTCCTCTTTTTATATAACTATATACACGATAATTATAAATATATAAAATTCATACGTTCGCGGCATATGAGTAACATACGTAAACTATTAATTGTTTATACAATGTATATCTATCTCGTTGTATAATTAAATACCAACAACATTATTGTGTTTAAATCTCAGCCTATTTAATAGGAAACAACAACATCATAAACAGGTTTAGTATAATATTAAATTCAAATAATTATATTTTTTATAATCAATTTTATACGTTTCATTTAATGTAAAATTCAGAAAACGTTTCTTTGATACTCTTGATAAAACGCAGTAATTGCTTATTATCTGGCCCCTAAATTCTCGCCCCTTGTAGTATCCAAAATGTTATATAAGTGTTGCCTTTTGTTGTGTTGTGTGTTAAATTTGAAAATCATATTTTTATTGTACAGGAGATGATATTCCTTGATGTGCATAATTATATTGAATACCGGACTGTTAGTTGTTTATTTATTTTTATCAATGAATAAATACTTCCTTAAATGACGATAGTTTTGTTAAATGTATATCCACAACTTTGAATTATTCATATCGTATCTTCTCGGAGAAATGAAATAAAAATTCTTCAAGTTAAATTTAAGGGACATTTTCATAATTTTGACCCAGATGTGTACTGTGTGTTTATTTTTCAAATTGTGTGCATCCCGCGTAGGCTCATTAGGGAAGACGTTTTTATCTCTTGCGATATTTAATTAGCGAAAATGCAGTTTCAGCGGAAAGTGTCGTCACTCATTAGCTTGTGCAGACTGCACAGGCTAATCATTGACGACGCTACGCACATGCATTAAGCCCAGTTTTCCAGAACGAGGCTCATATGTCAAATAAGTCCCTTACTCCTTGTATTTAGTGCTGGGTAACCCTACTCTTTGTATTTAGTGCTGGGTAACCTACTCTTTGTATTTAGTGCTGGGTAACCTTACTCCTTGTATTTAGTGCTGGGTAACCTTACTCCTTGTATTAGTGCTGGATAACCTTACTCCTTGTATTTAGTGCTGGGTAACCCTACTCTTTGTATTTAGTGCTGGGTACCTTACTCCTTGTATTTAGTGCTGGGTAACCTTACTCCTTGTATTTAGTGCTGGCCATCTTACTCCTTGTATTTAGTGCTGGCCACCTTACTCCTTGATTTTAGTGCTGGCCACACCTTACTCCTTGTTTGTAATGCTGGGTAACCTTTCTCCTTGTATTTAGTGCTGGGTAACCTTACTCCATGTATTTAGTGCTGGCCACCTTACTCATTGTAACTAGTGCTGGCCACCTTACTCCTTGTATTTAGTGCTGGCCACCTTACTCCTTGTATTTAGTGCTGGCCACCTTACTCATTGTATTTAGTGCTGGCCACCTTACTCCTTGTATTTAGTTCCGGCCACCTTACTCCTTGTAATTAGTGCTGGCCACCTTACTCCTTGTAATTAGTGCTAGCCACCTTACTCCTTGCATTTAGTGCTGGCCACCTTACTCCTTGTATTTAGTGCTGGGTAACCTTACTCCTTGTATTTAGTGCTGGGTAACCTTACTCCTTGTATTTAGTGCTGGGTAGCCTTACTCCTGGTATTTAGTGCTGGGTAACCTTGCTCCTTGTATTATAAGTAACCCTACTCCTTGTTTTACGTGCTGGGTAACCTTACTCCTTGTACTATAAGTAACCTTACTCCTTGTATTATAAGTAACCTTACTCCTTGTTTTAAGTGCTTTATAATGTTCAGGGTTTTAAATCGCCAAAAGATGCATAAAACGGATATTTAAGAGTACGGTAAATGTTCAGTATTGCTGTTTCCTCACAAATATCATAACTACAACGAAAATTTGCGAATCTGAAACCATTTTGTCAATTTTGTCAATTTACCAAAACGTGAAAAGGTTCCTTTAATCGTTATGTTATCTCAACCAAGGAAACACAACTCAGTATGATGAAACAAGAAAAATCACTTCTAAATTCCAACCATTGTGTCATCAGTCAGAAAGAAAACTGTTTTTATTCCGCGTTTAGTTTAAACCTATTTATTATAGCTCGATTGCGTCGAAAGCCTTAGGCTTATATAAACGCTCTCGAGTCCGTTTCCTGGGCCTAGTACTTGGTGTCTTTGGGGGAGATCTAAAGAACGCTCCCACGGTGGGGATCGAACCCGTGATCTCCCGGTCGCAAGGCGGACACCATATCCATTACACCACGGCGACCTTTGAGTACAAGCTACATTAGAGTACAAGCTACATAAGAGTACAAGCTACATTAGAGTACAAGCTACAATTGAGTACAAGCTACATTTGAGTACAAGCTACATTAGAGTACAAGCTACATTAGAGTACAAGTTACATTATTAGAGTACAAGCTACATTAGAGTACAGGCTTCATTTGAGTACAAGCTATAAGAGAGTACACGCTACAATTGAGTACAAGCTACATTAGAGTACAATCTACATAAGAGTACAAGACAGGTCGTCCGTCTACGACGGTCTGTATATATCCCACAACAGTTGCACCATAATTGTATTTATAATACATAAACATAACGATGATGACAATTTAAACGTCAAAAATGTATGAACCGCTTCGTGCGAAAATGGGTCTTATGTCATTTGCGACCAGCGTAGCTCCAGTCCAGCCTGCGCAATCGCGATATCTGCTCAGGAGCTACCCAGTTCGCTATTAAGTCACACAATGTTTCGTAGTCTAATAAGCGGACACGGTAACACATGGCCAGACTGTGCGGATGCACGGGCTGGTCGGGAGCTACCGTGGTCGCATATTGCATAAGAATCATAAACGTGTACTCCGGGAGCTAATGAAATTCAGTGAAATAGAATAACTGTTTTGCAAATATAAAACAAACAAAAAGCCTTATGTGCTTCAAGCTACAAATGACAAATATGAAACGCCCTTACGTTCCAAAAAAGAAATCTAATGCTTATATAATTATTGATATATGTAACGACAAAAATACACAAATGGACGCATATTTTAAATAAATAATCCGATTAATGTTAACGAATCATTCACGAAATAGTAACCAATAATATCAATAATTAAAGTACATTTAACTAAAAATATATTTTGTCAAAGCATACAGTCTGCGTAAGTTTTTTTTAAAGAGTTGATCATTTATAAAAGCACATGCACCATGTATGGGAAAGTTTTGTAATCATGTCAAATCGTCTTCCACTGCACAGTTATTGCATGTTTATGTTTGCACAATAAACCCATTCCCAATAGAAGATTACATACACACATATTGGTGTATTTGTTTATTCAATCTATACAATAGACATACAGTCCATGAGTATACATGATCAAATAATATATATATATATAAAGGCATGACAAGTGATCAGTATTGAATTTCATACGTTGTTAAATAAAGTATTAATACATGAAAAGGTCTAGGACAAATTATTTATTTTTTGGATGACAGCATTTAGAATGTATTTAACAGTGCTATAACGATAACATCAAAAACAACAATGACGAATCTACAAGAGAGCGAGAAGTCAAGTTTGAGCAATTAATTATATAGAATTAACTATATTTAATATTTATACAGGTTTCTTTGACTAAATGCTTTATGTACATGCACATCTAAGTGTCTGTTGGTACTTCTATTATTTGATTGAATTAATTCAATAAATGTTAACATGTTTGGTCTTTTCCAGTAATATTTATTTATATACAATTTCCCGATATCATCATATAAAGAACATTCTGTGCATGTAATATACAGAGTATTTCATGAACAGGTACTTGGTGGGTACGTAAATAAATGTGTTAACATCCATTCGAGTACAATTCATATAAGTTAAAATTTCTAGACATTTACCAAAAAAACACAACTAACTTGCACATATATGTATTAGTTCTATACCACGTAGATACATATTTTCACGCATGTGTAGTCCCTTAGAAAGTTATATTTATTTCAAGATCTTTCTAACTAGATTCAAGTTTTTAAGGCTTCATTTTCAACCATTAGATACTGATTAGCAGCAAACAGCATAAAACCTTAACAGACTGTTTGTACATAGCCATTTTCACTTTGCTTTTAAGTGGGAAAGGGTCAAATATAGTTAGTTGTAAGTATGTATATCTTTTGTTAATATAATAATGCACATATGAAAGGTAACATAGGTGCTGACTTGCGTTGCGAATACTACACGGATAATGAAGACTTTATTGTTATACTCTATACTATATTTATTGCTGCCTTTGACCATTAACAGGGCAACGACACCTGATACTGTGGCTGAACTATGCGGGCCATCGCATAGAAACAATAAAACAATGGATACAACAATTGATATAAAGCTTTCAAATGAAACGTATACCTTTAAACTCGATTAAGGCCCGGTGGTATAAACCAGCGTTATACACAATTTGCCAATAACTAATCACTCATTGCGGTCACATCAAAGGGTAACAGAAATGAAGATGAGGCTACTAAATCTAACGTCACACCAGCTTCACCGAAGTTTGTCATTTATATCAGTAAAAAGGTGATTTTATGACGTCGCGTTCACAACTGCCCTGTATCAATAATGTCCGTATTATGACAATCAAGTCATACGAATCACGTTCTTTGTTCTTTGTAATACTTTACTACTTTTCGACTTCTTAACCACATTCGGACATACAACATAAAATATTAGCATATGAACAGATGGGAAACTACTGAATCGTTAAATTAAATAATTAATGTGATAAAACTGTTAACAAATTAAAAAGTCATTACTGAATAATTCATTTTTTTTACCATACCAAATTATAAAGCTTTACGTTTTTAACTTACTGTAGTTTTTCTTTACTTTCGACGCTGGATCGGATTTCCTAACTGATGACATTTAAGGAGTCTGTTGTAAGATGTACCGTAACTGGCGAATTTACCATATTCGAATGTTTTTGTCAAAGATTGAACAACGCAAAGAATAGTACATGTATATATAATTTTATAGCCCATATACAACTAAACGGAGAAATAAATTTCAAAGTTTTGTGGTTTTGTTTGTTATTATCGCATAATCTCGGAAGCCCGATAAACATTTCCGATATATTCTGGTTAAACTCAGAGGTATTATATGTGTGTTCTCCAACCCTAGTAAAAATATGTAAAGACAATTTCCTTCTAGCTAAGTTTTAACGAGGGAGAAACGCTCGAAAACGTATAAAAAATAAATGCGACTTCATCATAAGATTCATTTTTGACTTAACGCAATAATTGCAAATTTATCATAAGATTTGATTTTGACTAAACGTAATAATGTGTTTAAGTTACGTTTGTCTGGTAACATATTATATTTAACGGTGTACGACCGCGATGATATTATTGCTGAATGACAAAATTATTGTTTTTAAAGCCACACACCTTGAAAATGCAATACATGGCATAGTAAATTGCAGTATACATAAAACACATAATTTATCTATTCCAATTAGAATATACCTGGTGGATACAAGGTAGAAATCCGTCTCTTTTGCGCTTTAAAACTTAAAAAAAAATCGCATTTGTCGAAATGGACGTATACGTCTAGAAATTCTACTTTCTTAAAAATAACTTGCTAAATATGCTATTAATTTAATTTTATCTATCTCAATTACAATATATTTGGTAGTTAAAAGGAATAAATCCGTCTTTTTGCGCTTAAACTTAAAAAATAATCGCGTTTGTCGAAATGTACGTATACGTATAGAAATCCTACTTTCGATTTAAAAATCCAACATAAATAGTAAATTACTTGCTAAATAGACTATAGAATTGATTACAACTTTGCACACCTTCAAATTGCATCTATATGTATTGATTAACGTGTACTTCATTTCAAGGTGTGTGGCTTTAATGGTTTATGTATTCGATAATCAGCAGTACATGCTTTGGGCAAAATTAATCATATCTTAAATGCATATACACAGAGAAATGAAGTTCGGCTATATAGAGAATTTTTGTTTGCAATATTGATTATAATTATTCCACAAGTATAGGAAAGTAAATCATATCATACAGATAATGTCAATAGATGATATAAATAAACCAAAACAAAAGCTAAAGCAACAGGACAATGAAGCAGACAAAATATAAGTGTATATAGGCTGAAGGAATTTTAACAACTAGTAGGCAACAGAGGACTCAATGATATCTTTTCGTTTTAATATTGCAAAATAGATAATTTTTTACACTTTACGTATACGTTTTATAGACTTTGCTGACATAATGTTTTCTAAATAATTCAATATGTTAAATGACAGCGTTATGCTGTATTCTGACCTAAGATCTTTATAAATTGGACAAATACAAAGAAAATGAAATTCAGATTCAATCATACCAGTATTGCTCTTTTTACACTTACGACCATTGACGTTAATATTATTAAATCTTCCTCTTTCTATTTCTAAGAGATGCGAACACAATCGAAATCTAATCAATGCAACTCTTTGTTCGTTATAATCTGTACAATTCAAGAAGGTTTTATTTTTTAAATGTTACAGCTAACTTTGGGACTGTATACATTCAAACCAAGTTTGAATTTAAACACCACGGACTCTCTGTTTTAGCAAACACATGTTTTCGATTTCGTGATACTGGTGCAACCATAAATTACTGAAACCAAGTTTATCAAGTGTAGTCAGCATTTGGCCAAAACAGTTTGTTATCAATATTCATGCAAGCATCGTCAGTACCTTATGTATTAGATACCCTATTGAAAGTGATATTATGGGCATCTAACAGTATATGCTATGTTTATAGGTGTCTACCGCAACCCTTGGTTATTTTTGGTGTTTTTACTTCATATACACTTATATTTGTTAATGCAGCATCAACATACTAAAACAATATCCCGGAAATAGAAAAATAATGCATTTGAATATCAACCGTACTTTCGTTTTGACAACTGACGACAGAAATGAATCGATGTACGATGTGAGTCTGAATGTAGTTTTCCTGCAGATTCGTTCATACGACAAAAAGACACAATTTTGTTTTACGGATCATTTCGGCTTAGGGGACTGGGTGAAATCAAGTAAAATATCGAATATAATATATATTAATTTATAAACAACTGGTAGCAAGATGAGTTGTAGATAATTGGTCAGTAACCACATTATAAGTAACTCGTTTGACCTGTTAATTCTTTTCAGCTCAATGCAACAGTAAAAATTGCCCATAATATCAAAGTATTCTGTGATCTCCTGATTTTACACCACTAGCTAAGAGCTCGTTCTTTACAAAAGCCAGAAAATGGGAAGCGACCTAGTTAACCTAGTACAACCGTATAAGATGTTTGTTGATGAATCCAAAGTCTTTGTTTACATAATTTGAAACGCAATTTATCAACATCGGGCATATCGTAAATTCCCAAGACGTCGCATTTATACGTGATAATTGGTGCTACCATTGGGTCATAAAGTAACAAGTTAGTTGTAATATCTAATTTGATTCTGCTAAATAATGACATATGGTGATAATATGCAGTAAGAGCCTGCCCATTCAGTGCTCAACTGCGCGCTTAAGTGAACTGTTATAGAGAAATTTAACACCTAAGTACGTAAAAACGTCTACTATTTAAATATTGTCGCCGTTGAGTTCCCATTTGTGAACATATTTATATATTTGAAATATACATTCCTTAGTTTTCCCGACATTTATCTTGAGATACCACTTCTTAGAATATTCATTTATACAATTGAATTGTTGTTTTAGACTACGGGGATTAGTTGAAAAAAATGCAATACCATAGGCAAACATTTACATAAAAACAGATAACATAAACATCATTAGGACATAGGTTTGTAGAGCTCAAATATTCACCAATTTCATCGACAATTAACAATTAGAAACATAAAAAAAAGAGGTGACAATGATTCACCTTGTTTTACCCCTAATGATACATCGAAATATTCTGAGCATTTCATTGAACATGAAAACTTTATACACAATTTCACATTTGCATATATGGATTTCAGCATAGCATTTTACAGCTGATACCTGAGATCATAAGTTTTATCCATAGGGCATCATGAATGACAATATCAAATGCTTTTTCAAAGTCTACAAAGGCACGAAATAGTTTTAAATTATTCGCTTAAATCTTGTGAATTATACTATGTAAAATAAATATGCAGTCAGGCGTACTACGATTGTTTCTAAAACCAAACTGACATTTATTGAAAGGGCCTTTTCACGTTTTGGTAAATTGACAAAATTAAAAAAAATGTTTCAGATTCGCAAATTTTCGTTTTAGTTGTGATATTTGTGAGGAAACAGTAACACTGAACATTAACCGTGCTCTAAAATATCCATTATATGCATGTTTTGACGATTTAAAAACCCGAAAATTATAAAGCGTTGCAACGCGAAACGATTAAATAAGTTGGAGTCTGTTGTTGTCATTATATTTTATGATACTACGAGGAGTGCTTATATAAAGTATAAAATACACCACTCATTGTGTGATCACGGATGGTCGAGTGGTCTAAGGAGTAGACTTTTTACTCCAGGACTCTAGAGGTCAGTGGTTCGAGTCAAGTTGACGGTTACTTTTTTTCTCTTTAAAAAAAACTTATATTCGTGTTTTTTTACTGAAGCTTTTTAGATACAATGTTTACATTAATCAATATCAAGCATTTAATGACAAACTTCAATACATGCAAAAATCTGTGAAAAGGCCGCTTTAAAAAAATGGAGTCATTCTCAAACCAATAATTAAGACGTTGCACAGCGTTTAAGGAAATATTTTAGCCAGAATATTAACTAGAGTTATCCCTCTATAATTTGCCGGATTAGATTTATCGCCCTTTTTAAACAATGGGGCAATTGGGTCTTTGGTCAAAGACTCAGGATATACGCTGTTTCATAATTCAATATTTTAACTATGTATGGGGCAATACATTCTGTACAATCAATAAAAAAAGTCCGCAACGTTACCGTCCAAATCAGCGCTTTTATTTCGGGACATCGAAGATATCGTCTTAATAATTTCATCGGTCGTAAATGGATCATCGGTAGATTCAATATTTATACCGTCAGTTGAATCTGCTTACTTGCAATGTCTTAAACAATTTTCGTTCGGCGTTGCAGTCATTTGTTATAAGTGATTTACAAATTTATTTAGATTCATATCGGTTTGATTTTTATTACCGCCTTTGAATTTCTTAATTTATTTCCAAAATTTTCGGGACTCGGATTTACTCATAAGCTAAAGACGACGTTGCTCTATATTAGTGTGACTATATTTAGACGACGTTGCTCTATGTTAGTGTGACTATATTTAGACGACGTTGCTCTATGTTAGTGTGACTATATTTCTTTGTTATTGTGGCTATATTTAGCTTTTCTCTTACAACCATAGTATAACCGTATAGCTTCTAAAAAAATTAAACGCGCTGTATCATTTTGCTGGTTGTAAAATAATTGTTTTGTTCTATAAAATATGTCTTTGCTTTCTTTAAATAACACTGAGCCATGGCACTTTATTTCGCTTGATCCAGTTTTACAGATAACATAGTTTTTTTTTGTATACAGTAAATTCATTGACAGCAGATATACTTTCTGTATATCTATTATGAGTTCTATTAATTAAATCGTCTCATTAATTTTACAGCCATTGTCAATCACTTTATATGCATTAATGCAGAAACATATTGATCACTTCGCGTGTTGAAAAATAATAAAATCTGCAAATTGTATGAGTTCTGTTTAACAAATCGTTCGCATAAATTTTCAAACCATTGTCAATTCCTTAATATTTATTAACGCAGAAACATATTGATCACTTCGATTAGTGCAAAATAATGAACTCTGCAAAATGTCCAACTTATTTGTTCTACAATCAATTACCTGTGAACAGGTCCAACATGTGATGGGCACTGACGTAACGGCGTGTTTATAAATTGGAAAACACACACATTCATTTGATTGAACATTGGTAACACTATCAATCTGGTCGTTGTTATGCCAGGGTTCGAATGCATATGAAACTTGAAACTTGCTTATTTGATAAAACGCCTATTTATATAATTATATTCAATGGCGTTGTACAAAACATATGTTTGTACATAAAATTGATAAAACAAAGAGTGATTGATACAATTACGAAGCATTAAATAAAGGATTACAAAATATAAATGTGATATAAATAATGATGTAAGAAACTTAAGCAATAAAACAATGCCGGCTACAATATCCGCAGCTACCGGTAAAGTGTCACCCTTACGGACACTTATTTTGGGTTTTAACCTTATTTCAACTATGTTGACTACAAGTCACACATAGACTGACCAAGTGTGACTACAAGACACAACTTGAAGGTTAAAATTACAGTGAGACTATAAGACACAACTAGATGGGCTAAGCATGACTAAATAGACACTGCTTATATAACCACCATGTGAGTTGAAGATTTTAGAATTCAAACCCCGTCAGGACAACCTTCGCACTCGTCAGTCATCATAAATTATAATAAATCTATAACAATGAGTCTCGATTATTTTTTGAATCACAGGTATTCAAATTAAAATAGGCTGTAAAAGTCTCTGACGAGAAATGTTTTCAAATTCCTTTTGAAAATGTGTATTGAGACAGAAGTCCGGATGCTTGATGATAAGTCATTCCTAAGTTTCAGACCAACAACTCCGAAACTCCTGTCCATGAAAGTTTTTCTCTTTGTGCGTTTAACATCATAACATCCGTCATGCGAGACTGTAGATCATAGGTTACGTGCTGGTAGTTTTTTCTGTTTAAAGTTATGTAATTTATTTTGGCGCGTGACCAACAGAACAATTATACATGAAGGTCAGTAATTTGAATGTTATCCTGGCCTTTACTGGTAGCCAGTGTAGTTCATACAATGCATCTTTTGAACTGTCATACTTCTGTCGGCTGAGTACCAATTTGGCACACATGTTTTGGATACGTTGCATTTTGTTTATTTCTCATTAAGCTGTTCCATACAAGATGGGATTACAATAATCCAGATGGGATATTACCAAAGACAAAATGAGTATTTCCGTTGCTTCTTTTGTAAAGAATTTCCTTATGTTTTTGATTTTTAGGTAGTTGTACATGGCTGTACGGCACTTAATTTGTATGTGCTCTTTAAAATTCAGTGTTTTGTCTAAATATGCACCCAAATACCGTATACATGTTTCTGCTTTAAAAGTGTCACCAGCAATATTGATTTCTTTGAATTGACATTTATTTTTTTGGGGTATACTACCAAACGTGATGAATTCCGTTTTTGACGCGTTCATTTTTAGTTTATTCTTGTTCATCCAGTTGTTAAAAAACGAGTGCGCAACTTTCAAGTTCACGAATGGCAGATCTTTCAACAGAAACAGATGAAGGTTTGAATTGCTTGTTTGCGGTGTGGTCGTCTGCAAAACCGTAGACTGTGATGGATGGAGGAACGACATCAAACAGTGTTCCAGCCTACGTAAGGTAGAGACATGGACCTAGACAACAACCCTGGGGGACACTACACTCCAAAGAACGTGCCGACGATAAAGCTGAATTAACACGTATACGACAGCTTCTTGGACGAAGATAAAAGTCCATCCAGTTTAGTGCCGTACCACATGCACCGTATTGTTTTTGCAACACGTCTAGTAGAATGTCATGATCGACTGTATCGAAGGCAGCACTCAGATCAATGGCGATATGTGCTGTAACCTCTTGTTCCTCCATACCTTCGAGTTTATCATTGACTAGTCTAACTAAAGCAGATTCACACGACTGGAATTGTCTGTAGGCTGACTGATTTTTTGGAAGGAGATCATTTTCATTTACATGAATGTTAAGTCTAAAGAAAGCAGCCTTTTCGATCACTTTCGATAGAAATGATAAGTTGCTCACTGGTCTATAGTTGGCATAACTCAGATCAAGTCCAATTTTCTTAAGAAGTGGTGTAACTATTGCCTGTTTAAAGTTTGAAGGTCAAACTCCTTGACCCAGAGAGAGATTAACCAATTTTGTCACGAACGATATTAACTCGTTTCAAAATGATTTTAGTACTTTTGTTGGCAATGCATATAGTTCTTATGATTGTGTTTGCAGATGATTGATAATCTTTTCCACTTCATCTTG
Organism: Dreissena polymorpha; assembly: GCF_020536995.1. Taxonomy (NCBI): domain Eukaryota; kingdom Metazoa; phylum Mollusca; class Bivalvia; order Myida; family Dreissenidae; genus Dreissena; species Dreissena polymorpha. The sequence goes on from NC_068357.1 coordinate 121,315,825, forward strand.
GGTGAGCTCCTCAAACATACCGAAACACGGTACTGCCTTGTGATCGGGTGTGAATATTTCGCAGCTTGCAAGGGCATCTCGAATTTTGTTAATTTTATTCAGGAAGTGATCGGCAAAATTTTCAGCTATCACGGTGTCGCTTTCATGTTAGGGCACATGGTTATCAGTATTATTTCCTGTTAATTCTTGACAAACTTGTAGAGATTTTTTAGAATCTCCTTGAAAATCAATTACTTTTTGACTAAGCGATCGTTGCTTCTCTGAATTCAACTCGAAAGTGTATTTATTTCTGGCATTTTTTTTAAAGTTCATACTGGTCTGATTGTTTGTATTTTCTCCACATGCGTTCTAGTTTACGTGTTTTGCGTTGTAGTTCAATAATGTTTTCATTACACAATGGTTTTGGTGCACGCAAAATTGTGTTTTTTCTCAATGAATGGAGCGTGTTTATCAAGAATTCCACAGATTTCATCTTCAAATTTCTCCACAAAAGTATCTACTCTGTCTGCTGTAATTGACATTTCATTGAGGTCATTAGTAAATGCTGAATGGTCTATGCTTTTAAAATTTCGAAATGTATGGTTTGACTCTGATATTTTCTTATTGTACTTTGGTGACGACTTTAACTACGCAATGGTCCGAAAAGAAAGAGCCTGGTTCACACGATTTGATTTCAACACCATTTGTTGCCTCAGAGATAACACGGTCGAGTGTATTTCCCTCTGTGTGTGTTCTGAAATTGACATGTTGTTCCAAACCCATTGCTACAAGAGAATTCTTAAATTCAGTCACGACACTGTTAGTTTTGTTGACGTGCAAGTTAAAATCTCAAAGAATCATAAGATTTGAATAGTTGTAAACGATTTCCTACATGATTTCGAGAAATTATGTCAAAAATTGATGTCCAGTCCCTAATGATTGTGGTCTGTAAACGCCAATTACATTATTGTTATGCATATGCTATTTGGGGTTTGTTTGTTTTAGATAGCCCATTAAATGAATGAAACCGCACCGAGTCTCCATGGAAATATAAGTTTCCTTTCATCTTTTTGTGTAATGTGTAACATTTACTTTAAAGCATGTTAAATTGTCCAATCTTGTTGACAGTCATTACGTATTGTATATAATGTATTCTGGCATGCGCTCGTAAATCTTGTTTCGATAATTTTCTCATGGAAATATAAACATTTTATAAGCCGATATGTCATTTACAATACTTTGTCATATATAAGAAGCGTCGTGCGAAAATGTCTTTTATGTCATATTCGGCCAACAAAGCATCGGCCCTCTATTTGGTGTAAAATGTTTAGAACAGTTGCCTGGATCGCGTACAACGAAAACTATACATTCTAACCTCCCCTTCGTTACTTCGTTAAGATTAAGTTTTCTCCTGCTAATATAGTTGAATAAAACCTAGGACCCGGATTAAGGTCATCAGTTTCTAAAATATCCTCACACTTGAAAGCACTGGGTTCTTTCCCAGAATATTTACGCATTCAGCCGGATGCGATACTTTGATATTTACTTTGGTATTTCATTTGTAAGCTTATCAGGGACGATACTTTATGCACTTGCATTAAACCCTGTTTTCTTAGGGCGAGTCAGTATTGTGCGTAAAGTGTCGTCCCAGATTAGCCTGTGCAGTCCGCACAGGCTAATCAGGGACAACACTTTCCGCTTTAACTTGATTTTTGCAAAGAAGAGACTTTCTTGAAACGAAAAATATTAAAGCGGAAAGTGTCGACCTTCATAAGCCTGTGCGGACTGCACAGGCTAATCTGGGACGACACTTTACGCACATGCATTAAACACCGTTTTCACCACGCACGTGTGCTGGATCTCAAACACAAGAACATCGTAAAGCATTTTTCCACTGGAGCAAAACGAGTTTGACTGCTATGTTAGTTAAAAGGAGATTACATGATTTTTATATTTGTTAAATTGTGATATATTGATAAAAAATATGTCTGGGACGACACTTTATACACATGTATTTAACTCGGGTTTCCCAATGCGCGGCTCATACACACTAATAAGTTTACGGCGTTTGTTTGGCATCATTGTTTTCTTGTAGCGTAATATTGCTTGAATAAAAACAACATATCGTCAGTGTAAAATTAGAACTCTAAGCAACAAATGTGCCCGTCAAAACTTGAAAAAATACAATGCATAAAAACTGACAAGAGTATTATGATACAACATGTCCGTTTGATAAAATTCATCTGTGTCCTTAAATCACCAGTTCCCTCGCAGCAGCCGCAGTGAAAGGTGCGCGATGGTCCGGGAGGGTGATCAAACACATCGCCGCCTTTCAAGTACGCGTTGCCGCGTCTCATTGCAAAGTCATCAATTACAACTTCGCCGATTGTAACACACGTTTATTACAATTGCAATATATGATATTGTTTAAAAAGTGATATTACTCACGGCGCAGGTATTTTGAATCGAGTTTGAATTATTATAAAACGCAGATTAATGAATTGTTAGGATTGTCAGGATTCAACATTATTGTGATAGATGACCTTACATTACCGGAGCTGTAACGTTATTACCGATTATTATTGGAGATTAAGTGTGCTAATCGAAAATATACTGTTTTCCGATGAGATGGTAATGAAGACATAATGCTGCAACTCCAAATGCCTCGTTCTTAGAAAACTGGACTTAATGCATATGCGTAAAGTGTCCTACCAGATTAGCCTGTGCAGTCCGCACAGGTTAAGCAGAGACGATACTTTACACTTTGATGGAACTGTTCGTTAAAAAAGTATCTTCTTAACGAAAATCCAGTTTAGGTGGAAAGTGTCGTACCTTATCTGTCTGTGCGGACTCCGGGACGACACTTTGCGTTCATGCATGGAGCCCTGTTTTCTCGAAAGGTGTGAAATGCAATTTTTACACTTTATTTCTTGCTTTATTTATTATTATTATTTTGACAAAGCAACATTAATATCAAATGAAAAAGAAAATATTTTCAAAAGGAAAAACATACCATAACATTTTAGGTTCTATTATTTTAATAATAATAAATGATTTTCACAACCGCGTATATGTTATTTTACACCATATATATATCTTAATTTAAAAAAATTCCTCATTTGAGTAATCAAGAAGTAAAAAGAATAAGGGTCCGTTTAAACATGTTTATAAGTATTTTTTTTTCAAGTAAATCAAACGAAATGATTTTAAAATAAATTAGGCTGAGTGCTTATAAAGACAGGTATTTCTCAAATGTCTAGTCGATAACATTCGTGTGCTTTTGCAGCTACTATAGATTTAGCGTTAACAGTAGAATGTTGTAAATTTTAAGCGCAGTAATTGCGCATAATACAAGAGTTTAAAGTTAAATACGATTACTTTTAATATGTTACCCCAAAACACAAATATAAAAAGAACGCATTTTTTACGTACGAACAAAAACGAAATTATTTAAACCAAGTATATATTTAAAGATTATTCTGTGCGAATCGCTTATCACATTCGTTTGGTCATCGCTCTGGGAAATCAGGTCTTCATGCGTTAAGTGTTAACCCAGATGAGCCTGTGCAGTCCGCACTGGCTAATCAAGGAAGACACTTTCCGATTGTATGGTATTTTTCGTTAACATGGCGTCTCTTTTCAGCTAAAATCAACTCAAGGCGGAAGTTGATGTCTCTGATTAGCCTGTGCTTACTGCACAGGCTAATTTGGGACTACACTTTGCGAACAGGCGTTAAGCCTCGTTTCCAGTGCGTGGCATATATAGCGTTTAAACACGCATACGTTGCAGACAGTGACTGTGCTACGGGCAGTGTTACAAATGTCAGCAAATCCGTGATGCGGAAGTTGAAAGTTGAACTTACATAAAGATGTCACACTGTCGTTTCTTGTTTGTAAAGATATGTTTAACATAAGTGGCATACATGTGGGTGGCATAACGTGAATGAAACAATCAAGCTGGTATTTTGAACAGCGAAGCCTTTATAACGCTGAAGTTTGACGCGTTTAACGTCACTATGTATTAACGTAAGATGTTCGGAGGCCTTACGCCATGCTTGCGGTTTTCAGCCGTCTGTTTATGATTTAAACAAGCTATATATTTCATTATTTTATGGCAGTTATGTATATGATAGTGTAAACATGCTTATACGATGCGCGACGTGGGTGGCGCTATAAAATATGAAACATTTCAACATTGAAACATTGCCGTGATTAAGACAGACGCACATATGAGTCGCGTTACGAGAAAACTGGGCATAATGCATGTGCGAAAAGTGTCGTCCCAGATTAGCCTATGCAGTCCGCACAGGCTAATCAGGGACGACACTTTCCGCCTAAACTTGATTTTCGGTAAAAAGGGACTTCCATTAAACGAAAAATATTATTAAAGCGGAAAGTGTCGTCCCTGATTAGCCTGTGCGGACTGCACAGGCTAATCTGGGACGACACTTTCCGCACATGCAAGTTGCCCAATTTTCACAGAACAAGACACATATAGCAATTTGCTATAATATGTTTTATATTTAACATGTTGTTGGTTTTATTTATGAATATTTCAATATTCATGCGAAAATTTCAAGTACATGGGTTTTAAACTGAGCAGAATTAACTAGCATAAATCACAATACAACGAAACACTAGTTATGATTAAATTTGGATATGCATGCAAATATGACAAAATAAAGGTTATTCGGTATTGCTATGCATTTATAAGAGGTGGTTTAAATATTCAAATCTTTTATATATACACTGTAGATCTATTTATATTGAAATGAATAATATCAAACAATCGATTTATATAAGCTATCATTTAATTTGCGTTTGGGCATTTATATCTTTTGCTTGCTCGATGCAGAACTTTGACGAAATCATTAAGTGTAAACGTTCTTTATCAGAAAGTTTCAAATTCCTAACGTGTTCAATGGGTTGTGAATTTAATCTAAATTTGTTACAACCCTTAAACTTTGCGTTTACGGGCTGATTTCACTCAAGTCCATATCGTTATGTCATTTACTGATGTTCTTCGTTAGAATGGGAGAACGATTTCCTTATACGCATTTTATAAATTGCTTTTAAAATCATTGTTGATTCTGGCATTTATTGTCTGTGCAAATTTTGCATATGGCGCTCTGTAACCCCGGGTCACTAAACATGGTGTAATGTAATCTATGACCATCAATCACAAACTCGTTCATGTGCATGCGTTCTGTTGACTTCTATTCAATGCGCATGCGTCGTGCTGCCCTCTATACACGAACCTTTTGTTTTAATATAATAATCATCATTTACATTCTTCTTCTTCTTAGTCTTCATTATCAATAATTTTAATATTATTTTCATTTACCTTTTTTATATCATGTCGTGCTACATTCTATTTGATGGTGTCTGTTTTTTTTTAATGTTTTTACTGTTAGGACTAAATTTTGAAATATGATTGGCCAAGGCAAATACTGTTCATTTAGTTTTGTTATATTTATCCATTGTATGAGATTAAAGTTAAAACAATAATTACAAATTAAATGTTTTGAGAAGTTTGCATATGCCTGAATAAAGCTCTGTTGCGTCAAGCAAAAGAACATCCCTCTGTTGAAACAAAATGGATGTTGTGAATAACTGTCAATCAGTTCTGTTACAATTATAATACTACTTGTGTCCACATATTTTACGTAGATCATATATTATTATTTAAATGGAATTATTGATTGTTATTAATTAAACCTGGTAATCTTATAACAAATTTATAATCATTTCAAGGCTGACCCTCTCAGCAATTCTGGGTGGTAATTTATATTGAGGCGTTCTACGTTCACACTGCGCTGTATGCGATCACCTTATCGCATCCCCTTCGGCGGAAGAAGACATCAATCTGACTGGTGCGCAGTTAATATGGGCATCAGGTCCTTCATCAATGCAAAACATTTCATAAGTATGCACGAATGTATTCGATTTCCTAATTATTATTTTATCCTTTAAACATACACCGTGCAAAACAGCGTCGCTGTGCTTTACACCAATTTCAAAATCTAAACGTCTAAATTAGAAAAGGAATTCGTTTCATACAAGAGAGTGATAAGTTTAGAGTTTCGTCTCGGACTAATGAAGTGATCTAAGCTTTCTGTCATCTATACCCAGCCCTCGCTCGTTTGTAGATAACATCACTCATCCGCCGTTATAGGTACGTGGCTCCACGCGGTTCCACCGGCTCGCATTACGCTGGTATTGCGGAGCGACCAGATGTTCCCCTTCCGGGCATGCCCGTCTCCCGGCTCAAATTGCCGGCGTCGTCATTATACCGGTCGCGAATAATGCTGAAATTGACAATAATAAAAATGATGAAAACCGAACAAAGAACACACAAATAGTATCCAAGATCACAGGGATTATTGAATCCAAATAACATGATAAAAATAATGGCGGACCGTGTTGTTGCCTCGCCCCGGGGGTGAGATGTGTTCATGAAAGTCGACAAATGTAGGGCTTGTTTATTTTTAGGTAATTTAAGGACCGGGGCGAGTAATGAGCGAGTAACAATTACCCAAACATTAAAGTATCTTTGCTAACAGACACAGTAGGGCTCCTCAGTGCTACCCGAACCTCGTTCTTGCTAACAGTGTAATTTGTTACCCAGCACAAAAACGAAGACATCTTCCCATAGTTACTCATTGACACAATAATGTGCCATGTTTCGGTGTAAGTGGTAATTTCTGTACGTTGGTCGGAGAGTATTTTGCATGGAAACGGAACCGATGCACTTGAACAAAGTCAAAAGGCGTCCAAGGCGGTGAATGAAAGACCACGGATGCTAAATGTCGCTTTATTCACAGCCGCCCGCTGCGTTGAAATTTGTGACGGTTTTCCACTTAATTATCTCTTCTGATTATTCCTAATTTGGCTTCACTAGCGCGCATTGTTGGTGCAATTTTGACTGGTCGGGTTTTGCGACAATGCCTCAATCATCATCGAGTCCAGGTCGCGCATAGAACAAAATATGGTCACCGCTCAATTTGGAGAGCACAAAAGCAAACGGTCTCCTGGTGTCAAACAGGTGAACAATGTGTGTTCTGACAATTAACACTAATGAAGTCTTCAATGAGGGAAAGGTAAATTAATTTGCTAGCAGGGAAAACACGCTAACTTGGTATATTAACGCTTTCTTTTGAAAGGTGTCCGGGCGGAAAGCTGGAGCCGAGAAACCGGCGGGGCGATAGATTGTTACTACGAGATCTGAGCATTGGTCGCTGTGGGAGGCATTCGTCATTATATTGGTGGTGTCGAGGACACAGATAGTATGGGTGTAACATATGATAGGTTGTCACATACCACTGTGTTGTGGGCAATTACTGATTGATATTATAACGTGTCGTTATCAAAGGCGAGAGAGAAAACGGACGCTCAGTTTCAATTGTGATTTTAACGATTGTTTACCGGTATATTTTATTTATTACATATACACCAAACGGTAAATAAATGAAAAACGACATACATTTACAAAACTGTACACACGGACTATTTTTACCAATAAAATGCGAAATTTTAGCTGCGTACCTAAATGTTATACCTTTTTTATAAGATAATGGAACCCTTACGAGTCGTCGCAGACATTGCGTCGAATAATAAAAATAAACGTAATTTAGTACAACATACATTATTCAGAAATGTATTTAAAATTATTTAATATTTTAAACAAAATCAAGAAGATTAATCGTACGACCAGCTGTGAGAAATCTCTCCTTTCGAGCAAAAAACAACGACAACTGGCGATATGTACCTTTTACAAAATCATTCATGGTATTCAGTTCGGAGTATAAAAAACAAAAACTTGGAACTATTGTGTTGCCCTATTTATACGTAAGACGAATATCCAATGCCTGGCTGTTTCAATCATAATCTATAAGAGTGTGATAGTTACTTCAAACATTATTATACAATAAAAATAGTGTTGACTGGAGCAACGTGTTGTTTATATTCAAATGAAAATAATACAGAAAATAACGTGTTTATTTTTTGTATTTCAGACTGCGGCAAACGAATACGTTCTAATACGTTACAGGTGTGCAAAGGATATATATATATATATAAACGAACGTGCTCAAACCAGTAATGATATCAACATGCATACATTTTTACCCCACTTTAGACAATCAGCGAATACTGCACATAGCATTTAATATAATGCTTATGACATGAAAGACCGCAATTCGTCGCCTTTCATTGAAACGCTCAGTTTTATTACTGCAGACAACGTAAGACACATGATATGTAACATGTAGCGCAATTAACCCATTAATGCCTAGTGGACTCTCCCACCCTTCTAAATGTGATCAATTTATTTCCAAAATTAGGGATGTCTAGTATATTTATTTTAATATTTAGAATATTTCTTACAGAAATTCCTTTAAGCAAACAGCGCAGACCCTGATGAGACGCCGCATCATGCTTGGCATAAAATGTGTTAAACATGTAGCCGATTTCTTTATTATATTCGAATGATTTTATCTCATCATATCTAACTAAAGATTCTCATAACATTTTCGATCGTGGTATTTATACATTTTTTGTGCCAAGGTGCAGTCATCCCAAATATGTAAAAAAGGTGACAACAAGGATCCTGCAAATTATATGGAAATCATCCTTATTAATGTTATTTCGAAAATATTTCCGTTATGTATACCAAACATAGAATCTATTGTTGGTGAATGGAAGGAAAACTATTTAATCCACTTCAATGCGGGGTTTAAGACAAAGGAAATACAACCGATTGTATTTGTAAATTACACAGTAATATAAAAATTGTTCTATTGCAGTAACAAAAAATATTTTGTGCTGTCATTGATTATGAAAATGAACTCGATACCGTAATCCACGAAGCAATATGGATACACAAGTTCATTCATGAAAACTCCTGTATACGCCGGCATTAAAATGCGACATTGAACACATTGGAGCTCAAAGACTAAAAGATCACTTGGTACAAAAAGGTTCGAATCTTGATAATATCTTGACATACATAACCGATACAAATTCCAGAAACTAAAATAGCCATTTCCGTTCATTATAAAATGAATTACGCATAAAATATATCAGGATAGCCTGGCCTACCATAAGTGTATACTTATCTATAATGTCTTGCAGAAATGTTTAAAAGCTCATACGTATTGCAAAATGTTTGGTAGAAGCGTTCTAACTTCGATTTGAGAAAGTATCTCGTTCAGCTGCTGCATAATTGTATGTTTTTACACACATTAATGTACTAAATAGTCTAATTATGTGATTATGCAAACTTTTCTCTATTGCCATATTGGTTTATCATGAAAAACGTGATATTGTATGGTTCCCTTACTTTGTCATATTTCTTTATGTATGTGTACTCGGTCAAAGGTAGAATGCAGGAGTGCAGATACAGTATGAAAACTGTTACAACGACGCCTGAATAGCAAAACAATACATAAATAAATGGCGTTAAAGTGATATTATGCGCATTTTTCACTGTTGAATTGAGCTGAAAAGAATGTACAGATCAAAAGAGTTAATTAAAATGTGGTAACTGACCAATTATCTACAACTCATCTTGCTACCAGTTGTTTATAGAAAATATATATTGTATTCGATATTTTACATGACTGTACAGTCCTCTAAGCCGAAATGATCCGTAAAACAAAATTGTGTCTTTGTGTCGTATGAACGAATCTGCACCAAAACTAAATTTAGATTCATATCGATCATCGAATCATTTCTGTCGTCGGTTGTCAAAACGAAAGGATGACTGATATTTAAATGCATTATTTTTCTCGTACCATGATATTGTTTAGTATGTTGATGCTGCACTAACAAATATAAGTGTATATGAAGAGAAAACACACAAAAAACGGTTGCGAAAGACACCTATAAACATAGCATACACTGTTAGATGCGCATAATATCACTTTAACTGAGTCGGTACGATCCTTCGTTAACATAATGCAAACATATTGTTTCATAATTACCACACACGGGCAGTTAAATACAATGCATATGAATTAAGAAACAGTTTACGACCTGAACAAAGAATTTGTTCTGTTTTTTCAAAAAACTGTTCTATACATGTTTATTTATTTGGGCAAACATATATGTTACAAGTCATTGGTTTTAACTATTGTTATATAATATCCATTTTGCGGGAATTCGGTCATCTGTCCAGTTTGAATGTGTTCATTTTCTCCAGCAGAATGCACCTGCTAATATAGGACGACACTTAAAGCACATGCTTATATAGGACGACACTTTAAGCGCATGCTAATATAGGACGACACTTTAAGCACATGCTAATAAATGACGACACTTTAAGCACATGCTAATATAGGACGACACTTTAAGCACATGCTTATATAGGACGACACTTTAAGCACATGCTAATAAAGGAGGACACTTTAAACACATGCTAATATAGGACGACAATTAAAGCACATGCTAATATAGGACGACACTTAAAGCACATGCTTATATAGGACGACACTTTAAGCGCATGCTAATATAGGACGACACTTTAAGCACATGCTAATATAGGACGACACTTTAAGCACATGCTAATATAGGACGAAACTTTAAGCACATGCTAAGATAGGACGACACTTTAAGCACATACTTATATAGGACGACACTTTAAGCACATGCTAATATAGGACGACACTTTAAGCACATGCTAATATAGGACGACACTTTAAGCACATGCTAATATAGGACGACACTTTAAGCACCTGCTAATATAGGACGACACTTTAAGCACATTCTAATAAAGGACGACACTTTAAGCACCTGCTAATATAGGACGACACTTTACGCACATGCTAATATAGGACGACACTTTAAGCACATGCTAATATAGGACGACACTTTAAGCACATGTTAATATAGGACGACACTTTAAGCACATGTTAATATAGGACGACACTTTAAGCACATGCTTATAAAGGACGACACTTTAAGCACATGCTTTTAGCCAAGTTTTCCAGAACGATGCTACCTTTTTTCTGATGTGAGATACTTAATTATGAGCCATTCAACGAGATACTTAGATATGAGCCATTCAATAGAGCTGTTTCATGCGAGATACTTAGATATGAGCCATTCCATAGAGCTGTTTCATGCGAGATACTTAGATATGAGCCATTCAACAAGATACTTAGATATGAGCCATTCAAAAGAGCTGTTTCATTGCGAGACACTTAGATATGAGCCATTCAATAGAGCTGTTTCATTGCGAGATACTTAGATATGAGCCATTCAATAGAGCTGTTTCATGCGAGATACTTAGATATGAGCCATTCAACAAGATACTTAGATATGAGCCATTCAAAAGAGCTGTTTCATTGCGAGATACTTAGATATGAGCCATTCAAAAGAGCTGTTTCATGCAAGATACGTAGATATGAGCCATTCAATAGAGCTGTTTCATGCGAGATACGTAGATATGAGCCATTCATTAGAGCTGTTTCATGCGAGATACGTAGATATGAGCCATTCAATAGAGCGGTTTCATTGCGAGATACTTAGAAATGAGCCATTCAACGAGAAACTTAGATATGAGCCATCCAATAGAGCTGTTTTATTGCGAGGTACTTAGATTTGAGCCATTCAACGAGATACTTAGATATGAGCCATTCAACGAGATACTTAGATATGAGCCATTCAATAGAGCTGTTTCATGCGAGATACTTAGATATGAGCCATTCAATAGAGCTGTTTCATGCGAGATACTTAGATATGAGCCATTCAATAGAGCTGTTTCATGCGAGATACTTAGATATGAGCCATTCAATAGAGCTGTTTTATGCGAGATACTTAGATATGAGCCATTCAATAGAGCTGTTTCATGCGAGATACTTAGATATGAGCCATTCAATAGAGCTGTTACATTTCAATATGAATTTACTGTCCAAACTTTCATTTGCCAAGGCCTCTAAAGGACGCAAGTTTAAATAGACCATTTTGTATTGTTATATTATGAAATGTCAGACACATTAATTTGATATTAATTTCGTTTGATATTAATTGATTTTTCATGTTTTGCTGGTGTTGTTATTGTCTTTGTATAGGTTTTTCCTTCCTGGATTATATTAGATTTTGTCGGCAATAAAATGAGTATAACATCCATGTTCTGTGTACATCATTCACACCAATCCGCAACACTACACATTTTTTTAAATTAATAAATCTATAAATAAATGAATAAATACATGATATAATTAATTATTTCATGAATGAATGAATGAACTCATGAACGAACTAATAAATGAAAGTATGGTTTAATAAATGCATGAATGCATAAATGAATGAATGAATGAATGAATACATAAATGAATGAATGAATGAATGAATGAATGAATGAATGAATGAATAAATGAATGAATGAACATCCATGAATGAATCAATGAAACAATACCCGAATGAACAAATAGATAAATGAATGCATGAATGGATAAATCAATGCATGAATGAATGCAGAAACGAATGAATAGACCGATAGGCAGGCAGACAGAATCAATTAATCAATTACTTATGAAAAATGAATTTAAATACAAGCTGAGAGTCATTTTACATGCAGTCCGCTCAGGCTTAACAGGGACGACACTTTTCTGTGCGGGCTGAATATGTAAATCTGGAATAAATAAATACATAAGCAAAATAAAATGAATGAATGAATAAATAAATGAATTAACATAAAAGATGAGAGTCGTTCTCTATCAATTAAAAGTACGAAGCAGTAATTTGCACATTAAAGACAGTTTACGCCATAAAAAGTTAAAATAAAAACACCACTTGATTAAGTACGTGTTTGTATATTCATGACCTTCTAGCATCTTTCTTCTTTCTATTTATACAATCAACAGGTTATGTACTGTGGCTCATTTCGTTGGCGCATTGTCGTCTTGGCGACCGTGTAATCCGTCAACATGCACACCGCAGAAACGACAATTATTCCCATGCAGAATGATAAAAAGGACGAAACATGTCACAATTGTCGTATCGGCGTACCTTGTGTTGTTCTGTTGGGTATATCTATCGTCATTTCGTCTTGGCGACATTATTGAAACGAACCGATTGTATGATATATTTCGTTTCAAGAATGTCTATTCTTAGCAAAAATCAAGTTTATGCGGAGAGTGTCGTCCCTGATTAGCCTGTGCGGACTGCAAAGGCTAATCTGGGACGGCATTTTACGCACATGCATTAAACCCCATTTTCACAGAGCACGGCTCAATAAAGTAGGTATATTGTGTATTTACTAATGACACATGTTAACATATTGTGAAGAAGAGGACACCATTTGTCTCTTTTTTTCTTTTTCAAAATAATGTAAAAAGTCGCGGTATACATGAGGATTGAATAATGATTATATTTTGTGTCTGTATAAAACTGTACCGCAGCTATTGAATAAACCAATACAAAATAATTTAACTTTTCCACTTTGAAGACTGATACCCCATTTTGTGCGGCAGTAACGGCTCTAATTCGGAATGAGATATGGTCCCTCTGGAAGCATACAATTTCAGTGATGTATTTTATAATCCTGCCATTTTATGTTGTCGTCTCCTAAGAAATTCCTGCACGAACAATTGGGATCATTACCAATGTATGGTGTCTGCGATTTCATTTTTATCATTTTCTAAGAGATCAATTGCAAAATTTCGGAAATATCATATTCATAAGCGTTCCACGGAAGTCAAAATTATTCGCTATTGTGTAAACTGTAATCGAACCAGTATTCAAATGCAAAACTCTGTACAAATCCAGGACATATCTCAGGAGACCATGGTGTTCATTATGTGCTTCTCTTTTCTACCTTCGCGGAATTGCCGCTGAAGAGCTCTTTCTTGGCAAAGTACCCAACGGAAAAAAGTACTCCAAAGAATGGCACCAAATTAAATAAACACTACATCTGTAGCAGACGACATCATGTTAATGGCTTAAGAATAGTATCATTAGGCGGTGGCCCTAATCTAGCAAGGAGATTGTCCCTCATTAGCCACGGGATGATGATTGGAAGGGACGCGATGATTATCCATCACGACATCGTCATCTGCTTGCCGCTTTATGGCAGTACTGCTCAGCGGCTCAAGTCGTATACAAAAGCTCTGAGAACAGGGACATAATCAGTAGAAAATGGTATTGATAATACTGGATTTGATAAATCCCGTAAGGAGATGTCCGTATGGATAATTGTCCATTTGTCAGACGGTTACCAATCGGAAATTTGATTCCGATAATGCGGATTTGTTTTTTCACTCCCGTTATTGTACGCCACAGAGGAAAAGCGTATAGAATACCATTTAGTAAACGAGTATATACTTTAGTATATCATTGCTTAACCCTTTCCCCCATAAGAAGCGAAGTTAAAATGGCTTTTGCAACCAGCATAAAACCAGAACAGCTTAAAACCAGAACAAAATGGTGGTAAAGGGTTAACTAAAGAAACAGTCAGGGCATGTAGTTTAAGGGTAAATTTCGTATATGCAACATTTACATTCGTGCGCACTAACATCTAGCTACATACCAGCGTCCGTATGACCCTCGTTCTGTGAAGACAGGGAAACAATCATGTGCGTACTTTATCGTTTCAGAGAAGCCTGTGAAGTCCACACAGGCGTATACGGGACGAACCTTTCGGCTTAAACTGGAGTTAAACGAAAAATACTATGTACACGGAAAATGATATCCGTGATAAATCTGTGCGGACTGCATAGGCTGATCTGAGATGACACTTTGCGCTAAGGTATTAAGACCAGTTTTCCCGAATGTGGCTATAATAAAAGTCGCGTTCCGAGAAAACTGGGTTTAATGCATGTGCGTAAAGTGTCGTCCCATATAAGCCTGTGCAGTGCGCACAGGCTAATCAGAGACGACATTTTCCGCCTTAACTGGATTTTCGTGTAGAAGAGACTTCCTTTAAACGAAAAATACCATAAAAGCGGAAAGTGTCGTCCCTGATTAGCCTGTGCGGAATACACAGGCTTATCTGGGATGACGCTTTGCGCACATACATTAAACCCCGTTTTCTCAGAACACGTCTCATAAAGACTAAGATTCAAGGTTGATATCAAAAAGATCATCGCGAAAGTTAGTCTTTTAATAAATATTATTGTTATTTGCCAATCGGCAACTGTGTGTACCTCAGAAAAAAGGTCGGTAATTTTCCAAGCTTCTTTCAAAACCAATGCAGATGGAAGACTGCGTATTTTATGTTTGTTTTGTACCCATTGGTACTTGGTGCCACGCACTGATACGGGTTCCTGACTCTAGAGAGCGGGCGTCGCATTTCAAATCAGGCAAGTACAAAAGGCGACGGCAGCATTGTTACACCGATATTACAACTCAGCAACACCGCCACGCCCATGAAATCGGATTCGAGCCTTTGGCGTTATTAAATTGTATGTTTGTTTGCTTAAACCACGCATGCGCAAAATTGATCTTGTTTATGGAAGAGAGAAATTAAGACATTTCCAACGCCCCGTCATAGGGTACCTATCAGGCCATTGTTGTCCGAGCTGTCAAGTATTTCAAAGTCTCGGGTTGCAAATACTACTAGCGAAAATTGGCGATCAATGCATATTGTTTGCTAATGTCTGGAGGGGAGAAACAAGAGAGGAAGGACGAGCTGGGGTCGCTCGCCATCTGTACGTGACTCGTCTACGTGAATCCAGATTACAAACGCAATAACGATGTACCTTCAATGAGTAGAAACACATGAGATACATGCGTCTGGCATAATGTCCTATGGAATTCCTTCTGAACACAATTTGCCACCAGTCTTTGTTGACTCAACAAAACCAATCAAACGAATTGAACAAGACGGCTAAAACCGCCTCTCTATCTATCCAAATTGCAACCCGACCTGGCTTATATTGTACATCGCGTTTTGACACTGAAATAATCTCATTAATGAGACGCTTATGAAATCATATTTGCACAACTGACACCGGTGGTTAGCACATGGAGCTGGTATAGAATTGTAGATCTTCAGAGCCTGGTGTCAATTATGCGCTTATGATTCATTTGCTCTATGTGGTAATTACACGCTTGATGGAGACGGATTAGTGTCCGCCATATTGAAAGCGCTGATAAGTATCGGGGCTCACGTGGCATCATATTGCACGTGCAAAGGTGACCAAGGATAGCGGCGAGGTTTTTTATTAGAAAAAGAAATAGTATTAAGAATACGTGATTGTCTTGTATCCACCATAAGCACGTACGTCACTAATACATTGTTCATACATTTGGATCAGCGTGATTAATTGATATGTTGTTAATTTAATTACTAATCATCGCGACGTTAGAAAGTATTGCATTTTCGTTTACTTAAACTATTCAAAATCAGAAACTTAAGGCGAAGTTCTTCTTTTTTACTTTTAATGTTGTCACTTTGCGAATAACTTTAGGACTATTTTGAACGAAGTGACTGCGCTCGTGAAAATAGTTTGTTTTCTCACTTCACTGAGAAAAATAATTCATGGTATTAACACGAAATCAAACAAAATTAATGTCAGCAATGCATTTCAAAATATGTTACATGCAGAAATAACGCCCATTCAAAACACGTGACATCGTACATTATAGTGTATTAAGAAAAATAATTCGTACAAGGGAAATGTGAGGGTTTTATAAAAAAAATCTCAATAAAACACATAATACATTTTGGATTGTATGAACATAGATTTGTTATAAACTTTGAATGACAACTATCTTACTGTCTCCACTCAGTCCAAATCGCAAATCATATCAATGTTCTTGCCAAATTATCCTGAAAACAACCTCAACAAAATAATCGCAGCAGATTGTTTCAAAGTTAAGATATTTATCGGACCTTATTATGTACATAAATCACCATTTCTCACGGCAATTTGGGCCCAAAATTTGGTAAAAACGGAGGCAAGCTTTTACAGGCGTGTCAGACGGTGGTATAATCGCCGCAACAACCCATTCCCTGTCGCTAGGTGCCTCTAGACCTGTCAACGGCAACATATAACATTTCAGCACCCATGCTGGGTCGTTTCTTGACGAAACTAATACAGATTCGGACGGAAATAAGGCTGCCAGCGCAGACAATGGCGAGCCTGCTCGTCGAGCTATTATCTCTCGAGTTTCGGTGTTGAGATAATGGACCTGATCGCCAGGGGGCCGCGTGACATATATATCATTGGAGTTGTAACATGCGATTATAATAATTTGCTATGTTGTCTTTTTATGTAGTGAATCTTATTTTAGTCATCAACCTCCTCCTGCTCCTCCTCCTCCTCCTCAGCATCATCATTATCATCGTCGTCATCATCATCATCATCATCATCATCATCATCATCATCATCATCATCATCATCATCATCATCATCATCATCATCATCATCATCATCATCATCATCATCATCATCATCATCATCATCATCATCATCATCATCATCATCATCATCATCATCATCATCATCGCAATCGTCTTATCTAAGTCATTTAATGATTATAAACAACACCGCCATTCTCATAGTCTTAATAATTAACAATTCCATGTTCATCGCTTTCCCATTGAACAGATCAAAAACTGCAGCAAGGGAGGAAACTGTTACTGCCATCGATACACTGAGAGCCATGTAGAGCTACCATTTGGCGAAGTTACTGCACCGTTGTACTGTAAACGTAAAGTGTGTATATACGACCGTATACAATTGTTTAATATGTTGGCTGTGCGGTCTTTGCGATGTTTGGTACACGCGCTTCTCACCTAGGGGACCATGGTTCAATCCCCGTTTCAGGAAGCATGTCGGTTTGGTTGGTGGTCACCATACCGGCGATATGGGATTTTCCCCCCCCCCCCCCATCCCACTCCGATTCTCATTCACAACATAAGACCACACCAATATTCTTTCAACAAAATTTCAGCTGTAATTCAAAATTCATGCCATCTTTCGTGCGTGTAGTGAGGGTGTAGTGAGGTAATTTAGGAAGGAGTGCTGTGACTCACACTTCGGTCAACACATAATGCAGCCTTATTGGTGGATCGACCTCACACATAATGCAGCCTTATTGGTGGAAGGACCTCACACATAATGCAGCCTTATTGGTGGAAGGACCTCACACATAATGCAGCCTTATTGGTGGAAGGACCTCACACATAATGCAGCCTTATTGGTGGAAGGACCTCACACATAATGCAACCTTATTGGTGGAAGGACCTCACACATAATGCAGCCTTATTGGTGGAAGGACCTCACACATAATGCAGCCTTATTGGTGGAAGGACCTCACACATAATGCAACCTTATTGGTGGAAGGACCTCACACATAATGCAGCCTTATTGGTGGAAGGACCTCATAATGTAGCCTTATTGGTGGAAGGACCTCATAATGTAGCCTTATTGGTGGAAGGACCTCATTCGGTCAACACATAATGCAGCCTTATTGGTGGAAGGACCTCATAAACTTCGAAATACACACACTCTGTTGAATGTATTATTTAAAAAAATATTAGAAACAATACAAGGTGTTTTTTGGTTTTTATTTTGATACTTTCTTTTTTACACATTAAACATGTAAATATACAAAAATGATGGTACAATAAGGCGGTCAATTTACCTTCGTCGACCTTTAGATTTTAAAGAGAGTATGCACGATTTCTATGTCAACAAGTAATTCTTGTAATCTTTAACCAACATCTGAATATGGCCTATGAATGGTAAATAACATAAATTAACAATCTGAATATGGTGCTAGAAATCAAATATTGTTTACTTCAGTAAATTTCTAAACTGGTTGGTTAAAGCCGATGCAGACACTTTTACTCGTATTTGTTAGGTCTTTGTGTCGTATGAACGAATCTGCACTAAAACTAAATTTAGATTCACATCGTACATGCATGATACGCATGCTGGCGAATTCGACTGTACAGACATTTTTGATTTCAGAATTAAATATTTGGCTTATTTCGCATTTTTTGACACATGCTCTTCTTCACTTTTATTTTAATTTATATTGAAATATATGTATAATATGTTTTTTTACACATTTTATATAAATGCATACATATTTGACAAAGTCGTGCATACTAGTATTCACTTTAATACTCTCCAGATTAACCAGATATGCGCGTCCTAGCCAGTTCAAAAACTTACTAAAATGTTATTACAATTGTCAATATGTTTTTAATGAACAGGACGAAATTTTAACAATTTATACAATTTAATAATTGCATTACCAAGACTTAAAATTAAGATTCCAATGTACGGGTTCTTTTATACTGGTGAGTTCGCATACGGCCGTTCAGTGCTGCCACATGTCCTTCAAAACAGCAAAAGTGTTCCGAATGTTCCCCGAACAAGTCAATTACTAGAAATCTCTACCACATAATGATAGTATATGAAACATCATTGAATCTATTTATGCATCTGCGCAAAAGCCCCCAAAATTATTCATTTCCCATAAAATAATTTCTAATCTGATCTCTATCAAATGTTCCTTCGTGGCCACTTGGTGGTCCGATAGAGGCCCATTATTAAAGCGAACGAATATATAGAATTTCTGGAAATTGTCCTCAATTTTGTTATCATATTTATATAATTGGATCCCCCGAGGACATTATTTAGTTCTTACTTTATTTTATTATCTCCGATTCCGGTGACATTAATAACGTTCTCTTGATTTTTGCTGGGTCAATTTGTCGAACCATAACACGGTTAAATGCGAAATAAAGCGCAGCTTTATTATTTAAATTGAACAGACCCAAATAGTTTTGTTCTTTATTACTTGAATATAATGTTTTGCAATAGATAGAAAACTGATAACGCGAAACACTCAGCCAACATCAGGACAGTAGAAATATGTATCAGCTATTGTTAAGTCGCTTTTTAAAATTCTTTGAAGTTGTACTAAAATTAAAAAAATCTAAATTGGATAATGTATTTTAATCACACTGATATTTGATAAAGTAATAGAGAATACTAGGTCGGAGCCGAATAAAGCGAAGTTTATTATGCGAGGCTTAGAAAATCTGAACCACGAGCCTTCGCTTTATTCGGCACCGACCTAGTATTCGATTTATCCCATCAATTTTCTTAGTCGCAAATTATTTCTTTTAAAATAGAATAGGAAAATAGAACTACACGGAAAATCCCAAAGTTATTTTAAGCAAACATTGTTTTATTATCTTATTCGCGCCGAGTCTAATATATTACAAAAAAAAGAAAAAAAAAAACTAAACGACTGCAGCTTTAGCGGGAGAGAATATGACTGTTGTCGTGTGACGTGTAAATAATAACGTCATGAGTACGCGCACTTAATATTTGTTTTTGTTTTTTTTTTTGCTTTTTGTGTTGCATTTTGTGTTTAAAATATATTACATCTTGGTATCAAATTGTTTGGTTTGTTGAATCTGATTCGATTTTACTAAAAATAATTACTTTATAGTTTATTCCGAGTAATATGACCATTCTACGCCGCGCGTGACAGCTATATTTCAGCACTGCCGAAATAGAGGAAAATTTATTCCACAGTGCTTTATTTCGACAATGCACGTCTGATGATGGGATAAAAAGCAAAACTCAAGAAACATTAACATGAGCTTAATTTGTGTAGTTGATAGTATGCTTGTCTATAATTAAGTGCAAGTGAACCATCACCTATACAAACCATATTGTGAACTCAGACTATAATTTAATTCAAGTGACCAATTGCATATACGAAACATATTTAAAACATTCGTTAGACTTCAATTGTATGTAAGCGACCAATGTACACATGCTAATCTGGTACGACACTTTACGCATATGTATTAAGCCCAGGTTTCCAAGAAAGCGGCTTAAAGGTCATAACTGGGATCAAGGTCAAGGGTCATGGGAGGTCAAAGTCACGTATTGAGGTAATACACGCATGTAAGGGATATGAGAGTGATATGTGTTTAACCCATTTATGCCTAGTGGACTCTCCCATCTTTCATAATTGGATCAATTTATTTTTCAAAATTATGGATGTCTAGTATACTTATTTCTATATTTTAGAATATTTCTTACAGAAATTCCATTAAGCAAACAGCGCAGATCCTGATGAGACGCCGCATCATGCGGCGTCTCATCTGGGTCTGCGTTGTTTGCCAAGGCCTTTTTCTAGACGTTAGGCATACATGGGTTAAAGTGAGGACATCGTTGTAATTGAATGAACGAAACATGAAGGAATAAATGAATTAAGGCGGAGGAGTTAGATCGCAAACATGTTTTTGTTAGCTTGCTTGTTGTGATCTGCTGTGAATATAATGTTTTTGTATTACATGCTTTATCTCACATATTTGATGACATGCCTTGGATAACAGATGTGTGAATCAAGTAACATATACATTATTTAAAGCAAGCAAAGTTTATGTTTGATGACATGCCTTAGATAACAGATGTGTGAATCAAATGAAATATACAATATATAAAGCAAAAACAGTTTATATTTGATGACATTTTGCGAATTTGTAAAACTTTCAAACTTCGGTTTTACCTGACAAAGAACGTTACGTATCAAAAAGCAGTAATGTCAAATGTGACTTTATAATTAACCAATTACCACATAATACGTGTCACATTTTATATCAATTATGAAGCCGGTAACTGGCAAGCAGGAATGTTTACCGATCACAGCGGGTATATTGAACGAGTTGAATAAAACGATATCACGGATGAGATTTATAAAAGACCATATTCACTTCGTTTAAAGGGTTAGTAGTACCGATTTCTGAATTATTTTTCGAAAAAAAAACGTTAATGCTTTTTCCCGGCTATTCATAGACACTCATACTGTATGCAAATGAGATGAGGATTTGTAAAATCCAAGTTCTGCGAAAACTGGGTTAAATTCGTGTGCGTCACGTGTCGTCCCAGATAAGCCTGTGCAGTCCGCACATGCATTAATCCCCCTTTACCAAAGCACTGCTTATTTGTCTTAATTGAGCAATATTATGTTGAAAAACAATCACACGCAACACAATAGAAAGGGTTGCGATTATTTCGTCATAAAAAGTGCTTTGTCATATTTAGTCAGTCATTTATAAGAAAAGACACATGTGAAATAATAGACCTTGCTGTTGTACCAAGGAGAATGTGGATATTAGATTTTCTTTGAAAATAAAGCTCATGTTACAGACCGCTGATGTCAATAGATACAAATACCCTATTATACCCTTATTAGTGTCAAGCGATGACTCATGTTAGAATCCGTGATATTATCATTTCGATTTCTATTACTCGTATTGTTGAACGGCTGTCATTTGATGCCTTATTTAGTTCCGTTAAGAATTAAGAAACACGCTTTATCTACATTTCCGTTCTAAAGCCGTGTGCCTTTAGCACTCAAAATATTCGTACAATGTAAATCAGACAACCTATGGAAAAGTACAATTGGTAAATACATTAACTAGATAAATGCATTGTTTGCATATAGATATATTATCTATACTATATGTATATAAAGTTCAATTGGTAAATACATTAACTTGATAAATTCACATTCATTCTAAGACTTTGCTTAATCGAACTTGATAATTAGGCAACCCATGATAATTAAGTGTTTTCCCAAACCAAAGTTTATATTTATGACAAAGTTGCAACAGTGACCATCATACAACTATATAGCACGTGAATCACGCTCCGGTGAAACCGTGCCGTTGACGACACTGCTTTTATGGTATTTTTTGTCTAAAGGAATTAACTTCTCAGCAAAATACAGTTTAGGTGGAAAG
Organism: Dreissena polymorpha; assembly: GCF_020536995.1. Classification (NCBI taxonomy): domain Eukaryota; kingdom Metazoa; phylum Mollusca; class Bivalvia; order Myida; family Dreissenidae; genus Dreissena; species Dreissena polymorpha. The sequence continues at coordinate 121,338,533 of NC_068357.1, forward strand.
TCTTGTCCATAACTGACCATGCGGACAGCACTGGCTAATCTTGAATAACCCTTAACGGACATGAAAGGAGCCCAGTTTTCTCAGAACGAGTTTCAATCGGTTAGTCGAACATAAAGAAGCCAACGATAACGCCCCGAAAGCTATATAACACGTTTAAAATTTAAATTAAAATATTCGTAACGGTAATATTACGATGACAACAAGATACAGCACGTGATTAACCCTTTCAGTGCTGGAACCGAATTTTGAAGGCCTTTGCAAACAGTTTGGATCCAGATGAGACGCCACAGAACGTGGCGTCTCATCAGGATCCAAACTGTTTGCTATTCTAATAGTATTCTTTGCAAAAAGATCGAAGAAATTGCTAACTTTAGAAATTCAGCAGACGACATTTTAGCAGACGACAAATTTCCCAGCATGCAAAGGGTTAACGAAATCAGAGCCAGCAACAAGGTGATTCAGATTGGTAGACAGCCGCCAATCACTGTCAGGATATCAGAGGTTTCACCTTCTCGATTGTACATTACATACCCTGTAATTATGAGATAAGAGTCTTTATGGTATAAAGAGAATTCTATTGACAACTGTTTAACTTTGGATTCTGTTATTGTGTCTTGAGAATAAAAGGGTTGGAAATGTCATAACAGGACCTAATGGTGTATTTAGCTTGAAAGGTGGAGTTTTAATAATTGTCATTCCTAACTAGTGATTGTTGCTGGTAAAAGTAATTGTGTTTTTCTAATAACCGATTTGGGTGGTCCGGAGGAAACTAAGAAATAAGTGTACATTATTGGTAGCACAGATTCGGTTACATTAATCACTGTTAAAACACGTCATTTATTTAATGCTTAGTGATCAATTACTGAAAATTATATGGGAAATAATTCCCGATATTTTTTAAACTTTACTGACTAAAGACCACTGTCTACAGTGTCAATTTGATGCATGCATTGCAAATTATCAAACAGAGGCCCCTGATAGCAGTAGATGAGTCACGTTCTGAAAAAACTGGGCATAGTGCATGTGCGTAAAGTGTCGTCCCAGATTAACCTGTGCAGTCCGCACAGGCTAATCAGGGACGACACTTTCCGCCTAAACTGGATTTGTGCTAAGAAGAGACTTCATTTTAATGAAAAATGTCATAAAAGCGGAAAGTGTTGTCCCTGATTAGCCTGTGCGGACTGCACATGTAATGCTTAGCATCTCACGGCGTCTTGTAAATGGAACATCCAAGCACAAAACTTTTCATTAACGATTTTCCAGACGGACTGACCGAGAACGGCAAACTTTTGTGGATAGATTATTAAAAGATTTCCCTGTTATCATAATACTATACTATTTCGGTAGTGTTTTCTCATCGTGAAAGCAAAACTGTGTTATCAATTTTTTCGATAGTCGAATATGTCTTTCCCAGATAATTTAATGGCCGATAACTGATCCTGAAATTCTGCGTGATGCATTTTAACGCGTTATTGTAACTGGGCTAAAATGTGTGTCTATTGTCGTATGAACATAAAGTGAGTAGTCCGGAATTTCTGACACTGAACAGAGTTACGTCCAATACACTGTACACCGACGCAGTGATGTAGCCATGGTTCTGGGGGATTTCCTTGATAAATTGCATGTACGGTTTATATTGATGACTGCTACTGAACTCATAAATGTATTGCATTTGCACAAATCTCTTTCCACTACAATTTAACTTTTTGCGATTATGATATATTCACCAACTACTGCACTTGATAAGAATGTCGTCCAAAATGTGTCACATCAAAGTTACATGCACACATCAGAATGGAATCGTTGAGGAAAACGAGTTAAATGTAATTGCATTTAATGAACAGTTAATGTTTAAGTTCGTCATTTAAATACTATCTAATGATCTGCATTTCTGAAGGTATTTCGAATTGCAATAATGGTAGCATTCGCATCAACCTTGTAATAGTATCGAACGTGCTTTACCCTTTTCTGTTTTTCATTACACTTTATAGCACGTCTATGTAATTGTTTTGTGTGTTTTACTGGAGTGCTATTTTAATGTTATCTTCTTTCGTTTGAATGTTGGGTTTTCATGTACCTCGTATTCTAGAGTGGTAAACACTTAGTAACGCTTACATTAAAAAATATTGGCACCCTTAACGTCCATAACTGTCGTCTTGTTACCTGAAATTAGTAAGCATAATATGCCGTTTAGTAAGTATATAGTATTCCGCTTTGGCATATTTAAACATAAGTATGGGTTAAAGGAAGTCTCTTCTTTCAATGGACATGCGTATACGAGAGTTGACTGTGTTTACTTGATGTTTGTTGGAACTGACATAAAAAATAGTGTCGTTTTGATGATTTTCATGAAAAGGTAACTTGTATTTTCAGTTGGTAAGCCACTTTATATAGATATTTTTTAACCCATTATGCCTAGCGTCTAGAAAAAAAGGCCTTGGCAAACAGCGTTGACCCAGATGAAACGCCGCATGATGCGGCGTCTCATCTGGATGTGCGCTGTTTGCTTAAAGGAATTTTTGTTAGAAATATTCTAAATATAGAAATATATATACTAGACAACCCTAATTTTGGAAATAAATTGATCCAGTTTTGAAGGATGGGAAAGTCCACTAGGCATAAATGGTTTAATGAATTCTCTCTTTCGGCTATACGGTGTTTGAGCTTCCCTCAATTTTGGTTTCAAGATCGTAGACGTCGGAATAAAAAAGTTGTTGAAGGAAAACCGTCTTCAAATTTGTTGTTTTCTTGCGTGATCTTCGAATAATTTGGTCTTCTTATATCATTTTATCTTATAAAACACCGTATATGCGCATGTGTATTGTAAAAAAGAACACACACCAGGATTAGTTAATTTTCCCGACGCGATTTTGGCTCTTTAAAAATATTTTTTTTACGAAATATATTATTTTTACCCCCTTTCTGGAACTGACTTTCTCTTAAGCACAGTTTGCAACCTGACTTTCTTATTATAAACAGCTCTTTCCACTGCTAAAGGGTTTGGTTCTAAATGCCTGCACATATTTAATGAAGTTTATACGTGGACTGAAATATTATAGTTTAATAGCATGTTATGTGGTGCAATATAAGTGTTTTCTTAATCACGTCACCTAATGTAGAATGATAAAAATGCTGTACGAAAAACCTGCCGACCAACTGAATCAATTCACCTGTTGTCAAATGGCTGGGATGTGGGGATGGCTTACATACGAGATGATAGAATGTTGATCTCTTTCCATAACCTAATAGAGTCGCTAACCCTTTTTGGAATGGCATCGGGTCTTGAACTAAACAAAAGTAAATGTACTGTGCCACGAGTAGGTAAATTAAAACAAAGTAATGTCCATCAAGAAACAAGAAATGAAATTCAATTGGACATCAGATGAAGCAACAACGTTAGGAATAACTTTTACAAACAATAAAAATGAAACAGTTCTAAAAAACATACTGCCTACATAACAGAAATTTAAAAACTGCTTAAAAACATGGCAACACCATAAACTTACACTAATTGGAAAAAAATGCAGCGTTGAAAACGTTTGCACTTCCTATATTAATTTATGTACAGTTCTCCCAAATCCACCAAGTGATATTATAAACGATATAAAATCAGAAATATTTAATTTCATATGGGACGGTAAACCTGATAAAATTAAACGAATCAGTAAATTCAATATGTAAAAGGAGGTATCAAATTAACAGACATTGGACTCATTCTTGAATGCATTTAAATGCAGCTGGGTTAATGGATACCTAGATAATACCAAAACGAGTAAATGGAAATTATTCTACCAAAATTTTTTAAAAAGATATGGTGATTCCTTACTTTTTAAATGTAACATCTGCAACAATATTTCACGTGAAATTGCAAACGAAAACTTATTTCTATCTAGTGTTCTATCGGCATGGAGTGATGTTACTCATAATCTAGAAACACAAACAAACAGTAAAACTATTATGTGGAACAATCAAGACATAGCTTTAAACAATATATTTTTCTATAAAGACTGGTTTGAACGAAACATTAAATATGTCGACTAATTGTACGATTACAGAATTAAGGACTTCTGTTCTTTTGATAATATATGTTACATATACGGAATAACTTCAAGCAATTTTCTAATGTATTACACATTAATCATGAACAAACCCATATATATTAAATTTATAACCAATACAAATAACACACCATGTACTCAAGCATTATTCGTAGAAAACATACTTGCAAAACAAAACAAAACGAACAAAATATGTTGCTCACTACAAATTAAAAACCCTGTAGAAAAATCCAAAATTCAAACTAAATGGCAAATCATTCTTCGCTAACGAGACTTTAATTGGAAACAAATATTTATCATGCCATATAAAATAGCTATAGATAGCACACTGAGAAATTTTCAATAGAAATGTCCATAGAATCATAGCTACAAATAAATATATTTTTAAGTGCAACCTATCCAACACAAATTTATGTGATATATGCAGCGACCATATTGAAACAATAGAACACCTTTTCTGGGAGTGTAAACATATTCAAACTCTATGGAATCAATTGACAACCTTTCTAGAGAAACAACAATAAAAAATAAATCTGTCTCTTAAATATCAGTTTCGGTGAAAATAATTTTAAAATACCAGAAATTAATAACTGAGTGAACTACATTTTTATATTAAGGAAATATTTCATATTCAGCATGAAATACAATCAACAAACACCTACTTTGAACTGTTTTATAATTTTTTTTAAATTAAGATCCAACTTGAAAAGAAATAGCCCTCAACTAAGATACACTTCATATTTTTGAACAAAAATGGAAACACATTAAATTTTCATAATCTAATCCAGTTGTTTTAACTACCCCACTTTATGCAACTCATCTATAGTTTTAAATTATTATATAGTTTAAAAACATCTGTCACAAACAAACAAACCAAAAAACACACAAACCAGCAACTTTCAAATCTAAAGAAAACCACAAGGTCAAATTATATATATATACTAGCATATCTTGTATAATATGTTTGACATAATCATTGTTGCAAGATATCACTTTGTTCTTGCTTATGCACATGTTTACATCATATGTTTTATATTGGAAAAAAAAGAATGTTGATCAGTCCTTTGCAGTAATATTTTTATAAGATTAATGTATTTTATGACCTTATTCTGATATGAAATATTGATTAATCATTCGTTTACCCGTCTTTGCAGCTGATGCAAGTCTATCATTCGTTTTAGCGTCTTTGCAGATGATGCAAGTCTATCATTCGTTTTTACCGTCTTTGCATATGATGCAACTTCAATGCAAGTCTATCATTCGTTTTACCGTCTTTGCAGATGACGCAAGTCTATCATTCGTTTTACCGTCTTTGAAGATAATGCAAGTCCACCCCCGAAAACCCGATATGCTGTGAAAAGTTGAATGTGATTGTAAAAGTTGCCGATATATTTCGCTAAATTTTGGTAGGGTAAGTAAATCCAGTTCTATAATTGTTTAAAGGCATTTTTTAATTAAAATATATTTTGGTATATGCAAAGGAGGTATTACCATGTATGTTACTAAAATCCTGGTTACTATTATTCAGGATTCATTGAAATATGGCTATTTAAAGTCGACGATGCAGGGATTTGTCCAATATTTAGCACGTAATTTACAAATTTCTTTAAAGGTATGCCAGTGAAAAAGTTTTTGCACCGACAATTATATCAACCAATGTCCCCGAGAAACATATCCGCCAGGGTTTCTTTAACAAATTGTATTGGTGGAAAAAATCGACTTTACATTCAACATGTTGATGTAAAAATGAGATGACATGGTGCAGTTCAAAGGATGTAAAGATATGACAGGAGTGCAGTTCGTCTATAAACTTCAAAGCTCACTATTGCAGCTGGTTTATGCGCTTCGCATGCTTGTTCCTTGCACTAAGACTTTTCATACTTACTATTAGGTTACTGTTTGAAATAACTGTGGAGTAAATGATACTCTTACGAAGAAACCCACAAGTAAGTGAGTACCGGTAGTCAGGAATTTCTGACACTGAACAGAGTTACGTCCTATACACTGTACACCGACGCAGTGATGTGGCCAAAGTTCTGGGAGATTTCCTTGATAAATTGCATATATATATTGATGACTGCTACTGAACTCATATAATGTATTGCATTTGCACAAATCTCTTTCCACTACAATTTTACTTTTTGAGATTATGATATATTCACCAACTACTGCACTTGATTATACGTATGTCGATTAAAATGTGTCACATTAAAGTTACATGCACATATCAGAATGGAATCGTTGAGGGAAAAGGAATTAAATGTAATTGCATTTGATGAACAGTTAATATTTCAGTTCGTCATTAAAAAACTATCTAATGATCTGCATTTCTGTAGGTATTACGAATTGCAATAATGGTAGGATTCTCGTCAACTTTGTAATAGTATCGAACGGGCTTTACCTTTTTCTGTGTTTCATTACACTTTATAGCACGTTTATATAATTGTTTTATGTGTTTTACTGTCGTGGTACTTTAATGTAATCTTCTTTCGTTTGAATGTTGGGTTTTCATGTACCTCGCATTCTAGAGCGGTAAACACTTAGTAACGCTTACTTTAAAAAATATTGGCAACCTCAACGTCTATAACTGTTGTCTTGTTACCTGGAATTAGTAAGCATAATGTTTCGTTTAGTAAGCATAGTATTCCGTTTTGGCATATTTAAACATAAGTATGTTCATATCTGTTAAAAATTTAACATGTAAAAATTACAATGTGTAAAAAATACCTTCAAATGCCTTATATTATTTGACTATTTGTAATGGAGAAGATCACTTCTTTGTATGATTTTCAAAGTTTGAAAATGTTATTGCATTGTTATCATTATCAATTAGAATATTCTAAAGGTAATTGTTTTGTTTTTATTATCAATTAGAATATTCAATTTACATAAAAGAGACAGCAAACATATGTTTAATGCTAAATGATTAAATAAATCTACTCATTATTTTTTGTAATTTAAACATAAGCATTACGTAATAATGTAACTTAATAACTAAGTCTGTGTAATTGATTTTTTTATATATTTTAATTGTATCCAGCATTGAAAATATAATCGATCATTTAAACAATGAGAACTTTTTTTGTAAATGAAATTCATCACCGAAATTATATATTCATTATGTAAATGACTTATTGATTCTATTCTTTGAATGATTATGACATGCCTTTTTTCTTTTTGTTTTGTTTTACCCACTATTTGTATAGATCATTTTGTGTTGTACTTCTCAAATACATGTACCATGTCTTTGCTATCTCAAACACATACTGTGTATAGGCTATAAATTTGCAATATGCTATTTAATGCCGAATAAACGTTATGTTGTGTTATGTTATATTACGCACAACAGATGTTAGCGTGATATATGTCAGAAAACATTAAAATCAATGTTTGTGTCACCTCTGAGCTAATGACTTTCAACTAACAGATTCCTCATACATTACATACTGAGATTCCTCATACATTACATACTGAGATTCCTCATACATTACATACTGAGTCAAGTGCCTTTATAATGTAAACTCTTGACCTCTAATAAGTCAACGTTTTTCAAACATTCGCACTAAAGAGGAATGCATTCAAGAAATTTATTTCGTGTAAACCCTTCTAAAATAGGTTTTAGCTATGCTTGTCTATGAAAGTCGGGTTACAAAAAAAAATGCCTAAAAGAAGGTCAGTTCCGAAAAGGGGGGTTAAACCATTATATTTCGGCATTTAATGAATTAATACAGATAAAAACGCGTCGAGAAAATAAAATAAACTTGAGTTATGCTATATTGTACTATTAACATGCGCAAATACTGTTTATTATAAGAGAAAATGCTGTTTGTACATCGAAAATCTTGACGGTCAGATAATTACATAACAAATTTGTGGACGGTTTTCTTTATATCACTTTTTTTATTCCCGACGTCTACGATCTTGTAACAAAAATAACGAGGGAGGCGCAAACATCATAGAGCCGCCCCCCCCCCCCCCCCCCCTGTCTTAGCCAAAATCTAATCCAGGCGGAAGGTGTTGTACCTGATTAGCCTGTGTTGACTCCAAAAGGCTAATCTGGGGCGACACTTTACGCACATGCATTAAGCAATATTTTCACAGAACCAGACTCAATTGATTAAACGAATCTGTGGACAAATATTTGCTCAGTGTAACGCTATCATTCGATGAAACATATAATTATGCATATCGCACAAAGGGCAGATTGTGTATTGTATACCACTTAACAAGATTTTAGATGCCACGATTACCATGAATAACAAACCTTGTGGTTTATTTTAGTTTGTATTTATTTCAAGCAAGAAAATCAAACAGATAATTATATGTTAACATTTATCTTCAACAGGCATGTTTTATTACATCAGGCTTTCAAATCAACACAACGAAACACTTCTATTAAGTTCTATATTTATTTTTACGTTATTGAATTAATGCAATACAACACCAACCACATACTTCCTTACCAAACTACCTATTTAGATATTGTATAAATTGAAAAAATGTATAATCATACTATAATAATTTCAAAACACTGCGTATCTCGTTAATAACTGTTCAAAAAGTAGCGTTGCTGTATTTGTATCGTTCGCGTATTTACATAAAATTCAAACCTAAATATTATTGGGCCCATGGAATAGAGAACGTGTTATATCTGTCATTTCTGATATAATGGTTTGAATAGCATAATTTAATATCACAGGTGCATTTGTTGACGTTTGATGAAGAAGACTTTTAATATTTGTAGTGGTAATTACAATGAAAGTATACTCTGCAAACAATTGTTTCTTTAGTGCTTGTACCGCGGCAATATAATGTCCACAACAATAATATCTTTCATTATATATACAGTATATCTCTATACCCACATGTCTTCTAAATGAAAACGCTATTTCAATATCAATAAAATGTTTAAATTGCATTAAACGGCATCTGAAAATTATATTTTATATCGACCTAGGGCAAAGGCTATAATAACAAATGCTTAATATCGAAAATTCGTGTCTTTTGGTTGCCGGTGTGATTCTTCAATATGTAATTATTGTATTCAAATTGAATTTCTAACGTAAAGGCTTTATAATTCGATTTTGGGGAATTCCATTCGACATGTTTGCGAAGATTTTGGTTTGGTTACCAGATTTCGTCGGAAAGAGTACCGGCGGAATGCTACAGTAATGTTATGAGTCGCGTTCTGAGAAAACTGGGCATAATGCATGTGCGTAAAGTGTCGTCCCAGATTAGCCTGTGCATTCCGCACAGGCTAATCAGAGAAGACACTTTCCGCCTAAACAAGATTTTCGGCAAGAAGGGACTTCATTTAAACAAAAAATACCACAAAAGCGGAAAGTGTCGTCCCTGATAAGCCTGTTTGGACTGCACAGGCTAATCTGGGACGAAACTTTACGCACATGCATTAAGCCCAATTTTCTCAGAACAAGACACATATATAAAGCCAAATATCAATACGTTTTATTCTGCCACTTTTTCACTCAGTAACTGTTTGAAGCAGCAGGATAAATGTTAATATGACATTACTGTTTTGTATCACTATTTTATAGATTATTAAAGCGACAATACGAATGCCGTATAATTAAACAGTTTAATGAACGATGTAGGAAATTTAGCTGTACCTCAAATAATACACTCATGAAGTATTTAAGGTAGTATTTTTTGTCAATTATCCTTGATTTTCCATTTCGCTTCTTAAGCGCCCCTATGGAATTAACTAGAAAACAAATCCTTTCCTAAGATATCAGTTTTATTTTGATGTAATAATACCTCAGATGACTGTTAATAATGGACGTTCCCTTGGTACTCGTTTGTTTTATATCTGTATTATTATTCAACAGCTATTGGTTTAGAAAGGATTATGATTGTCAGATAATTTTACGATGAGGGTCTTTCATTTATGGAACACGGGAAAAGAAAATTGAACACGCTTGTTTCCAAAATATTTGGAATAACGACACGCCAGAAACATTATCAGAAAAAAAATCATTTTTAATACCTGGTCTGCTGTTTAAATAAATTGACCAACTACCTTAACAAAACAAGACAATACAAAGAATACGACATTAAACATGAAACTTGGAGTAATATCGCCGCTTTTAAATGCGTAAAATAAAATAATTGGTGGTTTAAATCACTTTTCAGGTATGCCTAACCTAGCATTTTCTGAATAATACCATCAATGGAAAATGAGTTCTGTTACGATTAAAATTATGCAAGACAAGCATTTTATTTGAGATCAGTACAGAGTACATACTATAATGTTATTAAAGAGAGGATATTTGTTGGATTCGGTGGAATATCGATTTTATTTCACGAGTGATCATAGAAAAAATATATTTTCTATGATCACGAGTGAATAAAAATCGACATTCCGTCGAATCCAACAAATTTTCTTTGTATTTAATGCTTTTTTACCGCCTATTTACATAGTACGAGTTTAACCGGAGAATCTCACTGGTAAAATGACGTAATTTCGTCGAAAAAATGACGACATTTCTAAGTAAAAAAGTGAAAAACTTCGATAATTTTCAGTTATTTTCACTGTTTGAAACAGTGAAATATCAGTTTTATTTCACTGATATTTCTCTATAAACCACCGGAGAGCATAAAATAAAGAAAAGAAATCAGTGATCCGTTTGTTCAGGTATTATTTTTAACAGAAAAATGAAAAACATTTATTCAGGGCAGTAGGAACCTAATGAGATCGGGAATAGTCGGTCGATATCGCCGTATTCGGAAAGCGTTTCGGCTATAAGCGGATTCTACGGTAAATCCGGAAATAATACTAAATGCACGCAATAAATTTGTATTTTTGATTTAAGAGTTAAATTTGCTTATCTATTTAAGATTTAATAACTATAAAATAAAAATATTAGAATAATTAATTTGTACCTACAACGCCCACGATGCCCTTTCTGATGTTGAAGCACTGGGATCTTTGCTTAAAACATGTAAAATTACTGACGGCTTTACTGTGACTGCAATCCATAAATCAGTGCGTTTCAGTCATGAAAAGGCAAAGAAAATAAGATCGTTAGACGTGCTGTTGCATAGAGGAATTCTAAAGCGACCAACAGCTGAAAACATTGCGGGATCTGGACTGGCCTTGTGTCATTTGAAAGCCATATTTTCTCGTTCCAGAGGATGACCGTAGGGATACTTTCATTGCTAAAAACAATGAGGGAATACCAAGAGTCACAAACGCAAAAAAAGATTTTATCTGAAGTGGTCCCTAAAATCGGTCAGTTTTTCAGTGACGAAAAGTGACGGAACGAGAAAATATGGCTTTCAAATGACACACTGCCAGTCAAAAATCACTCAATGGCTTTATACTGATGCTTAATAATGTTGTCATTAATTTGGCTGTGTTTTTTTTAAATATAAGTTGTATATTATTGTGCTACATGTAAGTAACATTATAACTTATACATCTTAATGCTACTTAATATTGGGAAAACTTTGACATTTTGTGGTGAACTGCGGCTCTATTCACATGTTGCCTTTTGACTTTAGGTGACCTTAAGATTGTATTTATGTATTATTATATCAACATTATGCCAAAGTTAGCTTAATTTCATCATATGCTAGGGTTTATAACTGTAGCTTTTAACAAGCAACTAGAAAACCCAAAAATAGAAGTGATATACAAATTTGTACTGAAATTCATTACGTGATAATAAATGGGGTAAGGCATACTCAAAGTGTAATTTCTTGAGATATGAACGGTAAAACTTCCTGAAATTCATTCAGTGTGCAGAGATTATGTTGTGTGAAATAAATATGTACACTATATGCATTTCATCACACTAAAAGTGACATGAAACGTAATTAAAGATTCTTGTCGATGAACGATTTGTTGTCGTTTTTGCCATTTTATCCAGATAAGTGCAAATATTATTGGACATCAAAGGCACACTTCGCTTTCTATGACACTTTTTTCATGCTGTATATACTAACACATTCTAGTCGAGTATATTTATTAAGTTAATTGTCAAAATTTATGTATATCCCATTTTCAAAAACTTTATATTTTGAATATAGGGTAAATCCATAGAAAACGCCCAACCGAGTCAAGGGGTAGGTGTATTTAACCAAGTATAAAAAATTAGCCGTTTGGTAACAAGTTTTAAAAGTTTGCCATTAGTTGTGATAGACAATTTACTATGTGGAAATAATAACAAATTGTGTTGCTGGAAAAGTACCCATTAGGCTTCCACTACCTCAAATACAGTGTTCAGACTACGTAACATAAACGGGGAGAGTAATGTACATGTAACACACGGAAACAGATTGTCAGCTATCTAGTTCATAGTTTATATAGTTTGCAACATTTTGAAAAACATATGCTTTAACAGATCCTGTTAGAAAAATGAATTTGTATACTGAAGGTCTATCGAGAAAGCCCGATAATTAAAGGGATCTTTTCACGTTTTGGTAAATTGACAAAATTGAAAAAAGTTGTTTCAGATTCGCAAATTTTCGTTTTAGTTATGATATTTGTGAGGAAATGGTAATACTGAACATTTACCATGCTCTAAAATATCCAGTACATGAATCTTTTGACGATTTGAAAACCTGAAAATTATCAAGCGTTGCAACGCGAAACGATTGAATAATTTAGAGAGTTCTGTTGTTGTCGTCATATTTTGTGAAACTACGAGGATTGCTTATAAAAAGTAAATACTACATGCCCGGACATCATGAGCACGGATGGCCGAGTGGTCTAAGCGGAGGAATTTTTATTCCAGGACTCCAGGGGTCAGTGGTTCGAGCCCAGTTGAGGGTTACTTTTTTTTCTTTGTTTTAATTGTATTTTTTTTTACTGGAGATTTTTATGTCCAATGTTAACATTTATCAATATAAAGCCTTTAATGACAAACTTCAATTCATGCCAAAATCTGTGAAAAGGCCCCTTTAATTATGTTCATTACTTATAAGATTACTTCGCGGTTCATAAATTCAAAATTCCATTTGCTTTACATCATAAACAGCGGTACCGGTGATGATTCATGTATGCAACCCGCAAATAAAAATGTTTTGTTCGCAATAAAATGAAATTATTATCAAACAAAAGCAGAAACCGTCTGCCATAAACAGCAAAATTGCAATTTGAACGTCATTAAATGCATGTAGCAGTTTTCCAGCATATTGAACCTAATCTATGCAGCGTATCCGTTTTTGAAACACTCTTGTGAATGAACGAGAGTATAAGTTATGTTGAAAATATATTTTGAAATGAAGCGACTTTTTCAACTGCGAATTTATGACCGGAAACGAGTAAATTTAAGATCAGTGCTCAACTGAGCCTCGTTCTGTGAAAACTGGGCCGTATTCGTATGCATGAAGTGTCGCCCCAGATTAGCCCGTGCAACCTTTAAACGGTAATAGGGACGACACTTTTCGCTTTAATTGATTTTTTTTGTTTACAGGAATTATCTTAACATTTCAACAAGGCGGAAAGTGTCATCCCTGTTCAGCCTGTGATAACACTTTACTCATATGTATAAGCCGTGCTCTGTGAAATGGGGATTGAGTGAATGTGCGTAAAGTGTCGTCCCAGTCCGCACAGGCTAATCAGGGACGACATTTTCCACCTTAACTGGATCATTGCTAAGAAAAAACTTTCTGTAAACGAAAAATACCATAAAAGCGGAAAGTATCGTCCCTGATTAGCACGTGTAAACTGCTCAGGCGAATCTGGGACGACACTTTACGCACATGAATTAAACTCTCATTTCACAGAGCACGGCCAATATTAACCCATTTATGCATAGCGTCTAGAAAAAATTCCTTGGGAAACATCGTAGACCTAATGAGACGCCGCATGATGCGGCGTCTCATCTGGGTGTGCGCTGTTTGCTTAAAGGAATTTCTGTAAGAAATATTCTAAATATAGAAATAAATATACTAGACATCCCTAATTTTGGAAATAAATTGATCCAATTAAGAAGGATGGGAGAGTCCACCAGGCATAAATGGGTTAAACCCAGTGTTCCCAGAACGAGGCTAAGATATAAGCAATGTGAAACTCCAGCCGCATGCGCAGGACATCCGTATTATCACCACTAAAATGTCCTTTATTGGAGTAAAGACGAAAACAAACAATAACGTTTAGATGAATAAATGTTGTTGTTGCTGTTGTATATATCTCATAACATACACAAACAATAATTTTATTATAATATGATGAAACTGTGCATTACGTGATTTACTTTAATTTTTTAACTTGTTTATTTAGAATATTCCACGTAAGTAAGATTCTTAACATGGTAGTTATTTCAGTCACAACCATATATAACATTCGTATTCACAAATGTTAATTTCTCCAAATAATTGTGAAAATTGTTCTTATCGTATATCTTGTAAGTAAATTAGTAAATTAAGATATGCAGTTGCAATATTAAATTGCCATTATGTATTCCCTTCATAACTAACCATGTTAACCAGTCAATAACACTATCGTCCAATGTCTTCTACCATTACTTATAAATTGTTTAATGCATATATAATGTAGGCTATGAGCTTGTATAAGCTTTACTGCTGAATAAATGTTGTTGTTGTCGTTGCAGATTGTCGGCACAGGCTAATCGGGCATCACATTTTACGCCTAAAGTGGATTTCCGTTTAGATTAGTCTTCATTTATACGTTAAATTCATACAATTATTTTTTATTTATTCACATTATTTTATGTCCTTTTCTGACTGCACAGGCTTATCAGGCTTAAGGCTTTACGGAAACGCATTAAGCCGCGTTTTCACAGAGCCGATTCAGTTGCTGCTGAAAACGAAAACAACATGTACAATGTACTTATTTGTTTATTTTAATAAATTATCTTATTTCAAATAATGCGATTGAATATGTCCTTAATTAAAAGTTTTGATATTCATAAAATGTTTGTGTTGTAATATGCTTTTATCTTGATTAAAAACCTAACGCCCTGCATGGATCTATCTCAAGCGGTGACCACAGTTGAATGTACAGTGCTGGATTCAGGTATTTATAGTTCTGTAAAGTAAAATATATAATTAATTACTCAAAACAATAGTATGAACTAATGTTAACCTTTTTCCTCCAGAAATGAGGCCATACGAGTTTCATAATTCGTGTTCGCAATCATTCATGCAGAATGAACAAACAGTAACTCCTAAAAATGTTTTGTCATAAATTTAACAGATGAATAATAAAAATGTGCTGAGTTCTGAAATCTATTGATGGTTTATTTAACATGCAATAGACATACAGTCCATGATTATAAATGTTCAAAACATAGTAATATATATAAAAACATGAAATGAGATCAGTAATGAATTTCATTAGTTGTTAAATGAAGTATCAATACATTTAATGGTCTATGACGATTGGATTACAGCATTTAGAATCAATTTAACAAAGTTATCACGATAACATAAAAACACAAAGACGAATCATCAAGAGAGTGGGATGTCAAGTTTGAGTATTGAATTAAAACAATTAATCATAATAATATTTTTACAGGTTTCTTTGACTAAATGAATTATGAGCAAACATAGGGTAGTTGTTTGTTGGTATTTATTTTATCCGAATGTATTAATTCAATAAACTTTATCATGTTATGTCTTTTCCAGTAATATTTATTTATATATTATTTCCTAATATCATCATATAAGGAACATTCTTATAAAAACAATATATTCATCCTCAAGAGCATCGCAAGGTCAACATTTTTTTATCTTAAAAATATATAGATTTAGGGTTACGCCATCTGCCTGATTCGATGTCTTATCATTGGGATGAAACTCTTAATCTACAAATATCACATCTAAACGTAACATTTTTTTCAGTAATATTGCAAATAAAATGTACACAACTGCCTGTAACTTATTGCTCTTGAAGAATCATTAACTTCTGTCATCCAATTTTGGATAAATGTATCATTAAATCAAGACTTAACCAAGAATATAAAAAAACTTTTTATCACCGACACCTTGGTTTAGCCATGCAAATGGAAAGCCTAAGGACTGAAACTGATTACATACAGATTTTGCTCAAGAATGTGTATTTGGTTTATTTACTAAATTCTCACACATGTGCCTATAAATACACTTGACATACTTGTAGATGCAACATTTGCGCATAACACAACTTACGTGCGTCAGCTTTAGTGAAGTTAACACGATTGTGAATGCAGAAACGTGTGTACAGAATCGAACGGTAGATAGGCTACTTAAAATGATGTCTATGTAATGTTTTGTCTACAGATGTAGCAAATACAAGCGCATGACGTGCACTATACATAGAGCCGCTGTTGAAATTACTGCACTAATGTATTTATTCAAAACACATTTTATTTAACTTAAAAAAAAACACACCATTGATTCCGTCTTGTAAGCAGACTTCAAAACGAGATTTACGAAAGCAAACTTGACCACACACATGCTTGCGAATCATTAACCCATTTAAGCCTATTGGACTCTCCCATCATTCTAAATTGGACCACTTTATTTCCAAAATTAGGGATGTCTAGTATATTTATTTCTATATTTAGAATATTTCGTAAAGAAACTCCTTAAAGAAAACAGCGCAGACCCTGATGAGACGCCGCATCATGCGGCGTCTCATCTGGGTCTACGCTGTTTGTCAAGTTTTTTTTTCTAGACGCTAGGCATAAATCGGTAAAGGGACCTTTAGTGTTGTAGCTCGTACAAGCACGTTATAAATGGCCAATTACGGGTTTAAGGACAACAAGACCATGCTACTCAGAAAGCGTTCATTACCAAAACTCTTAGTCGTACAAAACACCACAGGTTACATTCAACTATTCATTTACACACAACACTACATTCCTCCCCACCTTTAAAGAAAAACTGCATAAAGTTAAATTAAACAAATTACTGAGCAACATTTTAAAAGAATAAGTAATCAAAGTAATTTGTTTCAATGTCCATGTAAATAAAACACAAAACTTCACAGTCCTTATAGATTAATCAAATCTCCACTCTCATAATAACTCTGATAAAAGTTTCTTTACTTAAACATATCAAGGAAATCTAAAGTTTCACACAATTGTTCAAAGCATAAGTATTTATGTGGGAGGTAAGTCATAATGGTAATAATAAACAACTCACATTCAACATACACTCATGGTTCAGGCATATAATCAAAGATTACTTGACTAGACAATAAACATTAGCAGCCATATGCTTAATGGGAAATCCTTTTGATACTTTGTTTAATTATTATACAACAATATAATGTTATTAACTTAATCCTAATGTCTTAAGTTTAATAGCTTGTCATTGCCTATAAATGATCATGGCGTAAAATGATTATTATTTTACATTGATAAAACAATCATTTAACAATGTTAACAATTTAAACAAAAATTAAACTTATATCAAAACTTCCAATGATTTTTCAAATACCATGATCTTGAATAAAACAGACACTGCTAACCTATGTCAGTTCAAAATCACAGAGTCTCTTAGGCATTCCCGCTGCTCTAGGTGGATTTCTGCGCAAGGGAACAGGAGTCATTGTAGGAGACAAATCAGATTGACTCGAACCAAGGTCAGGTAACTGAGGGACTGGACATTCAACAATGCTTTCAGGTTCACCCTCAGGATCAGGATCAGGATCAGGAATACTAGCATTAACAGGTCTGAAATGTGAGGAATTGCGAGTAATGGTATGACCATTCCTATCAGCGATAACCATGCTTCCACGTCTCTCTTTGACTGTGTAAGGGTCAGGGTTATATGGAGGTGTAAGTTTGTCAACCTTACGCTGTTTGACCAGCACCTGGTCACCTGCTATCAATGTACACGGACTTGTGTGACGTCTGCTGTCTGCATACTGTTTCATCTTTTGCTTACTGTTTGCATCATTTATCGCCAAACGAGTAGAGACAGAAACAGGATAGACAGGCTTTGAGATTTCAGGTAGTCCCATACTCATCTTTCTCCCAACAAGGGCTTCAAAGGGGGATATCTGAGTGGATGCATGGGGAGTTGCTGTATAGTGCATGAGAAAATCATGAAATTCATCTCTCCAATCACGGTTCGCAGCAACTGCAGCCCTAACAAACTTGTTAAGTGTGGCCATAAACCTTTCTACAGTTCCGTTGGCCTCAGGCCAAAGAGGAGTAATTCTTCGGTGTTTGAACCCACAGGTAGAAGCAAACTCTGCAAATTCCTGTCCCTGAAATGGAGGACCATTGTCTGACTTCAGGACAGAGGGAAATCCTTGTCGAGCAAAGATAGACTTCAATCTAGGTACAACAACTCTGGCAGCTGTCGAATAAACAATCTCCACTTCTGGGAACCGGCTGTGTTCATCCATTACAACAAGCAAGTATTGGCCAGATGGGAAAGGACCTGCAAAGTCAACAGCAACTTCTTCCCATGGCTTAGAAGGAAGCTTTGTAGGACAGATAGGTTCTCGTTTGTTTGGACTGGGATATGAAGCCTGACATGGGATACAAGATCTAACCGCATCCTCAACCATCTTATCAATGCCGGGGAACCACACCTTCTCCCTAACTAGTTGCTTTGTCTTAACCATGCCTTGGTGGGTATGGTGAGCAATTTCGACAACATGCTGCTGCAAGGAAGTGGGAACAACAATGCGGTGGTCACGCAAAATAACACCATCTACTATCGAAAACTCATCTCGAAACCTGACAAAAGACGTACAATCGGAGTGAGACCAGTTGCCGGACTGAATGGCTGTCATAACTTTCTGCAGTGTAGCATCCTCTCTGGTTGCGGTTTGAATCTCCTGTAAGGACATAGCTTTCGGTACTGCCTTCTGGACAATGAAAGCAACATGAGCCTCAGCTGCATTATCACGTTTTGGCTTCGTGAATGGGTGCCTGCTCATATAGTCAGCAGGATTCAGGTCATCTTTACCTGGACGATACTTGAGTGTGAACTGATACGGCATCAACCGAAGACGCCATCTCTCAATGCGCGCAGAAGCAGGTTTACGACTGTTCACAAGACCTAGAAGGGGTTTGTGATCTGTGATCACCTTGAATTCACAAGCAAAGAGATACAGATGGAAGTGCTCAACACCATAAACAACAGCTAACATCTCACGATCTGTTTGTGAATATCGCTGTTCCACGTCTGTGAGTGCACGGCTTCCGTAACATATAACTCTACCTTCCTGAGTGAGAATCGCTCCGACTCCAACAGGGGATGCATCAACAAGAACCTCAGTTGACTTGTTCTGGTCAAAGTAAGCCATCACCTTAGTACTAGACAGAGCAGATCGCAAACTATCAAAAGCATTTTGGGCATCACTTGACCAATCCCAAGGAACATCTTGCCTAGTGAGACGTCTGAGTGGCTCAGTCATGGTTGCATAGTGAGGTATGTATCGAGAAACATACTGCGTCATGCCAAGGAAAGATCTTACTTCAGCTGGGTTTTGAGGAGCTGAGTGACCTACAATAGCCTTAATTTTTTCTGGATCAGCCGAAACACCTGTATCGCTGAAAACATGGCCAAAGAAAGAGATTTTGTTTACAGAAAAGATACATTTATCTCTGTTGAGTTTGGCACCACATCTGTTCAGTCGCTCCAATGTAAGGCTAAGTGCTCGATCATGATCTGACTGAGATTTACCATGAATAATGATGTCGTCTGCCAAGTTCTTTGCACCAGGGATGTCAGCAAGGAGGTCTGCAACCGTCTTCTGGAAAATTTCAGATGCAGCATTCACACCAAACAATAGACGTTTGTAGCGCCGTAAACCAACATGAGTGACAAAAGTAGTGATGTACCTGCTGGACTCATCAAGTTCAAGTTGGTGATATGCGTTGGACAGATCAAGTTTGCTGAATACTGTAGAACTATTCAAATCTGACATAAGTTCTTCCACAGTTGGCATAGGGTGTTTCTCCCTAGAGATAGCCTTGTTAGCCTCACGCATGTCAATGCAAACACGAACACCTTTTGACTTTTTGGGGACAACTACAACGGGGCTTACCCAGGGTGTGGGACCTGAAATAGGCTCAATAACATCAAGGTCTTCAAGACGCTTGAGTTCAGCCTCAACATCTTTGCGTACATGGAATGGAATTCGCCTATGACGCTGTGTCACTGGGGGAACATCATGATCAATGTGCAGTTTCACAGAGATGCCCTCTATCTTGCCCATCTTGCCATCAAACAGAGAAGGGTACTGATCTGGAATAGAACTTGAAGCTGCAAACGAAGAAAATGCAAACTGAACAATATCCAGAGCTTGAGCAGTTTTGGCCCCAAGGAGACAGCTGGACTGCCTAGAGTCAGTGTTACCTACAACATACATGTCAGCAGTAACTGTTTTACCCTTATAATTGATGGTTGTTCTAAAATAACCCTTAACATCTAAAGGTTGAGATGCACCGTATGCAAAAATCAATGGTACAGGCTGTTGAAGAGAAGGTTTGCTGCTCATGTTATTGTAAATATTTTCATTCATTATATTTACACTAGAACCAGTATCAATCAAAAATTTAACATCACTGTTAAAAATATTAACACAAACAGAGGGTATGCTAGAATTTGTACAACAAAGGTTAAATACAGATTCATCACTAGAACTATTTTGTGTAGCTTCTGAAGTACTGGCTTCTGTATAGTTCACATGTTGTAATCTTGATCTGCAAACTGTTTGAAAATGATTTAATTTGCCACAATGATGACACTTCTTCCCAAATGCCGGACACTTCCGGTCTACATGTTTGCCACCACAGTTACGACAGTCAGTGCCAGTTCTTGATGCCTGGGATGGGTTGTTGTAGGAACCACGACCTCGTGAAGATACACTACGACCACTCGAAGACACACCACGACCACGCGAAGACACACCACGACCACGCGAAGACACACCACGACCACGCGAAGATACACCACGACCACGCGAACCACCAGGGATAGTGTGGATAGCGTTAGCGTTAGCTGCTTGCCGTCCCTCCATGTCAGACGCTCTAACCTCGGAAACCTCCAATGCGCGAGCCTCTTCAATAAGTCTGTCAAGAGTAAAGTTATCTCGCAGAGCTCGACGTCTGATGCGTGTAGACGTGCATCCTTGTATAACTTGGTTAAGGATCTCAGTGTCCTTGTTGTGAAATTCACATGTAGGGGGTTCAGGTCACGTGACGTTATCGTGTAATCGGAGTGGAAATGGCCAGAATTACTGGTGTGAAATAAACCGTTTTTTTTACCGTTTCAAAAATTGTTTCATAGAAACAAAGGTTATCTTTTATAAAATTAATATTTGTTTTAACTATAAATGACATTTTTAAACTATAACGAGTTTTAGAAACCTTTTTAAACTTTATCTAGAAATGCGCCGTTTCGACGACGTTCTGCATGTTTAGTGTATTACGGCCGCGGTTTAGTCTGTTCTTTGAGAGGTAGTCGTTTTTTGATTGGCTATCCGGGAGCTGTTTGATGACGTATCGCTTTGTAAAGCCAATGAAATAAAAGATAACACTCCAAGCTACATGGTGATATATTTTCGCATGGCGTATGACCTTTAGAAGTTGGTGAAAATGTAAACAGAATAAAGTCATCGGAGAATTTTACGGTAAATAGCTTATATATTCTTATTGAAATGGTTGATTTATCAATTTTAATTATTTCTCTCGTGATTTAAACCAGTATTTTGGTTTTGTAATGAGTAAATCCTTCCGGAATTGGCTTTATTTACATGCATGTTTAGTGACCTTTACGGCCGCTGTCTCTCTGAGCCTGAGGTACGAAATTTCGCACCGCTGTAAATTCGCACTCGTTGTAACGTATGTTATTGGAATATTAGATTTATAAATATATTGTCTGTGAATTGTTTCCAGTTGTGTATAAAAGTGAAGAAAAATAAATATATTGCAGTTTTTGATTAATTTATTGACGATTTGAATTAATTATTTTTCAGATAAATAAGACCTTTTCAGGGACTTATGTCATGAAGTTATGACTTATGTCAATACTCAATAGACTGTATTATTTGAGTCAAAGATTTGGTGTCTTAAAATGGCTGGGATTTTATTAGGTACATTAAATTCCACATTTAATTGTTCTTGTTTATCTTTGACTTTGTTTGTTTTGTTTATCTTTGTGTTCAAATATAAATAACAGCAGACTTGTGATGCTCACATTCACAATAAAAAGTATAGATCAAGACCTAAATTTATATCGTAAATGATGTCCCGGTAGTGTAATTACGTCGTTAAATATGCTTGATTTTACAAAAGTTAATCGCTACGTATGTAATAACTGTTTTGATCCTCGTGCGCATGCATAAACGTATGCATTTTATATTAGTTTTCAGCCCCCAAGTATTCGTGATATAAATAAAAGGTCATATTCGTGGTAATGTAATACGGAAATAAATATATCCTTCTATAGATATAATTAATAATATCATTTTGATGATTTTCTCAACTTATATCCAACCATAATTTCTTTTTAATGTATTAAATGGTATATGTGCTCCTTTGGTGTATCTTTTTGAAATTGACAAATTTGCTGTTATTTATAATTGCGAGTGAAAGAAAATTGAAAGAGCATGGTTCTTTGTGGTTAATTCTTTTTGTTTCAGTTCCACATGTTGTGGATTGTGACTGTGGGCAGTTGTGACCATGTTCTGTTTTGAAGAGTCGAGTAGTAAAAAACCATGAAGCCATCGTGATGAGCCATGATGTGGATATAAACAGGGCTATTTTTTTTATTTTTTTTCTTCACATTTATAATTTGTATACATGTACTGCTGGTCGGGACATGTAGAAGCATAACTTACAACTTATAATTTAATTCTGAAATTGAAGAAAATTAACAAACTAAATTCCTAAGCCTAGCATGCTAGGCTTTTAGGTTTAACTTACTATTTAACATTTAAGTAGCAGTGATTCACTTAAAAAATAAATAATTACATGACTTTATTTACATACTTTACCATAAAATATTTACATAACATGCCGTCATGCCTTTAAAAGGCCCAGTTGTTTCTGATTAATACTAGCCCGTGTCTAGCGTGCTATATTTATAACTTTAAAGCCGTCCTGCTATTATGACACAAGGCGTGCCTATATGACAAGACCGCACACACCAGTTTAATATTTAACTTTTTAGCTATTGATGCGTCTATTTTTGCCATTTCAGAATCGCATAACCTTGATACCGGGAAACAGGCCTTGACCAACAAAGATGTTATCACAGCTTTTGAACAATTTTGTTGCGGGAAAATTACTTTTAAATCTTCTTTGTGCGAGTTCAAAGAGAGGTATGGTACTCAGGTTTGTGATCAAACTGAGGCCAGTCTGAGAATGAAGATTAGTAAATTGTACAAAAGGGAAAGAAAACTCGTGCGTGATAAAAAAAATGCAGAGTTGGAAAATTTTAGAGCTGAAGTATTTGTCTTTCCCAAGAGCAATAGCTTAAATGTTGATGATGGTGCTGGAAGTGTTAATTCTGATAAGCATGTTGTAACTGAAAACAGAAATTTGAAAAGGGTAATACAAGAAATAGATAATGAGAATGAAAACTTATCTATTCAAGTTAATAGAAGTGAAAGAAAAGTTGACATGTTGCTAGGTTTATTAGAAGTCATAAATAGAAAGTGGCAGTCGGTACTTGTGACAGAGAAAGAAAGATCATGTTTAGAAAAACAGTGTATAGTATGGGAACAGAAATTTGACAAGATGTCTGATCAGTTGAATATGACATTAGAGGAACTTGAAGAGAAAAAGCAAAAATTAAGTAAACTGAACACCAGGAATGTAAATAAAAAACTGAAGCGTAGAGAAGAAAAAATTGAAAAACAGTCTCAAAAACTTAAAGACCAACAAAATGAGATCAGTCAGCTATTGTGTGAGAAAGTAGAGCATGAAAGTGAAGTTGAACGAATGAAGCGTGAGAAGAGAAATCTTTTAGTTAAAATAAGTCGTAATAATAAAAAAGAAAGAGCAGTTGATCAAAATTCCAATCAAATTGCTAGCTTGAAAGATGAAATCAGACAGAAAGAGTTAAAAATCATAGAATTAGAACAGATAAATGAGGCAATTGATGACCCAGTCATTCAAACTTTTTATGATGGTAAATACGCTAATGAAATTAGGGAAACCATTATGACTCTCATTTCAGAATGCGGTGTTAGCCAGTCAAAGGTAAATCGGGTCATGGAAATCGTTGTCCAGAATCTCACAGGTAAGACTTTAGACAGGCTTCCTAGTACTGGGGTCAAGAGCAGGTTAGTTTCCGAAGGAAAGAGAGTCGCACAGAAACAGGTTGCCTTAGCTATGCTAAAAGATATGTCTGAACTTTCCATTTCAGGGAATTGTTTGCATCAAGATGGAACTACCAAATCGCACCGTCATTTTCAATCTTTTCAGGTCACGACAACTGATAAAAGAACTTATAGCCTTGGTCTTAGTGAGGTGAGTGCTGGAGACACAGACACTTTGATGGAAGCCTTCAAGCAACAAATTGATGACCTTGCAAAGGCAGTCAGTAATGGTAATGGAGCAGACTCAGAGACTGTGGCTAAACTAGTTTGTTCCATTACTAGTACTATGTCTGACCAAGGGGCTGTAAATCCAGCATTTAATAGGCAATTAACAGAACTTAAACAAAATTTTCTTCCAGAAGTTTTCACTGCTTGGGACACATTGGATGAAAAAGTAAGAGAAGAAGTCAGCAAAATATCATCATACTTTTGCAAAATGCATATCTTTGTTAATATGGCTTCTGAGGTTGACAAATGTTTGTCTTTATTTGAATCCAACATCAGCAGTGGTAGAAACCCTTATGCCTTCGAGTGGAAAGAAAGTGGTGCTACAAGACTGGCTAGGACGGCAAGCAAAGCACTGACCATGCAGGGGTGCGAGAAATCCGGCATAGGTTCACATTTCAGTACTTATTTACAATCTATTGACAAAAGTAACAAAATGATTTCTTTCAGAGGACACAGGTTTAATCATCTTTTCTATGCTGCAGGTGCAACTTATCATCACGCAGAAGATATCCAAAAATTTTTGAATGCTTGGTCTGATCCTAACGAACTATTAAAAAGTGTTTCATTTGACATCAGGGAAAAAGCAACTCTTTGTGGCATCAGAGCGCTAGGTATTGTCAACAAGCTGATTACAGGTCCTCTATGGCGCATCATTGAAAACAGCGAAAATATACTAGCACTGAATCCCCATTTAAGTCATTTGCAGGTACAGCTTGATCTCCTTGCTAAAGATGCATCGCCGCTGATGAATGGGCAGCCTGTGTTTGCAGGTACGGAACTGCACGAAGATGAAATATATAGATCTCTCTTTTCAGCTACAGGTGATCCAGTAAATGAAACGTATACTCAGATGGCCCTCGAGTTGATTTGTGGAGGGATGATGCTGATATTAGAAAGACAAGCTAAGGACCAGCTCCCTGGGGGTAAATTTTTTCTTCCAGGTGAACAAGAAGCTACACGGTCACAGAACGTCCCCACCACGAACACTTGCTCAGAGCGTGACTTCGGTCAGCTTGATGCCTTGATGCGACTGAAGCCGTCTGCAAGTACCACTGCATATGAGTCTTGTATAATGTGGTCAAATAATAAGACCAGTTCATGGTTAAATTCTTTACCTGCAGATGAAAAGGAAGTAATTATAAATGATGCCAGGAGCAATGCACCATCAGCTATGCTTTCTTTCAGGGAAAGACAAAAGAAACTATTTGAACATAAACTTGAAATTCTTAGGAAAAGGCAGCAACAGAAAACAGCAAAAGAAGAAAAACAATATTCACAGAAAGTTAAACTAACAAAAAAACTTGATTCTCTAGGTGGTCTTTGGTTGACAGAAGAAGATTTATTTCAGTACAAAAGCAAAGCCCAACATAATGAATATAAAGATGCTCTCATTTCACAGCTTCAATTTAGGAAGAATGTCATCCACAGCAAGGGTCCAAAAGAAAAGTTTCAGCAGGTATGCAAAGGTAGATCTTTTTCAGTTGATGACCTAGAGAGAAATCTCATTGACATTATTCGACTGAATGCCGATGAAGAAACAGATGTCGAAATACTACCAGCACTGCAATATATAAACATTGACACTGCAAAAAGTAAGTTGAACGAGTCAAAAAATGCATTAGCCCTAAAGATAAGAGATGGCCGAAACAAAATTCGTGTGCAGCAGCAGGCAGTTCTCCTCCCACAGGTAAGTACAAATCCAAATTTACTTGTTGGTAAAACTTTCAAGCACAAATGTCGTGATCCTGAAACAAATGAAGTCTCCTGGTATTCAGGTATGGTCATAAAAATGTTATTAGAAAAGGGCAGAAAAACAGAATATATTGTAAAGTACGATGACGACGATGATGCTGATGAATGGAGAATGCCACTGATTATTGACATGGAGAAAGGTGATCTGATACTGTCATAATTGAGTCAAAGTATTTTGTTTGTATCCAGGTATGGTTACAAACATATTATTTTAAAAATATATATAATGCTCAAAGGATTTCTTGACTTAAATATTGTGTCAATAGATGACAGTTTCAAAAGGGGAGGACACTGGAGACATTGTTATTTATTTAATCATGATGATGATGAAAGAAGTTTTATATATAATAAATATAGTTTTAATTATCGATCTAACATACGCAAGGTTATGTACCTTACAGAGTAATTTCACCACGGCATGAGAATGCTGCTTAAAACTGAAAATTGTTATTTCACTAAAGATGTACCAAAAGAAACTGAAGTATTTTTATATTTTAGTCACTGCTCTTTCTTTTTCAGAACTTAGTTTTCACAAAAAGCATGAACAAAATGTCATGTTTTAATCTGAATAATACCTTAATATAAGAAGTGAGAGAGACAAAGGATGTAAGGTTGATTGAAGGGACTTTTTGCGCGTACACTATTGTTAATACACTGTTGTTATTGTACCTCATTAATTTTAAATTGTTGGTTGCTATGGAAACAGCTTTCTGCATAACCTTAAGTTTCACAATATACCATTCTCAGTAAGAGAAGTCATTTGGAAGTACATACTTATGAAACCAATCAAACACTTTTCACAAATACCTTTTTTCGCACTTTTTAAAAATTTTGGGTGTTTTGACTTGTTTCTATGGCAACCCTTTTTCACTATTCTTTGCAAATAGATGCATGTACATGTCATGTGCAGTGATGTATGGTTATCAAATTGATAGTATTTTGTGCTGATTATGAGTATTGGGATAAGAGTTTTATTGAACCTAAATTATTTACAAATTGCGTAGTTTTATGCTTTCAATTCTTCCTTTTATGCTTTTGATTTTGGTTGCTATGGAGACAGATTCCGTAAAATGTTGCTAAATATTATTAGTAATGGTCTTCACTTTGCAAACCACCATATGTAAAAGTATTTTGTCTTTTAATTGACAAAAAATCTTTAATTTTAGCAATTTTTATATTGTATGCTTTTATTACCCGTTTCCATAGCAACGTTTTTTTCTGTTATATGACTGGATTTTCGTAAAAAATTGTCATAACTTGTTAAAAAATATCACTGATCAAATTACCTTTCTAAAAATGTATACTTTATTATGCATTTACTGAATAAGCTTAGCTGAAATAACATTTAAAGAACAAATTTGCTTTGTTTTGTAGTATTTCGGTGCCATCTACCATAGTACATCCCATTATATAATTGCATAGGAACTGCGCACAAAAATCCCTAAAAACGAGATCTTAAAAATTCCATATCTTAAAAAGTATTTGTGCTATAAAGATGATATTGGTCTTGTTTTGAAGGTAATGATATTCTCTATCCAAATAACGAGAAAAACACAACAGATTCAGTACATAAAAAAATAACCTGAACCCCCTATCACATGTCGCTGCAAGGGTTCTTAGCCTTGTGTAAAAGGTGTCGATCGACTCACCAGATTCTTGTTTCGACTGCCTAAACTTATAGATTTCGTAGGTAAGATTCTGTTTCGGAGTGAAATAGTTTTTGAATGAGGAACACAATTTTCCATATTCGTCAGGGGTTTCTATGTTATCACCGTTTTCATTCTGTACAGTTTTAGTAGAACCTACCCCTTTTTGTTCATCAGTGAACGAGTCATATATGTCGAAACACTCTTCGCCACAGTAATGCAGAAGGAGAGCCTTTTTGCGCTTGTCAATATCAATGTCCAGTGCACAGATTAAATTGTCTAATTTTTCCGTCCACTTACGCCACCGTACGCCGGCTGAATTTGACGAAGAATTTGACGTGTCGCCGCTGTCATGGATGTTGAACGAAGGAAATGGAGGAAGGTTGGCCATCCTCGTCGTTTAGTGTTGTAGCTCGTACAAGCACGTTATAAATGGCCAATTACGGGTTTAAGGACAACAAGACCATGCTACTCAGAAAGCGTTCATTACCAAAACTCTTAGTCGTACAAAACACCACAGGTTACATTCAACTATTCATTTACACACAACACTACAGGACCTTTTCAGGTATTGGTAAATTGACCAAATAAAGCGAAAATATGTTTCAGATTTGAACATTTTCGTTGTAGTTTTGATATTTGCGAGGAAACAGAAATACTGAACAGTTGCCAAACTAAATATTAGAAAGCCTTACAAACGCGAAACGATTGAATAAGTTGTATATATATATATATATATATATATATATATATATATATATATATATATATATATATATATATATATATATATATATATATATATATATATATATATATATATATATATATATATATATTGTTATCGTAAAATCTTGTTAACCTACGAGGGCTGTTTAAATTATGTATAAAATACACCACAAATTGTAATAGTACGAATGGCCGAGTGGTTTCAGGGCCAGACTTTTACTCCAAGGGTCAGTGGTTCGAGCAATGTTGTGGATTAATTTTTTTCTATCTTTTATTGTATTTGTGTTTTTTACTGGAGCTTTTAAGTTCCAATGTTTACATTTACCATTTTAAATCATTTAAACAGAAACTTCAATGCATGCACAACTCTTAGAAAAGGTCCATCTTAGTACCCAGTGAGCCTTTTAAATATTGTTCTAATGCAGTATAGTTTTTTAAATCTGTTATCTGATTAGTTCTTTGTTTTGTGATGTTAAGCATCATATGTTTGCCAATGTGTTTTCTTCTTATTACAAGAATATAAATTTGCTGCTTGTTATGCACATCAAAGCCATATCTTACATCACATAGCATCGTCGGATTAGTTATGAACTTATTTTTGCTAGTTTTGCTAATTATTTTAGGTAATTCGGAAACATATGGACAATATCATTTTATTTAATAAGGCGAGGAGTTTTAGCATTGATCTACAAACATCATAGTGTATACGATAGTGTGGTATTACATTTCTCATCGAATATATCAGATATAGATATCATTTCTTGATCTGAAATGATTGGTACGCACATTTTATCAAAGAACAGCCCGCCATGAGAAGTCACATAGTTAGAAGACTCATTTTCATTTAGGATTAACTTCACTTCAAATCGATAATTATTAGATTTATAGTTGCTTGATTAAAAATCAGGTGTTGTCAACGAACATAATTTCCTCGATATAAATTTAGAAAGAATTCCAACGCGTCGAGCGGGTGAAAAAAATGATGTCGAACGTATGTAAATAATGTTAATACATCAACATGCGATCATGTGTTTATTCAAGAACACTTTTGAAAACTACCACCATCTTAAGCAAACGGGACGAGAACGGTTCCGCTTAGAACATGTTTAAAATGTAAAACAAATGACAAGAGAAATCGACGTAACAACACATATTAGTATCGTTATCACTGCTCCAACATGAGTAAGTAGTAGCAAATAACAAAACAATATATCTTTAGCATATATCCTTAAAGATATATTTGTATTCATTAATATCACATAATCTCTTTATTGAACTCGTATTGGCACAGATTCTTCTTCTGTTTTTGAACAACATGTATTGAGTGATGATTGCAAAAGGCTCTGTGAATGGAATTGCATAATCTCGTACCAGAGCTTTCACTTTATATATGATATGTTTCTGTCATAAAAAAAATATTATTTTCTCCATTTAATAAAGAATTTTGATCTAGTTGTTATATTGCGTAAATTATATCATTCATGATATAACAAGAATATCATTACCACACAGACACGTCTGTCAATATTTATTTGCGTAAACTCGCAATGTGTCAATAGATTTTTGTTATTTTTACATTTATTATAAACTTGACCCTCGACATGCAGATCCTTATGACAAGGTATTTCCTTAAACATCGTAATTTTGCATTTGTCATTAAACTGTGACCCTGACCTTCGACCTGCTTCATGCACGCGACAATCCGTCTCATCATCGTGTTCGATATTTGAATATCCATCCATGCTTGACGATGTTGTGATCTGGTCAAAGTGTAAATAGTTTATTTCATAAGTTTGATCTTTGAATTGTTATCTTGACATTTGACATTCGGACCAGAATTTGCGCGCATTACTCATCATATAGACGACCCTTGACCTACTGACCTTTGGACGTCGTTCTTGATTGAATCACGACCGTTTAAAATGATAATTACATTAGGCAAGTTATTTGAAAATCAACACATGTTTGACATAGTTTTTCTTTAGACCAATTGTTAAGGTCAGATTTTCTAAACTTGTTATTTCCCATTGACTCATAAACTTGACCTGTGACCTAGAAACTTTGATGTTGTTCAAACACTCAGACGCATCACCCTCATTTTTTTCTCCAAGGTACTTGTACTTGAAAATCACTCCATGCTTAAACTTAAACTTCATACAAATATTTCAGGACAAAATTTGGAAACGATATGCAAGTTTATTTTTGTAATGATATTTGACGAAACCGCCTGTAACTTGTAACGATTAACTTCCAGAAGAAATGATAATTAATATTATAAATGATTGTGATAGAACACAGCGCATTTAAGTGAGAGAATCTTTTGAAGTAAAACGATCATATAAATGTTTATTGAAAAGCTCACATTTCGTTTTGATTTGCATGAGTACTTTCGTTCAAGAAACATTTAGCTATGCAATCATTTGACGTATTAGATTTAGACATGATAAAAACCTGAACGGCTTTTACCGCCACCAAATGCACGCAACTGCTAAGTTAAAAATGTTCATTCTCACGCAAAAACTAAAAATACATTCCGAAAGCAGTCGTGGTGTGCTAGCACTGCTATCGCGTTTAACATTCGTCTTATTTCATTTATATCACAATAATGTGTTTGTTTTTTCTGCAGTAAATGACATCGTGCCTATAAGTAGGTAAACAATAGAATCTTAAACGTTTTCTAAGAAATGATGTTCGCTGTAATTCGAATTATTAAGTTTTGAATAAATAAACCTCAAATTATTGAAGTGTTATTTTATATGCAGTTATCTAGTAAATGCGCCCACATTAATTCTCTAATTGTTACGGAACATATTTTCTTTGTGCTTTTGTTAAGCGTTTTTAAATATGCCTTTTTAATAAATATGCGCCCATGTGCCATTCAGTTTGAAGTAAAAGACAGATCTTTTAAACAGGAAATATAAATTAAATGCGAGATTTACAGTGACATCGGAAAATAATTGTCGTTCCTGACCTGGCTGTGCGGACTGCACAAGCTAATCTGGGGCGACACTTTACGTACATACATTAACCCCCGTTTTCCAAAAGCAAGGCTCGTATGGTTTCAAAGGAAACTAAAGCTGCTTGATTACATGGCAAGGTATATGTTCCAGATTACATCAAAGGCTTGTTCAGGGCGACGATATTTACATTTGCGTTTGAATACTTGATTACAGAAAGATATCGTAAGTTGGGTACTGTGGCGCTGTGTGTAAGATACTCCCAGCGTAGATGCTAATTATTTCCGATAAAAAGATTTTAGAACTTGGTAACAAACTAATTAGCATACATACTTTAATCTATCGGGCCTATTTTAGTTGATAAGGACCTGTTTATGGCATAATCTGGATAATATGTAAAGTAGGTCATCTGAATAGACAGAACATATTATTTCCAGATTTGCACGAGCAAATGGCAATGCAGTTTTGCGTTGTCGGTATGCAATACCAATTTCACAGGCTAATAAGGGACGACCCTTTCGTTGGTGGAGCGGTGGTCGAGTGGTAACACTCTGGTCTACCATTCCAGAGGTCCCCGGTTCAAATCCCGACCGGGTCACTGGAAATTTCAGAAATGCTTCAAGTGTTTTCCACCCAACTAGAGATGTACTGGTATGAAACCCAAGTAATTCTCGCGTGTATCGGTGCTATACACTGAGCACATCAAAGAACCAAGGCATCTATTCGCAAAGAGCAAGGGCATCGCACCCGGATTCCTTGTATCCCAATACTGTCTCTCCTGCTTGCTGTCTCTTCAGTAAAACCAAAGGACCCCATTGGAAATAAGTTCTTGCACTTTCATGGGTTATCCTTGACCGCAAGGTCAAAATAAATACACAGACCCTTTGCGCTTCATGGATTTTTTTCAAATAAAGTCTCTTCTTAACGTAAAACCAGACAGAAAGTGTTAACGCTGAATAGCCTGTGAGGACTGCACATGCAAATCTGCGCCGACACTGTACACACATGACTTCAGCCCTGCTTTGCCAAAGCCAGACTCCTTTTGGATCATTAGATATGCAATCAAAAATGCAATCCGACATAAAAAATAGATTAATAAAGCAGCTTGGTATTGCATGCAAATAAAATACAGTTTACCGAAGGAGACATTTCATAGAGTAAATGTTACATAATTTTATAGAGCTATAGTTCTTCAATGCTGGAGGTTGCTGAAAGATATTTAAACAGTGTTTTATTCCCAATATAATTTGTTAAAAGACATGAATTCAAATAAATGCTTGGTATTATGGGCCAAATGAAATGATGTCTTTAATTGTGTCGTGTTCTGAGAAAACTAGGCATAATGCATGTGCATTAAGTGTCGTCCCAGATAAGCCTGTGCAGTCCGCACAGGTTTATCAGGGATTTGGATTTAATAGTTAATTTACATCTCATCAACACAATATTACACATTACGGAGCATTACAATAGCATCATAAAACACATGTATTGCCGCTCAGAATTCTGAGCTATAAGAGATGGTAGCGTTGCACAAATTATGTCATCCTCTAAGCAGAAGGAACGACACTTTCCGCTTTTCTGACATTTTTCGTTTAAATGTGGTCTCTTATTAGCAAAATCCAATTTAGTCGGAAAGTGTCGTCCCTGATTAGCCTGTGCGGAATGCACAGGCTAATATGGGACGACACTTTACGCACATGCATTATGCCCATATTTCTCAGAACACGACTCAATTAAACTATACAAGGATACGTATTAACCGCGCTGTGGGAAAACAGGACTTAAGGCATGTGCGTAAAGTGTTAGGAGCTACTCCAGCTCGTACTGCGAGAATCCGCAGTCTGGAGATACGCTGGACGCATATGGCATACAGTTCGTTTTCGCATTCCGCGGCTCCATTTGCACGTTCAGTGGTATTTTGCAGCTTTCGTGAGAAGCTCTTTCTTTAAGGTCATAAGACATGAATTTCTTTAAACAACATTAATTGATTGCACCAAGAATCATCAACGGTTATCCGGTATAGTGTTACATCTTTTGTTGATATTTGTATCAGATGCTTGCAAGACATCAAACGTTGTCCGGATTAAGAGTGGTGTAAGTATATTGCTATGTGTGCTTCAACATGTTAATGCATTACATGTGTGCAACAGAGTTCAGCAATATTTCTGTGTTGTTTAGATTCATTCTTGCAGAGGATAGTTTATTATTTCATGATGAATTCTCAGCACTGGCTAATCTTTGACGACATTTTCCGCTTTTATGAATTGTTCGTTTTCTGAAGGAATATCCAGTCTAGGCGGAAAGTGTCTCTGATAAGCCTGTGTGGACTGCACAGGCGAAACAAGGACGAACCTTAACGCATACGCATTAAGACAGATTTTTGAAGAGCGAGGCTTATTATTTTGCATTGCATAAAAAGACAGAAGCAAAACTTCGTCTGTCGTCAGCCCGCACAAGCTAATCTGGGACGAGAGGTTTCACCTAAAGTGGATTTGCGCTAAGAAGAGACGTCACCCAAACGAAATACCATACAAGCGGAAGATACCATCCTTTCTGGGAGTGTTTGATATCGCTGCATGTTTGCGAATAATTATGACCATTATCATTATATTAATAGTGCCACTTACAGTGAACACCATTTCTTGAGGACGTTTGCGACAATATTATTTAAATTATTATGGACGTGTTTACAGGGGTTTCAATTAGCAACGCTGCGTTAATAGGGCAACGAAATACATATATTTGGTATTATGATGCATTATTATAATAGTGTTTACAAAAAATAACACATTCATTGCACATAATTGCGAAAAGTGTTTTAATAAATGGAGAAAAAGAATCCCAAATTATAAAATCGTAATTTTCACTCTCGAAAGATACTGTGAATAACCCAATTATTATGTTATTAAGAGGAAAGCACACGTTATTAATTTGACAGTTTAATATAAGATTATATAACTTGATTGATAGAGATTTGCGCATTAATAACACATTCTTCTTTTAACAGAAAGATATTTAAAAGAGCAAACTGGTACATTTTACATGAAGATCAAATTAGGCTGACCGCACGTTCGCCACCTTTGACCTGGGAAACAAGTTTCTGAAAAAACGGGGTTTAAATCATGTACGTGAAGTTCCGTCTCAGATTGCCCTGTACAGTCCGCTCAGTCTAGGCAAGAACACACTTGCCGCCTGAAACTGGAGTTTCGCGTAGAAGAGGCTTCCTTTAACCCATTTATGCCTAGCGTCTAGAGAAAAGGCATTGGCAAACAGCATAGACCCAGATGAGACGCCGCATGATGTGGCGTCTCATCAGGGTCTGCACTGTTTGGTTAAAGGAATTTTTGTAAGTAATATTCTAAATATAGAAATAAATATACTAAACTTCCCTAATTTTGGAAATAAATTGACCCAATTTAGAGGGATGGGAGAGTCCACTAGGAATAAATGGGTTAAACCAAAATTACACGCGAAAAGTGTTGTCTCTGAGTATCCTGTGTGGACTACACATGTCTCTGAGTATCCTGTGTGCACTACACATGTGTCTGAGTATCCTGTGTGGACTACACATGTCTCTGAGTATCCTGTGTGGACAACACATTTCTCTGAGTATCCTGTGTGGACTGCACAGGTCTCTGAGTATCCTGTGAGGGCTGCACAGGTCTCTGAGTATTCTGTGTGGACTACACATGTCTCTGAGTATCCTGTGTGGACTACACATGTCTCTGAGTATTCTGTGTGGACTGCACAGGTCTCTGAGTATCCTGTGTGGACTGCACAGGTCTCTGAGTATCCTCTGTGGACTACACATGTCTCTGAGTATTCTGTGTGGACTACACATGTCTCTGAGTATCCTGCGTGGACTACACAGGTCACTGAGTATTCTGTGTGGACTGCACAGGTCTCTGAGTAGCCTGTGTGGACAACACATGTCTCTGAGTATCCTGTGTGGACTATACATGTCTCTGAGTATCCTGTGTGGAATGCACATGTCTCTGAGTATCCTGTGTGGACTGCACAGGTCTCTGAGTAGCCTGTGTGGACTACACATGTCTCTGAGTATCCTGTGTGGTCTACACATGTCTCTGAGTATCCTGTGTGGACTACACATGTCTCTGAGTATCCTGTGTGAACAACACATGTCTCTGAGTATCCTGTGTGGACTGCACATGTCTCTGAGTATCCTGTGTGGACTACACATGTCTCTGAGTATCCTGTGAGGACTGCATAGGTCTCTGAGTATCCTGTGTGGACTACACATATCTGTGAGTAGCCTGTGTGGACTACACATGTCTCTGAGTAGCCTGTGTGGACTGCACAGGTCTCTGAGTAGCCTGTGTGGACTGCACATGTCTCTGAGTATCCTGTGTGAACTGCACAGGTCTCTGAGTATCCTGTGAGGACTGCACAGGTCTCTGAGTAGCCTGTGTGGACTGCACATGTCTCTGAGTATCCTGTATGGACTACACATGTCTCTGAGTAGCCTGTGTGGACTACACATGTCTCTGAGTATCCTGTGTGGACTGCATAGGTCTCTGAGTATTGTGTGTGGACTACACATATCTGTGAGTAGCCTGTGTGGACTTCACATGTCTCTGAGTAGCCTGTGTGGACTGCACAGGTCTCTGAGTAGCCTGTGTGGACTGCACATGTCTCTGAGTATCCTGTGTGAAGTGCACAGGTCTCTGTGTATCCTGTGAGGACTGCACAGGTCTCTGAGTAGCCTGTGTGGACTGCACATGTCTCTGAGTATCCTGTGTGGACTACACATGTCTCTGAGTAGCCTGTGTGGACTACACATGCCTCTGAGTATTCTGTGTGGACTGCACATGTCTCTGAGCAACCTGTGTGGACTGCACATGTCTCTGAGTAGCCTGTGTGGACTTCACATGTCTCTGAGTATCCTGTGTGGACTGCACATGTCTCTGAGTAGCCTGTGTGGACTGCACATGTCTCTGAGTATCCTGTGTGGACTGCACATGTCTCTGAGTATCCTGTGTGGACAACACATGTCTCCGAGTATCCTGTGTGGACTACACATGTCTCTGAGTATCTTGTGTGCACTACACATGTATCTGAATATCCTGTGTGGAATGCACATGTCTCTGAGTATCCTGTGTGGACTACACATGTCTCTGAGTATCCTGTGTGGACTGCACATGTCTCTGAGTATCCTGTGTGGACTACACATGTCTCTGAGTATCCTGTGTGGATTAAACATGTCTCTGAGTATCCTGTGTGGACTACACATGTCTCTGAGTATCTTGTGTGGACTACACATGTCTCTGAGTATCCTGTGTTGACTACACATGTCTCTGAGTATCCTGTGTGGACTGCACATGTCTCTGAGTATCCTGTGAGGGCTGCACATGTCTCTGAGTATCCTGTATGGACTGCACATGTCTCTGAGTATCCTGTGTGGAATA
This sequence comes from Dreissena polymorpha, assembly GCF_020536995.1. Lineage (NCBI taxonomy): Eukaryota > Metazoa > Mollusca > Bivalvia > Myida > Dreissenidae > Dreissena > Dreissena polymorpha. Next base: position 121,375,589 of record NC_068357.1, read on the forward strand.
CACATTTCTCTGAGTATCCTGTGTGGACTGCACATGTCTCTGAGTATCCTGTGTGGACTGCACATGTCTCTGAGTATCCTGTGTGGACAACACATGTCTCTGAGTATCCTGTGTGGACAACACATGTCTCTGAGTATCCTGTGTGGACTGCACATGTCTCTGAGTATCCTGTGTGGACTACACCTGTCTCTGAGTATCCTGTGTGGACTGCACATGTCTCTGAGTATCCTGTGTGGACAACACATGTCTCTGAGTATTCTGTGTGGACAACACATGTCTCTGAGTATCCTGTGTGGACTGCACATGTCTCTGAGTATCCTGTGTGGACTACACATGCCTCTGAGTATCCTGTGTGGACTGCACATGCTCTGCTGACTCTGTTGTTATTGTTTATGCTATGCACATGTTTACCATGTTTGTTCGTGAAATAAAATATGTTTTAACTAAACTAATCTGGGACGACACTGTACGCACAAGCAATAAATCACGTTTCCTTAAAGCGAGACATATATATAATTAACAAAGCGATTTGATGGCCAATATTTCGGCGTAGGACAGATGATATCTTCAATGTGTAACCAAGTTTTATTTATCATGACTCCGACAGTTGCAGTATGTCGTGCAGATTAATATAAACCATTTATGGATTAAATATTAATACATATGAAATGAGATGTTTTATATTGTATTTGAATTGTTTGCATTTTTTATTGTCCCGCCTTAACTACAAGAGACTTTCTTTAAAAGAATAATTCCACAAAAAAAGGAATGCTTCGTCCATGATTAGCCTGTGCGAAAGTTACAACACGCATATGCTCATATATACACGCATATATACAGATAAATGACTTGATTAGAAACGATGACCCTGTGTTTGAATAATGCATTTTTACGCCGTGTCTTAACTTTCCAATATTTCTCATGAAATTGTGAATAAATGTACTATTGTGTGCAAAGAAGCAGTTATATTCTGTAAACAATATCATAATAATACATCATAATATCCAATATATAATTCGTTGCCCTATTAGCGCAGTGTAGCTGATTGAACCTCCTGTAAACATGCCCGCAATAATTTGAGGAATACTGTCTCAAAATTCTCAAGAAACGTTCTTCTCCATAAGTGGCATTATTAAATTAATGACAATTGACCATGCATTGATATTTATTTCCAGAAACAATCATATTTAATTTTCAGTAAAAGAGAATGATTTGTCACAAAAACAAACAGTACATTGTAACAACGTCTTTTCTGGTATGGAATTACATTGAAAACGGCTTTGGAAAACTATTTGCTTCATTTTTATTTCCTTAAAGCACTTATTGCAAATTCGAATTCGTTTAAATCGGGTTATTTTATGCTAATCACACCGGACTGTAGGAAAATCTCAAAATTGCGCAAACGCAATGTTTAAGAAATAGTTTTAGAATAAATACAACTACAAAATACGAGCATGTGCCTAATTTTTCGTCCAACATTAAGCCCAGGCACAGGCTCATCAGGGACGACAATTTCCTCATAAACTTGACTTTCGTTTAGGAAAGACTTTCTTAAAACGAAAAAATACTCCATAAACACGGAAAGTGTGGTCCCTGATTAGCTTGTGTGGACTGAACAGGCTAATATTGAAAGAGATTTTTACGCATGTTAATAATGCCAAGCTTTCCCAGAACGAGACCATCATGCAGTCCGCACAGGCTTATCAGGGACGACACTTTCCGCCTTAATTGGATTTTTGCTTAGAAGAGACTTCATTTAAACGAAAAATGTCATTAAAGCGGAAGGTGTCGTCCCTGATTAGTCTGTGCGGATTGCACAGGCTTATCTGGGACGACACTTTACGCACATGCATTACGCCCAGTTTTCTCAGAACACGACACAGGTAAATCAACGAACTTACACTCACAAGATCACTGATGTACCATTGCTTTTACCAAGCTTTAGTCGTTCGGTTTAGAAATTTGATCATCTTTTGTTCCATATAACGTCTTGTAAACTATTGACATAAATACAATTCTAATGGATGCGGCAGTACATGTATTTACTATTTGATTTTAAGGGGGGGGGGGGGGGAATTATACCTTGATTCCCATTAGCAGAATTTCAGGCAAAAAGGGGCTAAAGTTCTAATGAGATCATTAGCAGGGTGCTGGATCAATCGGGGTTCACAGGGATTTACACACGTGCACAGAATGTAAACACACAGTAAAGAACTTGATTTTTGAAATACCTGAAGTTATTAAAATATATTTATAAAAACATTTTATGCATTAAAGGTAGTTTTTCTTGCAGTTTGTGTTGATATCTTAACATTTAGGAATACATCATTGAATAAGTCTGAAATCGCTGCAAAATAATTAACGTTGCCTGCAGAATAACCGTGTACATGAATGCTGTACACTTAGGATTTCTGGCCAAGAACACAGGTCTATTAAATATGGTAATTCTCATGTATTTCACATTGTCATAAACAGCATTAGTTGAAATTCTAAAGAAAACTTGTTTTAAAGTCATTGAAAAAAGCACCACTAACCCGTGCGTTTACATCCATTAACGTATTTTTGTGAACCCCACAAAGTCGCGTGATCCTGCACCCTGATACGTGTAAATGGCATATGTATATGTATATGTATATGGTCATGTATATGTATATGTATATGGTCATATATTCAATTGTCTCATACAAATATTCAAATCAGTTATCATTGACAGTAGTCAATACTGTTACAAGATGAAACGGGATAGCTCGAGATATACGAAATATACACACAAATAATACAAAAATAGCGTATAAAACGATCATATATGCATATATTATTCTCATAAAAGATCAGACGAGAAATTGTTAACGCGAGAACAAAGTAACAAAAATACAATAAACCGGTTGAAACATGAAGCAACCAAAACGTTGGGAATAGGATTAATCACTGTTGATAGAAAGAAGTAAATATTAGTTTAACTTTAAAAGATTTCTGGAAGATATTATACACGGCACCATGTCTCCCAAGATAAGATACGAGCACCTTAATGCTAATTTCCTCGGGTAATTATGATGCAGCTGGTAAAAACTCATTTTTCCTGTGTGATTCCGTGGCTTCTGACGTCACACACGACGCCTTTTATCCGGTTGTGTGGTCTGCATTTTCGATCCAAATTTAAATAAGATAATTCATATTTTTGAACGATATACTTCAAACAAGGATACAAAAAAGGCGAAAAAAGATAGAACACATTCGTTTTAGTTTAATTGTTTAGATAATGCGAAAATAAATCGGTCTTCCGGACTGAGGTATTGTTTGAACATTTTATGTGAGCTGTCTACGTGTACCACGAAATGCAACAAAACAACCTTAACGCGACAAAGTATTCAATCGCTTACCGTATGTAAAGGATCTTTTATAAAAAAACAACAATTATTACTCATTAACGAATATATTTTCAGTGAGTGCTGGCGTAATTCAGTTGTGTGTTTTTTTCGCTCTATTCAGTACAGTGTTTTTGCACTTTTTCGGCGTAAGCTGTCTTAAGCCAGCTTTTCACCTTAGCCTGACCTTTGTAAGTGTCCAATAAAATTCCAATAAAATTTCCCGCGGCTAGGTACGAATGAATACACTTCATTTATTCCATTGGCTGATTTGAGTATACCACCAGAACATTGGAAACATATCCGCGTCTTTGTAACACTGTTATACTGTATGAAACAATTTTATCTCGAATGAAAAGGCTTAATAGATAGAACAGTTTTACACCCAATTCTCGACATCAATACAGTTTGTGCGTACACCTTTTTTTTTCAGAGTATTACCAGCGCAAGAGCGTTTATACTTAAAAGGCTATGTTCTCATATTTAGTACTTACTTCCTTATTCCTGTCAACATGTTAACATGTAAAAGTATAAAGAGCAATGGAAGCGAGGCCTCACTTTAAAGCATTGCATTTCAACCCGCGAGGTATATCGGGTCAATTCGCGGACATTCAGAGTTTATATACAGGTCATCACCGGAGTTGGCGGCCAGTAAAATAATCGTTATATAATAAAGACGCTATCCGTGAACTAGGTGACCTGGAATTTTCTTTAGACCAGAAATATGTTAAATGAAGATATTCAGCAATATAATTATGGTATGTAAATAATAGATTCTTAATGTGTTTTCAACAATACAATGATAAATATTATTGTTGAGAAATTTAACAATAATTATTCGTCCATATTGCCTAATGTACTAAAGTGATATTATGAGCATGTAACAGTTTATAGGTGTCTATCGCAACCGTTGATTATTTTTGATGTTTCTACTTCATATTCACTTATATTAATTAATGCAGCATCATCATACTAAAACAATATACCAGAAAGAGAAAAATAATGCATTTGAATATCAACCGTACTTTCGTTTGACAACTGATCATGCGTTTACGAGTTGAACCTAAATTTAGTTTTAGTGCAGATTTGTTCATACGACACAAAGACACGAAATTGTTTTACGGATCATTTCAGCTTACAGGACTGGGTGGGTCACGTAAGAATATCGAATATAAAATATATTTTTATAAACAACTGGTAGCAAGGTGAGTTGCAGATAATTAATCAGTAACCACATTTTAACTAACTATTTCGACCTGTTAATTCTTTTCAGCTCAATTCAACAGTGCAAAATGCCCATAATATCACTTTAAGCATTTGCACGATGATAATTGATACTGTTAATAATCGAATCAAATAGCAATGCCCGACAAACCACTAAAACAGGTTTGTTCGAAGAACGCGCCTATAAATACGGATACTTCTCGTGTGGCCGGTTGACTCATATGTTTAAATTTCACTTCCATTCTTCTTTTGGTTTTCTGTTTTGTATCTATAGGTTTATGACCAGCAATATGTTATAATGTAAAATAAGCCGCGAAAACTCCCCGTAACATCCCGTACTGCGTGTGATGCAGCTAAGAACTGCACAGAAAAAGACATTCGCTATCCTTGATCTCATTCATTAAACTATTTACGCCGTATATCTTTTTTAAAGATATTTCTTGTTCAATCTGTGGAAAAAAACACAATATAAATTGTTCTTTTCGATCAGTCGCTTTTATGCAAACTATTGAAATGATCATCATTCTAGGAATGTACATTTAGTGCCGTTTCAGACTAGCCTGTGCAGTCCGCACATGATATCCAGGGACAACACATTCGGCTTTTATTGGATTTTCGCCAAATCGATACTTCTTTTAAACGAAAAATTCCATAATTGAGGAAAGTGTCGTCCTTGATAAACATGTGTGGATTGCACATAATAATCTGGGACGACACTTTTCGCACGTGCTAAATGCCCAGTTTTTCCTGAACGAGGCTCAAATAACAAAATGTACAATCGGGAACCCTCGGACAATACCGCCATAACGGCGAGACGGTGTGGTGTAGCCCACTGTCCGAAGCGTTCAGATTGGTGTGGTATATGTTGACTGAAGCAGACGATGCTTGTAAACAGCGAGCGTGTTTTGTTGTGTGTGTTGATGATGTTGGGTTTTAATAAGATGTAATTACAAAGAAATGCTACAAGTAAATCAGTGACGACACTTTCCATCTTAACTGAATTTTCTCTTGGAAGAGGCTTCCTTTAAACAAAAAAATACATTACAAGCGGAATAGCCGTCCCTGACTAGCCTGTGCGGACGGCTAAGGCTAATCTGTCATATGACACTTAACGCCCATATTCCCAAAACAAGGACGAAGTGTACAACAAAATCAGAGAGAGTATTATAAGAATATAATTATACTAATGCGCGCATTGCACGAAAATATGTTTAATTTAATCGTACGCAAGTTATTGATGCTTTGATTTCCAAGCCAAATACAATTTGTTATAAACATGTGTCTATATCAGATGACAACTCTGGTATTTTAAAGGGAGGTCAATAGACGATATCAAAATCACTAATAGCAGCAGTTACTTCCCACGGTTCAATACGAGATTTTGTAAACAACTATACCGGTACACACATTTCACTTTTTTTAATGAAAAATATACCAAAAGTGTATTTTATAGCATTTAATAATTTAATATATTGCATCGTATATTGCATCGTATGTTATCTCGACATAATTACAACAAGAAGCAAGCTTGTATGATAAGTCTTACCAGTCCCAATACAATGGTGCCTTTTTTCGATCCATATTTAATGCGTTGACACAATAAAAACATGTTGATTGTTAATAACCCCAATATGTAACTCAGCTAAACAAAAATCGATAAACCTCGATGAGATTCGAGCCAAATATTCCCAGGTTCTAAACTGTTCATGGCAAACTCTCTAAGGAATCATTGTAATATTAACCGCGCCATGATCAAATGGGTATTACAGTATGCCGTATGCGGGGTATTACAGTATGCCAAATGCGTGGTATTACAGTATGCCATATGCGGGGTATTACAGTATGCCATATGCGGGGTATAACAGTATGCCATATGCGGGGTATTACAGTATGCCATATGCGGGGTATTACAGTATGCCATATGCGGGGTATTACAGTATGCCATATGCGGGGTATTACAGTATGCCATATGCGGGGTATTACAGTATGCCATATGCGGGGTATTACAGCATGCCATATGCGGGGTATTACAGCATGCCATATGCGGGGTATTACAGTATGCCATATGCGGGGTATTACAGTATGCCATATGCGGGGTATTACAGTATGCCATATGCGGGGTATTACAGTATGCCATATGCGGGGTATTACAGTATGCCATATGCGGGGTATTACAGTATGCCATATGCGGGGTATTACAGTATGCCATATGCGGGGTATTACAGTATGCCATATGCGGGGTATTACAGTATGCCATATGCGGGGTATTACAGTATGCCATATGCGGGGTATTACAGTATGCCATATGCGGGGTATTACAGTATGCCATATGCGTTCGCGCAGTCCGGTAAGAGCTCTCATATCCACCTAAAATAGTCAGGTAATGTTTTCTGGTCTCATTATTTTACAATATGACTCATCAACAGAATAACTGGATGCAGAGCCATGTCGGGTGCTACACTGTTCAGATATGTCCTGTGGCCGATTGTCGCACTATGTGGCTCAAATCAACTTTACAGGACTGAAAGTAGGACAGGAAACGTCGAAAGAAATGGGCCGCGCTCTGTAAAAAAGGGGTTAAATGTATGTGCGTAAAGTGTCGTCGCAGATTAGCACAGGCTAATCAGGGACGACACTTTCAGCCTAATCTAAATTTTTGCTAAGAAGAGATCGACTTTCTTTAAATATTACTAAAGCGGAAAGTATCGTCCCTTGTTAGCCTGTTCGGACTGCACAGGCTAATCTGGGACAACACTTTACGCGCATACATTAAACCCCCTTTTCACAGAACGAGGTTGAATTATTATTCACAACCTTGCTGCAAACGACATATGCCGATATGTGAGATTGTTTGTAAAACAAAACATTTCCAACGTCAATTTCGTTCAATCAGAACACAAACACCTCTATATTGGGTTGACTACTGTGCATAACAGTTACAGAATATTTAAGTCGCACTCTCGGGCAACTGGGCCTCATTAATGTGCGTAAAGTGTCCTCCTACATGAGCTTGAAGAGGCTAATCAGGGACGACAATTTACGCATAAAAATGGAATTTTGCTAAAAAGATACTCCCTTTAAATGAAACAAGATAAATATAATAGGAAAGTTTCGTCCCTGATAAGCATGTGCGGACGAACCTTTACGCACATACAATAAGCCCCGTTTTCTCAGCATGCGGGTATATTTCTTTATTTATTCATATCTGCCAGGACATCCGCTCCACATTCGGTACGCACCTTAAAGGGGCCTTTTCACAGATTTTGGCATTTGTTTAACTTATTCATTAAATGCTTTATATTGATAAATGTAAACATTGGATCATAAAAGCCCCAGTAAAAAATCAAGAAAAAAAAATAAAAAAAGGAAAAGAACATTGCCCGCAGCAGGTTTCGAACCAGTGACCCCTGGAGTCCTGCCAGAGTCATGAAGTAAAAACGCTTTAGCCTACTGAGCTATTCCGCCGAGTACACATGATTGACGTATTTTATACCTTATATAAGTAATCTTCGTAGTTTCACAAAATTTAACGACAGAAACAGAACTCTCCAAATTATTCAATCGTTTCGCGTTGCAACGCTTTATAATTTTTAGGTTTTAAAATCGTCAAAAGATGCATATAATGGCTATATTAGAGCATGGTTAATGTTCAGTATTACTGTTTCCTCACAAATATCATAACTAAAACGAAAACTTACGAATCTGAAACAACTTTTTTCAATTTTGTCAATTTACCAAAGCGTGAAAAGATCCCTTTAATTGATAATAATAATAATAACAACTTTTATTGGAGCTCTATTTGTACAGCAATTGTTTACATGTTGGATACACAAAAATCAGATATTTAAATAACGATGATGCGATCGTGGAATTTTTTTGTCAATGAATATAAATCAACTCTTCAGTATCCTGATTCTCAAGTAAGCAGTCGAATGCTCATTCTAGCACAACGATTCCTTCCCCTTGTTTACAAAGTACAGATAGAAGTGGAAGTGCATATTGTTTCAACGTTTTTTGTTATAAAAATCGGATTAAAGTTGTCAACTTAATTGTTATAAACATTTGATTAACGATGGCATTAAGGTAAGCGTGTCGAAAACCTTTGTTTTCCCGGTTCGAATGTTTACACGTTAATTTACATAAACTGTATTCATACGCGTCTTAAATAAACTATGGCGTACCGTTTTAGTAATTGTTTTGTCAGTTTTGTTAAAGTAAAAAATACAATTGTTAACTGTTTTCGTTAGTTGTTGTATATAATAAAAGGAATATTACGCTAGTCAATTGTTCCAAGAATTTGTATCACTCTCGTGGCTTGTGCTATTTTGCACCACACTCGAGGCTCCGCCTCTCGTGTGATACGTCATCACACATGCCACTCGAGTGATACAAACTCTTGGAACAATTGACTAGCGTAATATTCCGTATATATTCACCACGTTGTTTCCAAGTACAATGTTAAATATAATGCGAATGTATACTCAAAGAAACGACATAAAAGAATGCTCGCTTCGATCAGTGTTTCCAGGTTGCAGAGGCCCCTGACTTTATACTTCCCAAATGTCATTTGGACCGTTTTGACTTCGACCGTTCTTAAGTATAGGCGAGTTACTGACGAAGTTCTATAATAAGACTGCATGTAATACACTCTGGACCCAACCGACTTTTTTGCGGAGACTCCGGAGCAATCGGGACTCCTCGGACAATTCCGCCATAACGGCGATAGACGGTGTGGTGTATGTTACAGTATACTAAATCTTTTTGGAGTGCAATGCTGTACTCTCGAAAAAAATCAACATAATTTATTTGAAGACACAATTCTCTGTATGGGCACTTGCCATAGCATTTGTGTGTGTGTGTGTGGTAGGAAAAACATTACTGTGTACTAGAAAACCATTGTTATGCTTTAAGGTTGGAGACTACAAGATGGTACCCTGACATTTGGCAGTATACCCTAAACTGGAGGTGAGCCGGTAAATAGATGGCCGTAAAACAATGACTTTTGATTCGTGGCGAGTTCTTTCTTACATATCGCGTGACCTATCTTTTTTATTCTTTAAATCAATAGCGCTTGGAATGCTCTTAAGAAAAGGTATGGTTATGGGGGTCTCTATGCGCAAAAGTTTGACTTTATTTTTTGTTGAAGTTATTGCTTTCACATTGAATTTGTGTAGGAAATCTTTTACTATATTGTGACCTGTTGCCCACTGTCCGATGCGTTCAGATTGACTCCGGAGATGGACGAAGTGTTACGATTGAAAGTAGCACTCTTTACGGACAATCGTGCTACATCGGCTATCTCGGATTCCGGTTACAATATACTAAATACTCGTTTCATGTAGGGCTGTACTCTCTAAAAAAATATCATAGTTGACCCGAAGTCATGTTTTACATCTTAAACTATTGTTCGGATTTTATCTTTCGGAGATAATGGTAGGGCATAAATAGGTGTTCACGACCGAATCCCTGAAATATGATAAACTTGGTGACTTTAGTAAAGCATTGCACTGAAAAAGGTTACATTCCACTAAGAAACGGCCGAAAAAAAAGTTGCAAAAACAGTCGATTTTGATTAGCGTCAAGTTCTTTTTTGGTTTGAACATGACATATCTTTTTTATTGCATAAATCGATTCCGCTTAGAATGGCCTTTAAGAAAATGTATGGTTATGGGGGTCTCTATGTGCAAAATGTTGCATTTATTTTCGCTCAAAGTTGTCGTTTTTACATTGAATTATATAGGGAAACTATTGAGTATATTGTGACCTTCCTCCGTAAAGGTTACATTACACTAAATCATTGTGTATCCCTCCGTGGTCCATTCGAAAGTAGTGCCTATTTCTAAAGAGTTCCTTTTCTCTTCTTGAATATAAGCCATTTAACAATGTGAGACATGTCTTTTGTGGTTATTTGTAATATCCTGTATGTGTCTGGAGTACTTTGATGCCTTGGATTGGAAGCTAACTTAAAAGATGAACTTTTGAGGGTGTGTTTTTTATTGTGTGGGGCTTTTGTCGAAATTAGGATTCCGAAACGCGTTTTTCTACGGTGGGTTCATTCGACAGCGATTTACTTTCTTAGAAGTTGCGAGACGGTATGTTTTTGATTGCAATTATTGGAAGATGACAGATCCATCTTTAAAATTATACCAGGTTCGGAAAAATTGATACGTCGGAAAGGCAATAAAAATGCTGTGAAAGTTGTCAGTTTTATAATGGGACCCTATGGGAATCGGAATTAGTGTAATATAACCTAAAAATGAAATAAATCGTCTGCTGATCCAGAGTGTCTTTACGGAGACTCCGGAAATGGACGAAGTGTTACGATTGGTAATATTAGGGGCCAAGCACCACAGCGAGGCAGCGAACAGGGCGGACGTGCCTCTGACGCAGAGACAAAGTAGAAAAATAATTAGATTTCGCAGCTATGTTGTTGCTTATATAATTTTAATTCATACATATATTCGTAACTAAACACGCGTGTGTAATTCTGCAACCAACATAATCGCAGACTTGCAGTGACGGAGGAGGAAAGAGACCTGTGTTATTCTGAAGGATTGGTATTCTTTGTTGTCATTGTTGCGTGCCTCGCGTCCGCCATCTTGTTTTATGATATGTTTACTCCACATTTTAATTTGTTTAAGCCTTCGGGCTGCACACCAGGGCCATCTAGGACTTCTCTAATAACATTTTGTTTACTTTCATGAAATGTGCTACCGAGATAGTTTTTAAATTCAGAGAAGAGCCGACTCTCCTTAGTGCATTTTGTGCGTCCAGCCTCCAGGGGCGTTCTAGCTGAAATAATTCGCGTTCAGAATAAATCTGAACGCTGAAACTCCGGTCTGCAAAAACCATAACGAAAATTAAATACAATACTATTATATCAATATGCTTAAAATTGCAAAAGAACATAACCAACTCATAAAGTTTTAGTTAATTAGTCCATTTTTACCTCAAATAGCGTCGAATTGAAGTTAAAAGGCATAATTTGTTTCAGTTAAACTTCTGCTTAAATCGCAATACAATCACTGACCTCTCGCCATGTTATGAAATATTTAAATATCAACCAATCAGAAGAAGGCATACGGTGTAATAGGCTGCGTTATCGATTAAAATCTACCTGCCGTATACAGCGGGCACAGCGATTGGAATTGAAAATGTGAGTAGTGTGTTGATTTAAATTGGTCAGGCGTGCAAAATTGAAAGAGTCATTACATAATTCTTATGGAACATTATTGAGAAATGAATTATCTACACAGGTATGTAAATATTATTGCAATCCGTTGATATTAACTGTCTGACATCGGGGCTTGAATGTTGCGCACCAAATTCCTTGCGCATCAATATAGACAAAGAAGGAAAACTCTCGCTATTAAAAAGATAGAGTGGACTATTGACGCCAAGAGTCTGCCAAAGAAAAAATCATCAAAAGACTCTTAAGGCGGCAATTTATATTGACTAGGGGCGTTCCTGAGGCTATTTCAGCTATACGCACGATCTAGCAGAGAAGCCTGGGGATGGGGGGGGGGGAGTTACTTCATGGCAGATGGTGCGTTTTGGCAATTTTATTCATCAATTCCTTGCTTGAATAAGACCGATAAAAGAAAAATTTTCATTAAACATTTTCAACAACAAATATACTTTCGACCATCATTTATTTGCTAAGTGTAAGTGTCAATGCTTAAAAATCAAGAAGCCTTATTGCAAGAGAGAATGGATCCGTAGTTGCATAGCAGACAATACCAAACTTCCAGATTGATGTCAGACCTTTGGCTGACGGAATGACAAATTCTGTCAGACCTGATGAGTGTTTGTCAGACCAAACAAAAAGAGAGAAAACACAAAATGAAATGATGGTTGCACATAGTATTTATTTATATCATAATGACATATATCAGTAATGTACTATCTAGTAATATCATAAAACAAGTATGTTACTATATATTACTAGATAAAATTAGATATGGGAATAGGGATTGGAATTCAAATAATTGATTATCTTCTCATTGTTTCCTTCCTCCTGAAAATCTGAACAGTAATCACTCTTGTCATCTTTGCAGTATTGATAATTGATTTGTTGAGTTTCTGCGTCAAAGTCTACGACATTATCAGGTTCAGCAGTCTCCTGCTCATCTGAGGTACCTTCAATTAATAGATGATCAATCACTTGAGTCTCGACAAATTTGTTTTGCCAATATTCTCAATATAATAGTATCAGTACCAGGTAATACTTTGGTAAGAAACCTCAGCATATCAGGCAAATCTCACAATACACATAAAAACAATAAAATTAGTTGTGAAATAATCTTTGGAAAGAAGACAACAATATTTTGAAAACAAAATCACCTGAAAACAATTAGACGTCAACGTTATGTTCACTTCGCAATGCTGTTTTTATTGAAGACAATAGACTGATCCTGGAAAAGCACGAGTTTAGAAAACCCCACTAATCACCCCGATACAAACAACACTGGTCAATTAAATCAACTAATGATAGCTTACTTTAAATAATAACGGTTGATACGGTGTGTGATTTTGAAAGGATTATAAATGGGTCATGTTTATTTGTACAAGCAGATTAGTGGGTTTTTCTAAAAAGTTGCTTTTTCCGGGATACATATATTGACCTCTAACATATGCGAGCACCTTGATGCATGGTCCCGGCTCTCGAATTTTGCGAAATGACATTCACATATTAGCGTGGTACTTTATAAATATCCGTTTGGAAATTTCCAGACGCTGTTACGGAATATACCGAGTTGCAACAGTTTGTATTTCAGATACATCGGAACACACTCAGCAAATTCCGTCTATACGTCCAAAATTTTTTACGATTATAGTATCGCGTGATCCAAGTTATTTCGGAAAAACGCGTATAACCAAACATGTGCGAGCTATTTTAATGGAGGACACAAATAGATCGAAAACATAAAAACAACACTGGTATTAATGTATTAAGTTCTACATGTTTTGATGGCAAATATTGGAATCCCACGGAGCATCAGACGATGATTATAAAAGATATTTATTATATTTTTTGAAGTCTGACATTTTGGTCCAACGGAATTGCAAAATCGACCGGACCTTATCATAATCTGTCAGATATGTCTGTCGGTCTGACAAAGTTTGGTATTGTCTGATAGGTATGCGAGGGTGTTGTGTTTAACTCTATTGCTGGCGGGAGTATGGGGTCCTCCCCTAGAACATTTTGGAAATTTCTTTGCAAAAGGTGTAATTTGGTATTGCATTTCAGGCACATTTTGGCAATGTTTATCCTCGAATTTGAGCTTGAAAAAAGTCGAAATTGAGCTTGAAAAAGTCGCAATCATGCGCCGCAATTCAGGATTAAATTAAAATAAACCTTAATTAAAATTTAAGTGTTTGAGCTAGTTTTGGTATAAAGTTAAGATAATTATATTTTTCAACTGAGATTAAACAGAAAAAAGAAACTAGGAAATGGTTATATTAGAAGAAAAAAAAGTTAAGTGAAAGGTTCTAGTGGGAGTTAGGGATATAATTATGTAAATGACATCCCTACCCCCCCTAAGCCCTCACTTTTTATTGCATTTTTCGAATTTTAAGAGTTTTCATTTGTTAGTTTGAAACTGAATTAAACGCACTGGCGTACTGCCGTATGCCTAGGAACGCCCCTGGCGTCTGCCACATTAATTTGTTGTCTCCTACTGGTGAAACCGGAGGGGACTTATGGTTTTCGCTCTGTCAGTCAGTCTTTCACATTTTTCTTTATCGTCAAGAATTCTGGTTGCTATGGCAACAAATAGACTAGAAATACTGCTGAAAATTGTGGAGTTTCACTGGTAGGGGACTTGTTTTGCTTGGCAGTCTTGTTAATTATTATAATTTTTTATCACATGTGTCACTCGTATGAACTGACCAAGCTTCAAGCTTTCTAGATAAAAAGGGAGATTTACAGGCCTTTTTCTGTCTATTTTGGGAAAAAGTACCTAGCAAAATTTGGATTTTTCGAGTTGCCATATCTTTCAGATTGGGAAGAATTTTCATCCACAAAACCATTATTGGGGAAATTAATTTTCTTAAATTTTCTTATTAAATCAAACATTTGCATGCATAGGTATTGCCCTAAAATGCTAAGAAAAGTATTAAATTATTTTTCCATGCAACATTTTATTGTCCTCTGCTAGCGTAAGTATATGTATGATAAAAATACAAACTTTGTTAATGTTATGCTTGAAGTTAAAAACAAATACATATCTATGTCATTAAGGATTTTTTTATCAATGTTCACAGTCGAAGGACCTGCTTTCAACATATTATTCAAAATTCAAGTTGCCATATGTCTGAAGGCAAACATTTTGAAAGTGAAACCAGTCCACATTTCTCTAACTAAGACCATCGATATTGATTCTCAACCAATTTAAAATAATGTGTACATATGATGATCACTTGTTGTATACCGGGTACATTACCTGATAGTTCTTTATAATCCAGCACTTCAATATTTGAAAGCAAAGTCTGACCGAAAATGTGTCTTGAGAAATGCATAAACCCAACCGGCTATTTGACTGAATTGTCAAGGTCGCGAAAATTGCATTATGGAACACTATACAATGACGTTTTACGGGGTATTCCCATTGGCACGCTAAAACACAGCATACAGTTATTTAAAACACAGTACCTACCCAGTACCGGCAAACACATTTTCCGGCTTTGGTCATTTCGGTCGGAAAATGGGATTTTTGTTTGAGAATTGGGGAAAATATGCATATTTGGCATTGGGATTGGGTCCGACTATCGGACCCAAGAGATAGGCAGAAAAAGGCCTCATATATGACATTATATTAACATTACACCTCTATATGTGTATTTTATATGGCTGCACACAATTTCAGGCTCTGATAGCGAAGTGCAATCTTTAAATTTGTTGTATTCTTTCTACTTAACTTGCTGATCGATCTGAACTGACAAACGCACCCAAGACCAGCTAAGTTTTGAAATTCTAGGTTTCAATAGCAAGTGGTTGCCAAACTGGCAAAATGTTGTTATTTACCCAGAATCCTGCTGATTTTCAAGAATTTGCCTAATCGCCAATGTTGTATTCTTTCTACTTTCCACGTAAAGCTTGAAACTTGCTAAAATATACCACAATTTATTAATAAAAATCACAAAACTTATTTCACTGAGTGTTCGTTAAACAGTCTGTCTAGCTCTGGGTGTCTCCTCACTACGCATGCGCCAACGCACTTCGGACAGGTCAGCCACAACTCTCTAGATCAGCCACACCACTTTATGCCCCCGGTAGGGTGGCATATAGCAGTTGAACTGTCCGTCCGTCTGGAAAAACTTAAACGTTGGCCATATCATTTGCAATATTGAAGATAGCAACTTGATATTTGGCATGCATGTGTATCTCATGAAGCTGCACATTTTGAGTGGTGGAAGGTCAAGGTCATCCTTCAAGGTCAAAGGTAAATTTTTCATTTTTATTTTTCAAAGCGGCGCAATAAGGGGCATTGTGTTTCTGACGAACACATCTCTTGTAAACAATCATGCAAACATGCATACAAAATATAAGTTGGAGACCTAATTGAGAGATTAACATTGGTGCCAAGCTGACAAGAGGAACACGCTACGTCAATGACTACGGGTGGACCAAATAAATCTAGAATTTGGTAAATTTTGGAACCATGTGGTTGTGGTGGTGGACTGAAAATGATGGTGGAAAGTGGCGGTTCTGATAAGCGACATCTCGTTCTTTTTGTGACGTTCTTCCAGTGCTTTACAAGTAAGATTGTTGCTTTTATATGGGCCTGGTAGGGTTGCATATAGCAATCGCATTGTCCGTCATTCCTTTTTAGCTCACCTGAGCACAACATGCTCATGGTGTGCCTTTGTGATCGCCTTTTGTCCGTAGTGAATCGTCAAAATTATTCAAATTCAAAATTATCTTCAAACGAAGGCTATACCGGAAGCATCAATTTTTCGATCGATCTGCCTTCTCGTACATTTTCTTTGCATCTCTTAAGTCGCTTGTTCAAGAGATAAATGTTATTTCATGACCTCTTCAACCGATCTTCTGATTCCATCAGCGCAAATTCCTTCTCCTCTCTTGTCATTGGCAAAACAATTTTCAGCTATTGCAAGGCAATAATGATTACAATTACGCTCCATCCGTAATTTATACGCTGCAAAAAATACACAAGTCCTGCCTACTATAAGAGGTAAAGCCTGCGCCAATCGTATTAGAAAAGAGGAGGAGTTAAGACCAATAGAGTTAAATATGTTTCGTGTTTAGCATATTTTTTTTAAAATTTCATTTGTATAGGTATAAAGGTTATTATGTATGCGAACATTCTTTCACAAAAACACTCGCTCCTAAGCCAATATTGACAAGGCGGACATTCATTCGAACGTTGTTTTAACTACCCTGACAATCATTCCCACACTATTTTGACATTCCAGACAATTGTTTCAACATTATTTTGACAAATCGGACATGCGCTCCTACATAGTTTTTATACCCTGATTTCTGCAAGTTTTCACACATTACAGATCTCAGTGTAAGTTGATAAATTAGAATTTTTATGTCCCCCACTATCACTATAGTAGTGGGGGACATATTGTTTTTGCCCTGTCTGTTGGTAAGTTGGTTTGTTTGCGCCAACTTAAACATTTTGCAATAACTTTTGCTATATTGAAGATAGCAACTTTATATTTGGCATTTATGTGTATCTCATGAAGCTACACATTTTGAGTGGTGAAAGGTCAAGGTCAAAGTCATCCTTCAAGGTCAGAGGTCAAATATATGTGGCCCAAATCGCTAATTTTATGAATACTTTTGCAATATTGAAGATAGCAACTTCATATTTGGCATGCATTTGTATCTCATGGAGCTGCACATTTTGAGTGGTGAAAGGTCAAGGTCATCCTTCAAGGTCAGAGGTCAAATATATGTGGCCCAAATCGCTTATTTTATGAATACTTTTGCAATATTGAAGGTAGCAACTGGGTATTTGGCATGCATGTGTATCTCATGGAGCTGCACATTTTGAGTGGTGAAAGGTCAAGGTCATCCTTCAAGGTCAAATATATGGGTCAAAATTGCTCATGAAATGTCACTTCTGCAATATTGAAGCTAGAAATTTTATATTTGAAATGCGTGTGTATCTCAAGGAGCTGCACATTTTGAGTGGTGAAGGGTCAAGGTCATCCTTTAAGGTCAAACGTCAAATAGGGGGACCTTGTGTTTCACAAACACATCTTGTTTTTCACGTTATCATTGTCATGATTATGTAGAGTTGTACAACAGTATAAAGTATAACACAATTATCGAGAAAAGATATAAAAACACAAACTATTTAATAACGACACAGCCTCTTGTTTTTCTAAGAAAATTACCGAATTTGTAGATAGGCAATGTTTTTTTCAATTTACAAACTGGACATTTTTCGGTCACTTATTTGCTTTCATAGAGGCGACGTCTTGTTTTATCTCGAATTGCTTTTTAGCTCACCTTAGCACAACGTGCTCAAGGTGAGCTATTGTGATCGCCTTTTGTCCGTCGTGCGTTGTGCGTCATGCGTCGTCAACATTTACCTTGTTAACACTCATTGGTCACATTTATTGTCCAATCTTCATGAAACTTGGTTGGAACATGTGTCTCAATAATAGCTTGGACGAGTTCGAAAATGGTTCCGGTTGGTTAAAAAACATGGCCACCAGGGGCAGGCAGTATTCCTAATATGGCTATAGTAAAACCTTGTTAACACTCTAGAAGTCACATTTATTGTCCAATCTTCATGAAACTTAGTCAGAACATTTGTTATAATGATATCGTGAATGAGTTCGAAAATGGTTCTGGTTGGTTGAAAAACATGGCTGCCAGGGGGCGTGGCAGTTTCCTAATATGGCTATAGTAAAACCTTGTTAACACTCTAGAAGTCACATTTTAAGTCCAATCTTCATGAAACTTGGTCAGAATATGTGTCCCAATAATATCTTGGAAGAGGTTGAAAATGGTTCCAGTTGAATGAAAAACATGGCCGCCAGGGGCGTTGCAGTTTACCTTATATGGCTTTAGTGTATAGTAAAACCTTGCTAACACTCTAGAAGTCACATTTATTGTCCAATCTTCATGAAACTTAGTCAGAACATTTTTTCTAACGATATCTTGGATGAGTTTGAAAATGGTTCTGGTCTGTTGAAAAACATGGCTGCAAGGGGGCGGGGCAGTTTTCCTTATATGGCTAAAGTAAAACCTTGTTAACACTCTAGAAGTCACATTTATTATCCAATCTTTATGAAACTTGATCAGAACATGAAAATGCTTCTGCTTTGTTGAAAAACATGGATGCTGGGGGCTGTTGACACTTTATAAGCCACATTTATTTGCCAATCTTCATGAGTCGGAACATTTGTTCCAATGAAATCTTGGCTAAAAAAACATGTTAATGCTCTTGTTATGATATCTGGGCTGAGTTAAAAATGTGTTCCAGTCTGTTGAAATCATGGCCAGAAGGGGGCGGGGCAGTTTTCCTTATATGGCTACAGTTAAACCTTGTTAACAATGTAGAATTGACATTTATTTCCAATCTTCATGAAACTTTTGTTCTTATGATATCACAGCTGATTTCGAAAATGGTTCTGGTTCTTTGAAAAACATGGGTGTGGGTAGTATTCTTTATATAGCTATTGTAAACCTTTTGAACACTTTAGAAGTCACATTTTAAGTGCAAACACAACAAAAAATAGGTTACTGCCCTATCGTCGTGAAAAATATCAGGCTAATGGCATGAATATAGCAATGGCTCAGCATGTCATTAAATTCTAAGACTCACAGGAAATATTACACAATGATAGGGCAGTAACCTGTTTTTCTCTATATTTATTAATCTTGCTTAATTGATTGCAATGCAGTTACACGGTTTCTGGTTATTAAGGCTTGAAAATCAAGAAGAACAACATCTTCTAGCTCATCGATGGTGAGCTCATTATTGTTTGGTATAGCCTTATCCATAACAGCTGAAGGAACAACAAATTCCTTTCCTTTGCATGTCACATTTAGATTTCTTTTCCTGATTAAAGATGAAACTTAATTTTTTATTTGACATCGTACAGTAGGAACAGCAGCATTGATTGCATCAATCCTTTCTTTGCAAACAGGGCAGTTCGTTCCTTCATCAACTGCTACCGCGTCAATGGGAAGTTGGGTGTCATCGTCCTTAAGGATGACGACCTGGCCAATGTCTGTTGTGGGACATACAACTGTGTTCAGTGAAGCAGAAAGTGTCACCTCATTGCTGAGAATTACTTCCATCATTGTTAGAATAAAATCAATACTTTTAACAGAAGAGTCTGAAGTCGGACATGCATTTAAGAGTGAAATAAACAATGTCCCAAATTGTAAAGCATCCCTTCACTACAGCTTAGACGGTAAGCTGTCGTATGGAAAATGTTTTAAGCTGTACTTTCCAATTCTTGACCTGTGTTGCTGAAACATGGTAGACAACTTCGAGCACTTTGAATGATCGTTGCTGAAAAACGGAATTATGTATGCGAGAGACTGTGAACTTCTTGTTACACAGTAATTGCTATCGTTTGATTTTATTGTCTTTAAATTTTGAAGTTCCATTTGTACACGTGTTCGAACACCACTGGCAAGCTTTTTTATGTGGCTTGTTTTGTCCTGTGTGCCCAACATTTTTGAATGGAGTTTAATGTTACTTATTTTTTTCTCTCATGTTTGTAGTCAGTGTATAAAGCAAAGGTTATGTTTATTATTTGATGATTTTTCACTGTTGAAATTCCTGAGCTTAGCGCTTTGCCAACTTGAGTACATTGGCTAAAAAAGCATGATCAAATCTTTGAAGTAAATATGGATCACAGTTATTGAAGTGCATTTTTTTCAAAATTGCCACACTGTCTCTTGGTTACTCTATTGAATTAATGTCACGTAATTACACATTGTTCGTTGATAACACACAGTAAGAACCAAAGTTCATTTCTGATTTCATCGCGATTTATTTATGTCGAATATTTCTTTTAACACAACGCTTGCTAATGTACATGAAATACAATTTTACAGCGCGGCAGCCAACATGGCCGCCACGTCAAGAAGACGTGACAACTCTCCAAGTTCTTTTCAAATCTAACCGCAGATCCTTTTTCCACTACTAACTAAAACACTGCATTTTATCCCCAGGATAATTTACATAAAATCTACTTGTAATTTCCATTGGTCATCAAGGTCGGGGCTTATTACGGATTGGTTGACTTATTAGAATGTTCTAGAAGGAACAATCTATTCATGTATGTACTTGCTTGCCAAATGCACTAAAATCTAATCAATTTATATTGGTATAGAGTAATCCCATTATATTTGTCAGTGCCATACCTTGTGTATCCTTTGCAAATAAGGTCTTTGGTGACCCTTTCATCTGGGCTGTTTTGATGACCATGTGTGGGTACTATTAATCTCGTGTCTATATGCTGACCCTGAACTCATTGTTAAGTATATGGTCCTTCGATTCTTTTATCTAAATGACTTCATTTTATTGATCCCAATTATACCCCACCCTGGGTGTAAACGTATTTGTGTTCTTACTTGAAATAAATCTTAAATCAGGTCTTAGTTTATGCAAATATCTCCCAAAAATGTATTATTAAATTCTCAAACTTCATCTTAACATTGCATATACATATTATTGAAATATCCCCTTATTAATTTCCATCATAAGAATAAACTCATAAGAATAAACGATATGTTATAAGATACATGTTATTGAGATATCTCCTTATTAATTTCCATCATAAGAATAAACTTATAAGAATAAATGGTAAACAATATGTTATAAACTGTTACATTACATTACATAAAGTAACTGATCATTAATAATATCCACCTAAAAATACATGGCCAGATCAATAATGAAATAAAGTGGAATTACTTCCATCATTGTATTAATAAAATCAATACTTTTAACAGAAGAGTACGAAATCGGGCATGCATTTAAGAGTAAAAAATAAACAATGTCCCAAATTGTAAAGAATCCCTTCACTACAGCTTAAACGGTAAGCTGTCGTATGGAAAATGTTTTAAGCTGTACACTCCAATTCTTGACCTGTGCTGCTGACACAGATTAGACAACTTCGAGCACTTTGAACGATCGTTGCTGAAACACGGAATTATGTATGCGAGAGACTGTGAACTTCTTGTTACACAGTAATTGCTATCGTTTGATTTTATTAACCAGGTTTTCCGAAGGTAAAAACTGGTTATTAGATTGGCGAATGCGGGCGGGCTGGCTGGCGGGCTGGCGGAACAAGCTTGTCCGGGCCATAATTATGTCGTTCATTGTCAGATTTTAAAATCATTTGGCACATTTGTTCACCATCATTGGACGGTGTGTCGCGCGAAATAATTACGTCGATATCTCCAAGGTCAAGGTCACACTTTGAGTTCAAAGGTCAAAAATGGCCATAAATGAGCTTGTCCTGGCCATAACTATGTCATTCATTGTGAGATTTTAAAATCATTTGGCACATTTGTTCACCATCATGGGACAGTGTGTCGCACGAAAGAATCACGTCAATATCTCCAATGTCAAGGTCGCCACGACTAAAAATAGATTTAAAAAAAAACAAACTTACAAAGGGGGTTAATTTTGTTTGTTCATTTCAAAAGTTCAGTTTGAGTTTTCTCCCTTTATCAGATTTTTTTTTCACAATGAAAACCTGGTTTTGTGACAATTTTGTCCCTTGTTGTCTTTAAATTTTGAAGTTCCATTTGTACACATGTTCGAACACCACTGGCAAGCGTTTTTATGTAGCTTGTTTTTGTCCTGCATTTTTCAATCAAGTTTAATGTTTCTTATTTTCTTCCCTAATGTTTGTAGTCTGTGTATAAAGCAAAGGTTATGTTTTATATTTGATAATTGTTCACTGTTGAAATCCCGAAGTGCTTTGCCAACTTAAGCAGATGCGTCTGTGGTGATCGAATGGATCCCGAGAATTTTCTCTTGTCCAAGAGTTGTTCACATTTTCAAGTAGTAAATGCTCTTAGCTGGATGATATAGATTGTTGACTAGCGAAATTCTTGAGCAGTTGTTATGAGCGCATGTTTTGCTGGCAGAGTGTTTGTTTGCAATCGCTGTTAAAAGCACAAGTTTCTGCTTGGTATTGTGCTGCAAAGCCTTTTCAAAACCTCCCTGGGGTCTTGAAGTATATGATGTGTCAAACTGTATGTCAGCTGCAGCCTCATTCCCTGAGAGCAGCAGAACTCATTGGACATATTGCTGGTTGTGCATCATTTGGTCTTCATTTAACCCAGAAACTGGGTTAGACATGTTGTTGAATTTCTTCTGTAGCAGTGCTTTAGTTGGAGCTTTTTTGTTTAAGCAGTAGAGAACAAGGGATACATCCATCCGGCCTAGTTTGGACTTGAGTACCAGCAGAACAAGCATGTTATTGAGGACCGTGCGACTTCTTCATTGTGTCAGTGAGGTTAACAGGCGGCGCTTGATACTTGCAGCTGCTGCACTTCATCTGAACGGTTACACAAAGACCTGCTCGTTTTCTAACTGTGACTTGAACACATGGTTTGCTGCATGATTGTTTGTGTACTTCTCTCACCAGGTTGTGTAAACAGTCCATGTTAACTATGAATTTTTCGTTTAATTCTGCCATGTTTTCACTTTCTTCATTTTGGGGTTGAGGTAGCAGTTAATATGAAAAAAGTGGCGCCATTTATATCCTCTGTGGTTTTGTGGTACGTCTGCTGCCTCACATACAGAAAGCCGTTAAGTTTGAGAATCTTCAGCATCAATTGTTGACATCTTTAGTATGTCTTGTGGGGTCTGTTAACTACTAAAGCCGACATGTCCTCGTTTGAACCATGACTGGCTTTTCCCCCTTGATTTTTTGTAACTTCTTCGAACCTTATGGTTAGCCATTTTAATGTTTTTCACCTGTTTGTACATGTAGCGATACATTCCAGTTTTGTATTTAATGTTTCAGACTAGAAAATAATTTATCACACTAAATAGGAGAAAATGATAATACTCAATTTGATGTAAAGTTATATTCACTTTTTGTCCCCCACTGGTTTCAACGGAGGGGTCTTATGGTTTGCGCTCTGTGTGTCTGTCAGTCCGTCAGTCTGTCACACTTTTCTGGATCCTGCAATAACTTAAACAGTTTTTCATATTTTCTCATGAAACTTGAAACATGGATAGATGGCAATATGGAGATTATGCATGTCATCTCATTTTGTTCTTACGTCAAAAATTCTGGTTGCTATGGCAACAAATTAAAAAAAAAATTCCGACTTTGGTGGAGTCGGTAGGGGACATATTGCTTGTCAATAGTCTTGTTAATTTATTTTTATCACAAAAGATGTTATTTTGAATAATTCAACTGTTAATCCACAATAAATGATGTTTCTAGGTGAAGCGTAATCGAGTGTATTTGATTCAACTTATGGAAATAAGACAAGTCTCTGTCGGCTTTAAACTATTTCTTTTATTTGTCTATCAAGATATTTCCTAACATCAAAATTGTAATAATAAGTCTCAAAGTTCCTTTCAAATCTAACCGCATAATGCTTCATTCTGGCCTTTTGTCTACAGTCTAATTTGCATTAAACTCCCTTATAACTTTGAATGGTCATTAGTGTCCGTTTCGTTACATGCTTTTTGTTGATTGGTTGAATTGCTGAATGTATTGAATCAATGACACCCTGGGAATGGAGAAACCAAACTATTTAAGTATTTACACACTTATCCAATAATGCCTCTAGACATCTAATTTGATTATTTGTGGTGATATAAAGTTTTAATGTGCTCTTATAGTTGAATAAGATTACGTTTCCCGGTGCAATACTTTGTATGACTGATGCAACTTTGTATGACATGCAAACAAGATATTACTGTCAGGCCCCTATGTCAATATCTTTGACCATTTTAAATTGAATGCCTTGTAAAATATACAGTCTCAAGATTCTCCTATCGAAATATACTAGCTTTGATCTTTCAATTTGTTGACTTAGTCTACTCTACAATGAATGCAAGGATATTTCATGTTTCTACTTGCTAGTAATAAACCTCCAAATATTTTGAACCAGTTTCTACTTGCTAGAAATAAACCTTTACATATTTTGAACACTTATTATTATGATATACATGTTATACATTTTCTTACATTATTCAAACATATTCAGGGCTCCCCCTGGACCAAAAATTTCTGTAGCCAACATTTTAGCCAAATGTATTTTTTTGTAGCCAAATTTTAGAAACTGTGGCCAAAGTTTTAGCAAAGCGTTCGGAACTGCCTGTTGTAAGTATAGGCAGTTAGGCTACAGTAGTGTAAAAGAAGAAACTAAAAAAGCTTTAATATGTTTATTTCTATAATCATCATGTGTGCATAATAAAAAAAAACCACAGTTGACAACAAACCATTTATAGATGTACATACATCATAACTCGAGCATTTGTTCATAAAATAAGCACATGATAAATATACATTTATATTTAGATTCGTCAGAGTCCAAAGGACGCTTATTGCCTATGGTCGCCATTGAAATCTTGGCTAAAAAAACATGTTAATGCTCTTGTTATGATATCTGGGCTGAGTTAAAAATGTGTTCCAGTCTGTTGAAATCATGGCCAGAAGGGGGCGGGGCAGTTTTCCTTATATGGCTACAGTTAAACCTTGTTAACAATGTAGAATTGACATTTATTTCCAATCTTGTGAAACTTTTGTTCTTATGATATCACAGCTGATTTCGAAAATGGTTCTGGTTCTTTGAAAAACATGGGTGTGGGTAGTTTTCTTTATATAGCTATTGTAAACCTTTTGAACACTTTAGAAGTCACATTTTAAGTGCAAACACAACACAAAATAGGTTACTGCCCTATCGTTGTGAAAAATATCAGGCTAATGGCATGAATATAGCAATGGCTCAGCATGTCATTAAATTCTAAGACTCACAGGAAATATTACACAATGATAGGGCAGTAACCTGTTTTTCTCTATATTTATTAATCTTGCTTAATTGATTGCAATGCAGTTACACGGTTTCTGGTTATTAAGGCTTGAAAATCAAGAAGAACAACATCTAGCTCATCGATGGTGAGCTCATTATTGTTTGGTATAGCCTTATCCATAACAGCTGAAGGAACAACAAATTCCTTTCCTTTGCATGTCACATTTAGATTTCTTTTCCTGATTAAAGATGAAACTTAATTTTTTATTTGACATCGTACAGTAGGAACAGCAGCATTGATTGCATCAATCCTTTCTTTGCAAACAGGGCAGTTCGTTCCTTCATCAACTGCTACCGCGTCAATGGGAAGTTGGGTGTCATCGTCCTTAAGGATGACGACCTGGCCAATGTCTGTTGTGGGACATACAACTGTGTTCAGTGAAGCAGAAAGTGTCACCTCATTGCTGAGAATTACTTCCATCATTGTTAGAATAAAATCAATACTTTTAACAGAAGAGTCTGAAGTCGGACATGCATTTAAGAGTGAAATAAACAATGTCCCAAATTGTAAAGCATCCCTTCACTACAGCTTAGACGGTAAGCTGTCGTATGGAAAATGTTTTAAGCTGTACTTTCCAATTCTTGACCTGTGTTGCTGAAACATGGTAGACAACTTCGAGCACTTTGAATGATCGTTGCTGAAAAACGGAATTATTTATGCGAGAGACTGTGAACTTCTTGTTACACAGTAATTGCTATCGTTTGATTTTATTGTCTTTAAATTTTGAAGTTCCATTTGTACACGTGTTCGAACACCACTGGCAAGCTTTTTTATGTGGCTTGTTTTGTCCTGTGTGCCCAACATTTTTGAATGGAGTTTAATGTTACTTATTTTTTTCTCTCATGTTTGTAGTCAGTGTATAAAGCAAAGGTTATGTTTATTATTTGATGATTTTTCACTGTTGAAATTCCTGAGCTTAGCGCTTTGCCAACTTGAGTACATTGGCTAAAAAAGCATGATCAAATCTTTGAAGTAAATATGGATCACAGTTATTGAAGTGCATTTTTTTCAAAATTGCCACACTGTCTCTTGGTTACTCTATTGAATTAATGTCACGTAATTACACATTGTTCGTTGATAACACACAGTAAGAACCAAAGTTCATTTCTGATTTCATCGCGATTTATTTATGTCGAATATTTCTTTTAACACAACGCTTGCTAATGTACATGAAATACAATTTTACAGCGCGGCAGCCAACATGGCCGCCACGTCAAGAAGACGTGACAACTCTCCAAGTTCTTTTCAAATCTAACCGCAGATCCTTTTTCCACTACTAACTAAAACACTGCATTTTATCCCCAGGATAATTTACATAAAATCTACTTGTAATTTCCATTGGTCATCAAGGTCGGGGCTTATTACGGATTGGTTGACTTATTAGAATGTTCTAGAAGGAACAATCTATTCATGTATGTACTTGCTTGCCAAATGCACTAAAATCTAATCAATTTATATTGGTATAGAGTAATCCCATTATATTTGTCAGTGCCATACCTTGTGTATCCTTTGCAAATAAGGTCTTTGGTGACCCTTTCATCTGGGCTGTTTTGATGACCATGTGTGGGTACTATTAATCTCGTGTCTATATGCTGACCCTGAACTCATTGTTAAGTATATGGTCCTTCGATTCTTTTATCTAAATGACT
This sequence comes from Dreissena polymorpha, assembly GCF_020536995.1. NCBI lineage: Eukaryota > Metazoa > Mollusca > Bivalvia > Myida > Dreissenidae > Dreissena > Dreissena polymorpha. The sequence continues at coordinate 121,402,844 of NC_068357.1, forward strand.
TCATTTTATTGATCCCAATTATACCCCACCCTGGGTGTAAACGTGTTTGTGTTCTTACTTGAAATAAATCTTAAATCAGGTCTTAGTTTATGCAAATATCTCCCAAAAATGTATTATTAAATTCTCAAACTTCATCTTAACATTGCATATACATATTATTGAAATATCCCCTTATTAATTTCCATCATAAGAATAAACTCATAAGAATAAACGATATGTTATAAGATACATGTTATTGAGATATCTCCTTATTAATTTCCATCATAAGAATAAACTTATAAGAATAAATGGTAAACGATATGTTATAAACTGTTACATTACATTACATAAAGTAACTGATCATTAATAATATCCACCTAAAAATACATGGCCAGATCAATAATGAAATAAAGTGGAATTACTTCCATCATTGTATTAATAAAATCAATACTTTTAACAGAAGAGTCTGAAATCAGGCATGCATTTAAGAGTAAAAAATAAACAATGTCCCAAATTGTAAAGCATCCCTTCACTACAGCTTAAACGGTAAGCTGTCGTATGGAAAATGTTTTAAGCTGTACACTCCAATTCTTGACCTGTGCTGCTGACACATATTAGACAACTTCGAGCACTTTGAACGATCGTTGCTGAAACACGGAATTATGTATGCGAGAGACTGTGAACTTCTTGTTACACAGTAATTGCTATCGTTTGATTTTATTAACCAGGTTTTCCGAAGGAAAAAACTGGTTATTAGATTGGCGAATGCGGGCGGGCTGGCTGGCTGGCTGGTGGGCTGGCTGGCGGGCTGGCGGAACAAGCTTGTCCGGGCCATAATTATGTCGTTCATTGTCAGATTTTAAAATCATTTGGCACATTTGTTCACCATCATTGGACGGTGTGTCGCGCGAAATAATTACGTCGATATCTCCAAGGTCAAGGTCACACTTTGAGTTCAAAGGTCAAAAATGGCCATAAATGAGCTTGTCCTGGCCATAACTATGTCATTCATTGTGAGATTTTAAAATCATTTGGCACATTTGTTCACCATCATGGGACAGTGTGTCGCACGAAAGAATCACGTCAATATCTCCAATGTCAAGGTCGCCATGACTAAAAATAGATTTAAAAAAAAACAAACTTACAAAGGGGGTTAATTTTGTTTGTTCATTTCAAAAGTTCAGTTTGAGTTTTCTCCCTTTATCAGATTTTTTTTTCACAATAAAAACCTGGTTTTGTGACAATTTTGTCCCTTGTTGTCTTTAAATTTTGAAGTTCCATTTGTACACATGTTCGAACACCACTGGCAAGCGTTTTTATGTAGCTTGTTTTTGTCCTGCATTTTTCAATCAAGTTTAATGTTTCTTATTTTCTTCCCTAATGTTTGTAGTCTGTGTATAAAGCAAAGGTTATGTTTTATATTTGATAATTGTTCACTGTTGAAATCCCGAAGTGCTTTGCCAACTTAAGCAGATGCGTCTGTGGTGATCGAATGGATCCCGAGAATTTTCTCTTGTCCAAGAGTTGTTCACATTTTCAAGTAGTAAATGCTCTTAGCTGGATGATATAGATTGTTGACTAGCGAAATTCTTGAGCAGTTGTTATGAGCGCATGTTTTGCTGGCAGAGTGTTTGTTTGCAATCGCTGTTAAAAGCACAAGTTTCTGCTTGGTATTGTGCTGCAAAGCTTTGTTTAGCCTTTTCAAAACCTCCCTGGGGTCTTGAAGTATATGATGTGTCAAACTGTGGGTCAGCTGCAGCCTCATTCCCTGAGAGCAGCAGAACTCATTGGACATATTGCTGGTTGTGCATCATTTGGTCTTCATTTAACCGAGAAACTGGGTTAGACATGTTGTTGAATTTCTTCTGTAGCAGTGCTTTAGTTGGAGCTTTTTTGTTTAAGCAGTAGAGAACAAGGGATACATCCATCCGGCCTAGTTTGGACTTGAGTACCAGCAGAACAAGCATGTTATTGAGGACCGTGCGACTTCTTCATTGTGTCAGTGAGGTTAACAGGCGGCGCTTGATACTTGCAGCTGCTGAACTTCATCTGAACGGTTACACAAAGACCTGCTCGTTTTCTAACTGTGACTTGAACACATGGTTTGCTGCATGATTGTTTGTGTACTTCTCTCACCAGGTTGTGTAAACAGTCCATGTTAACTATGAATTTTTCGTTTAATTCTGCCATGTTTTCACTTTCTTCATTTTGGGGTTGAGGTAGCAGTTAATATGAAAAAAGTGGCGCCATTTATATCCTCTGTGGTTTTGTGGTACGTCTGCTGCCTCACATACAGAAAGCCGTTAAGTTTGAGAATCTTCAGCATCAATTGTTGACATCTTTAGTATGTCTTGTGGGGTCTGTTAACTACTAAAGCCGACATGTCCTCGTTTGAACCATGACTGGCTTTTCCCCCTTGATTTTTTGTAACTTCTTCGAACCTTATGGTTAGCCATTTTAATGTTTTTCACCTGTTTGTACATGTAGCGATACATTCCAGTTTTGTATTTAATGTTTCAGACTGGAAAATAATTTATCACACTAAATAGAAGAAAATGATAATACTCAATTTGATGTAAAGTTATATTCACTTTTTGTCCCCCACTGGTTTCAACGGAGGGGTCTTATGGTTTGCGCTCTGTGTGTCTGTCAGTCCGTCAGTCTGTCACACTTTTCTGGATCCTGCAATAACTTAAACAGTTTTTCATATTTTCTCATGAAACTTGAAACATGGATAGATGGCAATATGGAGATTATGCATGTCATCTCATTTTGTTCTTACGTCAAAAATTCTGGTTGTTATGGCAACAAATTAAAAAAAATATTCCGACTTTGGTGGAGTCGGTAGGGGACATATTGCTTATCAATAGTGTTGTTAATTTATTTTTATCACAAAAGATGTTATTTTGAATAATTGAACTGTTAATCCACAATAAATGATGTTTCTAGGTGAAGCGTAATCGAGTGTATTTGATTCAACTTATGGAAATAAGACAAGTCTCTGTCGGCTTTAAACTATTTCTTTTATTTGTCTATCAAGATATTTCCTAACATCAAAATTGTAATAATAAGTCTCAAAGTTCCTTTCAAATCTAACCGCATAATGCTTCATTCTGGCCAAACATCTACATTTTGTCTACAGTCTAATTTGCATTAAACTCCCTTATAACTTTGAATGGTCATTAGTGTCCGTTTCGTTACATGCTTTTTGTTGATTGGTTGAATTGCTGAATGTATTGAATCAATGACACCCTGGGAATGGAGAAACCAAACTATTTAAGTATTTACACACTTATCCAATAATGCCTCTAGACATCTAATTTGATTATTTGTGGTGATATAAAGTTTTAATGTACTCTTTTAGTTGAATAAGATTACGTTTCCCGGTGCAATACTTTGTATGACTGATGCAACTTTGTATGACATGCAAACAAGATATTACTGTCAGGCCCCTATGTCAATATCTTTGACCATTTTAAATTGAATGCCTTGTAAAATATACAGTCTCTAGATTCTCCTATCGAAATATACTAGCTTTGATCTTTCAATTTGTTGACTTAGTCTACTCTACAATGAATGCAAGGATATTTCATGTTTCTACTTGCTAGTAATAAACCTCCAAATATTTTGAACCCATTTCTACTTGCTAGAAATAAACCTTTACATATTTTGAACACTTATTATTATGATATACATGTAATACATTTTCTTACATTATTCAAACATATTCAGGGCTCCCCCTGGACCAAAAATTTCTGTAGCCAACATTTTAGCCAAATGTATTTTTTTGTAGCCAAATTTTAGAAACTGTGGCCAAAGTTTTAGCAAAGCGTTCGGAACTGCCTGTTGTAAGTATAGGCAGTTAGGCTACAGTAGTGTAAAAGAAGAAACTAAAAAAGCTTTATTATGTTTATTTCTATAATCATCATGTGTGCATAATAAAAAAAACCACAGTTGACAACAAACCATTTATAGATGTACATACATCATAACTCGAGCATTTGTTCATAAAATAAGCACATGATAAATATACATTTATATTTAGATTCGTCAGAGTCCAAAGGACGCTTATTGCCTATGGTCGCCATTATGGCAGTCACAATTTCCGACACTTTCGTCGTAAATGTCAAGGATTTTATACCCCTTCATCTATCGTCCTTCATAATTGTAACGCATTTAGCCTTTAATCATTACAAACATTAAGAACTTCTCGAAATTAAAATCAATTTTCAACTTCTTTACTTACTTTCATTGTGTGACTAAGTTGATAATTCACCAACGGCTTTTACTCAAATTGATTGAAATCTGCAGCACTCTTTAATCAGATGCAATTGTTTATTTAAGCCGATAAGATCAACGGTTACACTATTGTTGTGTTTTCACACCAGTCACAGTGCTCCAGCAAGGATTTGAAAAGCGCAGGGGGGCTTTTCTGTCAAAAGGGCACTTTGGAAGCGCAGTATTTTGTCAAAAGGGCACTTTCGAGCGCGCGGGCGTTTCTGGAATGCTTCCTCTTGCATGTTAATTTATATGTTATTAATAAATGTTAGAATATATTATTCCAATTATTATTAAACAATTCAAATAATATCTACAATGAGGAATAAAATATTTACAATGTATTGTAATAAGAGATTATTAATTATGAAATGTAAAAAAAAAGGGCAGGGGGGGCCCTAGGAAGGGCAGGACGGAGGTTCTGACTGTATTGAATATAAGATTGTTACTAAATATTAAGACTACAAGACAATGACAACAAAATGCAACAAAACAATACAATATACAGTGATGCATGTACACCATGACTATTTCATTTGAGTGAATTGAACAGGAATCGTATTGTCACGTAATGGAATGTCAATGTATTTAGTGAAAGTAAAACAAGTCTCTGACTTCTCAAAATTATTTCGTTTATTTTTCTAACTATTTCTTGACATCAAAATTGTATTTATAGTCTCAAAATTATTTTCTAAGTCTAGCTGTAGTATCTTTCTAACCTAACCGCGGAGTGCCGCTTTCCTTCTAAACATCCCCATTTTGTCTCTAACTTAATTTGCATATTTTTTCTTTTGATATTTTAATTGGTCCTCAGCTAGTATGGTTACTATTCATTGGTTGGTTTGTCAGAATATTCTAGAAGGAACAATCTTTCATGTATTTACTTGCTTGGCGAATATACTAAAATCTTTACAATTTATATTGGTATATAGTAATCCCGTTATATTTGTCAGTAACATAAATTGTGTATCCCAGGCAAATAGGTGACCCTTTCATCTGTGCTGTTTGATGACCATGTGTGGGTACTTTTAATCTCGTATCTAAATGCTGACTCTGAACTCATTGTTAAGTACCATAGGTTTCCACGTATAGCGCGCTCCCGTGTATAGCACGCAGGCTGTTTTTTAAATGCAAAAATGGAGAAAAAAAATATTTCAATATATTCAAGACAATAAAACCACCAAATCGGACCGAAAATTGCCACCATTTTACTTGTGCACAATCCAATAATCCGGGGCATTGGAAAGCTTAATTAAGCATTCCAAATAGGAAGCTTTATTATGATTTGGAGCATGGGTTGCATAGCACTATACTTTTCTGACAATTTTGTAATTTTCTAGCAAAAGATTGACAGTCCACGTGCATTTCGTGAAAAACGTGAGAAAATAAGAATTAGTGTACATTGTGTGATTTTTTCCTCAGGGAAAGCATGGGCATTACCGGTAAATTTGAATGTCGCATGGGAGACGGGGATACAGTTGTTGAGGTACATCACTGTTGAATGTTCAATATTTATAAACACAAAATGCAATTGCATATCTTCACGTTCTCAAGTTTCAATTAGTGTCTCAAATGTCAATAAGCGTGTTAACAAGTCGTGGCACATATTACTCAATAACATCTGCCAATTTTGAAGTGCAAAATGACCCCCTTTCACACCTACTGTTACCTGCAAAAAAGACCTGGTTCGCACTTACCCTTGCCTGCTCTCTGGAATGTCGACAACAATTCCCATCGGAATTCATCAATACTAATAAAGAAGTGTAAAAACACAAACAAAGAAATGTCCGCAAGTTTATTCAAACAAATTTATTTTTGACCAAAACTTCTTCTACGGCATTCATATCTACCAGTAGCGACTTATTGTTGTTTCGACAATGGCCCCTCAGTCTGTACGATTATAGGGTGGTAGTTTTCTGGAAAAAAATCATGGCCGCCATTTTGATTATTTACGATTACACAACATATTTTTTACCAATTTAGCAGCCAGAATAGCGTTGTATCAATTTATAGCGCGCACCAGCTTTTTAATTTGAATTTTGGAGGTAAAACACTGCGCGCTATACGTGGAAACCTACGGTATATGACCTTTGATTCTTTTATCTAATTGACTTTCCAATTTATTGATCCCAATTATCCCCCACCCTGGGTGTAAACGTATTTGTGTTCTTGAAATAAATCTTAAATCAGGTCTGACTTTCCATTTTATTGATTCCAATTATACCCCACCCTGGGTGTAAACGTATTTGTGTTCTTACTTGAAATAAATCTTAAATCAGGTCTTAGTTTATGCAAATATCTCCCAAAAATGTATTATTAAATTCTCAAACTTCATCTAAACATTGCATATACATATTACTGAAATATACATATTATTGAAATATCTCCTTATTAATTAACTTCATCTAAACATTGCATATACCTATTGTTGAAATATACATATTATTGAAATATCTCCTTATTAATTTCCATCATAAGAATAAACTCATATGAATAAACGATATGTTATAAGATACATATTATTGAGATATCTCCTTATTAATTTCCATCATAAGAATAAACTTATGAGTAAACGATAAACGATATGTTATAAACTGTTACATTACAGTATTGACCAGTCATATCTATTTGTCTGTTTGTGTTGTGTGACCCGTTTTTGAGTTGTAATGTTTTCTACCTCTTAACCTATGGACGTGTGGTTGTTTTTGCCGAGCGTGGATTAGTCGCAAGTCCGATTCCTGTATTTCCATGAAGCAAAATCAGCAGGCATGCTTATTCATTATAACCTGATGTGGATGCCACATAGGACGTGATAACCTAGGTTACAACAATGTGTTCTATCGCCGCAGAAGTTGAATCGTTGACAGAATTTGACAAAGAAAATCTGGGTTTATTTGTGTCTTTCCGCTGCAAATTGTAGTGATGAATTGATGGATGCGATCGTGTAGTTGCTTATTGCCAGTGTGGTAAAATGTAGCAATAGACATGTGTTTGCCGAATTTTCTTGGAAGTGATGTTGACTGTATAAGGAAGCGAAATGCTTTTTTGGATTGTAGATATTCAAACCCGTAAGTTCCAACGAAAGCCTTGCAGAGAAAGATATTCTGTGTATGGTTAACGCTTGATAAGTGATCGTACATTTGCTTGTGTAGAACAGGTATGTCCAAGTAGTCATTGAGGAAGACCATGGTGTCAAGTTGTATTTCTCCTGATGACATCATGTATGTGAATATTGACATGTCATGTGTGTCCATGTTCTGAAATGTAGAGATAAAGTAACGGATTTGCTGTAACTGTGATTCCTTAATTGGTAGTGTGGTGGGTATGATATCTTGAATGTAGAGTTTTGGTGAAAACCAGATTAGGGCCTGAATAAATGCTGAATGGTAAAGCCAAAAACTGAGGTGAATGATTACGTCAATGGTGTACATTTTCGCAATTAATGAAAGGTAAAATTAAAAGAAAAGATTAAAATTAAGGTAAGAAAAGTCTTTGTTGGTTAAATTTGGTGACGTCTGTAGCGGCGGCGGATGTGGGTCTTCTCGGATACAGAGATATTATACTGCATCTGATATAATTCGCATCTGTTGTTTGACAACTTCTTTAATATCGGCCTTCTCGTGTGGTTTGTGGCGTATTTTTCAGCTTCCTCTGTTAGCTGCTTTTTTGTATGCTCATCAAGGTTTCGCCAGGCTTTTGACGTTTCCTTGAAGAACTCTTTCTTATCCTTTGAACCTATTATTAAGACTTTATTTTATCTTAGTGTTTTTCTTCAATTATGTGAAAGCGTATGTTTCAGGGTTACAAGGTGTTGAGCCCCAACAAGGTTTAATGCGGAAAAATTTACAGTAAATTTTATGGTATCAAAGCCAGACTTAAGTGTATTCTCATCAGTGCAAGCTTACTACGTGCATTAACATTGAATTTAGTCAAATATTGATACCTGTAATCATTAACATTCTACATATATGGAACTTACAATATGTGTAACACATTTTATCAATACATGTTTTTCGTATTGTATGTTCTTTACTTACAAAACAAGTGGAGTCTATAAGTAATATTTGTAACATACAGAACATATACTTTTGATTTCAAACGTTAAATTACAGCGACATTACCTCGTTTTTGAGTGCTCACGAACATGGCGTATGCATTTGGCCCGGCCGCTCTTGTAGACTCTTTTTCTATCTCTCTGGTATTGTTTGAACGTACTTTTATATCCTAATGAGTTGGTGTTCTTCATTTTTGACCTCTTGTTGCCAATCCATGCCTAAAAGCGATGATAAATTTGTATGACTATAATAACTACATATCCATGAAATTAATACTATTTAAGGATTACCAAGTATAACTCGTTTACAAACATCCCTACATGTGTAACTAGTAAAACGTGCAGTGGAGGGCGGATGGAAGTGGGGATGTTGTGGGGTTGGATGAAGTCAGTGGCGATCTCGTTGATGGATGTGGATGACGTCAGCGAGGATGTCGTTGATGGATGGCGATGTTGTGGGGTAGGATGACGTTTTCGATGTCGTTGATGGATGTGGATGCGTCAGTGGTGATGTCATTGATTGGGGTGGATGACGTAAGTGGCGATGTCGTTGATGGAGGTGGATGATGTCGGTGTTAGTTTGGGTGTAACAGTGGGCTATGTGCTTCCGGTGATTGTTGGTATCTGCGGCAGAAGAACATGTGGAATAAACAATTATTGTCATGGTGTATCACTGTGCAGAGAGCAGTCATGGTGGATTGTATACGCATCGTAATCATATATAATCCAATTTTGGTTATAGTATAGTCCAATAATTTCAATATGTATGAACAGTCATAAATCATTTGATCGACAAGTATGGGGATATGAAAATAATCAATGCAAAAAATAGGATTAGTAAGGGCAATTTTGTTAGATAATAATATATGAGAATACTGAAATTTCCCCATTGTGGCGTACTTTGTCCTATTCATTGAAGGTTTCAAAGAAAGACGCAATTTCACGTAGATCTTGTTTATTTGTAAGGGGCAATTTCATTTGTATATCTTGGATTGTCGGAGAATGAAATCTAAAAAAACGTCAAAGAAAGAGGAATGTTGGGTTAAGAATCCAAAGTACACGACAATTTCGGCAAACATGCTTAAAATATTGCTGAGCTGCACTAAATATGAATGTTTAGGTAAATGTATTATGTGTTGTAATTCCTGGAAGGAAGTGATATTGCTGGCCGATGAGATTTGTATCCGGTTCCGGTGGCGGTTGCGATGTCTGTTAAATTTTCTGGAGCGTGACTGTTGTATATCTTTGTGTCAGGTATTCTGCAATGTCCAGGTTCGAAATCCTATGGTCACGTGCGTCAATTCAAGCTGTGTCCCGTAATACGAACCACAAGTCAAAGTGTTAAAGTTAAATGTTCTTTATTCACTACAATATAATAATTTCAAAACAAAACCAACTAAAAAAAAAGCAAAGTGTAGTCCTAATTTTGCTATGTTATGTCACACTTACTAAGATTGATATTTTGTGTATGGTTAACGCTTGATAAGTGATCGTACATTTGCTGGTGTAGAACAGGTATGTCTAAGTAGTCGATGTTTTTCTGCTGATGTCACGTGTGTGTTCTATGGAGTCCATGTTCTGAAATGTAGAGATAAAGTAACGGATTTGCTGTAACTGTGATTCCTTAATTGGTAGTGTGGTGGGTATGATATCTTGAATGTAAAGTCTTGGTGAAAACCGAATGAGGGCCTGAATGAATGCAGAATGGTAAAGCAAAAAACTGAGCTGAATGATTACGTAAATGGTGTACATTTTCCCAACTAATGAAATGTAAAAGTAAAGTGATTAAAATTTAAGTGATTGAAGTCTTTGTTAATTAATATTGGCGACGTCTGTAACGGCAGCGGACATGGGGCTTCTCGGATACAGAGATTGGTGTGTCGGTCGTCTTATGTTTTAGATACTTGGATGGTAGATGGCTGTGGGTGTGTTTGTTGCAGTGGAGGGCGGATGGAGCTGGAGATGTTGTGGAGGTGGATTACAGTCAGTGGCAAGATGTCGTAATGATCATCAGTGGACGTCGGAGGCAATATGTGATGGTGTTGGTTGCAGTGGAGGGCGGATGTAGTTGGAGATGTTGTTGAGGTCCAGTACGTCTTCGTCTGTTTGGCCCGTGAATTAGAAGTGGCACTTCCAGTTGATCCTGTCACTGCGCACCAATTTATTACGTGTAGCGTAATTGAATGTCAAGTGTTTTTAATCTTACTTATATAAACAATATAAAGTGAAACTCCAGCTGCTGGAGCAATACTGAATTCTCATTATACACACTAAGTTGGTCCTTTATTTAAGGCAAATGACCAATTGCCAAAACAGTACAAAACAAGACAAGTCTCTTAATGATTTATAATATTCGCACCCAGCCAGTAACGTCAGCTCGACACATCGCGCAGTCTCCATAGAACATCATCAGGCAGCAGTTTTCACAAAAAGTGTGCACACACTTTAAGGTGCTGTTTTTTTCCTCGTCGCAGCATATGGTACACGTTTTCAATGCTCGAATAGCCTTTTCTTTTTTTCTTGAAGTTTTGTTCAAAGCGAATTCAAAGCCTGATCCTTTTCAAATTGGAGCTGCTATATTATCCTATCCGTTTCGAGTTCATGTTGCTCTTTTAGCAAGCGTTCGCGTTTAGACCACTCTTCGTTGAAGTAACGCTCTTGATCATTAACCAAATGTTCGCTTGCTTCTCTCTGGTACGAGGAAGCCTTCTGATTACACCATACCATTTTTTTTGCAGACTTCGTGACCTTTGGACATAGCGAAGTCGCTGCTGTTAACAAACGCTGTGACCTGACTCACAAGTCTGTTCAATTGATAGCCGAACGATTTGAAATCATTTGACGCCGATTGTTCTGGTCGAATGTATGGCCTTGTAGCATGTCGCTTGCCCTTGCCAGTCGTTTCCCTACTGCCACTAGGAGCGTCTGGGTCCTCGAACTTTGGAAGTCGGTGTGCGTATTTCGGCACGAATTCGAGTCAATGTTCTTTCTTGGAGTCTCTATCCGTGACACCTTATATACCCAACGGGCTGGTGCGTTTTGAGTATATAGACAAAGCATAGCGCTTACATACTATAGTCCTTGATTGCGATGACTAGCAAATTTCTAACGCGTGGTAGATGTAGACATTCATATCTGAGAAAAGCGCTGAACAAAGTTGCATGTCTGAGAGATTTTGATAAAACGTACGTTAGCGAGTTAGGTCTGTACCTCAGAAAGACATTTCCCTCATTGGATAGACTGAAAACTTTTGAGCATTGGTCTCCCCAAATACATCCAAACAAATACCAGCTTGCTTCTTGCGGACTGTATTACTTGGGACAACACGATAATTGCAAATGTTTTCGTTGTGGCATTGTGTCGTACAATTGGAAATGCCTCGCGCCTTTGTTTTTGGAGTAGCCCTGCAGTTCCGCACCATTCGCAACGATCGTCGATCAGCGTACAGGACACACAGCTGATGCCCTCACATCTGCGGCAAAAGTTCAGCATTGAAGTTAAGTTTTTGCACTTATGACACGATATTATCAACGTGGTATCATAAATAGTTGGCAGCATTTCGCCCATGCTCTTTATCCATCGATTACAAGCAAGTTTGTTGTTTCCAGCTGACGAGGTATTCTGTCTTTCTAACCATGATCGGTAGCTTCCGCTTTTTTTCACACTTAACATCCATCTTTCGCAAGCTTTTCTGTCACTCAATATGCGTATTGTTCGTCCAGTTTCAAAATTCAAAATGATTCAAACACGAGCGATTCGCCCTGAATATATCACCAATACAATGAATTCCAGCCTCAAACCAAGATTTAAAGAAAAAACTTAATTCCTATCATTATATTTGGATTATATATAAGTTGATAATACAAGAAATCTTCTGTGTTTACATCTAATTTACCACAATAAAGTGAGAAGCTTTTTAAAACATCTACCCAAAAAGGGTTAGAAATTCTGTTAGACATATTTAAAGCATAATGATAGCTGCAATTGAAGAGTTTATATGTATCAAATTAGAGTTTTGAAAATTCTATCCAATTTCCCTTGAAGGATTTAATTTTTTGAAGCCATGTTAGTTTCAATGCTGTAATAAAAGCATCCAAATTTATCATTTTTAATCCTCCTTCATTATATTCCTTTACTATTGTTAAAAACTTAATTTTACTATGCACGTCCCAAATAAAGTTCATAATAGAAGATTTTATTGAATTTAAAATAGTATCATGTGGGTTAGGCAATGATATGAACAAGTGATTGAATAATGAAACAATAATTGTTTTTACAATTACAATCTTTCCAATTGGTGTTAGAATTCTTCTTCTCCAGTTTTTCAGGATATTTTTCATTTTTACAATTTTTTCATCATAATTGATTTTAACCATGTTCGATAGGTCAACATGGAAATTTATTCCTAACATTTTAAAGCTGTGTTGCATCCAATTAAGTTTCTTTTTGTTTTTATGGTGTAACAACTATATTTGTTTTTTCCAATCCATACAACATTTGTTTTATCAAAATTTACATTAAGACCTGATATTTTTGAAAAATCCTGTATAGCAGTAAGAGTTTCATTTAATGATTGTTCAGTACCGTCTAATAAAATTGTAGTATCATCCGCAATTGGGAGAATTGATGTTCAATTCCATGTATTGTTATACCTTTTATATTTTTGTTATCTCTCAATACAAGTGACAAAACTTCTGCGCAGAGGATGAAAATATAACCTGAGAGGATCTCCTTGTCTGCAGCCCCTTTCAATACGGAAAAGGTTAGAAAAGTAACCGCACTGAGAAACAGCTGATTTAGAGTCTTTATACAGAACATGGAACCAACGCTTTATGACTGAACCAAAATTAAAAAAAGAAAGTGTATTTTGTACGAAGGACCATGACAAAGAATCAAACGCCTTTTCAAAGTCTATTAGGAGAAGTAAACCCGGAATCTCATTTTCTTCGGTGTAATGCATAATTTTATAAATTAACCATGTATTTTCCCCTTTGTATCTCCCTTTAATGAAACCTGTTTGGTCATTATGAATTAACTTATCCATAAAGAGTTTAAATCTGTTAGCTATTACTCCAGAGGCAATTTTATCAACAGTATTTAAAAGAGTAATTGGGCGCCAATTATGTATAAACAGCTTAGATTTATCACCTTTTGGAATACAGGTGATGATACCTTGTGTTTGAGTTATAGATAAACTTCCACAATTGAAAGCTTCATTTAAGGATCTGTGTCCCATAATACAAACCACAAGTCAAAGTGTTAAAGTTAAATTCTTTATTCACAACATTATAATAATTTCAAAACAAAACCAACTAAAAGAAAAGCAAAGTGTAGTACTAATTTTGCTATGTTACGTCACACTTGCAGAGGTAGATATTTTGTGTATGGTTAACGCTTGATTAGTGATCGTACATTTGCTTGTGTATGTCTAAGTAGTCGATGTTTTTCTTCTGATGACATCATGTATGTCAATATTGACATGTCATGTGTGTGTTCTATGGTGTCCATGTTCTGAAATGTAGAGATCAAGTAACAGATTTGCTGTAACTGTGATTCCTTAATTGGTTGTGTGTTGGGTATGATGAGTAACAGATTCATTCGTCTAGAGTATCGTATCTTTGACCTTTCAAATTGTTGATTTAGCCTACTTTAACAATGAATGTAAAGGTATGTCTAGTTTTTACTTGAGAGAGATCTTAATTAAAGAATAATAATTTTCAAATCCTATAATCATGGCCAATATATCACGAAGATTTATTATACAATTTCCAAACTTTATTTATGTTATTATTGTTTCTAACATTCAAATATTTTCTTTATAGAACCCTTATTATTATGATATAAGATGTATCATTAATTAAAACAGTTATTTTATTTATAATTATTAATGTAAATAAACTTAACATTTTCTTACATTATTAAAACATCTATTTAATTTCTGAAATGCATACATGATATTTTCATATTATTAAAACATCTCTTGATAATTTCTGACATTCAATTATGATAATTATCACCCGCCATAGGCAGAGGGATATTGATATGGCATTGTCCGTCCGTCTTTCCGTAAGTCCAGCACTTTTTATCCGGAGCCATATCTTGGAAGTGCTTTGGCGGATTTCATTAAAACTTTTGTTAAATTTACTTTTAAATTCCTATCATATTATTAATATTATCTGTAACTAAATTTCTATCATATTGTTATATTATATAACATAATATTTATGTTATATGAATAAACAATATGTTGTATGGATTTTTGTGTCCGGAGCCATATCTTGGAAGTGCTTTGGCGGATTTCATTCAAACTTTTGTTAAATTTACTTTTAAATTAAAACATAAAGCAAGTAACATACTATAACAACGTGAAAAAAGTGATGAAATAAAGTAGTAAGTAAATTCATATGAACAGTTGAACACAGTCAAAACATCTAGTCAGTTAAATGCATTCGTATCCAACCTGTTACGTCGGCCCTACACATCGGGCAGGCGTCCCCGTACAACAGCATACAGCATGCTTCGCAATATGTATGTCCGCATTTTGTAAATGTACAGTTTTTGTCCGCGTCGTAACAGATGTTGCATCTTTTTAATGCTGGAACAGCTGTCACGTAATCGAGTGTACTTAGTGAAGATAAAACAAGTCTCTGATGTCTAAAATATTTCTTTTATTTTACTCTACGTAATCGAGTGTACTTAGTGAAGATAAAACAAGTCTCTGATGTCTAAAATATTTCTTTTATTTTACTCTATTCTCTAACATCAAAATTGTACTTATAGTTTAAACATTATTTTCTAAGTCTATCTGTTGTATTTTCCTAACCCAACCGCATAGTCCCGCTCTCCTTCCAAACATCCCCATTTTGTCCCCAAATTAATTTGCATATTTTCTTTTAAACTTTTGATTGGTCCTCAGCTAGTATGGTTATTATTCATTGGTTGATTCGTCAGAATATTCTAGAAGGAACACTTTTTCATGTATTCACTTGCTTGGCGGATATACTAAAACTTAATCAATATATATTGGTACTAATCAATTTTTATTGATATAGAGTAATTCCGTTACTTTCGTCAGTACTATAACTTTTGTACCCCAGACAATAGGTGACCTTTTCATCTGTGCTGTTTATTGACCATGAGTGTTACTTATAATCTCGTATCTATATGCTGACTCTGGACTCAATGTGTTCTTATTTGGATTTAATCAGGTCTGACTTTCCACGTTATTGATTCCAATTATACCCCACCCGGTGTGTGTTTGCTTTCTTACTTTAAATAAATCTTAACCAGGTCTTAGTTTTGTAAATACCTCCCAAGATGTATTATTAATTGTTCAGACTTTATCTTAACATTGCATATATACATTATTTGAATATACATATTATCCTTTTTAATTTCTATCGTAAGAATAAAGTCATAAGAATAAACGATAAACGATATGTTATAAACTGTTACATTACGTACAAACTTCATCTTAACTTTTCATATACATATTTCTGAAATATACCCATTATCCTTTCATAAAATAAACTCATAAGAATAATATATTCATTATAACCCATTACATTACACATCTACATAATCAATTTCTAAATTTCAAGGTTCTATTTCCTAAATTAGTTTGTTTATACAACAATAACACGACAATAACAACACCATAATGTACAATGAGATAAATTCTTATTATTATATATAGTATATGTGCATTACGTTACACAACTCACTCTTTCAATTGAATTTTTTCTTATTTCATGATATGAAAAAATTATGATGATGTCAAAAATTTAATCATGAGATCTGGACGAAGATAAGATTCTAAAAATAAATTTTTTTTTTTTTTTTTTTTTTTTTTTTTTTTGTTATTGTCTATTACCAAGTTTGCGTTGTTTGTGTTCTAGTAGTATTTGTCTGTATCTCTGTATGTGTGGTAACCGATGTGATGCATGAATGAGGGCTATATCTGGTAATATCAACTGTGTAAAACAAAATGTACATACATGTGCGTTGTTGAAAGTTCTGTATGGTGTGCCACATGTTGGATGATATTTAAGTTTACAGCAAGGTGTTTGGACTGCTGCTATGCTATGTCGTGAACAGAACTTACATAAAAATTTTGATAAGAATTGATAACGTCTTTGACGTTGGTGGCCTTGAGTGAAATATTGTTGGATGCGGTTATGCAATTGAGTGTTATCTGATTGAGCGAATGTGGTGATTGACATGTTGCGTATTTTGTTTGGGATGGATGTTGAATATTTTAATCGACGGAATGTTTGTAGTGATACTTTGGAGTCGATGCCGTAGTACGTGAATATTGCTTTGCAAATTTGGTAATTGAGAATGTGTTCTTCATTTGTTAAATGGTTGAGCATCTGTTGATGAAGAAGAGGTATGTTGAAATACGTAATTAAGAAAATCAATGTATCCACTTGAATTTCGCCAGATCTCATCATATAAGTAAAAATGGAAACATTATGTTCTTGTTCGAGGGTGGACATTTTTTCAAACGTAGTTATAAAATAATGTACTTCTTCTAATTGAGTTTCTTTAATGGGTAAAGTAATGGAAACTGGTAATTGAAAATTAAATTCTTTGTAGAATCTAAAAAATGATTGAAAGAAAATCAAATTAGTAATCCAAAAAGTAATGTGTACAAAGAGGTCAACGAGGTACATGGTTAATAAATGAAATATATAGTTATAAAAATAAGGAAATGTTTATATCCGTTTTGTCAGTGGACAACACAGTTCTTGTATGTTGTTTTAGTGGAAAAGTTAGTGTAGTTGGGCGTCGGCGAACAATGTTGTTATTGTAGAGTTGGCGTCAGCGGATGATGTAGGTCTTGTAGACTGGGTGATATTGGACGATGGAGCTCCTGTAGATTGGGTGTCGGCAGACGATAAAGTTTGTGAAGTTTGGTGTCAGTGAACTATGTTGTTGTTGTAGAGTTGGCGTCAGCGGATGATGTAGGTCTTGTAGACTGGGTGATATTGGACGATGGAGCTCCTGTAGATTGGGTGTCGGCAGACGATAAAGTTTGTGAAGTTTGGTGTCAGTGAACGATGTTGTTGTTGTAGAGTTGGCGCCCGCGGATGATGGGTTTCTGGTAGATTGGGCGACAGCGGCCGGTAGAGTTCTTGTAGTTGTTGGTTTGACTCTGCGGTAGAATAACTCGTGGAATCAAAATCATTGTTAGATACAGTTCATGGTGTTGACGTTAGTCTTGGTAAATTATATACAATGTGGTAATAACACATATTTCAAACGTTCGTTGCAGATTATACGAGTGTTCAACGCATCTTGGTTAACTATAGACAACATCTTAATTATACATATTCCAAACGTTTTTTGAAGATTATACGAGTGTTCAACACATATATACAGCCACAATAGACAAATACGGGTGATATATCGATCGATGTAGTAGTGCACTAAACAATTGTTCGTAGATTTTAGTTTTCAATTATATTGTTCTGTTCATTATTGACGATAGTAGGTAATATCCAGTAAATAGCCCATGGTGCTGTTTATGGTTCACAACTTGGATCAAATGTTAGATAATGATGTTGTTGACAAGTTGTTATCGTCAAGGATCATCCTGATGTCGTCGTCTGGAAGGGTTTGTCACCCTCGTAGAGACGGGTATAGGGATGACAGTGTTCTCGGTCGTTGCGGTGCTGCTGAGGGCTTTTTGACCTCAGACACGAGAGGTTCGTGCGCCACATCACAGGAAGCCACGCCCACATAACCCGGGGGACTGATTTCTCCCAGGTGCATATCATCGTTGGCAGATCGGAATTGGGCAATTATGGGACGATTAGATCGGGTCATACGTTTACATTTACAGTAAATAAGGAGTGCTGTACCAGAACTCAGAGCGGTCGCCACACCTATGATAATGTAACCCCATAATGGGAAGTCACCTGATGTCGTGTCAATGTCATTTAATTGTCTGATACTCTGCAGTTTTGTTATTAAGGCTTCCATAGGTAATTCTTTGATGTTTGATAGTTCATGAGGCATTTCGGTTTTAGTGAAATTAACGAGAGAGGTTTGGAATGGTTTCCAAATGGAAGAACCCTTAAAGGTAGGTACGTCGAGTTTGTCGGTCTGAAGCCGGGTTTGACTGGAGTTAATGTACCAAGCGTTTAATGTAAAGTGTTCATTGTATGCGCGACAGTTCATGGGTACATTAACAATGTCTATGGGCAGCGATGGCGCGAGCGGATATTTTATTTTGGGAATGGTCTTGACATATCGTCACGAGGCGTAGGTCTTGTCTAGAGACTATCGCCCAGTTACCAGATCCTAAATATTTGGCATCAGGTAAGACGGTGTTAGGGTGTATGATCACCTTGCAATAATCCTTTATGTGCTGAGTGTTGTTAATCATAATGGCTATGACGCATAACTTAGACATGTCTACTTGGTAGAATGGAGATTGTACGTCACATGTACATCGCGCTTGACAAGTTTTCAGTTCATTATTTGTCAATAGGCAGTAGTGATTTCGTGCTTGATCAATCAAGAAGCCGTTAGTTTCAAGTTCGTATCTAGCGGACATGTTATAGTGGATCTTATTGTCATTGATAGTTTCGTTAGCGGGTGAGTAGGGCATATCGAAATTGAATACTTCATATACCTCGAAGGAAGCTCCTATCTCGAGGAGAGGGATGTCCATTGTAATGATAATAGTAGTAGGTGACATTATGACGGTCGTTGAGGTAGATTGGTAATAATGCCATAGGTCGGTCTTGGGATTAGTTGGTAGTTGTAAATTATTAGGCAATTTTGTCGCAATGTCTAATAGTACGTCTTTCAGGTGAATAGGTGAAATAAGAGATGGAAAAAGTTTGCCAGTGCTGAGCATATTAAGTTGTCCTTTAAAAGTTTCTAGATATAGTGTTGCGTGGAAAACAGCCTGACGTAATTCATCAACCATGATCTTCAGGGAGTTGTAATTAACCGTATAATCTTGAACAGCATGGGTCATTGCCTGTAAACGTTCATATGTGTGCATGATTTTTTCGTCAAGTTGTCTGAGGGTAGATATCAGAGTGTTAATGGAGTGGCGATTCTCAGTTATGTGTTGTTGGGTAACATTGAGAATGGATAAACTATTTTGTAACACATGGATAATAGTTTTCTGGCTTTCTTGAAGTTGATTAACGTGCGTTTGAATATTACGGATGTCAGAATCGTCAGCTGTGCCGAAAAGAAATTTAAAGAATCCGCCTAGGGGTAACAATGAGCGTTTCTGGGTATGACTGAGCGTTTTATAATCTAGATAGCTGTCAAGTACGTTGTCATGGTCAGAACGGATGTATTCGAGTTCCGTATGGAGTTGTGCTAATGATTGTTCAAAGGCGTCTGTTTGTAAAAGTAGATCATTACGTTTGAATTGGAACGTCATGACTTTCGTGGTATTTGTGATATCGTTAAGTCTTGTTTCAAGTTGGGTAAGAAATGTAGAGAAGAGGTTGGTATCGAGAAGTAGGGCTATTTGCCAATGAGCTCTGGTCACAGACACTTCATTAACTTTTTTAAATATAACATTTTCGTTAATCTCAAGTCCTCCGATCATGTGCAACGATAATATCAAAACAAATGATGGCAACATCATCTGAAATATTACAAAGAAGAAGTATATTATCCGATTTGGTTACTAACTAAATGCTATTTACATAACTTGGGGTCATTCAAGCGTATAGACGTCAACTTTGCTCGTGTGGTCGTTATGGTAAATATTACATATGATCAGCTATTGCCTCTAGGCACGTGAAAATCACTTTCTTAATAGATTTATTAGATCTTTGACGTTGTCGTATGGATTTTCTTTTTTTGTGCTTAATAGCTATTTCATCAATTTGCATGTGATTATCGGTCGAATCGGTGTCCGATTGTCGTGGGGGTGGATATTGTTGTTCAGCCCTATCGTATTGATGTGTGTCAGATTCGCTAGAGTTTGACGCATTATATTTGAATTGTTTTTTCCGTAAATGTTTTTGCAATTCTGCTAAGGGGATGTCTTCCTCCTCATCAGAATTGTCCCGAATTTGGCGGGTTTGCCTAGTTATGATAGGTAATCCTTGTATTGACTTATTTAAATCACTATCAGACTCACTATTTTCGGCAAAAGCTAAATTTGCTTTCCTTATGGGGCGTCCCATATTAGTATTTGATATAGGCCACTCATTTATATTAGCATGTCTTATTTGGTCAGCACGAACTTTAATAGTTGAGTTGTCTAATTGATTCTTTATTATGTATGTTAACGGTGATTTTTGTTCGATAATACGATAATATGGTCTCCATTTACTGTCTAATTTATTTGTACGGTGTAAGTTCTTATAGTAAACGGGGTCGTTAATCTCAAATTTGATGTCTTTTGTATTTTTATTCGCATATTCGGCTTGTTTATCTTTAGATTTTTGAATTTGTGCACACACCTTTTTAAATGATTTGTGTTGTTCTTCTAATATTATTTTATGATAATCTTCGCCGTGATATTTACGCCTAGGTTTTAACAAATTGTCTATTGGTAGAATGGGGTCTCTGTTAAATACTAAAAAGAAAGGCGAATGTTTTGATGTCTCTGAATGGGAAAATCGCATAGCTGCCAAAGACATGTTTAAATGTAAATCCCATTGTTGTACGTTTTCTTGAACGCGTTTTGATAGTATATTGTTCATAGTCGAGTGAGAGCGCTCATTTTTACCGTTAGCTTCTGGGTGATATGTGGACGTTTTGACGTGTTGGATATTCATGGATTTTAATGTTTCTGTAAATGCCGTACTAGTAAACTCTTTACCATTATCGGTAATTATCCTTATGGGACATGAATGACGACAATAAATCTCGTTTACTAACAGGTGTATTACGCTATCAGAAGACTTATCCGGCGACGGAAAAGCCTCTATATATCCTGAAAATTGATCCACGAAACATATTATATATCTATTTCCGGAAAGTGTTGTTGGGTATGGTCGCATATATCTATGGAAACGACCGAGAAAGGGAATGGTGGTATTGCGGTTTCTGATGATACGGGAGCTTTAATTGCTTTCAAGTTTCTAGTTTGACAGACAATACATTTCGACACGTAATCATGCAATTCTTTGAACATTTTAGGCCAATAATATTTCTCTTTTATGGTATGAAAAAGTCTTTGAGAACCACCGTGTCCATTTTCGTCATGATATTGATTAATAATTAAACCTGTCAGGTGTTTAGGTACGAAAAGCCTGAAGGTAGGTTCTTCATCGACGCTCGATATATAGTATAATATCCCGTCAACCATAATGAATTTTCCATCTTCGTGTTTGTTTTGTTTCCCTAATTTTAATCTCGTTTTAATCTCAGATATGTGTGGGTCTTTTCCTTGTTCAATTTCCATGTTACAATCATTTATTTTATCGGGTTCGATTGTCTCGTTATTTATAACCGTTTGTGGGATCGTGTTATTATCAATTACTTGTCTGTGATCGATATGCGTAGAGTCAATTACATTAATTTCGCGCGTCTGGTTTTGTCCATTTATTTCCGAACTAATCGTATAATGTTTATCGTTAATATCTAATTCTATTTCCGTTTGTTCGTCTCGGTCATTCGTTATTTTGGTGTTTGGTGGTCGGCTTAGAAAGTCGGCAATTATGTTCTTTTTTCCCGATATATACTCAATTTTGCAATTGTAACCTGCTATACTTAAGGCCCATAATTGTACTTTCTTGTTTTGCATCGGAGATTCAAGAAGGAATTTTAACGGGCGATGATCCGTTTTGATAACAAATTCGGCGTTGTGTAAATAATGGTGTAATTTATTTAGACTGTAAAATATGCTGTAACATTCTTTCTCAATAGTACTATATTTACATTGCGTTGGGTTTAATCGGTGTGATAGGAAGAATATCGGTTTTTCCCCTACATAATCTCCGGTTTCATTATCCCCGCATTTTTGAGTTAAGCAAGATCCAATGCATTTATCCGAAGCATCTGTATACAGAATATAACCTTTATTCGGGTCCGGATAGGAAAGGTAAGGAATTGGTGTGAACGAGTCTTTTAATTGTAAGAAACTATCTTCACATTGTTTTGACCATGTAAATGGGACATTCTTTCTCGTGAGATTAATGAGAGGCTCTACTACTTCTGAATACGACGGACAGAATCTCCTATAAAATCCCGCTGCACCTAAGATAGATCGTACGTCGCGTACGCACTTCGGCCTAGGGAATTGTCGGATCGCTTCTACTTTTAACGGATCTGGCCTTATACCGTTTTCTATAATGAAGCCTAGGTATCTAGTCTCTCTTTGCAAGAATTGACATTTCGATAGTTTAAGCTTTAGGTTATGCTTACTGAGACTTTGCAGTACTGTATCTACGTGTGATAAATGAGATTGTAAGTCAGGTGAAAATATTAGAATATCATCCAAATACGCTACGGCGAATCCTTCACAACCCTTAAGTACTTTATTAGCTAATTCTTGAAATATCGATCCCGCCCCAGACGCACCAAATGGCATAACGTTAAAGTGAAATAGACCTCTGAACCCTGAAGCAAAAGCCGTTTTTTCTCTGTCTTCTTCTTTTATAGGTATTTGCCAATAACCCGATATTAAATCTAAACTGGTGAAATATTTACTTTTCCCTAATAACGCCAATATATCATCGATTAATGGTAATGGATAAGCAATTGGTTTTGTAATTTTGTTAAGCTGTCTGAAATCGACGCAAAACCTTTTCTCTTCTTTATGATCTTTATTTGAATCAAGGTTATTTTTCTTTTTGTCTACTAAAACAATAGGGAAACTCCACGGACTTCTCGATGGGCTTATTATGTTTGCCGTTAACATTTCGTCAATAGCTTTATCTATGAATACCTTATTATTAATGGTGTTCGATACGGCCTTAATTTAATGGGAGGATGGTCCCCTGTATCGATGTTAAATTCCATTGCTGTAGTTTGTGTTAGTTCTAAATTATTTCTTGCGAAGAGAGTTCTGTGTTTTAAGAGTATTGGAAGAATATTTTCTTTTTGATCTCCAGCGACATGTAAATCTGATAGAATCTCATCTTTAGATAAGCCTGATTTGGGTGTATTGTTTTTGATAACGCTTTCGATAGACCATATTTCATTATCTTGGATAGATTGAAGTTGGCCTATGGGACAATTACGTTTTAGTCTAATCGTTTTATGGGTATTGTTTATAATTAGAATAGGGAATTTACGATCACGCGTTGCCTTGACTACTGAGTTAACGATTGTTAAACCGGGTTCGTTATCAAAGAAAGAATTACTTATTCCAGTAAAGTCATAATTTTGATTTGAGCGTAAGCCGTTTCTTTTAGTCCTGGCAAGGAGTCTATATGCAGTTTGTGGTTTAAGAACGGTATGTCTAGTTAGCCTCGCTATTATTGAAAGGTGTACATCTTCTTCCAGAGGTACATAACAATCTTTTATTCTTAAACATCCTAGATCAAAGTATAAACGGACACCGTTGTCTTGTAAGAAATCTCTCCCTAGTATTACGTTCCTATTAATGTTTTCAACGACAAAAAATGGATGTTCAATATATATACACTGTAACTCCAATATAGTGCGGTCCGTTATAACGCTGTGTCCAATATAACTCCTATAAAGACAGGAGTCTTTCCGCGAATAATTGGACATTTTCGTCGGGTTGTTGTTTGATTGTTTTTAAGAGAGCGAGAGCATAATGAGGGTCCTGGATTTCTGCGAATCTTATCTTAAGTTCATTTTTTAAGGTTGCCCATGTCTCATCAGGAAAATCAGTCAAATACCTCTGAATGTAATCGCTAACAAGTCCCCTACTCGATTGGTAAGCTACTAACTTCAATTGATCCCCCGCCAAACGTGAAAGTACCCCATATTTCTCTATGTTTTTGATCCAATTTTTGTATTCTTTAGGATTTCCGTCATAAGTTTGAATTAACTGTGAGACGCTTTGAGTTCCGATAGCATTTGTTACTCCTCTAATTTGTTCGCTTAAATTTTGAAAGAATTGTGGAATCGCTTGATCTGCCATCTTAGATAATTAACCATAGGAAAATAAGTCAGTCACTCACCGAATATTTGCCCGTTCGTTGTGGAGGTCCAGCACGTCTTCTTCCCGCTGGCTCGTGAAAGAAGTGGTACTTCCGGTTGATCCTGTTGTCACCGCGCACCAGTTAAACACGTGTCACGTAATCGAGTGTACTTAGTGAAGATAAAACAAGTCTCTGATGTCTAAAATATTTCTTTTATTTTACTCTACGTAATCGAGTGTACTTAGTGAAGATAAAACAAGTCTCTGATGTCTAAAATATTTCTTTTATTTTACTCTATTCTCTAACATCAAAATTGTACTTATAGTTTAAACATTATTTTCTAAGTCTATCTGTTGTATTTTCCTAACCCAACCACGGAGTCCCGCTCTCCTTCCAAACATCCCCATTTTGTCCCCAAATTAATTTGCATATTTTCTTTTAAACTTTTGATTGGTCCTCAGCTAGTATGGTTATTATTCATTGGTTGATTCGTCAGAATATTCTAGAAGGAACACTTTTTCATGTATTCACTTGCTTGGCGGATATACTAAAATTTAATCAATATATATTGGTACTAATCAATTTTTATTGATATAGAGTAATTCCGTTACTTTCGTCAGTACTATAACTTTTGTACCCCAGACAATAGGTGACCTTTTCATCTGTGCTGTTTATTGACCATGAGTGTTACTTATAATCTCGTATCTATATGCTGACTCTGGACTCAATGTGTTCTTATTTGGATTTAATCAGGTCTGACTTTCCACGTTATTGATTCTAATTATACCCCACCCTGTGTGTGTTTGCTTTCTTACTTTAAATAAATCTTAACCAGGTCTTAGTTTTGTAAATACCTCCCAAGATGTATTATTAATTGTTCAGACTTTATCTTAACATTGCATATATACATTATTTGAATATACATATTATCCTTTTTAATTTCTATCGTAAGAATAAAGTCATAAGAATAAACGATAAACGATATGTTATAAACTGTTACATTACGTACAAACTTCATCTTAACTTTTCATATACATATTACTGAAATATACCCATTATCCTTTCATAAAATAAACTCATAAGAATAATATATTCATTATAACCCATTACATTACACATCTACATAATCAATTTCTAAATTTCAAGGTTCTATTTCCTAAATTAGTTTGTTTATACAACAATAACACGACAATAACAACACCATAATGTACAATGAGATAAATTCTTATTATTATATATAGTATATGTGCATTACGTTACACAGCCTCTTTTTTTCTATCATCAGCGTTCCTCTAAGCGTATCCAATTCATGATTCTTCTCAAATGTAAGCTGCAAAACGACCCTTTCTAGTTTTTCTTCGTGTTGTATTTTCACCGCGCGTTCTCGTTTCTACCACTCCTCCTCGAAGTGGCGCGCTTGATCGCCAACTAAATGTCCCGTGGCTTCTTGTTGATACGATATAGCCATTTGTACACTAGAGATCAGTTTTGTACATACTTCTCGACCTTCATTTGACTTAACGAAGTTGCTTTTATCCACAAATGCGGCTATTTCGCTTTTAAGCCTGTTTGACCGACAGCCGAAGGTTTTGAACTCGTTAAAACGCCAGCTTTTCTGGTCGAGAGTACGGCTTTGTTGCACGTTGCTTGCCGTTACCAGTCGAGGTGGTAACGCCACTGCCACTTTGAACATCTGTTTCTTCAAACTTTGGCAGTCGGTGATTGTATTTCGCCATGATTAAACGTAAATGTATTTTCTTGATGTTCAAATCAAGATTCATAACCATATCTGTCCAGGTCTCTTTATATACCAATAGACTTGCGCATTGTCTAGTCAAGTACTGACCCGCCAACGTTCAGTAAAATGATAAAAGCAAATTTCTCACGTGTTGCAGACAATGGTGTGGATTGTTGCGTTTGACGTTGAACTCATTGTGTAGCGGTGGTCATCATCAGTCAGTGAAGTTTGAGGGTGTGTTGAAGAATGTTCTTGCGAGGTTAAGTCCTTGGATATTCCTCCTTTTTCATTACCACCATGTTTGATTTCGTCTTTAATGTTTTTGAACGTAATCTTTTCTTCTAAATCTACCATCACAGTATTCACAAGTGAAAAATGTGGTACGAGTTAATATATGTCTGTTAGGACTTCTTTTTGCGTTGTAAACTGTTTCACAAATTTCCCATTTAAATCCTTGTTTTTATCTGTTTTCTGTGTTGATACAAACATCACCAGCGGCCTCTCCTGATGTCACGTAATCGAATGTCAATGTATGTGGTGAAAGTAAAACAAGTCGCTGACTTCTCAAAATTATTTCTTTTATTTTTCTAACTATTTCCTAACATCAAAATTGTATTTATAGTCTTAACATTATTTTCTAAGTCTAGCTGTTTTATCTTTCTAACCTACCCGCAGAGTGCCGCTTTCCTTCTAAACATCCCCATTTTGTTTCTAAATTAATTGCATATATTTTCTTTTAAGATTTTTATTGGTCCTCAGCTAGTATGGTTATTATTCATTGGTTGATTCGTCAGAAAATTCTAGAAGGAACAATTTTTCATGTATTTACTCGCTTGGCGAATATACTAAAATCTAATCAATTTATATTGGTACTAATCGATTTATATTGGTATAGAGTAATTCCGTTACATTCGTCAGTACCATAACTTTTGTATCCCAGACAATAGGTGACCCTTTCATCTGTGCTGTTTGTTGACCATGCGTGTTACTTATAATCTTGTATCTATATGCTGACTCTGGACTCATTGTTAAGTATATGACCTATGATTCTTTTGTCTGATTGACTTTCCAATTTATTAATCCCAATTTTCCCACCCTGGGTGTAAACGTATTTGTGTTCTTATTTGGATTTAATCTTAAATCAGGTCTGATTTTCCATTTTATTGATTCCAATTATACCCCACCCTGGGTGTAAATGTATTTTCGTTCTTACTTGAAATAAATCTTTAATAAGGTCTTAGTTTATGCAAATACCTCCCAAGATGTATTATTAAATTCTCAAACTTTATCTTAACATTGCATATACATATTATTGAAATATACATATTATCCTTATTAATTTCCATCATAAGAATAAACTCATAAGAATAAACGATAAACGATATGTTATAAACTGTTACATTACACACAAACTTCATCTTAACATTGCATATACATATTACTGAAAAATACCCATTATCCTTATTAATTTCCATCATAAGAATAAACTCATAAGAATAAATGATAAACAATATGTTATAAACCGTTACATTATAATTTCCATCATAAGAATAAATTCATGAGAATAAATGATAAACGATATTTTATAAACCGTTACATTACACTGAGGCTGCTTCCATTGCCTCTTTCTGCCTTTGCAGCAGAATGATGTGGTCGGGCAGACCTCTGCTCCACTGAGACAGTGCACTGACCTCAGATGGTCGTTAAGGCACTAAAACTTGACATTAACACAAAGTTATATTAAAATTATTTGTCAATTTTAAATAACTGTAATTTGTTTGATTGATTAGAAGTGTTTTGACAAATATTTTTTACACAATTCAATTAGCAGATAGACGTGTACAAAAGAATCATCTGTGAAAACAATGACTCATTCTGACGATATATTTATACATCACCAGGGCTCAACATTAACGGATGTCCTATTGCCCCTGGCAAGTAAAAGTTGGGTCCGGGCAAGTTATTTTATAATCTAGTTGTCCGCCTGGGCAAGTGCAAAAAAGAACAAAGAGCATTTAATTTAGACTTTAATTGCTGTAATAATTTTGTTAAATGTGCAAGAAAAAAGGTTTTGTGGTGTATCATTTTTATTATTATAAAAAATATAAGATTTAAAGTTAATGTGATATTTCATGTTTGGGCAAGTGGCTTTACAATCTGGGCAAGTAGATTTTCTACGTACTTGCCCAGCAGGGCAAGTTGGTTTTTTGGTTCATGTTGAGCCCTGATCACGACCAGTAAATTTCAAAATAATTCCCCTTTTCTTATTTTGCGAGAATGCCAACTTGCCATACTATGGTTCTCTTTGGGTAGAATCTCCCTTCCTTAATAGTTTCTGTAGCCCAGGAAACTTTTGTCACTAGTGATGTTGAATCCGTCCACAAATGTGCTACTTGCGCTAAATGTCCGAAATCAAAGAGTTTTACCTCTTTTGTTTCAGGATCTATCAACACATTCTCCATTTTAGGGTCCATATGTTGCACGCAAGCATGGTTTTCTATGTGAAGTAGAATGTTGACAACTTGGCTAATTATGTTGCAGCATTCTCCTTCGGTTATTGGTGTTTGACGGTTTAACACATACGTGTGTAAGTCCATTGGCATGTAGTCCATGATCATGACATATCTGCCTTTTTCGTAGTCAATAACGTACTTGGGCATGTTAATAACACCTTTGTTTCCAGATGCTTTCAAAGTTTGGTTGAATAATAATTCTTTGGAAAACAAAGTCGGCTCCTTAACGGTTTTGACGACTTTCATGGCGAAAACTTTGCTGTCCAAACACCGCACTGCCTTTATCACTCGAGCAGTTGCGCCAGTCTTGATTAGATCTTCAATGTAGTACTTCTTGAGTAAAGAAGCAACCTTGTCCATTTTTTTGAGAAAATCACTAAAATAGGCTTATCTTGTTTCGATGATAAACTGTAGCTATTGGATAATGGACTCGTTAGTTATGCATATGGTCACTACAAAAAACAACAAACATTGTACATGTATTATTATTATTTATTTATTTATTTATATTAACATGAAAATTGTTCTGTGTCCTTTTCACTGCAGAATCTGTAAACAAACATAGACTTTATATAATATCAGTTATTGCCATGACTTTGTTGTGATTTGGTGAATATAATGATCTGTTATATTTTACTATGTCAGCAATAAATTATCTTTCTAAAATTGTTAAAGTAGTTTTTATTATGCCCCCGGATCGAAATTATATTATATAACTTACCACATGCCACATCCAACTTTACCCCTGTATGTGGGGTAACAATTGAATTAAATTTTCACATTCATCCATACTCAATGAAATGAATCAATTTTTTCGATTATCCGCAATATGGACATACGTACTCCCCTAAAGGGAGTTACTGATATCACTTTCTTTTCACTTAAGGCCGTTGAGGCCTTCACCGGCCTTCACCTTTTCTCTTCGTGTGTTACGTTTTTCAGAAAACATTTTGTGGGAGTGAAATGAGAATTACCGTTTTATTTATACTGATGATCAAACAATTCTTTTCCTCCAATACTAATAGGTGGGATGTATTAAACATAGTTAAAACCTCTCCCAAACGCCATTGTTTTAAATCACACACGATATTTTTCAACCACTCGACACATGATTTCTACAAGCGGGGATTTAAAGTTTAGGTCAATTTACATATGGTTGATAGATCTGGACGTATTAATAAGGGCTCTTGAAATTGATTGACACTTTGCCCTTTTTGTTATTTATAAAAGTACACCATTGGTACTTTCCATACACTTTATAATCATTTTGTACACACTTCCCTCAAAACAGTTTTACGAATAGATTTATTCACTACCTGCAATTCCACCCCAAATAGACTTGAAATAACAGTAAGACCATTTACAATATCAAACAATAAAAGTATACTTTTAAGTATAATTAACTAAAAGAATCTGGGAACCAGCTTTTATTACCCTTAATGCTATTGTTTGCAGTGAGTTAAATAAGTTTATAAACAATCGTCTGTGTCTGTAGATCTAGAGGTGTTTTTTTTCGCGAGAATAACACTTATCCTGAACTGCTAAACAAAATGGCGCTGGTGATCCTATTTTCTCCCTACTTACATGTTTTTTACTTGAAAATATGATCGGCTTCATCTGTTGGTTTTTCTTAACAAGGTGGACCAGGTCTCCCCTGTTGAAATAAAACATGACAATTAATATTAGGGGTATTAATTCAATAATTACCTCTATATCCTCCTCAGCCGCCTCTGAATCTTGGTCTTCCAATGGAAAATCCACCTCTCTCTCTAAATCTTTGGCTTTTATCACAACTTCTCAGTTCTTGTATCTCTTTCTGTAGAGCTTCCATTGTGTTGAAGAAGACACCTTTTCGGAATGCAATAAGTTCAAATATTCTTGGGTATTAAGAAATTCATGGTTCACTTCTTCACATATTTCTAAAGCTCATCGCATCTGATTATCGTACGTGCTTTTACTTGTTATTTCAATGTTCCTTGAAGTTTTCATTATTTCCATTTAATGTAATTGGGAACGGGATCTTCATTTACGTACGATACATTATTTAGTTCTTAATAATTAATTATTCTGTCCATTACGGTCTTAGTGAATGTTGTATTTGTAGTGTTTCATTTTCAATTAGCATTAAATGTTACCATTCTTCAATTTATGCAAATTAGTGTTAAGCGCTAATATTCTATGATCCATAATAGATGTAAATAATCAAAGAAGTCGACAGTGTAAACAGCCCATTTTATTCTCTGTAATATCCAGAAAAACACTGTGTTAATTTATTAAACAAGATAAATATTTGCATGCATAAATATCATTTATGATATATACGTACATATGCAACGATATTGATTCTTAATATAAATTAATAAATCACACAGAATATTGTTCAATTTCACTAACAGTTTTCAGGCATTAACATTATTTTGTTAAATCATAAAATAAAGAAATTATTTATTTATGAGAAGACAGTACTATTTGTTTTACTAATATGATACTTATAAAATAGCAATTATCATAAATACACAATATATATTTATTTGGATATTGTGCAGTCAAACAACTTTCCTAAATACTCTACATTGAATGTAGCTGAAACAAATTAAAGTAGTAAACAATAATTTAAGTATGAATATATTTATTTGCAGCAAACAATAATTTAGGTTTGAAAATAAATAAGTAGCAACAGCTCACCTGTAATATCCAGAAAAACACTGGGGTGAGTCGCCCACAGTGTTTTCTTAAATATCCTTTCAGATGCAACTTTCTGAAACCTGATCAGACTTTTCCTAATACGTTTCTCACGTGATCCTATGTGGTCTCACGTGGTACGCTGATTCACCTACTTTTTTTATATTTGTTCGGGTCAAAGTTGTTAACCCTTGGTCATGGAACTTTCTAGAAGTTTCTACTGCTTACGTTTGCGTTCTTGATTTGGTAAACAATTTAGATTGGAATGTGCTATTCTTTGTTAGCTTAGTAAGCTGTTTTCTTATAGTACATCAATATGATAGTTTGTAGCTCGCCTGGCACAAAAAAGTATTCTGGTGTGGTTTTGTGAAAACTGGGCTTAATGCGTGATATGAACTGCACAATTCCTTAAGTATTTCTAACAATGTACAATAGTTATTCTAAACAATATGCAATAGTTATTTTAAACAATATGCACTAGTTATTTTAAACAATATGCAATAGTTATTTTAAAATTTTGTTAATTGAAATTAATTAAAACTTTATTAATTATGATTAATTAAAATTATTAAATAAGTTAAAGTGAAAATTTAAATATTACAAATATTTCATAAGATTGTGATTTTAATTGGATTACATCTTTCCCTCCTTCTTTTTAATTAGAATTCCTATTCTAATATATGGGCTGTTTAAATTTAACTGCTGTTTAAAACAATCCCAGAACATTTAACTGTATAATATTAAAGCATGCATACATGAATCTAACAAATTTAACAACAATCGAAATGGATGTAATATATAGATAATAGAAAAAGAATTCGTAAACACACAATGCATTAATCGTAAATGAAAATACAACAACTCTAAATGTACACTCCGCCTGAAGTGTCTATAGCAAAACAACAAATATAAACAGGGTTTCAAATAAACTATATTAGAGAATCAATACTAAAATCATTATTTGAAACATCAATAAGACAAAGATCAAGTACAACGTAATTGAAATGCACAATAATGACAAAGCAGTCTATATACATGTTAGTATTTGTTGGAAAACAAAAGAATTATCAAGTGTTATTTATACAATTGAAAAGTTTGTAAGTTAATGTTTAGCATAGGTGACTTTAATAGTCACATTTAGTTATACATTTTTATGTTGTTTTTTTTTTTTTTTTTTTTTTTTAGTATGTTCATTTGGGTTCCAACATATACTGTGTTATTTACAGATACATATACATGTACATGGATCAAGGTTTATTATGAAATAATTCCCAGTTGATACATTTTACAGCATGGAGACATAATTTACAAATTTTGAATCCGTTTTGTATAGTGTCATAGGAGCAGAAGATATGATAGGGTGTATGGCAACAAGGGGTTCGACTTAAGAATAAATGAGCAAGAGTATCAAGTTTTTTGAATTTTGGACGACAATTTTTTAGCGAAGCATGACAAACTCGACAATATTATGTGTTGTCAAAATCGATAGGGATCGATTGGCATTTAAGGGATTGTTTGTAAAAGCGAAAATGTTGAGTCATTAATTTATTGATTTGTTTAAGATCTGCATTTAAGATGTCTGTAATGGAAAAATCGTATAACGAGGGAGGTAGAAATTTTGATTGAAGAAATCTTTTGTGGGCTATTATGGATCTTTGGGATTTTGATCCGAACCTTAAAATAATTGCTTGGCAGATTTGAAAATTTAGGGGGTGGATTTCATAAAGTAGATGGTCGAGCATTTGAAAATAGAGTATATTTATGTCGAAGTAGTTTATAGCAAACATTAAGCTTGAAAATGAAATGTTAGAATTATTTAACATGTGGGTAAATAGTAACTTTTTAGTACGTCTATGGATTTTTCTTAGTTTGGGAAAAGTATTTAAAAAGTATTTTATGTGATGCAGTTGATGGTGATCTAAAGGGAGGGAAATGTATAAATTACTAGAAGAGTTGCCATTGTATTTAAATAATAACTTGAAATAATTAGAGAACAATATAAAAAATGAAATGTTAATAACAATATCCATTTTATGAAAATAATGAAATGTAAAATTGACAATAGGGAACCAAAAATGTAACGATAAAATGATATTATATAAACAATAGAGTATCAATGAAAATACAAATTTAAGAACACAATTATGAAATACACACTATATTTATATGAATGATGTATTGTCGTGTGCGCCTGAAATGAGAACAGCGAAAGTATTTTTATTTTTTATTTATTTTTTTTTTTTTTTTATATGAAGCATGTATGTAATGAATAAAATCAAAGTATGTAACGATTGACATCTAATATGAGAAAACATGTAAAATGTAGTATTTAATAATGAAGATTAAATTAATTCATTAATAATCTTCAAAGTATTTATAATGGTTAAATGGAAAAAAAAAATGAAATCTAACATTGAATAATTGACGTCAGAGTTGAAATCCATGCAAAATTTGACATCAAAGTTATAACATATTCAAATATGATGATGACAAAGTGATAAC
This sequence comes from Dreissena polymorpha, assembly GCF_020536995.1. Taxonomy (NCBI): domain Eukaryota; kingdom Metazoa; phylum Mollusca; class Bivalvia; order Myida; family Dreissenidae; genus Dreissena; species Dreissena polymorpha. The sequence continues at coordinate 121,436,639 of NC_068357.1, forward strand.
TAATGCTATTCCACTAATGCTATTCCATTTTATTTTTTATTTATTTTTTTTTTTTTTTAAGATGAAGTTCGTTTAAGTACGTTCCTTAATTCCGTTATGGACCAAGAATAGTTCAGTGTGATAGTTTGTGTTGAGCATTTGTCGAAGTTTGATTTACTGATAAATGCTAATTGACAGAGCAGATGGTATTTCCATTATTATATCCCCTGTAGTGTTTCGAAACGAAATTTCCGTAGTGTTAATGAGCAGTTTTGGAAACAATCCAAAGCGTATGCTGTTTATGTTCAGGGTGACAGGTAAGTCAATGATCCATTCTGATCGACAAGAAACCGAACTGACGATGTTGATATCAATACAATTTAAACCATTTGATATATGTAAAATCAAAAGAGTGCCACGTTGTCGTTTGAATATTTGCAATTTGCGAAGGATTGTTATTAGCAAGAGAACGTGAATCATGGCCAGAAAGACAAGAAAATGTTCATATTTCAGAGACTCCTTAAGACTGTTGGTAAATTCCTGAAGTGGTGATAGTGTGGTGGGATTGTCGTATTTAAAGGGATCTTTTCACGCTTTGGTAAATTGACAAAATTGAAAAAAGTTGTTTCAGATTCGTAAGTTTTCGTTTTAGTTATGATATTTGTGAGGAAACAGTAATACTGAACATTAACCATGCTCTAATATAGCCATTATATGCATCTTTTGACGATTTTAAAACCTAGAAATTATAAAGCGTTGCAACGCGAAACGATTGAATAATTTGGAGAGTTATGTTTTTGTCGTTAAATTTTGTGAAACTACGAAGATTGCTTATATAAGGTATAAAATACGTCAAGAATGTGTACTCGGCGGAATAGCTCAGTAGGCTAAAGCGTTTTTACTTCAGGACTCTGGCAGGACTCCAGGGGTCACTGGTTCGAAACCTGCTCCGGGCAATGTTCTTTTCCTTTTTTTATTTTTTTTCTTGATTTTTTACTGGAGCTTTTACGATCCAATGTTTACATTTATCAATATAAAGCATTTAATGAATAAGTTTAAAAAATGCCAAAATCTGTGAAAAGGCCCCTTTAAGATGTTGTGCCGCTGTTGGTTTTATTAGTGTAATTGCAGTTAATAGAATGCGAATTTTTCGTGAAAGAAATATCAACATGAGCGTGTTTCCGATTGTGAGTAATATACCTATGATTGAAATTATATCAAAAGTGGATAAACCTGATTCAATTGAGATTTCACCGTTAAGCATTGCTTCAGTTAGGCTATGGTACACAATTTGGTTTTTCTTTGCTCTTTTCACAAAGGTTTGCATGTCAATTTCTAATTTGTGCGACCGAGTTAATATATTCTGTGTGTTTTGATCGAAAGTTTTAAATACCGGTAATAATACATTTATTGGATCATTGTACGAAATGTTTTTCATCAATTTATCCAAAACCGTATTATTAAAAAATTGTTGGAGTAACGGTAAGTTAATTGGATATATTTGGTCGACAGTAGTATCGTTTGTCAAACATTTTGTGAATTGCTCATCAATACGTTGACTTTTTGAGACTAGTTTACATGCACATGGTACATCGATAATGCAGTACTTACAATCATCTATTGTTTTAGAACGATTTACACATTCCAATTTTAAATTTGATTGCATGTATGCAAGTACCTTAGAACTATTTAAAATTCTCAGCTCTGGTTTCAAGACGTTTCTTACTATCTTATATTCACATATATCTTTCGTTTTTGCATTGTCCCCGTGTTTCAAGAGTTCTACGAAACAATTCGTATTGAAATCGATTTCAAATATAACATTATGTTTACATAAAATTGCTGAACCTGCTGTCAAACAGTCTCTCAAGAATGATTCATTAAGAAATGTGAATAATAGGTTTTTTCCATTATAAATTAAATACCTCGGTTTTGATGTGAATTCATTAGCATCTTTGTTTTTTATATCATTGTCAAGAGGAATTGGAAAGAAATTTAATTCATAATTTCGTTATCCAAACTGTTTGTCAGTGGAAACAATACCATTATGTATATCGAATTATTGTTGCGTCCATAAATAAATTCAGCATGATTGTAGTAGAATGCCAATTCAGTGCTGACCAATTTATGAGTCGGATAGTTGATTTTTAACGACGAAGCTATTTCTGTTAACGTTTGGGACATTAGTTCGGGGTTTACGACAATTTACGACAGTGATTCAATTCCTATGGCTAGCCTATCAAACTGTGACCTTATTTTGATCATTTTATCATTTACATCTAGTATTAACTTTTCAGCAGTTGTATGTTTATTTGACATAGATTCCATTTCGTCCACAATTTTATGCCTGACTGCTGAAGCATTCGCAACGAATTCATCGAATAATTTCATATGCTCATGAACATTAGTTGCAAATGATGACATTTCGCCGAATTCGTGCGTAAATGTGTTTGTTAAGAGATTAAGTCTTTGTGCCAATTTATTTGCATGATCGCGTAATCGATTAAGTTGTGACGTTGTTGCAATGCCAAAAAGAGTTGAACCTAATTGTCCTATAAAGGGAAGTAAGGGTTGTGACTCAAGTGTCTTCCGTTTATCTGAGATTGTCGGAATCATGCTACGAAATTTGTGTAACAAAGATTGTATATCATGTTCCATTAAAATCCTTAGAGTGTTGAATTCGACGCTAATGGTACATCCTTTTTCGTAGAAATAAGTGTCTCTACACAATGAATAATTTCTACCGATGTCACTATTGAAATGATAGTCCGGCATATCAAATCGAAAAGTATGCGTCCATTCATTATTCACGAAGTTAATTGTTTTTGGATCTGAGAACTTAACGCCATGGTTCATCAGCAATTGTTCGCCATGTGCTCCCACAAGTGACAGGAAAAGTATAATGAATCGTGTGACCAACATCTTGCCTCTTGGGTCCGGAGTCTGTGCGATATGGAAGTTTCTCGCCGGTCGTTCCCCGTTTGCTGGAGAGTGGCCAGGTGCGGAAGGCGTCTGCTTGATGATTTTGGAGTTTCTTGTTTTGATATGGTAGTTGATGGTTGAAATGGTTGCTCCGGAACTGTCGTATCGTCAGGTGGGGATGTTGGCGGCGTCAATTGTGGCGGTAGAGTGGCTGATAGGCGAGAACGTAAATTGTAGTGAGACATCTTGAAACATTTCTGACGATTTTTGTTGTGGAAAATGTTATTGTAAAGGAATTAAACTTTAGAACCTATTCTCCACCAGATATTGTACGTTCTTTTACTTGTTATTTCAATGTTCCTTGAAGTTTTCATTATTTCCATTTAATGTAATTGGTAACGGGATCTTCATTTACGTACGATACATTATTTAGTTCTTAATAATTAATTATTCTGTCCATTACGGTCTTAGTGAATGTTGTATTTGTAGTGTTTCATTTTCAATTAGCATTAAATGTTACCATTCTTCAATTTATGCAAATTAGCGTTAAGCGCTAATATTCTATGATCCATAATAGATGTAAATAATCAAAGAAGTCGACAGTGTAAACAGCCCATTTTATTCTCTGTAATATCCAGAAAAACACTGTGTTAATTTATTAAACAAGATAAATATTTGCATGCATAAATATCATTTATGATATATACGTACATATGCAACGATATTGATTCTTAATATATATTAATAAATCACACAGAATATTGTTCAATTTCACTAACAGTTTTCAGGCATTAACATTATTTTGTTAAATCATAAAATAAAGAAATTATTTATTTATGAGAAGACAGTACTATTTGTTTTACTAATATGATACTTATAAAATAGCAATTATCATAAATACACAATATATATTTGTTTGGATATTGTGCAGTCAAACAACTTTCCTAAATACTCTACATTGAATGTAGCTGAAACAAATTAAAGTAGTAAACAATAATTTAAGTATGAATATATTTATTTGCAGCAAACAATAATTTAGGTTTGAAAATAAATAAGTAGCAACAGCTCACCTGTAATATCCAGAAAAACACTGTGGTGAGTCGCCCACAGTGTTTTCTTAAATATCCTTTCAGATGCAACTTTCTGAAACCTGATCAGACTTTTCCTAATACGTTTCTCACGTGATCCTATGTGGTCTCACGTGGTACGCTGATTCACCTACTTTTTTATATTTGTTCGGGTCAAAGTTGTTAACCCTTGGTCATGGAACTTTCTAGAAGTTTCTACTGCTTACGTTTGCGTTCTTGATTTGGTAAACAATTTAGATTGGAATGTGCTATTCTTTGTTAGCTTAGTAAGCTGTTTTCTTATAGTACATCAATATGATAGTTTGTAGCTCGCCTGGCACAAAAAAGTATTCCGGTGTGGTTTTGTGAAAACTGGGCTTAATGCGTGATATGAACTGCACAATTCCTTAAGTATTTCTAACAATGTACAATAGTTATTCTAAACAATATGCAATAGTTATTTTAAACAATATGCATTAGTTATTTTAAACAATATGCAATAGTTATTTTAAAATTTTGTTAATTGAAATTAATTAAAACTTTATTAATTATGATTAATTAAAATTATTAAATAAGTTAAAGTGAAAATTTAAATATTACAAATATTTCATAAGATTGTGATTTTAATTGGATTACATGATTATCATTGAGTTTTGGTTGAGCATACTGTTGGGATCAAACTGACATTTTCTTGATTGAAATATCATTGTCCGTGGCTCACAATTGTGACAAGTGGCATCTGTACTTCACTTCAATTCTTACTCGATGACGCCATAAAGAAACGTGTAGCCTAGTTCAGTCCAAAAAGACGAACACAACTTGTCAAAGTAGTCATTGAAGTTTATGCTATTGATTAACACAATACTTTCAAGTCCTCGAAATATTCCACAAGACATTTTACTAGATAAATGATACAGATGGGACCTCCAAACTCGAGGCCCTCTAACTGTGAAAGAACAAGCCAAAAAGTTCCTGCGGTCTGGGAAGTACTGCTTCCCGCATTTAATAGCAGTTGAGCTTAGCTACCATATATTTTGAAATACTATTATAGTTAAAAGTTAAGTAGTAAGTCTGACAGTTAAGTTAATAACAAAACATGTTGATGTATGAAGCCAGACATTCAGATGCACTGCAAAATTCAAAACTAGCGGGCATTGCGTTCCCCATTTAGAATGTAGTGAATTTTTTTTTAAACAAAACTTTCATATATTTGCATACATTTGGCAGGACCAAAAATAAATTGTGTGTTACTTTGAAGGAAGGAGCACACAGGTTTGTGTTGAGTTTTTGGTTGATATTAGGTCAGAAAGTCCGTATTATTTCCATGAAACATGTTGATGTTATTTTGACAAAAGAAACATTTACGTTAACTTGTATTTTATTAGAAATCAAGTGAAAAAATGTTGTTGCTTTAAGTAAATAGGAACAATATATTAGTGTTACTTTGGAGAAAGGAACATTAATCTTAAAATAATTATTAAATGATCATTTACAATATTTTTACTAACTGATGCTTGTGTACAGTGAAGACCACTTATACTTGACCCTTTCTGACTCAGAAGCAAAGTGAAAATGGCCTCTGTGCAAACAGCATAAAACTAGAACAGCCTGCGAGTAATTCGCAGTCTGTTCAGGTTTTATGCTGTTCGCTGCTCATCAGTATCTTAGGGTTTGAAATGAAGCCTTCTTAAATAGAGTAACAAAGTTCTTTAATTAAATGTTACTTTCTAAGGGACAAGAGATGCTTCAAAACACGTATCTTAAAGTAAAGGGTTAAAAATCTGTTTGTAGCTGATAATAGCTCATGCAGTACTATAAGCTCTCTTTAGCACAACTTGCACAAGTTGAGCTTTCGTGATTGCCTTTTGTCAGTCATGTGTCAACAAAATTCGCCTTAATAACACTCTAGAGGCCACATTTATTGTCCGATATTCATGAAACTTTTACAGAAGATTTTTCTCAATGATATCTTGCGTGTGTTCAAAACTAGTTTTTTGTGAGGTAAAAAATTTAGGTCTTTTTGTGAGGTAAAAAACTAGGGTCACTGGGTAAAATTGAAGAAGCCACATAGAAGTCACATTATTTGTCCAATTTTATAAAGCTTTGGTCAGTAATGTACTCTCATGATATCTGAGCAGTGTTTGAAAATGGTCCTGGCCTGTTAAAAACCTGGCTGCCAGTTGACTGCCATGTGAGATACATAAAACTGTCAAATAAAAAGCTTGTTAAAATCTAGAAGTCAAAATTCAATTCGAATCTTCATGGAACTTAGTCAAAACATTTGTTCATGGAACTTAGTCAAACATTTGTTCTTATGATAGCTCAGCCATATTAAAAAAATAAAATGTGCCTGAAATTATTTTAATTCGAGTAAATGCACTTTGATTACAACATTTTATCATTTCAATATCATTGTCCTAGCTGCAAGGTTCCAAAGAGAGAAAATGCAATTGATTCCTTTAAAAGTCTTTTTTGTACCAACACAAAGAACTTCTAACAATGACCATGGGGATTTTGATAAGTTTTTATAAATTAAGATGAAATAAAGTAACACGTTTCATTTAAAAATCTTAATAAAAGTATTTCAGAAAAAATAATGCAGATGTTAATAATTGTTATTACTAAGAGAAATAGTTTTAATGACAAATATTTGAAGGTAAATGTTTTAGAACAATGTTTTAGGAAAAATAGGTAGAAAATAAAAAGTTGCAAAATATATTTACACTAAACATGTTCAAGACAAAAGTGTTTCTCAAAATACCCGAATGAAAAATCTTAAGCAAAAAGTTTCATTAAAATCTTCAATATTTTTCAGTATAACTTGTTAAAGCAAAATGGTTTAATGAAAATAATGTTACATATGAAAATAATTTTAAGCATTTGAAAAGAAAAAAAAAGGTGAAAGGAAAAACTCTAGCATAGTTCAGAGTGGATTTCAAGTTACTACCAAATAACATTTTCTACAAAACAAACAAACGCATGTGAATGATCAACACGTTTATTTAATATTTCGTACATCTACAATAGACAGGTACACAGAGACAGGTCCAGCATCTTTGCATTCTGTTAATGTGTCGCTGGGTTAATTTTTCCGCGCTGTCGTCGTGTTGCTCGAACTTGAGCCTGTTACCGCGTGTAGCAATCCTTTCTTTTACAAGATCCCAAGCTTTCTGCTTAAAAAAAGCAACGTGGTGACCGAGTTGTCGTTGTTCTTTCGGATCGCTAGAATCCATGATAAACTCCATAGCATCCAAGTCCAAGAATACCTTAGCTTTGACGTATTGGATGTACTGTTGCACGCAGTTGTAGGTGATTCCGTTTTTGGGGTCCGTAAATGAACGCGGATAATAGGAGCTAAATGGACACTCTGGTTCGTAAAAAAACACAAACTCTTCGGTTTCTCTGCAGCCGGGTATTGTGATTTCTCGTTTGTCGTTCGCGACAATGTCCACGGACGACGACTGATTCATTTCGCGCGACATAGAATCCTTTTTCGAACAAACGAACTCGCTGTTCGAAAAGTAATTCGGGCGTTTCGTTTGTCGAGTAGACCTTCTCAAAGTCGACGTTTGCGGCTGGTTTTCGTCCTCTTTTTCATCAGACGGTGTTGTTGTTATAGTAGTTTGTTCCAAAGACGTTGCGAGTTGATCGGCGACCAATTTCTCTCTTTCTTCTTCCGCAATAGTAATCATGTCCGCAGACTCGTTCGTTTTAGTCTGCGGCGCGAGCGCTCGAAGTTCCGGTTTTTCTTTGTCGTCTTTTCTGGTCAGATTGAATGGACATAATGTAGTAGTAGAAGTAGTAGTGGTAGTGGTAATAGTAGAGGTGGTAGTAGTAGTAGTGGTAGTAGTACAAACGGGACTTTCTTTCGACTGCCGCTGTTGAGACATAGGCTCGTCGTCTTTTTCGCTGGTCAGATCGATCGATTTACCGACTAGAAATATCTCCGGGTACCTTTTAATAAGCACAACGAGTTGAATTTTTAGTCGATCTAGTGCCTCCTCTTCTTCCTTGGTGAGAACTATAGGCTCTTCGTTGTCAAACACTTTCTCCTTTTTTGACTCGCTTTCGTCGTCGTCTGACAAAGAAGAAACGGAGCTCGTCGATTTTCGTTTCAAAAAAGACGGCTCAGCAGCGGTGACAATACTGCTTTCTACTCTTTTTTCTTCTCCTAGTTGTTGAGTCGAATCTAGAAGAAGACTGCTTTGTTCGGACGTAGGTTGGTAGGTAAAGGTTTCCATTTTTTGTTACAGCGACGGCAATAAAGTCTAGTAACACTATATATATAGCTGCGATGTATTAGACAATTTAATTGTTAATAACGAATTAACCAGCTCCTTATATACGCGATTGTCGAGTAGATTAGCATCACGTGATTAGTATTTCGTAATTTTTTAATCGCAAGAGTAAATAAGAGAGCGTAATAAGCGAAGTTCGAGTAGGAGACTGCGACGAAAACGCTACGTTTTTCGCTTTATACGGGACAAATTGTAACAACTCCGTTGGGTCGGTTAGCGTTTCGGTTGATTTGTACCATTTTATCCAACAACTTTTGTCCCGTTTTTTTACTGGTTCCAGCATCTTGAGAAAAGCTGGTTTCTACAAAGTTGTCAATTTCTAGCTGTTTGTTTATACACTGTCTAATTTCTTTCGCATTTAAATTTTCTTTTATTAACTTATGTTTGAAACTTTTATTAATTTTAGCGACTAATATATCTTGTTCAGTTGAATAATTAGGATTGTTTGAATGTATGTCTTGGTCGGACCATTTGTTTCCTTTGTGAGTTTCTAATTCATCCATTAGCTTTGTAAAACTTTCAAAATTATGGTCTAGCAGTTTTTGATTTGCTTCGTTGATAATAGAAAAAGAAGAGTTAACTGTAGCTGTAGGTAAATACTTTAGCAATATTGGATCGTCCAATATTATTTTATAATCGTTTGCGCTGTTCATAACTGTATCTTCGTCCGTAATTGTCGAATCCATATCGAGTGTGTCCATATTTTGAGTAGACTCATTTACTGCAGTTGACAAAGCTGTATCGAGTAAACCCATCGTTCGAAGAGGATCCGGGATTACGCTAGGCAAAGCTTTATTCAGTGCGTCGACAGTGTTAAGCGGTGAAGCAGAAATAAGAGGAAATTGTTTAGATCGCTTTTTTTTTGCTCGAGCCGACAATATTTTCTTTTTTACCTGGGTTTTATCTTGCGATTTGTTAATTTTTTGTAACAATTTTTCCCATTGATTTGTGGAAGGCATATTTCTCGTCTTTGACGCTTTTCTTGAGCGCATCATTATTGTTGTAAAGACGCCAAATCTTCAAGTGAGTGAGAGCAAATGTTAAGTCTTGTTCGTTTTGAAGAGTTTTTTTTAACAACTCGTCCATAACTCCAACACCCGGTCTAGTGTTAAACACATCCACCGCGATTATGAATAAATAACCCAAATGAAAGTGTGGGTAGCATAAAGCGATGGGTTTTTTAAAACTAGCTGTAACAATTGTAACGTCGATATTTGTCATACTTTTAACTCGTTATTGGGTATTTAAATGAGTGTCTGAACAATTGTTTTAAACACGCTTTAACAATAATTTACTACTACAAATAATTTAACAGTTAGTATATTTAAGTAATACGGTTTCGTTAATAATTTTATAAAACTACTTTTGATACATATAGTTATTCAATAAAATAAATAAGCGATACAAATTTGAGTTTACAAAAGAAAAGATTAGTTAACGCGAGATATAAGTAAAAATCTTAACGTTGATTCATTTAGTATTAAAAAAAAACTAACTCAGCTAATGTTCGTTGATATATGTAATAATCGATTTATAAATCCTCAAATTAAAAGCATCTTTTTAATAAAGACTACTTTTAAAAAGTTCAACAATTAGTTTTTTTAGCTTTTCGTATGCTAGAAAAGTTATTGTTGGGTAAAAAAGTTATCGCCAGCATTTCTTCGATGTTTTAAAGAATACTATCGGTACAGTAAACAATTTTGGCTACGGGTAAAGATGTTTGATCTGCGATATATCATCTACATATAAATTGTTTACAAAAGTCTTTAAAATACGGGTTTCGAACTAAAAGAATTAATAGCGAGCTTGTTTCTGGCATACGTTAATAAAGTTGGTTTTGTTAGTAGAACGATGCGGCGTTATCGAACTTTTTTTACTCACGCAATAAAAATTAAAAGTTGTATTTTCCAAAGAATGTAATTTAAATAACGACCAAACTCAACGCTTTGTTATAACTATTTTATATACAACATTAATATATATATACAGACATATTCATACATTACGCATTTGTACAACAAATATACTCAAAATATAGTAATACAAAACGCATAGAAACAATCATGCAAATCAAAACGAGTTACTTTTAAACAAAATATGCAATGTCATATACACACATGAAACGATTACATTTTATATACAAAAATGAACAAACAAAATCAGTTCGTTTTATATATACACAATTGTCACTTGTCTTCTAATTTTTACACTGCATCCATCTTCATAATTTTCTTTTTATGCTCATTTGAATCGCCTTTACTGCGTTTGGCACCATTCGAAGAAGATGGTTCGGTGGTTTCTTCCGATTCTTCATTATCGGAAGCTTCCGATTCGTCATTTTTATTGTCGTCTAGCGATACTTCTTCGGTACGTTTTGAGGTTTTTGCAAAAGCGCTTGTGAGAATAGCGCCGTAATTTATAGTCGCTTCTTTGTCCTCGTTTTTCTCTTCTACGGCCTTAGCTATTGCCGATTCGTACAACGGGTCTCCAGATCCTCCTTGTTTTAACAGGATAGCTTTTAAGATCATTCTTACAGAGTCGTAAATCAATAAATCTCCAATATCCAGCACATTGCCTACCATTTCGACGTGTTCCTCATCTATTTCGGTTAACGTGAGAACATTTTTTACAACTCCATCCTCATCAATTTGGTCCTCTCTTGAAATAGTGTTTTCAATACATTGCGCTATCTCTTGATCGAGGCAGTTTTTTGCAATTCTACTTACAATTTCGACAATGTCCGTTCCAGATTTCACATAAGTTGCAAATTCTTGGATCGCGTTTTTATACTGATCAAGGTTATTGGTGTACTTTTTTCTTGGTTTTGCCAACGGTACTCCGAAAAATCATCCTCTTACTTGCGGTATTGCGCAACCATGAGATCCTTTTGTTCCAACTTTGAACATAATTTTGTCGTTAGTTGGGTGGTAATCATCAAAACTGGTCGAATATATCTTGTCATTCGAGTTTTGGGCTTGCGACGACTGATACTCCGAAATGCTATACCTGGCGTACAGCAATAGAGATGAAGTTTCCGCAATTTCCTCGTCGTACATACCATCGCTTGTATATACTAATTTGGTTCGCAACGTGTCCTGCTCTATGTTTCCCATTGGCCTATTGTAATGCACATAAGAACCTGATACAGATTTTCTTTTTTCATTCCAAACTGGAGCAAGTCCACTTCTATACAAAACGGATGCTGTAGCCATTACTTTCGTCAGAGTCTCTGGGCAATCATAATGCACTCCATCGTGAAAGATGGTCATATGCTTAAGCTCGCTATACGCAACCATATCTCGTATAGTTTGATTCAAATCTTCACTTACTGGAGTGCGAAGACCTAACCTTGTAGCGAGCTTACTTAGCGCCGTTTTAACTTTTACGGTTATGGCGTCTATCTGAGCGTTATAAACCTGATCTTCAGCCGACGAAACCTTATCTGTACCTTTGTTCAATTTTTCGTAATGCGAATGCTTTTCTTTGTCAGCAATGAAATTCATAAAGAATTTCTTCTTTTCGGTTATGTCTAACAAACGTTCTTTGTTAATTTTTAAATTAACATCGCACGTTGGTGGATTTACACACGTAGCCCAACATTCGTCATCGTCCTCATATGTTTGAATTTTTTCAGGAAACATTTTGTGATTTTTGAGATTACACTTTACAGCAGTGTCTGTGATGGTAGACGTTTTAGGCCGAAACGTGTAAAACTTGGTAGACTGTTCATCCAACAGTATTGGAAAAATGTTTTCTTCCAACACTTCAATTCCAAATTTTGCGACGGCCGATAATAATCTAACGCTCATTTCGGATCGGCTTATAAAGCTGTAAAGTACTCCTAGGTACTTTACCTCCGGAGTAGCTTTGCCAATCCATATAGCCTCTAATTTTTTCCCTTCAATTTTGTCGGGGTCAGGAAGAGATACTTTAGAGTCTATATAGGACTCAATAAGAGATACGTTGTTTACAAAAGTCGTAAACAACTGTTCAAAATCCATTTTGTTGTGTGTCTTTTTTGCGAGATTGACATTTTTAATTATCATTTCTCTGGCTTCAATCATTTTAGGACCATGCAAAGATGCCATATACTCTTTGCCAGTCATAGTTTCCTTTTTATCGTCATCCATTTTTGCTTTTGCACTGCCAGCGAAAGTGGCTGACGTTCGATGTAGTAGTGCACTAAACAATGTTCGTAGATATAAATCCTTTCAAGTATATTGTTCCGTACATTATTGACGATAGTAGATAATATCCAGTAAACAGCCCATGGTGCTGTTTATGGTTCACAACTTGGATCAAATGTTAGATAATGATGTTGTTGACAAGTTGTTATTGTCAAGGATCATCCTGATGTCGTCGTCTGAAAGGGTTTGTCACCCTCATAGTGTGGTGGTTATGACATTCTGAATGACATGAGAGTTTTGGTGAAAACCGAATGAGAGCCTGAATGAATGTTGAGTGATAGAGCCAAAAACTGAGGTGAATGATAACGTCAATGGTGTACATTTTATCTCAACAAAAAGGTAAATGGCGCCGTTTATGGTTCACAACTTGGATCAATTGTTAGTTAATGATGTTGTTAGCAAGTTATCATCAAGGATCATCCTGATGTCGTCGTCCGAAAGGGTTTGTTTCCCTCGTAGAGACGGGTATAGGGATGAAAGTGTTCTTGGCTGTTGCAAGGGTGCCGAGGGCTTTCTGACCTCGGGCACAAGAGGTTCGCGCGCCACATCGCAGGAGGCCACACCCACATAACCCGGGGACTGATTTCTCCCATGCGCATATCATGCGCAGATTGAAATTGGGCAATTATGGGATGATTAATGGGTCATGCATTTAAATTTTGAAAAAATACTGGTACTGCTTGATCTGCCATCTTAGATAATTAACCTTAGGAAAAAAAGTCAGTCACTCTCCGAATATTTGCCCGTTCGTTGTGTAGGTCCGGCACGTCTTCGTCCTTCTGGCCGTGAAAGAAGTGGCACTTCCGGTTGATCCTGGCACTGCGCACCAAATTAAACTGTGTAGCGTAATTGAGTGTAAATATATTTCGTTTAACTAGTGAAAATAAAAAAAGTCTCTGACTGCTTAAAACTATTTATTTTATTTTGCTATCAATATACTTTCTAATATCAAAATTGTAATTATAAGTCTCGAAGTTCCTTTCAGATCTACCCGCAGACTTCTGACCACACATCTCCATTTTGTCTACAGGTTAATTTGCATGGATTTCCTTCAAAACTTTGATTGGTCATTAGTTCACGTGCTATTATTGATTTGTTGAATTGCTAAATGTACTAGAGAGACTAATTTATTCATGTATTTACATGCATGTCGAGTACTCCAAAATTTAATTACTTTGTGATGATATAAAGTTTACTGTTATGTTTGCGGGTGCAATACTATGCAAATAATGCTTTTCTGTGACCCGTTCATCTGGGCTATTTCAATGCCTATATGAGGCAATACCAATTTATGTCTATATGTTAATTCTTTCGTTAATTGAACACTTTGTTAAGTATATGGTCTCTCCATTCTGTTATCTAAACGACCTTTCATTTTGTTAACTCGACCTACTCCACCCTGGACGTCAATGTACTTTATGTTCTTACTTGCAATAAATCTTAATTCAAGTTCTAGTTTATGTGTACTCTTAGAATATTCGTAAATGACCAATATATCACAAAAACTTATTAAATTTTCAAACTTCATCCTAACATTTCATATACATATTATTAAAATATCTCCTTATTAATTTCTATCATAAGAATAAACAATATGCTATAAGAATAAATGATATGCATATGCTATTACATATTTACTTCTATCATAAGAATAAGTAATATGCTTTAAGAGTAAATTTTAGTAAACAATATTTTATAAGAGTAAATGATATGCATATGGTGTTACATTACAAGAGGTAGTTAAAATTCGGTTGTTGTTGTACATGTACTTGTTTTCCATCTTCTGTATTTTTTGTCAGACCCACGTGAATCGAAAGATACCATCTTATAGCTTGTTGATTTATTCCCAAAATTGTTAATAAGTTGTATTTTTCTTCATGGTTTTTGTAAAACGTTGCAACTTGAATGTGTCTCTTTAACGCATTTGTCATGAGTAAGAATGCTCGCTTTTTACATTTTCTGTACTTGTAGACGTCGCATATCTGTGTGTCTCAACGGATGTTTGCTCCGCTAGATGTATTTTCACTTGATGCTGATGCTGCTTTTTCAGACGACATTGAAAGTAAATTTGTATGGCTATGTTTTTCTTTTTTATAATGCCATAGCAGGTTGTCTTTTCTGTTTGTTTTAAAATCACATTGATCACAATTAAAAGTAGTGTTGTGTGATAACACATAGTGATCTAAAGTCCGCTTTTCCTTAAACTCTTGTTTACATTGTTGTGAAGCGTTTCACCCGTCATGGCGGCTATCAAATTAAAATGAAATCAATAATACTTCCAGATTTAGCATTATGTACTTTAATGTTTTTGTATGCCCTGGTAAGGGTCTTCCACCTACCACTGACTTGCTCTGGTGAAAAGTTATAGCCCTTTTCTCTCATTTCTTCAGCAATCTATTCCCACATGCTTTTTTTCCTAAGTTTTCCCTGGGCAACTTTCCCCTCAAGCAACTGATAAGATTTGCGCTTTGTGCCATACAAGGTTATTGTTATTGTCATTACCTTCATCAGAAAACACACTTTCTGCTGAAATTGTCTGATGTGCGACACAGCCATGGTTTTTGAACACCCATATCTGTGAAAAAACATTTACAGTCTTCGCATTGAATCATTGTCTTAGAACTGCCTGAATATTCAAACTCTTGGACATTCTTTCCTGAAGAGAGAAAAAAGCAATGACAACTATAGTTGTGGGAAAAATCAAGCCTGTATTGCTCTACTGGCTCGTGTAGTTCAAATTTAACCATGTTTTCACTTTTTACTTACTGGCAGACTAATAAGACATCACCCAATGCAATAAGCCCTACTGGCACTTTGTGTCCAGTATTGCTAAATTTATTTCTTTTGTTTGAAAATCAGAATTAAAAGATAATATATCATTTATCCAAGTATGTGCATACCTTTCTGACACTGGTGGTCTCTTTCAGACTCTAATGTATAAAGGAACACATGGCAATCACATTTGTATAAGATCTTAGAAGTGGACGGTGTTCTTTGTTCTCACTGTTCCTCCTCTTTCGTAGGCACATATTTGACATGTCCGGAACATTGTACTTTAGCGTTTGTAACAAGGAACAGCTGTTAATCACATCCAGAACACGGAACAAGTTTGGAACTACCATCAGCTTCACAAATTTGCAATGCATGCAGGTGACAGTAGAATCTAAAACAAGAAACTCATTATTTGAAGTGTTTGCTGGTTCCACATTTGGTAAAGTACGGTTAATTGAACCGTTGCACCGGTAATAATCTCCATTTTCTTGATGGTATTTAAGTACATACACGAATGAGTTTTTTCTAAAGGAGCCATCATGCTCGTCATAATCATTCAAAACACATCCGAAATTTCCAGCATCCTCGTAAATTTGAATAGATAATTTTCCTTCAGCTACATATTAAAAGAGGGATTATTTGTAGTTTCTACTACACATGAAACCGAACATGCAGCATTTTCTGGTAGTTGTTGCTGTAAAAGTGTTTGTGAAACACTACTGGTTTTAAATGATCTACATGTTTTTCTTCTTTTAACATTCACATGTGTACAGTTTTGAACACTTGAACTGTTCACGTTATTCTGTTGATCAAGTTCTGGAAAAAACTTGAAAAAAATACTTAAAAAGTGATGAATAATCTTTTTGCAGATAAATATATAAAGAAATATTTCTTAATGATGTTGCCTGATATAAATTAAAAAAAAAAGTTGGAATCAAAACGTGCACATTAAGGAAACAATAATTGAAATCCTTTAATATCTCCTGATAAACAGTTCAACATTATAGACTGTTCTAATAAAGTTTTGTCTACAGGGACAAATTCAGTTAATATGTCACTTGATTTAACACTTTTACTTTCAACTTGATGGAACTGAAAGTTTACAAACAAATTGTAAAGAAATGCGTTTGTTTGGCTATTCATAAAAGGTTTTACTTATAAGTATTGTCAGGCTTTTCTAAAGAAGCTTTGACTTGTTGTGGCAAAACATGCACAATAAATGAATCCAAATGAATTTCTGGCAAGTTTTTATTGTTCTCTAGCTCAGCTGCTGAATTTGGAATAATGTTTGAAATAGAATGTTTCAGAATTTTGTCTGATCTTTGTCTTTTGATTGTTGGCTTATTATTTACTGTTTCCATTTTCTTACAATCTTCTAATGTTATAACATTGTGTAATAAAATGAAATCATCAGAGTGCAAACTTTTCTTGAATCAATTTTAAATATGTCTGTTGCATGAATCATTGATAAACTCCACTTTCAAAATAGCGAATATAAATTATTTCTTTTTCTGCAATTGCGCACTTAAAAACTGTACAAACAAAACATCCTTTAGTGCATCCTTTGATTGATGAAAGTCTAGCTGCTTCTTGCTCTAATTTGATAAAACTCTGATTTTTACCAGTTACAATTTTTAGGTCATACATAGTGTTTAGTATGGTTTTCTGATAAAGAGCAACCTTTGAGCACTTATTAAGGTTACTTAAAAGGATGTTAAACCATTCTTGCTCATAAAATAGATCATTACTAACAGGATTCTCTTTTTCAAGCTTCCGTTTGGGTGTAAAGGCCTGATTTTTCAATTTGGTACCCGAAAACAAGTTGGACCCACGTTCAGGTCTACATGTACTGACAAACTCATAGTTTGTTTTGTTACTAACTGTATAGTATGACAAAGGAGCATGACTAGGGTTTTAGATCTCCTCCAGAAGAAACATGACTTGTATCAACACATTCACTTGTTATATCTGGCAATGTTTCACCTTTAAGAAACCTTCTATGAATGAAATCCTTGACAAGATTCTGAAACATAGGAAACTGGTTGATACTTAGATTCTCCAAATACTTGTTGTGGTCATGTGCTGTGTACGTATGGACACCATCCTCAATGTTGAACTCTTCATCGAATAATGGAAGCCTCAATTTTGACCTCTGCAAATAATGTAATTAATTATGACCTGATACCATTACTAATTCAATAGTAATTTTCAAACAATTATACATGCAATGTATAGAAAATGGTATATTGTGATAAGAAATAAAGATACTATTGTAAGTACTTTTAATTTAACCATGTCATTTCCTTGATTTCTTCATGTGAAAGATTCTTGCCCTGTTGCTTTGCTATTGCTTTCAATGTATCCTGCCATCTCATTTCAGATGCAGAGAGTGTCAAGAACCAAGTAAATATTTTAAATTGCTTAATAGCAGCCAGTAGTTAGAACATGACCTTCTGCCAGTATGGTGGGCTTCCTCTTATTGGACGTAGAAATATGTAAGCATCATCTTTCATTAGCAATGGACGAACATTATCAGTGTTTTTGAAGTAGCCTGCAGTAAATGTTTCATCACAATTGCCAATCAGAGACTTTCGTAGTGCAATAGACATGGAAGAAATAATTTGTTGCCATTCAGATATGAACTGGGCGACAAAAAGCTATTCAATATTTGAAGCAAAGTGACCACCCTTTTCAAGAATTCTTTTTTTGGAAGTACTTCTTAGCTGAACGTCGCACTGGTCTTTCACATTTGTAACCAAATTTTCCAGATGGAAATAGTGTAGGGAAACTAAGCTCTTCAAAATTATCATCATGCAATATTGCAATTTGTTTTTTTGCCTTCTACCGGGGCTATTTAAAGTACTCTGTTTGCATCAATGGACATATCAGTTGGTTGAACACATGTTTCAAACTGGACGTTATGAGACGGATCTGTAGAAATGGGTACAATATCTTCCTCATTGTCACTGTCTTTATCTGATGAAACGTTTTCAACTGTAGCATCTGGCGAGGTGCCTTCAACTGTAGTAGATTCAGGGTTGTCATCTTCATGAATGGCATTTCAAATTAACTCATTCCATGTTTCAGTGTCATTTTTTGCACAGTCAGCTTCCCATGTTGTGTTTAATTTAACATTTTTGTAAAGGGTATTATTTTGAATGAGCCAATGGAGTGCTCTTAAAATTCTGTCAGGTCTGATGTATTGGAAGGAATAGTGACCTTTATACTTAATCTTTCATTTTAGTTTCAATGGAATGAATCCTGCTTGAGTAGGAGTTAACGGTAACTTTTCAGCAACAGTGTTTACTTGCACAGGTATATTCACTACAGCTCCTTTGATAGCACTTCGTCTTCCTTTCGGTAGTGCCAGTAACTTCATGAAGGGATATCTCTGAGGCAACAGTCGTTGTTCAAGAGTAGTAAAATCTTCCGGTGTAGGAGGTAATTTCAAATTGTAAGCATCTGCCTGTGGAGACATCTTGTTTTGTTTAAAGTACCGTGCACATGTGTTACAGATCAATTCTGTGTTGTCAGCAGAAATAGTTTGCTGTTTGCAACGATTTGACATATCGGTGTGTGTTGTCTTCAAAGTTAGAAAAGGCACTACTGATTTTTTATACATCATTCTGCTGCAGCAGGTACATATATACTCGGGAAATTGATTTATATTGTCAATAAATTTGTTGGAAGCAGTTTGTAAGTTATGGCCCTTCTGGCGTACCTTGTGTTGTTCTTCTGCTCGTAAGCGCTTTGCAGTCGTAATATCAGCTTGTCTGTGTTTTGTACGGACTTTCTTTTGCTCATCTGCTCGGCTGCGTCGTGCTGTGTCAATATCAGTTTGTCTGTGTTTGTGTCTGACTTTCTTTTGCTCATCTGCGCTCACGCGTCGTGCTATGTCAATAGCTGTTTGTCTGTGTTTTTCACGGATTTTTTGTTGCTCATCTGCTCTCAAGCGTCATGCTATGTCAATATCTGTTTGTCTGTGTTTTTGACGGATTTTTTGTTGCTCATCTGATCTAACGCGTCGTGCTGTGTCAATATCAGTTTGTCCGTGTTTGTGTCTGACTTTCTTTTGCTCATCTGCTCTCACATTTCGTGCTATGTCAATAGCTGTTTGTCTGTGTTTTTCACGGTTTTTTTGTTGCTCATCTGCTCTCACGCGTCATGCTATGTCAATATCTGTTTGTCTGTGTTTTTGACGGATTTTTTGTTGCTCATCTAATCTAACGCGTCGTGCTGTGTCAATATCAGTTTGTCTGTGTTTATGCCTGACTTTTTTTTCTGTGGTGTTTATTTACTTCTTGCCGTGTCAGGATCTGTTTGTCTGTGTTTTTCACGGACTTTTTTTGCTCATCTGCTCTAACGCGTCGTGCTCTTGTCAAGATCAGTTTGTCAGTGTTTATGCCTGACTATCTTTCTGTTGTGTTTGTTTACTTCTTGCCTCGTCATGATCTGTTTCTCTGTGTTTTTGACGGGCTTTTTTTGCTCATCTGCTCTAACGCGTCGTGCTGTGTCAAGATCAGTTTGTCTGTGTTTATGCCTGACTGTTTTTTTGTTGTGTTTGTTTACTTCTTGCCGTGTCAGGATCTGTTTGTCTGTGTTTTTCACGAACTTTCTTTTGCTCATCTGCTCTAACGCGTCGTGCTGTGTAAATATCCGTAAGTTTGTGTTTAGCTCTGACTGTTTTTTTGTGTTATGTTTCTTTTTGTTTCACATCGTTCAAGTCCATGCTTCATTGTTTCGCTCTCCATTTTTGTGTTTTCTCCTTTTCTTTTTGTCTTTTAGTTTCTTTTCCATCTGCTGCGTGTTTTTGCGGACTTTCACACAAGTCAATAAACAGTTCTTTTTTACGAGCTGCTTTTTCTGCTTGATCTCGGAAACATTGTTTAAGCCACTCACTTGTATCTTTCATTGTTTCCAGAGTTCGCTGTAGTGTGGCACTGTCCAAGTGTGATTGCGTATTTTGTGTGGGAGTTCCTTTTTAGTCCTTTTTGATGATGCTTTTTCATTATGTGATTCGTTTTGATTGTGTCTCATGTCACACATGACGTCTGCTTCTTTTTCTCTCAAAGCACACAAGTTTATGCTTGCCTGTTTTTTTTTCAAACTGTATTTCCTTGTCTGTGTCATTCAGAACCTGAGTTTGTATTTTAACTGCTGTGTAGATTGGCTCTCTCTGATATGACTAGCAGAACGAGCTAGCCTTTTCTGCATCTTTTTCAATGGGTTTCCATTTTTGCACGTGTGGAAAGTCAGTGATTAAACCGTTTTGTAAGCACAGTTGTAGATGAGATCTTAATTGTCTTTGATTTATGACACTACATTCGGGATCCATTCCTTTCAGTAAAAAGTAGACATTCGCAGCAGCAAATGCTCCACACTCAACAGATGTACCCTGACTTTGAGCTACAATATATCTTCTTCTAAACTTTGAAATATCTCTATAAATATACTGAAGCTGTTTATGTAGTGAAGACATTCGAGAAGAGTTGTAGAGGGAGTCACAAACAGAAATAGTTTCACTTGACTTATAACTTACAACATAGTGATTGTCAATGAAGTGTATTTGTAGTGAATTCTGATTTCTTGGAATTACTTCTACGACAACAAATCGTTGTTTTGATATTTGTTGCTGGTAAATAATGGAAGGTGGTAAAAGTCTGTACTGCAATCCTAACTGTGTTTTCAGTAACACGGAGAGGTAGTCTAATACTTGTACATCTACAGAACCGTTTAGGACGTCATTTGGATCCAGTCCAAAGGAAATGTCCTCATTAACATCTTGTTACAACACCAAATACATCAACTAGAGCACATGAATATAAGCAGACAACTAATGTGGTAACAAACAAACATTTGAAATATACATAGAATACAAGAAAAACAGTTGCTAAATACAAGCATGTACAGAAAGTACATTACATCCCCTACCAAGGGAAACACAAACAAAAGATATCGTTCAAATTTAAAAGAGTTGTGTCATAGAATTTGTGCAAAAGTCCTCATGTACTTTGTTAAACATGTGACGTCCAATCAATACATAGTGTTCATTTATTTCCCTCGTCCTCGTACAGCTTCCTCTTGCACGGCTTTGCCTGCTTTGTGTGTTCATCTTCTTCCTTCTTGGTTGATAGGGCCTGCTCTGCATGTTTATCTTCCTGTTTAGATACTGGTGTCTGTTCCTCATTTATATCATTCTCAAATATACTGTTGTAACTGTCCATTTTCAGCTTCATCTTAGCCTGCGTATGTAGCAAGATCTTTTCCCTGTGCTGTAGGGACACTACTTTTTGGTTTAAGGGTAGATGCGTTAACCCTATGGATGGTAAAAGAAAGTATTAAGGAATTGTTAAAAACCATATACAGTTCTGAAAGTGAACTTTTCAAACCATTTATTATGGTAACAATCACAAGGCTTTTTGTGACATAGATGTAAATAATATTCTTTATCTTTTATCTCATATACATTTTATGAGTAACTACAAATTTGGTGCATGGGTGAAGGGATACAAAATAATTAAACAACCTTTGATCCATCATAATTTGGTGCTTTTGTTAAATAAGATACAGTAATTCAAACATTACAATATAAAATGAATAAAATAAAGTAATTATTCAAAGCAACGTACCTTAACATGTTCATTTCTTGATGAATTTTGTGCCGTGAAGTTTGTATCAGATCTCTGACCTTCTCTACATGTTGCGTTGCAGTTTGGATCTTCTTCTTTCACAAATGGTTCAGGCTTACCTTAAGCAACGTATCTTCTTTTTCATAGTGCTGTCTTATTAATGTAGTTAATTTTGCCATGTCATGGCTGAGACTGAACTCTGTTGATGGCAATGTAGTTACTATTGGTGATGTTACTGTCGTTGACACTGCTGGTGGTGTTGATGTTAGCAGAATATGATTATATTGTAATGGAGTGTACATCACAACATGCTGCGATCCACTGAAACTGTATGCCAATGTAAATGGTGTTGGTGATGAGGTGGCTGTCGTTGACATTGCTGGCGGTAACGAAGTAAGGAGTGCATGACTTGTTTGCAATGGAGTGATCATGACTTTATCTTCAGGTCCACTGGAAAGTTCAGTTTTTTCAGGCATCACAATCCTTCTTAGACATTTCTTGGGATCTGTTCATTACTTGTGATTAATTGTAAATTACAGTAATTGCGTATGTGAAGTTAATATAATGAATTTGAATACACAAGTTTATTGTTTGTCTCACTTTGTTATCTAATGGAAAGTCGTCAATTATGGGACATATATTCCATACAGCATGCTACATAGATGCGCGTTGTAATAAATGTCATGATGGCAAGTTGTTAATTATGTTTTGGATCGTTGAGTAGATAAACGAAAGCTTTTGACGGTTCACTAAACGTTCTATTTTTCCGTCTTTAAAAGTCTGGATCACCAGGCACACTAAACAAGTTTAACAGCATTTGTAAATATAGCGTGAATAATAAAGTACATCTAAGGCTCACCCTTTGACAGTTAATTTCAAGTTGTTTTAATTTGGGTATACTTGGAGTTTAAATTTACGATTTATTTAGATTATATCTTATTTATCGTAGTTTTACTTTTTGATGTTGTTGATTCAGAGTTGGACATTTGAATGACCCCCGCCTTCTGAGGCTCGCCTTTATATAGACAGTATCAGCCAATCAGGTTGCACATAACAAAATCCGGACCAATGAAAAAAACAATTGTTACGATGTAACATTGGCGTTCTAAAATAAACATTTCAGAGAAAATTTAGCTTTTGATTGGAAACTATAATTTATTACAATTTATAATGTGGCGTTTAATTGATATTTAGAAAGAACAATATTTAAGGAATAAAATGGCACCACATATGGTTTAAATAGACCAAAATATGATATCAAACGCCGGTTTACAAAATGGACAGTGACAGCGTCCAAACAAGATGGCGGATGCGAATTACACTTGACAAGTAAGTTGAGTTCAATAAAATGAGAAAAACTGCATTAAATGCATTTACAAAAACAACCCCATTTAGCCATCAGGCTTAAACAACAACATATTATATTAATAAAGGGTGGCCTGTTCCAACTTATATAACTAATATAAGCAAAATCTTAAATAGCAGCAAGTAAATAATTACGTTTGTCCCAGTAATAAAACCACATTTCAATATTGGTTATGGTATAACCGTTATATAAATATATTAATTATGCCTCATTGAACTTGAGCAAATGCTAAGTTACGTAAGAATAAATAACATCATTCATTTGACCACAGTAACATACAATAAGAATAAATATCATGACATTATTCATTGGAATAATGTTATTCAACTGTTAAATAAATACAATGTAATATATTAATTAGATAATTATATTTGTGACAAGTTACACTTGTTACATTCATCCCCCTGTACCTTAAAGAAACTTGTTTACTTATATCTATTGAAATGATACATTTTAAAATTTGATTCATGTCTTGTTATTGGTTGAACTTGACATTGTTATTTATTATACATGTTAAAATGATATTTCCATCCCCTCTATCACAGTCAGGAGTTCGTCTGTAGATGTGTCCCGATGCACGAAAGTTTGTTCTACCATCTGAAGGATGAGTTGTTTTGTGTTCCTTCCTTTCACCATATCGGATAACAGGCAATAGTTGGAGATTCGCATTCTTCTTTCGGAGCTGGTCCGCGGTTGGGGAATGGTGCCAGGAAAAATTAAAAAGTTGAACTTATCCATGATTTGATCAGGATCTGTTACTGGAATCCCTTCTACTGAGTCCAACATGTTGGCCACATGTTGGGCAACCGCCAACCTTTTTGCCGGGCTCATCAGCCGCCAGGCTTTTGGGGGCCAGTCCATAGTGAAAGAGGGGCCCTTGAATTGGACGGTTGGCAACCGGTCCCAGTTCCGCCTTGCCGGAGGAACTAGTGGCATGCAACCCCATGTCAGGAGGTGAAGAGCCCTCTACTGTAGGGTCATTTCCTCCTGCATGTGTTTATTCTGTTCCTTCAGCAGCGGCGTCTATGGGAGAAATGTCTCCACGGGTGGCCTTGTCGGGGCTGAGTTGAATGAGAAGGCCGGTCCCTCGATTGGCGTAGCAGTGTATACTGTGGTCTCTTCCATTTTTGGTAATGGTACAGGGAGTCTTCCTCCAGTGGGGAGCATGGCCGGCTTGGTAGGGCTATAAGCTTCAACCCCAGGAGTTGGACTCCCTGATTCTTGTATGGTTGGGGTGTCTGCTGTTTTCCCCTCCACTAACTTCCAGCCCGCCTCCCAGTGTTCCATTTTCTTAAGTTTTGGGGCCTGTGAAGTCTCCCGCCACACCTTTACTGCTTCCATTGCCTCATTGGCCGCCTGGGTTGTGAATACGAGAGGTTTTACAACCTTGCTGTAGTCCTTGGGATATAGAGCTAGATAAAATGCTGCGGCCTCCGTAAAGATGTCCTGATTTAAGCCATCAGCAATGGCCTTGGCCAGCGCCCAACTTGTCGCTTCAAATCATATGGGCGACTCATAATGGTTGGCACATCCTCTACACACCATGGGCAAATTATGTCCAACCGTTGGTGTTCCGTCCCAACATGGCGTTCAAGCGCTTTTCTTAAATGTAGAGCCGCAGGGCATAACCAGCAAAGTTGCTGTAGAATCTGTAATGTTGTAAATATTATACATGTAAAATGTTAGTCTTGTTTTTTTTTCATTAAAAGACTAGTTTTCTTTTAAATATTGGTCATTGCAATCCGTTTCATTATACTATAATGTTTAAATGCTAAAATGTTTGTATATTTAGCATGAGGTCAATTCAAAAAGTCATTGTACATTGCATAGTTATAATAGTTTTGCCTGGTGATCACTGTTCGTAATATAATAATTTCGATTTTTCAGGAAATCCTTCATCTGATGGAATTATACACTTCCTCAAGGAATATTTTCTCCTTGAACCACGATGGCCGTCTTAACAACAAGTAAGGAACTAAAAAGTATCATAGTCATTATGGGTAGCTAATCCAATACAGACTAGAGGAAAGAGTCGGTTGGCCAACCTAATAAAATAAAATAATTCCATCCTTATATGCCATTGGTACCTATTTCATACTTCTCCCCATTACTTATGTGTACATTCAGTTCCTCTTAATTCCACAACTGATTTCCTTTCCTTCCACAAGGGATTTCCTCTTATTATCATTTAAATTTTAAAATTTCATAAATAACATTAGAATAACTGTTCAATGAACATGAATTATAACTCTATGTCAACACACACAAAAGTTATGTTCACAGTTTACATTTCACATAACACTGTTTATATTTAAGTTGTCATTTTCATTAATGACTTGAATACATTTACTGTACTATAATGTTAAACGTAAACTTGTAGTACTAATGTTATCAATATTATTCAATAAACAACCAAATGTCTTCCCTTACGTAAGACTGTCCACCTCAATGTTACTTATTTATATTCCTACTGTGGAAAACCATTTTGGCAAGTGTGAGCCTTTGTATTTCATTAAATGGTCGATGTGATAAACTCTTGACTTTTTCAGTTTTCCCTTCTTAACATAATATGTAAGATCGTCAATACGTTTAATTACAAGAAATGGCCCCTTCCATTTTGGTGTTAGCTTAGTGTCCACACTAGTCCGTTTCGAGGGATCATACAACCATACTGCCTGCCCTGCTTCTAACTTTCTTGTTTCCGACTTGAAATCGTAATGCTTTTTCCGAGAAATTGCGGCCATTTTTAAGTTAATTCTTGCAATATAGTGTGCTGACTGTATTTTATTTTTAAGGTGTTGCACATATTTATGTGTGTCTTCTTGGGAAGTTGATTCTTCTTCCGGTGTGCCGATGACAACAGCCATGGGCAACAGAACCTCTTTTCCAAAAAACATTTTGTTTGGTGTGAGCCCAGTGCTGGCATGAGGTGAAGACCTGTAAGCCATTAAGACTTGTTGTAAATATAAATTCCATTCAGTTTGGTTTTCCCTGCAGAAACTAGACAGCATGCATTTTAAAGTTCTGTTAAATCGCTCGACCACAGCGTTTGCTTTTGGTCGACGTATTGCAGTTCTTAATTTAGTGATTCCTAATAGAGAACATATCTCTCCAAAAAGCTTTGATTCAAATCAGGTTCCACAATCAAACAAGATAGAAAGAGGTACTCCAAACCGCACAATGAAGTTGTCCACCAATGCCATGGCCACTGTTTTGGTAGACTGGTCTTTAATTGGCACAGCCTCTACCCATTTTGTGAACCAATCACTTATTACTAGGATATACATGTACTTAAAACCATCTTTGGTTTCAGGAAGTGGTCCAGTAACATCCACGCAGACCTTCTCGATTGCGTTGTATACTGGATTTTGCCATAGTGGAGCCCTGGCCTTGGGTGCTGGTTTCCGAGCAGCACAAACATCACATTGGTGGATGTACTTTTGAAGGTCATCTTTCAACGCTGACCAATAACAACAGGTCTGTGAGACCCAAATCTGAAGAGTCCTTCGCAAAAACATCCTGATATTGTATTAATAATAATTTTAATTGTTCACTTTCCTTTTCGTTTAAATTGTTAGAACTTCTTTGAAGTAAATCATTAAGAAAGTCTGGCAATATGTTATTTTGTTTGTCTACTGTGTCCTTAGTTATGCTGCGACATTGTTCAAAGTTTCATGAATTGTCTTCAGTCACTGACATGCAAGTACCTAAAACTGTTTTAGGATATAAAGTTACACTTTCATCACTGTTATTGACGATATTTAATTTGACATCGTTCATTGTTTCAGTCTGGATTACACCCGAGACGAGCTGCACAGGCTGATTTTGAGCGACTGGTTCAACTAAGGCTACTGGTGCCAAGTGTTCCTGACTAGGGATTTTTACAGACACCCACATGCTGCTATGTGCCGGTATGTCTACTTTTGTGGTTACCAGGACTCTACACACCATTGATGATTTTCTTCCCACCCAGCAGTGAATTTGATCATGCCTAGTTTGAATTATATATCTTTCATAATCTACTTGTTTAACATATTTTAACATAAAGTCTTGACCCAGAATACCATCTGGTGTTATGTCACTAACTATAACGTTTTGTTGATATTCCCCCTCCCCAAGCTTAAAATTTACCGTTGCCACCCCAGCAATTAATATGTTAGATCCTTTAACGTCTTTCATTGAAAAGTCTGCTTTTGTTAATTTGGGTCGTATATTGTCGTTAATATCATTAAATTTGCTAAATGAAAGTAAGGTACAGGATGACCCACTGTCAACTAAAAGATCTAATTTTATATTTCCTATTTGACAAGAGGAATAAAATCCATTGTCGTAATTGCTTGTACTTTCTGTTGTAGTTGAGTTGCTTGATGGCTGCTGCTGGGCCTTTTTTGGTGCCATCAACGAAGACCCTACTGGGTTGACGGCCTGCCGTTTTCCGGTAAACCTACGACAGTCGGCTGTGTGTACGGTGCCTGGTGAGGTGCTGGATACCCCATCCTCTGTGGTGCCTGATAACCCATTGAACGCTGGCTGTTGTAGGCAGGTCGCTGACGCGTAGGGCAGTCTCGAATCATATGTTGTGGCGACTGACAGTTATAGCACAGTCTGGGACCAGACCTTGCATAACTGTATGGAGGCTTGTTGTTTGTGGATTGATCCATTATCAGCTTCCGCACACATTCTTGTAGGTCTTGTACCGCCTTCTCGAGTGGCTGACTCGACTTGTCGACTTTCGCTTGCTGTTCCGGCACATTTTCCACCATATAAATGGATGCTTTACGTCTAGCACCGCCGTCCAAGATGCTCTCGTACATCTCCACTAGAGCAATCGCCTGCGTAACAGACTGGCAACCCTCGCTGATACACTTGAACTTGAGTTCTAGGCTGATCGATTTGTACAACTGGTTAAGCGCAAGCATGTCATGATTAAATTCTATACACAAAATGATTACCTTTAATAAAGAATTATATTGTGTTGTGTTCACCTTTGTTTTAAATAATGCCTAATATTCTATCAAATAATTTCATTGTTCTGCTTCATTTACTTCTAAATCCGCTGAATTAAAAATAAAGTTGTAAGTATGGGTTAAAATTTCAATAGCAAAATTTTTATTCTTAAGAACAATGTCAGCTTAACCCTTACTAATAATTATTATGTTTCTTTAATTGTGATGGTACTCAATTATATAAATTTTATTACATGTAAATACGGTAACGTTTAATTATCACGTTTGCACTTTTTATTCTATTTGCGTCGATTGTCCCTTTAACCGCTCCTCAAACTGGTTTCCCACGTAAAGCTATTTTTAGAACGCTTCATGCATAAATAGCTTTCAATGACGTCTGCAGGCGTAGGTAAACTGTCCCGTTGATTTACAACGTTATTTCTGGACAGATATCCCCAGTTCTGACACCACTTGTAATAAATGTCATGATGGCGAGTAATTAATTATGTTTGGGTCGTTGAATAGATAAACGAACGCTTTTGACGGTTCACTAAACGTTCTATATTTCCGTCTTAAAAAGTCTGGATCACCAGGCACACTAAACAAGTTTAACAACATTTGTAAATATAGCGTGAACAATAAAGTACATCTAAGGCTCACCCTTTGACAGTTAATTTCAAGTTGTTTTAATTTGGGTATACTTTGAGTTTAAATTTACGATTTATTTAGATTATATTTTATTTATCTTAGTTTTACTTTTTGATGTTGTTGATTCAGAGTTGGAAATTTGAATGACCCCCGCCTTCTGAGGCTCGCCTTTATATAGACAGTATCAGCCAATCAGGTTGCACATAACAAAATCCGGACCGATGAAAACAATTGTTACGAAGTAACATTGGCGTTCTAAAATAAACATTTCAGAGAAAATTTAGCTTTTGATGGGAAACTATAATTAATTACAATTTATAATGTGGCGTTTACTTGATATTTAGAAAGAACAATATTTAAGGAATAAAATGGCACCACATATGGTTTAAGATTCATGTAGAGGCTTCAATTTGAAAAATGTGGGACCCCTAGCATTGAACTCAAATTTGACTAAAGGAAGAGTGCCACATTGAAAATGTATACACATATGCTTTAAAGGATGTTTTTCCTTCAAACTGCTACCATTTTTGTACATCAACGTATCATAACATCCACAAAATCAATCAAAATACAAAGCGATATTAACAATAAAATATACATTATTTTCAAAAATATGAATCATGTTTATTCCACGTATTTCGGCGGAAAATTAAATAACTAGTGATTAATATCTACATTGACGAGGGCAAGTTACGCTTAAATAGTAAAAAAAAAAACATATCTAGAAATATCAAAACTCGAACACATGTCATTTCATCACCATGGGGGCAGCCATTTTTAAATTAATAAAATGGAAAGAAACATGCTAAAAACTCACTCATCGCCTAATTGACATTCCAAACGGTTGACGATGACACGTGCATTGGCAATCTCTTGCACGACGGTTACATTACATTCACCTCTGTGTTGGGCTCAGAACGGACTATTGTTATGAAAGCGTCTCATTCATGTCATGATCATACCAAGCGTTCATCATTGAGGCTACAGTTTACTAACAATCTCTTGCACGACGGTTACATTGCATTCACTGCATTAAAGAACATTATCTCATACCATGATATCTTATATCAGACTTAATTCATTATTATAAAATTGATATGTTTTTTTTGATGTTAAGAAACCAACATACATTCACACGTCGAAGCAAATCCTAACGTCACTCAATAAACATTATGTTCAATTGTTTACATTTGTAAAGTGCGTGGAATGATTCCATCTGCGTAAATGGGCAATAAAATAGTTCCAAAGAGTTGCATTAAGACTCGCAAGTTTTTGCACGATTTATCGTACATTTAAAAGTCATATTTCTTAATTTAATGCATGCGATCTTAAATATCCAATCAAATATACATTGAATGCGTTTGTTCGGTTTTAGCTATTTTATAGACAAAATGGCGTGCTGAGCCTTTCGCAGAGTTGTATGCGAGAGCAAGGAACGACAACTCTGCGTGGAGATTGATGCATTGGATTGTACTCTTTCCGCTGATGTTTGCAAACTGCACGATCAGACCTCATAAACACTCAAAAGAATAACTATGTAAGAAGCATTTCACCAATGTTTACAATCGTTGTCGAATCACATTACTTATATTATTGTGCATAAAATAGTACGCTTACAGACTGACAGAAAGATCGATACGTAACTTCGTTCAATTCATCACGGTATACTATTATAATGATAATATATAATAATACATCGCTTTAACAATCTAAGAGTAGAAATGATTCTTTTAAACGGAGTTTTTAATAACGAAAGTGAAAACAACGGAAGTTGGATGGATATTCTGTGAGATGCACTTCGGCACCAGAAAAACGATACAAATAAATTAAAAAAGACGTGTGGGGGACAATTTTCAGCTGGAAAATATTTGAAATAGGGCAAGTGATGATATCTCTACGTGGTCATTTCTGTTATTTAGTGCGATATCTTGCTGATTAATGTTAATAGTTGTTTTACTAGTTGCCACCCAACTGTCAAAATAAGATATGTGTTTTCTCAGGTATGTGTATACACATACCCGGTTTTCTCACCACTGCACGTGATTTCGACCGATTTGTTTTGCACGTTTTTCTACGGAGCACAGCGATGGCCACGCTTTCAAAATGGGTAGAAGGAATCGAAATATAAAATCAATCGGTTTGCCAATTTCTTTATATTCCTTTACAATTTTATATGTCGTCTGCAATTTATTTCAATTTGAGATGGTTTAAAATTTGCAATTTGGTTCACAGGTAAATAACAAAATTGTTAAGCCTTTGAAATAGAATTGTGACTCTTATTATCCACCATACCTGGATTTTTAAAAAGTAGTTACGTTTTAGTTATTTTTAGAACTTTGTTTAGGAAATTTATTCAAAAAGGCAGTTGAATAAAAACTCATTTGTTGTTTTATGACAATAATTTTCTGTTAAATGTTGCTAACTTGACCTTGTATATGTATATAGCTTTGTATTTATTCAACTTAAGGTAGTGCATATCCTTCCTAACTTTAGATTGAGATTTTGTAAATTAGTGTAAAAATGTATTGGTTTTAAACCAAAATATGAATAAAGCACACAAGTATTGAATGTCAAAAATGTGTTTATGTTATTCTATCCGTCTTAAGCTTTAAAATGATATATAGTTTGACCATATTGTACCACATTGAATGAAGAAATACCAAAGCGAAGTTTTAATGAATTTTATCCCCCCCATGAACCTTAAATAGACCAAAATATGATATCAAACGCCGGTTTACAAAATGGACAGTGACAGCTTCCAAACAAGATGGCGGATGCGAATTACACTTGACAAGTTAGTTGAGTTCAATAAAATGAGAAAAACTGCATTAAATGCATTTACAAAAACAACCCCATTTAGCCATCAGGCTTTAACAACAACATATAATATAAATAAAGGGTGGCCTGTTCCAACTTATATAACTAATATAAGCAAAATCTTAAATAACAGCAAATTACGTTTGCCCCAGTAATAAAAACACATTTCAATATTGGTTATAACCGTTATATAAATTATGCCTCATTGAACTTGAGCAAATGCTAAGTTACGTAAGAATAAATAACATCATTCATTTGACCACAGTAACATACAATAAGAATAACTATGACATTATTCATTGGAATAATGTTATTCAACTGTTAAATAAATACAATGCAATATATTAATTAGATACATGTAACTATATTTGTGACAAGTTACACTTGTTACATTGTGGTCAAAAATTGTATATCTTATTTTGAAAATGGGGAGTTATTTCATTAAAAAGGGTACAAAACACTAAACATTTGTATTCAATGTAAACTGTGCAGATATGAAGTTGTAACAGTGAAAGATAATGCATTCATTACTGTATAATGTAGATTTATTACATTTTTTGATGTCGCAGGAGTGAAATAAAGCCATTACTTACTTTTTATACTGCACTAGTGAAAAACAGTTTTTGACGATACGTCGTTTTTAGCGTAATCACATCGGTACACTTTGCTGCGTTTACATAGGGCTGAACAGGACGAAATGTCAACATTTAAACAATAAGGAAGGACATACAATTTAAAAATATTATATTCATGTCTTTTGACATTGATTTTTGTTTGTGTCTGCTATGAATTGTATTTTCACATGCGCCACCGTAATGCAACCAGTTTGACGTAAATGACAAAACCTTTGTGTTATTTCAATTGTGTCATGGAAAACGAAACAAAAAAGATATTGAATCAGACATTATTAGGACTACAGGGATTCGTTAACGGGTCTTGGTCACTGCACTTTTTCCAGTTACCATCTGTTTATATTTTAAGTTAAAAGTAATTCCATTAAATAGATTTGGAGTTATGCTCCGGACAAAGTTTAGAACGGAAAGACAAAATGACATTCAGACGGACGGACAGACGGATAGGCAGACGGAAGGAGACCATAACTATATCCCCTCCAATAAATTTCAATAGGGATAAAAAAAAACATTGCTTGCCGTAGAGAAAATTTTTAACAGCACGATTTTGGGAAATGCATCCACGAAGGATGTAAGTATTTGGTGAGAGTAGTCACCCTAAGGAGATTTAGGAAATTGACTGCTTATTCTACAACTTATTGCATGCAACAGGAAATATTAAACTTTGCCAATAAAACTTATTGCATGCCCTAGAGAGGATTTCTAACACGACGTTGCGGGAAAGACATCCATGAAGGAGGTTAGTATTTTGTGTTACTAGTCTCCCTAAGGAGAGCCGGAAAATTGTCTGACTAATTCTACAACTTATCGCATGCTACTGAATTTATTTAACTTTGCCAATAACATATATTGCATGTCGTAGAGGAAATTTCTCACACGACGTTGTGAGAAAGGCATCCACGAAAGAGGTAAGTATGTTGTGTTAGTAGTCTCACTAAGGAGATATGGAAAATAAATTATTTTTCACTCATTTCACTCACACCATATCCAAGCCAATAAAACTTATTGCATGCCCTAGAAAGAATTTCAAACACTACGTTGTGGGAAAGGCATCTACGAAGGAGGTTAGTTTTTTGTGTCAGTCTCCCTAAGGAGATTTGAAAAATTGCCTGGGTAAGTTTACAAATTATCGCATGCACCTGAATATATCAAACTTCGCAAAAAAAATTATTGCATGCTTATGGAGATGTGGAAAGTAAACTGTCTTTCACTCATTTTCACTCACACCATATCCAACCCAATAAAATTAAGTGCATGCTCTATAGAGAATTTCTAACACTACGTTGTGGGAAAGGCATCCACGAAGGAGGTAGTATTTTGTGTTAGTAGTCTCCCTAAGGAGATTTTGGAAATTGACTGACTAAGTTTAAAACTTGACGCATGCAACTGAATATATTAAACCTAGCCAATAAAACGTACTGCAAACCCTAAAGAGAATTCTAAGGCTACGTTGTGTGAAAGTCACCCACGAAGGAGGTAAGTATTTTGTGTTAGTAGTCTCCCTAAGGGATTTGGAAATTGACTGGCTAATTCTACATCTCATGGCATGCGACTGACTCAAGCTATGAACTTAACCAACACAACCCATTGCATGCCTTAAAACTAACCACAGGACCTCGCAGGGTGATCTGTGTCTGTAAAGAGACCGTTTGATTATAGTAACTTATCTTTCACTCATTTTCACTCACAGCATATCCGAGCCAATCAAACTTATTGCATTCCTACAGAGAATTTCTAACACTACGTTGTGGGAAAGGCATCCACGAAGGAGGTTAGTATTTTGTGTCAGTAGTCTCCGTAAGGAGATTTGGAAAATTGACTGGCTATGGCTACAAATTATCGCATGCAATTGAATATATCTAACTTTGCCAAAACTAATTGCATGCCTAAGGAGACGCGGAAAATAAACTGTCTTTCACTCATTTTCACTCACACCATATCTAAGCCAATAAAACTTATTGCATGTCGTATAGAAAATTTCTAACACTACGTTGTGGCAAAGGCATCCACGAAGGAGGTTAGTATTTTGTGTTAGTAGTCTCCCTAAGGAGATTTGGAAAATTGACTAACTAAGTCTAAAACTTTACGCATGAAACTGAATATATTACACCTAGCCAATATAACTTATTGCATGCCCTAAAGACAATTTCTATGACTACGTTGTGGGAAAGTCTTCCACGAATCAGGTAAGTAGTCTGTGTTAATAGTCTCCCTAATGTATTTGGAAATTGACTGGCTAATTGTACATTTTATGGAACGTAACTGACTCAAGCGATGAACTTATCCAGTACAACCCATCGCATGCCTTTAAACTAACCACAGGATCCCGCAGGGTGATCTGTGTCTGTAAAGAGAACGTTTGATTATAGTAACTAAGCTTTCCCTCATTTTCACTCACGTTGAAGGTACATAAACACTTACATTTATATCAAAGTCTTTTGAAAGTGTTGAATAAATAACCTTAACTTAATTGACGTTGGCAATACAATAAAGCTGTTGTCAAAAGAGTGCAGATGGTAAAATTTGAAAAGTGGATTAAAATATTATTTTCCTTTTATCTCTGCATGCATAAGGAAACTGGTGTTTATTCAGTTCCCGATCTATGTTTGGAAAGTCGTCGAAGGCTGGAGTTTAATTAACAAAGTTGATAATAACTTCATTGAATCCTTTAAGAAGAACTCAAAGAAGACAGAAGTCTCAATTGGGAACAGATTTCAAAACTTGATTGACATACAGGTATTTATTTCATTTATCTATGTACGTATTTAAAAAATGATGCTCGATTGGTCAATGTCGGCTTTGGTACTACTTACATGTACCCCGGGTACTCTTTAATTATACTTACATGTACCCCGGGTACGGTAAATATACTTAAA
Organism: Dreissena polymorpha; assembly: GCF_020536995.1. Lineage (NCBI taxonomy): Eukaryota > Metazoa > Mollusca > Bivalvia > Myida > Dreissenidae > Dreissena > Dreissena polymorpha. The sequence continues at coordinate 121,471,778 of NC_068357.1, forward strand.
CGTACCCGGGCGATATTAGACTGTACCCGAGTTGTATTCCCGCCCAAAATTACATGTCGTAATACGATATCGTTTATCTTAAGCAAACTTCTCTTTAAAAAAATCTTCAATATGCTTTTTGAGTATGCGATGATATAGAGGTCATTTGACAGAAAATAGACATACATGTGAACAAAATTAATTAAAAAAAATAGACGACAACGACTGATTTAGTGTTAAATTTCTCGGATACGTTCAAGTACATTTACATTACCTGGGGTACATGTAAGTATACTTAAGAGTACCCGGGGTACATGTAAGTAGTAACCGAGCCGACAATGACCAATCGAGCATAACTGATGCTGTTCCAGGTTCTCGTGTATCCTTAAAACTCGTTTAATCCTGGTGTATAAGATTTTGTACATCAGTGAGAAGACAACGAAGAAAATTCTATCTTTAAAGCTCATCTAGTCACTTGAGGTAGATAGCATAGGTCCTCAAATACCGGTACACAAAGAAAACTCGGTCGTTCAAATAACAGCAATATGTCCTACAATGACTGTTTAATACTTGTAATTATTTCATTACATCATTATATATCATGCAAACTGTTTTGTTGGTATAAATACTAAATATCGGTATAATAGTTTTAATTGTGTTATTAATCGAAATTTACTGTAGCCCGTCATCACATAAACTATATATTTTGCTCACAGGCTTGTAGAAAGACCCACTTTAACAGCTCGACTTGCGTTTAAAAATCACAAAACAGAACACAAGTTCTACATTTTCTTCCAGTTTTCAATCAAAACTTTGATGAGATTGATATATATTCCAAAGTTTATTTAAAAAAATAACTTCAAATTTAAATTTTGTGTTTGGCTGGTTTTAATTTAAAAAAGTTCGGACTTGTAAAATATTGTAGGTTTTAAGATTGATTTGTGTTGAAAAGTCAGATGTTTAACCACTATCCAAAAATCTAGATATAAATAGCAAAGCTAACACTTGCTTGAAGTTGCAGGACTCCATCATGTTCATATATTTCACTTAAATCATAATTAAGGTAATCAATCTATTAATAAAAGATCCCACCTTTTAATAAATTAAAGCACATAAGGCACATTTACTTAAGAGGTACATCTGAAATAACCTTTTCCCCAATGATGGATGGTCTACATTAATCCTTGAGCTTGAAAGATATTTCCAGACATAATTATATTTAAGATGTTTTTTTTTTCAATTTTAAACAAAGCGGGATTGTGCAGGTGCATCTATATGTTTATCTGCGTCCTATTTCATACAAATTTTAATAAACAAGTAAACCATGATGACCCTAGCCGCCATATGTTGCTTACCTGTGGAGACGTTTCATGCCAAATTTATTTGCCCTAAATCTCATGGTGTCACAGATTATATTTCAGGTTTTCAGTGATTTTAATTGAAGCAGAATCCTGCATTTTGATGCAAGCAAGTTGCAATTTTCTAATTTTTGACTCCTGCAAAAAGTTAGCCTTGCATCATTTTGCCATATTTGTTTTCCACAATCCAACTGGTAAAAGGCTCAGAAATGATTCTTTATGGAAATAATAAAGATTTTGTGATTTTTTTTATTCATTATTATGATAAGTAAGCAATTACAAAAACTTGACATGCATTTAGGAACATTTCAAGTTACTTCAGTAGTTTGACCATTATCATTTTTATTTTGACCCCTCATTATTTTGAGACCTTGGGTCATTTTGACTCCTGGTTTTCAAAATTACTGAACTTGCTGGGTTTTCAATACATATACATACACCAAGAAAACATTTTTCCCAGAGTGGAGCTAATTTCCACACCTGAGGCAAGATTTATACAGTCTTGGTTAAGGTCCACTAGACAAGGTTTCATGCCAAATATCGAGCTAGGTGTGTGTGTTTGGAGATTTTTTATTTTTTTTTTTAAATATATATATTTATTCATCAATACACAATACACTTACACGCATGGAGTTATAACAGAAAAAAAATACAAAGAAAAAACAATACTACAAACATCTGTCGAGAGTCTTACATGAGACTGTAGCAAAAAATAATTTAATACAATTCGACAAAATATATCGAAGCATAAAGATGCATATTCAGACTACAATTTTAAATGAATTATCTTAAAAAACTATTCCAAATTGTTCTAAAAGTTTCTATTTGATTTTTATTGAAAGCAATTATCTCCTCAATTTTGAGCCTATTCTGAAGAAATGTTATAAAATGATTAATATTGGGTATATTGTTCTGGCACTTACTTCTAAAAATATATAATTTTGCCAACAATGTGATAAAATTAACAATCTGTGACATGTTCGAATGACCTGTTGAAACGTTACAGAAGCTTATATGTTCATAATCAAAATATGAAATAAACGGCAAATTCGCTGTTTGTTCGATATACACTTTAACACCGTTCCAAAAATGTCGAATTACAGGACATTCCCAAAACATATGCACATTCGAATCTACTGACATACTACAAAAATCACAAATATTGGATTGTGTTAAACCACATAACAATAGATAGCTATTGTTTGGAATAATTTGCATAATATATTTATACTGGAATGATCTTAGCTTGGTATCATGTGTCAGTCTAAATGGTTGAATAAACAATTTATTCGTTTGTACTTCTTTGTTAAAATATAGTTCCCATTTAGCAATTGTCTTAATATGTACACCTTTAATGTCAAGGGTCTTAATTGTAAAAATAAACGTGAACAAGTTATAACTTATATAAAATCAAAATCAATTGACATAGCACTGCTGCAAGAAATTCATTATGATAACAAACTCGATAATTCGGCCTGGGGCAAAGATTGGGCAGGGGATACGTTTTTAAGTGGCCAAAGTACCAACAGTTTAGGAGTAGGAATTTTGATTAATAGAAAAAGTGAAATACAATTTATAGAACATAATGAAATTATAGTAGGAAGACTTCAGGTGTTAAAACTATTTGTCAACAATAACAAAATAGCTATAATAAACATTTATGCACCAAATAATGATGACATTACGTTTATTAATACACTTGAAAATACTATTGCTGACTTAGATGAATTCTTGCCGATAGTGGGTGGTGACTTCAATGCCGTGCAAAACTTTTTGCAAGACAAATTAAATGGTAGAAATGACACCAATAAAAAGTGTTCTGATAAAATTAATGATATAAAGGAAATACACGATTTAGTGGATATTTACAGAAATTTTAACCCAAATGCAAAGGAATATACATGGCATTCGAGTTCAGACCCGCCAATATTTTGCAGACTCGATTATTTTCTGTTAGCATCTTCACTGGTTAGTAATGCGAAAAAATGCACTATCAATCCTGGCTTCAAATCGGATCACTCAATTGTTTTACTCAGCATTCTTTTTGATACGCTAACACGTGGCCCAGGTTATTTTAAGCTAAATAGCTCACTTCTATTTGATCAAGATTATAAAGCTTCAATTAAAAATTCAATAAAAGAGGTAGTTGATTTTAATAAAGAAACGACTCCTAATATTTTATGGGAATTAATTAATGGTAGGATAAGGGATGAGAGCATAAAATACTCAACATATAAAAAGAAACTTAGTTTAAAAAAAGAATCAGAAATCGAAGCAAAATTACATGATATTGAAGAACAATTAAAAAAGAACCCTAATGACGTAATATTACAACAAACATATCAAACAGAAAAAGATAATTTTAATGCTATAAATGAAGAGAAAATCAAAGGCATTCTAATAAGGGCAAAAACAGACTGGATTGAGGGAGCCGAGAAAAATACTAAATATTTCTCCAATTTAGAATCAAAAAGATCGGAACAAAAAGTACTTAAACAGCTTAAAATTAATGATGAAATAGAACATGATCATGCAAAAATTTTGGAACACGTTAAGCAATATTTCGCCTCACTCTATAAAATAGACGTAACTCTGGATCAAGAAAACAGTGACCCATTTTTTCAAGATCTTACGAAATTATCAAACGAAGATAGAGAACAATACCCCGACCATTTATCCGAAAACGAATGCTTCCAGGCACTAAAAGACATGAAAAATAACAAAAGCCCAGGCTCAGATGGACTAACAACATAATTTTATAAACTCTTTTGGACTGACATAAAAAATACTTAATCAGCTCGATAAATTATTCTTTTGATACCGGACATTTAACTGAACTACAAACACAAGGGCTTATTTCACTTTTGCCTAAAAAAGATAAAGATATTCTATCTATCAATAATTGGCGACCAGTCTCTTTGTTAAACGTTGACTATAAAATTGCAAGTAAATCTATAGCTAATAGAATTAAACCTTTTCTTCAAACACTTATTAACTCAGATCAAACAGGATTCATAAAAGGGAGATATATTGGAGAAAACAAGAATTTTGAATGAAGTAATTGATAAAGTGAACGATTTAAATGAAACAGGATTGATATTTTTCTCCGATTTTCAGAAAGCTTTTGATAGCTTAGACCATAATTTTATGTACAAATGTTTAGATGGCATGGGCTTTAGCCAGTCTTTAATACAGTGGGTGAAACTGTTTTATAATAATGCAAAATCTTGTGTAATTGATAATGGATATTTCTCTGAATTCTTCGACATAAAAAAGGGAGTACGGCAAGGTTATCCCCTCTCACCCTATCTTTTTATCATATGCATTGAATTACAAGCTAACTATATACGACATAATACAAATATAAAAGGAATTCACATTGGCAACATCGAACTCAAACAAACATTATTCGCAGATGATGCTTGCTTTCTTCTCGATGGCAGTCAAAGGTCATTTGAATTTTTAATTATTACCCTTGACAAATTCTCCGCTATATCCGGCTTAAAATTAAATAACAATAAATGCTCTGTAATGAAATTAGGTGCACTTATAAACAAAAATGTAAAATTTTGTCCACATAAACAATTTGATTGGAACTGTGAAAGCGCGACCACACTGGGAATAACAATATACAATAATACTTATTTAACGCGTGAACACAATATATGTAATAAAATTCAAGAATTTGAAAACTGTTTACATAAAGAAAGTGGAATCTTTCACTGATAGGAAAAATCACAGTAATCAAAACTTTTGCATTACCAAAACTAATATATCCATTTAAAGTTTTAGAAAACCAGACGAAAATAAAATGAAAACCTTAAAAACAAATATTTTCACATTTTTGTGGAATGATAAACCCGACAGGATAAAACGTGATCAAATTATACAGGAATATGAAAATGGCGGTTTGAAAATGATTGATATAGATAGCTTTGTGGATGGTCTCAAATCTACTTGGATTAAACGATTTATACATCAACCTGAATCAAAAATAACCAAATTATACAGTATTGTTCTAGAAAATTATGGTAATTAATTTATTTTAAAGAATCGCATCAAACCTGACGATATAAACACACTAAACATTCGTTCAGTATTTTAAAGGACATATTAAAGGTCTGGCATAAGGTTAACGCACAAAATAAAATCACACAAATCGGAAAAGACATTATTTGGAATAATTCATTTATAAAAAATTCAAACGGTTTATTTTTCTATAAAGAATGGCATATTAAAGGAATCAACCATATAGAACAAATATACGACTATGGAACAAGGTAATTTTATAGTTTTGAGCAATTACAAAACTTGTACGGGTTAAGTACCAGAGATTTTCTAAAATACTTTAGTCTTATAAAAAGTGTGCCACTAGAATGGAAAGAAAAGCTGAAATCTGAAAACATTAGTAATCAACCGCAAGAATATTTTCTCTCATCAATTTCAGAGTCAACTAAAATCTGTAAATTAGTATATCAAAAACTCGTACTGTCAAAGCAGATCAATCCAATTAAGTGTTTGGAGATTTAAAAAAAAGTTTTTTTCTATAAAAATACAAGGAAAACAAACTGTTCCCCTTAGCGGCTAATTTTGACCGTAAAGACATTATTTTAGTTGAAAAATCTGGGTAGAGGTCCACTTGGTGATGTTTCATACTTGGTATCTTAACTTAGGCCTTGTGGTTTATAGACATTTTTCAAGTCTTTAAGGTATACAATGTACATTATGTGCCCCCAGGGAAGGGCTAATTTTGACCCCAGGATTATAATTTGTAATTTAAACAATCTTGAAAAGGCTCAATAGACATCGTTTCATAAGTAAATATATGTGCTGTTTGCCTTGTGGTTTCGAAATGTTTTGAAGTTATTATTCCATGCAGGTGTCTTATAAGGAAAACACATGGGCTTCACCATAGCAGATGACATACCTATTTGTTTCCATACATGTTAAAATTTAACTGGCTTTATAATTTGAAACTTCTGTCACATTTTTTTAATTTGAAGAATTTCTTTATGGTCCAATATGCTAACCATCCATACTGTTTGTCATAAATATTAAAGTGCCATTGCTGATTGTAGTTAATCCATTAAAATATACAAGTCAGACAACAAATTGTTCAATAAATTTGTTTATTTTATTTTCAACAATACATGTATTCAATAACTACAATGGGCAATACATGTGTACAATTAGTAGGATGTTAATGAATTCTTTCTTTCAGTACAAAATAGAATACTACAAAGATGGTGACGCCACAATGATAAACATGTCGACGCGTGTTACTTCCCTTAGTGATGGCTGACCGGAAAGCGCGTCCAGGTTATCTGCAACAACCTGGCTATTTTTGCAGTCTAACCATTTTCGAAAAATATGGTGACACGAATGAATTTATTGATATAGTTAAACAGTGGCCAGTGCCTATGTCTCTCAAATTGTTCAATAAAATTGATGTTTATTTATTTCAACAATATTCAATAACTACAATGGGCAATAGATGCATACAATAAGTAGGATGTTAATGCAATCTTTCTTTCAGTACAAAATAGAAAACTTTGTTAAACTACCATTGAAAGACATCATTCACATTTGACATTCCCGGACAAATTTATTACGGTGACACATACTACGTTATTGATATAGTTTAACTGTGTCCAGTGCCTATTTATCTCAAATTGTTCAATAAATGTATGTTTATTTATTTCAACAATATTCAATAACTACAGTGGGCAATACATGTATACAATAAGTTGGATGTTAATGCAGTATTTCTTTCAGTACAAAATAGAATACCTTGTTTACCTACCATTGAAAGAGATCATTCACATTTGACATGCCCGGACAAATTTATAATGGTGACACATATGAAGTTATTGATATAGTTTAACTGTGTCCAGTGCCTATGTATCTCAAATTGTTCAATTAATGTATGTTTATTTATTTCAACACTATTCAATAACTACAGTGGGCAATACATGTATACAATTAGTAGGATGTTAATGCATTCTTTCTTTCAGTACAAAACAGAATACTTTGTTAACCTACCATTGAAAGAAATTCATATTTGGTATTACGGGACAAATTGATTATTACATACATGCAGTTTCATAGATAACAGCTTGGTGTGGTCAAAATTTCTAATTTAAATTTAAATGAGGGGGAATAACTCTATAATTACCATATTAATCCTAATGAAACTTGCATGTGCACTTTCAAAGTATGACAATAACACATTTACTCAAATTTTAGTAATTACAGACCATAGTCACCTCAGTTAAAGGTCATAATTCTGGTGTTACCTAGTCGATCCTGATGAAACTTCAATATGCACTATCGCACTATAGCAATACACTATCATTAAAAAATTGTTATGAAATTCCATGACGTACACATACTGGTAGTTACTGAGAAAAATGTCATATTTAAGCAATAAAGGGTGCATAAACTGAGTTTACTTAATCAATGCAAATGCAATTTATGTATGCACCATAGTATGATGATAAAGATTTACAAATGTAATGCAAATTCCATGAAATTTAATATTTACAACAGTTGCTGAGAAACGGCTCAGGACTGGCATAACTAATTAAATTTATCAAACATTTTGTAAAAAACAAATTTCACAGAAATCAACACTCATTAGAAACAAATACCTTTAAATCACTGACACTTTGATACACAGATGCTTATTTTGTGTATATATATCACAGACATTTAATCTTCCAAACAATTACTTGCCCATTCAACACTTTCACACTTGTTACTAACAAAAATTCTAACACGGAACATGGCAAATTTCATATAAACAAGATACATTGTATTAATCTTTATTAGTAACTTTAATAACTTTATGGTGTAATGCAACCTCAGTGTTCACAACCGGACGTAGTCATTCGTTATTGTTTTAGATGTTACCTCGATAAATGTCAACCACACCCTACAAATAATTTAAATTAATATAAAACGATTCAACCTTCTTGTTTTGCTTATTCCTTCATCAAAGTTATAAAAATAACCGTGTTATAATCAAAATCATTTGTGTAGGTTATATTTGGTTATGTAATAACCCACGGCCGAAACTATAGTTGAATTGTTTCATATCACTACACATCTAAACTTCCGGTCGTGGGTTATTCGACAATAAACTGCAATGTACACAAATAGTTTCTTAAATATTATCATCAATTCTAAGAACACTAGAATAAATCATTTTAACATTATGTTTATTTGACGAGCATAGCGAGCTAGTTCATCTGCTTATCAAGATTACAAAATTCTCTCGTAAGTAAACATTTACACACAATCGTTTATGAAATAGCCCCCTGGTGTTAAACACTATAATGGCACATACAATTTTAATGTAAAACAAAACATTTTTAAAATTAAACTTCAATAAACCGCAATATGAGACCAAAAACACAATTTCTTCAATTTGCCACAACTGCTTCTTTACTTGTTAAAAAATTGGAAGTTGCATGTGCCTCCCGTTATATTGAGGTTGAAGGTGTGGTTTCCCATGGTTGGAATTGAGAGCGTGTTGGTGCTTCTGTATAAGTTAATAGTTTGGCTGTTACTTGATTGATCACATATGCAGATTTCTGTGGCTGAAAGTCCTGCACTTAATGCTTCAGCACATTTACATTTTTGTTCAGTTGTTTGGTTTTCAATATAATGTTTTAAAGATTCTTCTGTCTTGTGCTTGGTTATCTTGCATATTTGCTTAGTATCAATTCCAGCGTGATACATGACTGTAACTGCTGTAGCTCTGACAGAATGGTTCGTGTGTGCCCTAGACAGCTTGCAGACGGATGAGATGTTGTTTATAATTGTTCCCAAGAACAGCATTCCAATACCACACTGTTGACCCTCTCCATTTCTTCAAAGGCTTTTGAAATAATACAGTGTTTGATGGAGACAACTTTGACAGATAAAACTTGAAGACATCAACGAGGTTAATTTCAAAACATCAAATTTTTAAGGCATAACCTCTTTGGTCTGAATAGTCTCATGCCTTACTTGATGAGCCACCCCGCCAATTTTTACTTTTTTCTCAATGTCTTTCAGTAATATATTCTACCCCTTTGTCATCTGTTTTTACTTCAAATGAGTCGACTTTCAGCTCACGAAAACCTTCGCGTCCTCGCCTGGCAAAAAAAAATAACATAACAGAAACCAAAAAGTGTTGTTAAAGATTCAGGGTCATTTTTGAAAATATGTCTCAATTTTTTACAAGTCCCCCTTTTCAATTGCAGGCATATGCTTTAACTTTCCATTTCCAACCCATTGTTTCTAGCGTATGATTTGCTAGCATGAAGACCGTTCCTGTTATAATGTTAACTGTCCTGTTGTATGGGTTTCCTTCCAGCAATGGATATTTGAATGCCTGCCCTTAAACCACGCAGGGTTCCCGGAGAATACATTTTGCCATCATTCGTGCGAACCTCCGCATAGAATTTTCGAAGTATTTGCGCTAGCTCATCACCAGACACACTCTCCAGGTCCACATTGATATTACGTTTCTTTAGCCAGTGAATTAAAGAAGAAATCGTAATTCAAAGGTCAATAATAGCGAAAATACACTTTTTCTCGGACATGATCATCTGCGGGGCGCTCTCAAAATCCGTACCTGCAATCGTGCTGCACACTTGGGCAGGAACGGATATTTTGAGCGCCCGCAGACGATCATGCCCTCGAAAATGTGTATTTTCCCTTTATTATTATATCTGAAGTAAATCGGCAGAAACATGCACTAAACGCTAAGCGTGCACTCAGTCCTACATACATATTTCAACCATGGACTGTTTTGTTGACACTAAAAATCTCATAAACATCATTTATGTTAAATTAATAAGGTATTCGTTGATTTTGGTAGCATATCGATTTAATTTCACAAGCGATATATGTCACGCATATATCCATATAAACCACCATAAAGCATTAAATACAACTCCTTACATTGAAAAAACACTTCAAAAATACCCCCAAACTTTATTTTTGCCCATTGTGTTGACTGCTTAGTGGATTTGCATTTCACACTTTGATCTAACTGATTAAGTTCTTCTTCAGACTTCTCACTGTCAGCTGTATCATCAACTGAAAAGTATAATGTTAAAACTTAAAGTAAGTGGATTATTTGTTAATAAGTCATAATAAGTCATAAATATAGAATTATATAAGAATGTAACAGCAATTACAATATTGGTTCAATAATTGTAATTTTCAATGATTTTTATTCTTATATTACTTTACTACTTTAATAGAGTAATATATAAGGGACACTGATACTGCCTTGCTATACATTTTGTAGCGACGCTAAAGAGCATTTGCTGGCGGCTTATATAACCAGAAGGTCCCTGTTTCTAATTCCATTGAGTTGGGAATTGTTTAGATAACATTTGCAGGTTACATTAGCAAACAACATAATCACTCACGGTTGTCTGAAAGACATCCCACAGATTTGAAGGCAAAATGAAATTCATGGAAGAATTGCGATAGTGGTGGGAGACTGAGTGTGTAGTAGGGGGGCATATGAGGGACATTTAAAATATACTGCCTACGAGTTAAGTGATGGGAAGATTTACTTAGAAACGTGGAGGCCCCAGGTTGAATGCCATTGTGGTTTGGGGTTTAATTTAGTAACCAAGTATTTACCTTCACCCATGCTGCCACCCTCCTCATTGTGGTTTTCTTCTTGTTGGTCTTGTTGGTTGTCAATGACCTGCATCAAAATTGAAATCTTAATATACTTATTTATTTTGGTACGTGCGATTTGTTTATGTCATTGACCTGCATCAAAATTGAAATCTTAATATTCTTATTTATTTTTATACGTGCGATTTGTTTATGCAATTATATAAAAAAAACATTTTCTCGGACATGATAATCTGCGGGCGCTCTCAAAATCCGTTCCTGCCCTCATGCTGCGCACTCGGGCAGGAACGGATTTTTCGAGCGCCCGCAGATGATCATGCCCTCGAAAATGTGTATCATCCATATAGTTCTTCATATGATATGATTCACTAACTCATGTGCAGCAAGTATGCGAAATATTTATTAAATACGTTACATGTTTTACAAGTACATGTAAACCTAAAGTTAAATAACACCTTGTACGGTGCTTACTTTGCGACTGTGCGTGTTTTACCGTCCGATAACGATTGGATCAGATACATAGGCACTGGCCATTGATTTACTATGTCAATAACTTTAAATATGTCACCATTTTTTTCGCAGCACTCGGGCAGAAACCGATTTTGAGAGCACCCGCAGATGATCATGTCCGAGAAAATTTGTATTTTCGCTTTTATTGCATTAACAAATCACACATACTAAGTTTTAATAACATTGAAAACAATATGTTTTGTTCATACGACATCGACACAATAATTCGATTATTACAATACAGTTCAAGGTTATGTTTTACATATGCCTCACTCGGTCATCATCCGAAATGACGAGGCTTTCCCTTCGGATAGGCAGTTTTCGATTTAAAATGTGTTTGCACAGTGGATTAATGCAAAGTTGAAAGGCAGCCGCGCAAAGTAAGAAATGAGGAATTATTTTGGAATTTACAGCAGGAACGTTGAAGGTACATAAACACTTACATTTACAGCATAGTCTTTTGAAAGTGTTGAGTAAATAACCTTAACTTCATTGACGTTGCCGATAAAATAAAGCTGTTGTCAAGAGAGAGTGCAGATGGTATAACTTGAAAAGTGGATTGAAATAGTCATCATCCCTGCATGCATGAGGAAACTGGTGCTTATTCAGTTCCCCATTTATGCTTGGAAAGTCGTCGAAGGCTGGAGAAGGGACGTACCTGCGCGTGGACCAGATTATGTATATGAAAAACACATAACAGGGCTTGAACGGCACGTTAATCGCATTGTTAATACACGATTTCTCCCGTTTAAGCCCTCCTTTTGCCAAGTTTCTGCATCCCGCCAGAGGGCATTATAGATAGAGTTTATGCAATAATATTTAAAGGAATGTCAACATGAAAATATGGTCAGACATAGCACTCTATTGGCATTCTAAAATGATACCATATTTGATGTGATCCATAGTTTTTATCTTATGTTTTAGTTGCTACAACTATGAAGAGTTTGGTTTTAAACAGTTTTTGGGTTAAAGAAGTTACCTGCAAAGTGGGGAAAAAAATCTGGTGTAAATTTTATATGAAAGGGAAAATCACAATGAAAATATGGGATTTAATAAATTACAATTGGCACTTAAAAAATATAAGTAATGATATGATGCAATACACCCTTTTTTAGCTTTGGTCATGCAAAATATGCAAGGTTTTAGCGGAAAATCAAATGAAACAACTGAATGCAAATACCTGAAAAACAGGGCAAATTAAAACTTGGATAATTTCATGATAGAAAGGAATATCAAAATGAAAAGACTGGAAGCCTTAAAACTCAGTTTGCACTTTAAAATGATACTGTAATAATCTGGGGTTCAATTAACTATAAAACCTAGAAAGGCTTTTGGGATCAAGGCAACTCAAAGAATATGAAATGAATAAATCCTTTATTAATTACTCTATTATTAAATACTCTATTTTACTGGGAAATCAAATTAAGTGGAATTCATGATTCCAATATTACCTTTGTAAGGCGTTGTCCTAAGTCGGAGCAATAACTCCTTCAGTGGAAGATGACTTCCCAGAGTACAGAGTATAAACAATATATGAATGTCAAAAATATAACAATGTACAAACAAACCCACTCCCGCCCTCAACTAGAATTTAAGTCTAAGAAACACCCACCCAACACGAAAAATACACAAACCCCTTAAACAACATTATATTAAAGTGTTAATAACAAAAAGGGAATTAATTTATCAAAAGGGAGAATAATCAGTCCTATTGCATTCCTCCCCCCTTAACAAAATAATTGAATGAAATGAAATTTATTTAAGGATTAATTCAATTGCTCTTACACAATATTAAACATTAATATTAAAATATTACACAAAAGTCAGTCACGATAAACACTAGTCGTGATAATAGTCCAATTCATGGACCTCAGCCCATTGTTGAGTGAAGTACTCTACGATGTCCATGTTTACATTGCTCTCCCGGTCCCTCCTCGCCTGTTCTCGTCTGGCCGCCAACTCTACCCGTTCTTCAGCAGAAGCAGCTCTGGGCCGTAGAGTTTCACCAGGTGGTATGTAATGTCCGTTAAAGACCTAGACGGCCATACAGCAATGGCGATGCCCGAATGAGCGAGTATGGTTCCTAGCCTTGCTCAGCTTGTAAGTGGTGGACGGGCATACGAGGCATCTATAGAGTCGACTGGTTCGTACATGAACTCTTTGCCAATGTTCATTATAATTTTTCAGTTTGGCAAAACCGGAGGCGCTGCAACTTGGAACAGGGCATTGGTAGTTGCCATGTTCTGGAAATATTGGCCTGGTTAACTCCATTCTGCAAAATAGTTTAGTATTAGCACACATATAGTTAATTATAGGAAAAAATGTATTTATTTATTTATTTTTCCCTTACAAAAAGTTAGCGACAATAATTTTATAATATGATATCAACATTTTCTTTGTTTAAACTTAAAGCAATACTTAATACGAATTTTCAATTCAAATTCCGTAATTAATCGTATTAACATTTATTCTGCCCCTCAACAATAGGAGAATTGTATATTTGCAAAAAGTCGACAAGCACCGAAGCCGACAACGACATTGTGCTTCGATAATATAAATCAACAAGTTATTTACTAAATAATCTACAGCGCTATACCATCAAGATACATTTTGTTAAGGTTACGAGTGAGTATTTACGATAATTTCAAGCTATTCATGAGATTGTCTTATCCTTTAATTTTAAACATTTGTGATCATAAAGATCGCACAAGAGTTTAAACAAAATAAAGACAGACAATCAAAAAGTGATATATGATCCGGATATTCAGTCTCAGGATATAAAACGGACGCTCATGACATTCAATAATTAAAACTAATCTTATTGGCAATCTTGACAAGCATTGCAAGTTTGAACAATCGTATTCAAATCTTATTAATAATACTTATGATTTACTAACAAGTTCACATTCATCTGAAAATATTAATTTATCTCCCGTATTCATTTATAATATTTTATTATTCAAACTAGGTTTTTAATATGCTTTCTGTTTTACAGTTTCCTTTCCCAATATATGAGATCAACGCAGATACCAGACTTCAGCCATGGGAAATCAAGTACACTTCTAACATTGTGTAACGTTGTGCATTTGTACAAAAGTTTAATTCAAGCGTCATAATTACGTATGACCAGTTATATATTCTGGTTGCCAAATGTGCAAGCTATAACTTGCATTCTTTTTAATTACAACATGCCACTAATGATTTGCCAAATCTGATCTTACAGGTTCCTATACCAAGGACAATTCTACAACTATTTTTATATCAGTATGTTCAAAATAACTTTATATACAATGTATTTTAATCATATGAACAACTTGTTCATTTAACACATTTTTTTTAATACATGCATAATCAACATTTACTATTCCCCTTTCCCCTTCAATCAACAAGACTTATTCTTGTTTTGAAAAACAAGAACTAATATCTATATTCCCTTATAGTACCATTACAAAAATTAAAATAACAAAATTATGGATAACTTGATAAGTAAATCCAAAGAAAACCCTCATCACCCCTCCATTCTTATTGCATGTATCAACATAATATTGATTTTAATTAAAAGTAAAGACTTATTCCTATATGCAGATATTGATTGCAAAATGAACATGCAACGTGTTAACAATTAGTCAATGCCACACAGTATCTGCTAACAATCTTAAGAGATGATCAGTTCAACTCGACAACTCCTATTATAGAATATATACATGTCAATTGTTCCCTTGTTTGCATTCTAACTTAAAAGTTCACGTTTTAGCCTGAATCATACATTTTCCTTGGCTTAATGATACGTTCCCGTCGGGAATGTGGAATGTATGGAGTAACTTTTTCTTCTGAAGAAAAGTCTAATCCTGATTTTGTTCTTGGTTTATTAACAGAGTCTGTGACTACTTTTCTCAAAAAAATCCCATTCTCATCTGTTTGTTCCAGATCCCGTTTTAACCAGTTTTCAGGAGCATGTGTACCTTCATACGGCTTCAAGTGATCAACATGAACAACAATACTTGGAGTAGCCTCACTTTTTTGTATGCAGTATGTCAAGTTAGTGATTTTCTTCAAAACCAAGTAAGGTCCCCTCCAACCCATACCCAGTTTTTGATTGGCAGCTGGGGGATACCATCTCCAAACCCATTCTCCCTCTTGGTACTCTCTGGATTGAAGATAACGATAATAATATTTCTTCTGCCTTTCCCCTGAAATCCCCAAATTTGTATGAGCTATTTCAAAAGCTTTACACATAGCGTTTCTCACCCATTCCACATATTGAACTGGACATTCCGACTCTATTTGATTCGGAGGTGGGCCATACACGATATCAATAGGAGTGTCTATTTCCCTACCTAACATTAATAATTTTGGGAACATCCCGTACTTTTGTGTTGTGTAGCTCTATAAGCCGACATAACATAGTCCAAATGATCGTCCCAATCACGGAAATTTTCCTCGGAAGATAGAAAAAACTTTAACATAAAAAAATAACAGTTCTGTTACACCGTTCTAGCATGCCATCTGATTTGGGTAAAATTCACATGTTCTAGTTTTTTTGCGATTCCTAACATTTTACACAAGGCACTGAACAATTTGGATTCAAAGTTTCTTCCTTGGTCTGTATGAATTTGGGTTTGTAAGCCGAAAACCAAAAACATTCGAGTTACCAATACTTCAGCCACTGTATATGCAGTCTGATAAGGTAATGCAAACGCCATTTTCCACTTGCTATAATAGTCTCCACATACCAGAATATACTCATTATTCTTCTTAGTTGTTATGAGGTGACCCATGATATCAACAGCAAATATTTGCATCACCCGATTCGCCTTTATTTGAGACGATGCATTTTTTCCTTTTCCAGGACCTGGCGTCCCTCTAGCATTTATGTCACATTCTTTCACCTATCTGGCTACATCACTGGAGAGACCGGGCAAATGGAAAAGGCGCTTGATTGATTCGACAGTCCTATCCCTTCCTAAATGACCAGAATAACGCTGCCTATGCAGTCCATCAAATATATCAGACCTTAGTTTCAGAGGATCGACCAGCAAAAGGACTACATCTCCCAGATAACTAATGTTCGTGTGATACAGGATCCCATCGCAGACTATCATTACTTCCCAGGATTGCGATATTGTTATGACATCACTGCTTGTAAACCTAATCTCAGATTTATCAGATTTAAACCTATGCTCATCAAAAGCATGTGTAAACACACCATCTCTATAGCCTCCTATTCTAATTCTTGAGTCATTATCAAACAACCTCAAATGCAAATAATCTCAATAAAATTGACCTCAATCTCAGATATTCTCAATCTCAATAAAGAACGATATTACATCTAGTCAGTCTCAAATCACTATATCTATCAACTATACCTATTGTTGGTCAAAACCACGTCATTAAAAAAGAACCCAATCATCCAATACAATATCTCAAATTGTCTTATATCCCAAGCACAATATCTGTGAATTAAGTCAAAACTTTCAACTTCAAATCACAATATCTATGATCCATAAAGGTAAATCTCAATGTATATAAAAACCCAATTATCGCTAAATCTTTGCAATACTCTTTCACCTATTTCCCAGAAATTAAACCTATTTCCCAAAAATTAAACTTGTCCCTTTAAATAATTCCCCGGCATCTCCACCAATGTAATAGTCTCGGGTTCAATTAACTATAAAACCTAGAAAGGCTTTTGGGATCAAGGCAACTCAAAGAACATAAAATAAATAAATCATTTATTAATTTCTCTATTATTAAATACTCTATTTTACTGGGAAATCATATTAAGTGGAATTCTGGATTATTACCTTTGTAAGGCGGTGTCCTAAGTCGGAGCAAAAACTCCTTCAGAGGAAGATGACTTCCAAGAGTACAGAGTATAAAAAATATATGAATGTCAAAAATATAACAATGTACAAACAAACCCACTCCCGCCCTCAACTAGAATTTAAGTCTAAGAAGCACCCACCCAACACGAAAAATACACAAACCCCTTAAACACCATTATATTAAAGTGTTAATAACAAAAAGGGAAATAATTGATCAAAAGGGAGAATAATCAGTCCTATAACATTACCATTGATGATATGATCCATAGAACATGTTGTCAATTTTAGTCGCTAGAACTATGAAGAGTTTGGATCATTAAAGCATTCACCCACAAAATGGGGAAAACAAAATCTGGTGTAATTTTCTTATGTAAAGGGATACCAATATGAAAATATGTGCAAAAAATACAATTAAATTAGCACTTTAAAAGATTATAAGTAATGATATGATGCAACACACCCTTTTTTTAGCTTATGTCATTGAAAGTATGCATGTTTTTTATGGAAAACCAAAATGGCTGAAAGCAAGTTTGTGAAAAATAGGGTAAAATTAAAACTTGCACAACTTCAATATTTAATGGAATATTACAATGAAAATATGGGCAGACATAATAGCCAATCAGCACTTTAAAATGATACCATGTATGATGTGATCCATAGTTTATATTCGAAGTTTTATTCGCTAAAACTATGAGGAGTTTAAATAGAAAAAAATCAAATGCATCGGCAAAATGGGGTAAATACAATCTGTTGTAATTGTATTATCTAACAGAATGTCACTATAAAAAGGTTTGAATTCATTAAACCGAATCAGTACTTTAATACAAAAAAACAATTTTAATAATATCCAGGCCATATTTTCTTAGTTAAATGTGTCACAAGTTTACTGAAATTGGAGCAAAACGTGTGTTTTCCGAGAATAGCGTAAAAATGCAGTAATGTTTGTAGCGATTCTTACCGTTACCTCCGATGATGTCGCTTGTTTACTGAACTGGTCTGTTGAACACATTACCCAGCAATTTAAAAATAACATATTCAGTTAATGTCAACAAAGTACCCGCTCTAAATTCGCTCTTTAGTGTGTATCTTTTACCCGCTTCGCAAACAAAATGGCGTCGTCTATATTTTTCTTCAAGTCTCGCGAAATCCCGTAACGTGTGAGAACACGGCACGCTTTCTTATACAACATGGGCGACTTTCCAATCTCTGTTATCTACGTCTCTGTCATCTACGTCTCTGTCTTTATCAACATGATCGCTGCAAATGAGGTGTTGCAACTGGAAATTATAAGATGATTTCTGACTAGAACACGACAAGCACTCGCCAAAATGCCAGTTTCTGCGTATGGTGGGACAAGATTGTTACTGAAAAAATGAGTTGTTTTATTTGTACCACAATACAAACTTTTGAAAAGAAATTTCGATTGTGTTCGGTTATTCAGCTTATATTATGCGATAAGCAAAACTATAAATGTGTGCACTAACTGTTAGCTAACGAAAATGTTATCTATAAACCGACAATACTGTTCTTAATAAATACGAACAACGCATAAGTGTAAGGTTTAAAACGGATTTAATTTGATACAATAGCGATGCAAATATTATGTGAGAACTACAGTATTCATATCATCAAACATAAAATACACACATTTATATTTTTATAACTAATTTCACACATAGCCACAGGATTTATACACACGCAATAAATATTCAAAGCCAACAAATGAACCAAAATAGTTTATAGCAATGCTATTCATAGAACTATTAGTGCATTGCCAATCAAATTCATTGTCATGTCTATCATGCTACAACTGCAAATGTCTCGCTCCTCGGTTTAAGGCATAGCATTGAATCTCCCCAAACCATTTGCACCGGTCATCGAACTTCGTACACTTCACACAGACCAATCCCTCACATCTGCGACACAGATTCACTTCAGTGGATATATCGTGGCATATCGCGCACTGCAAAATAAATGTAGTGTCCACTATTGTGGGTAGAATTGTTCGCATGTTTACCAACCATTTCTGACAGGCGACTATGTCGTTTAGCGCACCCGTAATGGGCACCTTTCCAAATATAATCGAATGTATTATTTTTGTAACCAGCATCATTTCACTGAAGTACACGCAAATATTTAGGTAGACTTTCCATGCTTAAAAAAAATATACTGATATCTTCAAAACCAACCCCACGCTCGGCTTTTGTCCAGCTTATTTGCACCCCTTGGGTATGTGAAAGTTCCATAATGGAACAACACTTTACGCACATGCATAAATCCCCGTTTTCCCACAGAGAGGCCCATGAACAGTTCGTATCAGCTACCTGAAATATGCGAGTATATTCCGAGAGCGCTAGGCACGGCAGCACGAGATCTACGTGCTCCACTCAACTTCGCAATCACATTGCGCAGTCCTATAATCGTGTGAAATCAGCAGACTCGGTGAAAAAATACTAATTTGAGTTTATTAACATTAAGTAAAACTATTCAATACGGCGCGATATAATGATCAATACATAGTATTTACGCTCCAATAACAATACCAAGGATATATCTCCACTTTTCACACATTAAACGATCGTATTATTCAATCAAAGTGTATGTATTGATTAAGCAAAACCGTTGTTTCAGAACTACGTTTTTAAGACAATCAAATACTAAATTGCATACCTGTTTATCGACCATAATTGATACACCTCATGATTTATCACAATATCCTACCACATTCGATAATATTTACTTTGCTTCCTAAGTAAGGCGAGCCAACGAGATACAAAAGCCCTAACGTTTTTTTTCTCTCCAGCAGTTGTATTTACAAAAATACAAAGAAATAAGCAGACTTTAAAAGATAAATTATTTTCTTTTTCAGCAGTAAAAAACCCACTTAAGCCATACTTGTTGTTTAAATTTGACAAATTTTAGAATGTGCATACAAATTGCAACATATTTAACAATAAACATATCTTATATGCTATATTAAATAAAATTACGTAAGAAAAGAAATAAAACGCGTCGCAAAAAGTATGCGTAGTAGGCGTTATTCGAACCTGCGCTGGGGCCGTATCCACAAAGATCCTTAGGCATTTTCTTAGTTATTTACTTAAGTTCGAAAAATCACCTAAGGCAAGATTTTCCCTTAAATATTCTTCTTAAAAATTCCTTAGGAAAAAGATTAGGTAAGTTTTTGTCTCGTGCATTTTTTTCCCTCAGTGAAACATAATTCGCCTAAGGAGTGACTTAAGTTTGTTGTCAGGGACATCCCCGGGTTCCCTGTCATAAAAATAGCATCACGATGACGTCGTCATTATAACATACCACGAGATTTCTCGGCACACAAAAATGGCGGTTGTCTCTGTCTAAATAGAATAGATGGTGCCTGGATCTGTACATGAGTCCCATCTATGACACCGATCACATTTGGGAATCTAATTAAAACAACATGCAGAAAATGCAGTTGTTAATAAATTGAACAAATACCTGTTGCAAGGGCACAATTTAACACAATTATATGATATTCCTATTATATAATAGGATTAATCAAGTATTTTCATTATCAGAAATTGGAACAACAAATATCTTATAAAGTGAAGTACCTAGCAATATGAAAAAATCCTTGTTTATTCCTGTTTAATGACTCAATGGTTGTTGGGAATCTAATGTGTCTCCTCACAACATTTTGGGAGCTCAGTTCATCAAGTGTTTGAGATACTGCTCTCGAAACACTTGATTGAGCTACAGAGTGCAGATCACCGGTGTTGAGCTGTATCACACCGGTAGCCAGGTACCTCAGTGTGATCAAGACCTTGTAGCCAGTAGAAAGGCTGTGGCTCCTGTCAGTATTGGGGGCTAAGGCAGCATCCAGCTGGGCAATTATATATGCCAATGTGGCATGGTTCACACGATACCTCTTGTACAGATCATCATTGGTCAACTGTGCAATGTCAATTCGCTCACGATACTCCCGAACTGCCATTTTGCTGCAAGCTGTATAACCAAAATGTTGAAAATATCACAATGTACTGTATGAATTGCTATATGGTAGAAAAGTAACTTACCATCAAATATATCCTGCCATTTATGGATTGATTTTCATTATCTTGCAAGGCAAAGTACATACAAATACTGGAACAGTGTTCGTCCCGATATAGTATAGATTAAGCCCAGCAAGATTTGTAACTTTTATTTCATACAGTATCATCTTGGTGACCGGATATTCCGAAACGACAATGTTGTTTTTTCATCTCCAAATTCAATACAATGGGGGGATTGGGCGTCTGTCATTTTGTAACATAACGTTAAAAATGGCAATTGAATTGATAATAGAAAACACAATCAATTTTAATTACTGGTTACAAAAATAACCGATTTGGTTACAAAATGATCGATTAATGATTACGAAATAACTGAAAATGCTTAGCTACGAGTACGAAACGGCTATGCTACGAAATGACCGTAAACCCAATTCAACATTTCCGGATTTTCCTCGTTACTGACTCAAACAAACAAGTATGATTCTTTCATAAACACAAAAACACTTCACATCAACTGCTTTTAAATCAGTGTTTACATTTGTATAACAAAATAACAGCTTGAAACCAACGTGCGAAAACTTCCTCGATCAATTCCTTATTTTTTTACATACGGAAGTAAACATTGCAACTTCCTGTCTCGCTAACAAATATAAACGGGTAGAAACAATTACTATTTAAATCAACTGCACTATCGATAAATTTATCAAAAGAAATAAGATACACCCACCGATTGTGATGATTTTCTAACTTCTCTCCTTGAAAACAGGATTCCGCGTTAAAATGGACGCTACGTTAGTTTTTTCCTTAATATTTAAGGGTCCTCCGGAGGTTCCTTAAAAGTTAAGGCGAAAATGCCGACTTAAGGCAAAACATAAGGGCATTTTGTTTTGTGGATAATACTTGAGGAATATCTTAACAATTAAGGGAAAATAGCGAAAATTAAGGGGAAAGTATGTAAACTTAGGCAAAAATCTCCCTCAGGATCTTTGTGGATACGGCCCCTGATGATCCCAAACGATTGCTAGTCTATCCGCTCGACCACTGAAACTGTTCATTCGAATGCGCTTAAATTAGATATCCATAAGTAAACGGGTAAAAAAGGCTCTTCGATCTTAGAAAGTGGGAAAAATCATTACGGGCGCGCAACTTTAATCTTGCTTGCCAGATAATAAGCTGTCGTAACCTCAGTAATCTTTTCTTTCATAGCGACATAATTAGTTCACATTAACGCAATGTAATCTCATATCTATGCATCTTAAAATAGACGATGCGCGATAGCACGATTAGTTGATGCGAGGCAAGTGGAGTACGTGATGTTCTAGGATGTACGAGTTGTCGTTTCTTGTTGCTATAACGAGAACCGATACGTTTAAATTATTGTGCCTCACATGGGGCGCGAATTAACAAATATGACGGCTGGCATTTTATGCGTATTTGACGCAGAATACCGCGCCCTGTAAAGTCCTGTATATTTCTTTTTATTCGTCTAATACATTTTTCTGTTTGAAACGCTCATGACCAAACGATACGTGTTACGCCCTCTCTGCTTTCGATTGCAACAAAACGCTGTTAACAGTATGAACTCGCTTGATCTGATTTTGGTCCGTCAAGCAGAAACCATATTTCTGGCTTGTCAAAATTAGTTAAACATCAACGTAATTGACCATGTCGGAATTCGTTTTCTTCCAGCATTGATCTCTTTGCGAGAAAAAAAACTCAACATCGGAGTAAATGTCTTTCAGATACATTTCAACAGCGCTATTCCACTGCTCAAGACTCAGATGTAGCGTGTGGCGAAACAAGCTAAAAGCGTTTAGTTCAACCGCTAGCATTGTATTTTTTGTGCAACGGACCACAATTTTACAACCTATATAACCTATATTATTGTTTTGACACAACAGACAACTGTTAACAGTTTAACTTTTTTTGACATGCGCAATTCATCCCAGTCCTCTGTGATTGGCACTTCGAATGAGCTTGTTCGACATTTTGATGCTTTTTCAGATGACATGACATGGCAGTCACTGAGCGCCTTTTATACCCAGTCACTGGGTGAGAGACAGCAAACCAAAGCTATTGTCGCACGAATATTTGAAGAGAATCTTGATCGTTTTGCTGACAGAGTGATATTCTACACTTACGAAATTGTAAATGTACTTTGATTGCTCCAAGAGCTCAATGTCTTTCCCGATTGGGTCATCTTGCTGTGAGAGTAGGTTTGTTTTGTCGCGAATGCATTTCAGTCGAAAGTATTCACTTTTTTGTTCCAAAACTCAATAGTACACATGGGTACAAGTGTTCGACCATATCGTTTTACCAAACACGATGCTAGTTTTTCAACTGTATGTTTTGAGAATTTCAGTACTCCGGTAACCGCAAAAGCGTATATCAAGTGGTAGCTTGTAGCCGCCATATCTTTGGTACATGTCTTTGAAAAGTAAATATGACACTGGTGTACTTCGTTGCCACGATTTTCTTAAGTAATTGGTTTCCTCACATAGTAGAAAGTCAACACCGTGGCTTTTTGAGTTTGTAAAACTGAGTTTGACATAATGGATGTACTCAGTAAACCTGAGTTTGACATAATTGATGTACTCAGATCTCGAGCAGTGAATGAAAACCCGTTCATATCTTTTTGTGTGAAATCAACAGGCAAAACAGTTGTGTCTTTCATAGCGATATAACAGAAGTCGCTAAAGTCATAATTTGTATTCAGATAGGCAGCTAACAACGTGGGCTTGTTACTGTTAATAAGTGAATGCAGTTCACATTCGCTCTTGCTGTCTCTGCATTGAGCCATCTCTATAATGGACGGTCAACATAACGTTGGCATATAATGCAATCTTCATAATGCTCGCGCGAGCATAAATAGGAGTGCGACCAGCAGAATCTGTCTCATTTGCGATCTGACAACCGTAGCGACAACATGCATCTCAAAACACTATATTAGGAATTCATTCGTGAGAAAAGAAACTTCAATGCCAGCGGTCACCAAAGAAGTACATGTTTAGCGTGACATGTCCTTTCACGGATGCAGAGGGACTCCGTTCCATAGCTCCGTTCTGTACGATTACTTGAACTACCAGCCAACGATAGACCATGTGTTTCTCGATGAACCGACGCTGGCCGCGTTTGAATGATATGTCGATCTGATGTTTTCATCAGACGACGAGAATGACATGTGCTACTTCAAAATATTGAAGATGTTGATACCAGAACAATTTGCAGCTCTACGCGTGAAAAAGGGCTGATACATGATAGGACATACATGCGACTGAAACTAAACAGCTACTTCCGAGCAGTCGTGGCATTGCTGGGTTGTTCTGAAAGCGACATAACAAAAAACTGGTGAACAAAGGAGTCCTACCGAGTACAAATTTTCAACTTATTAGCACTCAGAAAAAGCTCACCATTTGTCTCAAGATTGTGAAAAGCTGTGGTGGAATGTATGAAGCGTTGAGACCAAGCATCGAACTGGCAGAACGGAAGCTGAGTTTTGCCGCAATGAAACCAAAATATGGTTATATAAATTCGAACTTTTGTCAAGCGGTAGAATTTCTGTTCACCATGCATCCTTTGTATAGACAGCACATTAACAGTCTTGAAGTGAAAACTGAGCTCATTGACGGCGGAAAATGCAGACTCAGCAATACCGTTCCTAATCGCAAGCGCAAGTTCGCAGCAAACCCAAAAGATAAATCTCGTCTGTCAAAAAAGATGCTTGGTCAGACTGAAGAGAAACAATTGACAGAACTACTTGGCCATGTGCAGAAGACCGTTACAGATTCGTTTCCCGAACAAAAAACTATCAGCATGCCCGATTTGCAAATGGTGAAGGAGGAAATTGTTGAGACGACCAGCCCAGAAGAACCTGTACAGGAGAATCAAACAAGTAATGAGCCATGCAAATTGTACTTTATCACAGAGTCGGGAAACGATGAACAAGAGAATCTACTCTCTCAGGCGGTTCGAACGCGCATACCCAATATTCACGTTCAACCTCACTTTAGAACGTTTTGTGTTCAGAAGGATTTGTTGACCAACGGTCTTGTTTTGTATATTCCTGAGACCTTTGGATTGTAGATGAAAAATGTTATAAAGGTTTTGTTTGAATAAAAATCAGCAATGTTGCGTTTTAAACTATTTGCCTTGTTCGTTTAACTTACAACAAAAATTACTATTTGAGACATATAACAATGAGTGTATCTGGATTCTTTTCAGGGCAAGCATGCGGTCGTAAATCATTGAATATCTGTTCATATTTGCTAGCGCTAACTCAAGGGTTCAACGGGTTTCTTCGATCGGTCTGCAAAAGTGTTATTGTAATAACTCCCACACTAGTAAAACCGTTGGTAAAATATAAGATGGCGCTTGCCACATTCTCAGTACGGAACAGCAATTTATGGTCAGTAAAACATATTCATCGCCACTAAAGGTTGGTGAAGGCGACAACAGCATTGACTATAACGAGTACGATTTGGTCATTGTTGGAGACGCTCATTTACAAACCATTTTCAACCAAGTAAGCAATGAACTGGTATTGACAAACATTGAACGTTCTATCAAGATAGCTCTGTTCTTCGATAAGACTGAAGCTAAATGCGTTCGTTTGTTCTAGCGAAAATACATACTCATTTCATGCGAATCGACTAACGCGCTAATATTAAAAGCTACTGAGGGAAAGTTTGTTACACTACCACTATTTGAAACGCCTTCGTACAAGTAATGTGCTTTTCATAAAAAACGCGGCTGCATCTATATCATCGCCAAACACGTGTTTCCTCGTCGACGAAGACGGTCAATGTTCTCCAGCAACGCTAGAAACAGAAGACGATTTTACTAACGCGTTCGACTATCTAATAAGTAGAACACAAGACACTTCAGATGATGTGTTGTCTAGAAACTTGATATTCAAAATTGGGGATTTTAACGAAACGCTGCACTTATACAACTATGCCTTAGTGTTTTAAGACCATCGTACAACGAGAATATAAGTTGCGTGTACATTGATATTGCTGTAAAAGCGATATCCTACCGGAACTGTTCTTTGTAACAAACGCTCTTTCAGATTATTCAACAATCCGTTTGGGTGAATTTCGACACAACAGTGTTTTGCTTGTGTTTGCTGCATTTGCCTGCGTGATCGTTTCTCTGGTTATTGTTATAGTAATTGTGCTTGTTCTGCAAGGATAAAAGGATCGTCGTGTGCAAAAGCCGTTCTACTAAGAGCGCGTAGTATACTATAATATTCAACCGCGTACCTGATTTTGACCAGTTGGTTTGATCTTCGAATACTGTTCAGCTGTGAATTCGTTGCCGCGATTGTAGCCAACTACTTGCAAGAAAGGCAGTTTGAGGACACGAATGAAACTCTATGTGACATTGATGAATGCGTGGCAATGCATGTGGACAAAACAGTAACGTAGCACGTTCCCACAAAATATGAACTAATGACGGCTATGATTGATGTCGACTAGTTGGAATGCATTTGTGACTGTTTTTGTCATGCTATCTGCTATTGTACGCGAACTATCGAAATACAACGCAGAAGGCTACTATCATTTGGTGAAGGTCCAATACGTGTTTCAAATGCTTAAGTTTACTGAATGGGTCGCGAAACAACCCGGTGATTGGAATTCACTCCTTGTTGATAACTCTTTGCAATGCTAAATAAAACGGCAAAACAAACAAGACGACTTTTTGAACTTTCTACTTGGGTGTGATAGAACAGAAAACTGACTGTAAAGGTTAAGTCGGCGGCTCGAATCACCCAAATCTACCAAAATCTACCCAAATCGTCCCAAATCTTCCCAAATATACATAAAAATAATTAGTTTACATCATGTTTGTGTGATGGGCACTATTGTCTTGTAATTTCCAAATAAAAATACTTTAAATCAAATATAGGTTACACACCACTTATTAATTTATCTTCCCAAATCTCTCCAAATCTACACCTTACAACTTACATCGACCCAAGAGGACGAACACAGGAGAGATTCAACTTTGCACTCTCTTCAACACGGGATACGATTGAACGCTGCAATGGTGTATTGAAATGCACATGGCACTGTCTGCATGGAGAGCTGAGGTACATTTGGACATGTATATGCAGGATGTGTGTGTGTGTGTGTTTTAATTGGAAAGGCTGCATTGTGAGATAGAATTAAGTTTATACATGTGTTCTTTAGTCAGCACAGTGCAATGGTCTAGTATGAATTAACCAATGGTGCTTAATGGGTGGTGGTGGTGGGAGGGTTTGGTTGGTGAAAGGGTTTACAGAAGATGAGCAAAGCACATAAAACAATGAAACATTGAAAACAAAATGCTTTTTACAGGTATTCTCCTGACAAAGCCTGCAGGCTCATCGGAACCTGCGTTGTTCTGCATAACATCTGCCTGAGACTACCAGTTTCTCAGAATTGCTGTATATCAGGCTGTGTGCATGATGATCATAATGACAGCATACCAGTCCGTGCTTGTCAGAAAGGACAGCCCCAGCCCCGTATTCTTGTCCAAGAAGGCAAAGCAGCTGCTGCGCGGAATACATTTGCAGATACATACTTTAGAAGGTGAGAGGAAGCTTTTGATTGTATGTAATTCCAGCCTGTGTTAATTTTGAAGGTATTTATTGCATGTAAATCCATATTGTGATAAGTGATATTATTTCCGCCGAAGTGGTACTTTCACTGGATTGACATGTTTTAAAAGTCATTGGTCGTCTTCGGCTGCAATAGTTAATTTGTATTGATCACCTGTATCATTAAAGCAACACAAAGTCGGTACCTTTAATACTTCTTAAATGTAAGCTGATCATGAGAAATAGCATTGGAGAGAAAAACATATATACAACTGTAATTATGGCTTGTAAATGTGCAGCTGTGCTTTTTGGTTTATTTGTGTATGTATCCTGTACTGTGAACATATATGCATGTGTGTGTGCGCAAAACCAATCAAATACGCATGTCATTGATAAATTCTTTCACCTTTATTTATTCATGGCAGACTGCATGTTATAAATAATAAAAATAAAATATAAGTTCAAGTTAAACAAAACGCAATCTACCAAATGAATAGAATATTATATTATAGACACATGAATTGAAAGGCACGTATTATGTTCAAAAAAGCTACACACACATATATGTACAAAACCTCTGAAGAAAAGGTTAAGCATACAAAAAATGAAACTGAAAGAACAACATGTCTAATGACAAAAACAATGATGTGAAGCTGCCCGGTTATGCACACTGTCATTTTAATTTCCCCATTGCCTGCAATGAACACGAAAGGGAGCTGACAAAGCTTGACATATTAGCAAATATTATTGTACAGTAAACTTTGTTACGATATATCTTGTTTACAGTGGTTTGTGGCAGTGTATCGTCATAGCCACCTCGTCGTGCCGTCTGTCGTCCGCGTCGTGCTAAAACCTTAACACTGGCCCTAAAATCAAAGTGCTTCCACCTACAACTTTTAAACTTCATATGTAGATGCCCTTGATGAGTTCTACACGCCACACCGATTTTGGGGTCACAAGGTCAAAGGTCAAGGTCACGGTGACCTCTAAAACAAATCTGACAAGCTTTCATTTATTCAAAACTGCACCCGTAGCCGAGTGTGGCACCCGATATGCGGTGTTCTTGTTATGTATTATTTGCCAATTTTGGGAGGGGTGAGTAGAGCAGAGGAAATGGAAAGTGAATGTGAGACCTGTGCTAATGTCATAGCTGCCGTCACAAAAAGTATGCAATTAACTGATAATTGAAAATGCACATGAAAGTCTAAGCACTTCCACATTTTATCGTCCTGTACTTAAACTTGGAGCCTGGTACTGTGGAGACTTTGGTAAAGTTGCAGGAACATTTGAAGCTTGTTTCCTTGGACTGGTCTGCTTTTTTTACACAGGCGTATCATCTGGAAATAGAAGCATGGTTTCTGCGAAAACAAAGTTGTGCTGCCGAAGTGGCTATGATAGTAAAACTAGATATTATGTATTATCTGTTCATGGACAAAATTATACGGGTATTTAAAAAAGAACACGTGCTAAGCTACTTAAAATTTACCTTCAGATGAATCAGATATAAATCTGCTTGGTTTTGTTGTCTTCATCATCTAATTTCAGATAGGAAGTCTCCTCAGCCTATCTTGCCATCATACTGGCTTTTTCATACGTGGCTTACAAAATATAAATAAGGAATTGCTCAAGTAAACAAACCATGTGTTAAAGAAATTAATAATTTTAAAATACAAATACAAACATTTTACGTATGTTGAAAATTGTCATGTACACTACATTCATTCATTTATTGTACATATGTGGCCACCGGCCCAAATACAAGATGCAATCTAAATACATAGCAGCATTTATGTGCACCTGACAAGAGTCACAATACAACCATATACACACCATGTTTCTTAACAATTAGGTCTTAACTTATATTATATATTCTTTTACCGACATTTACGTTATCATACACAAAATACAATTTGCCCTGTTCCAATGACGTTATGAATGTGTACGAAGTATTTGCTATATTCATTGTAAATTAAAGGCATGTGATAACAAATATAACGTTTTCTTTTTATCATTGCTGTCATAGATAATCCGACTCGTCCATAAGATTCGCTTATAAACTTAACAAAAGTCGCCTACCCGCAAAAAATTCTGAACTATGACTGACCATATGTCAAATTAATTAAAGATTAAACAAAAAAGAAATGCTCGTCATTTTGCCTCAATCTAGACTACCTATTCGAAACGAAATACTAGTAGTAGGCAGTCTCAAGGCACAAGCAATAATGTAACTATCAAAAGGAACATTACAAACATCATGTTTGATTTATATACCGTATGCTTTCGAAAAAAAGGACAACAAATTTAAACAATCCGCTATTGTACCAGTCATATAAATATAAACATAAACTTTACAGAAAATATTAATTGTCATATATAGACATAAACTGACACCTCTCTTCTAATGCATAATATATAAACATAGCAAACTTTTGAATAGTTGTTACATTCCTTGTTGACATAAGTCTATTTAATACATCTTGACTAACATCATTTAAGTAATGAAACGGAAAATACTTTCTTCTTAATTCTGAACATAATGAACACACCATAACAACATGATACTCATCCTCAACACAGACGTCACAATAAACACAAGTTCTAATCACGTTCCAAGTTAAAATATCTACCTTTCTCCATCATAAGGCTATGTGAGCATTGCCTAAAGTTTGCGAAGCATTTCCTGAATATATGTTTATCAATAGCATTTACATACTGTTAAGTACCAAATTCACCTTTGTAATTTATGTAATGATACACTTTACTATTTTCAAAACACCGTGCTCTCCAATTTATAATACTTTGATTTTTCAGCTCCCTAGCATAACAATCTAACAAGGGAAAAAATTGTCACAAAACCAGGTTTTCATTGTGAAAAAAAAATCTGATAAAGGGAGAAAACTCAAACTGAACTTTTGAAATGAACAAACAAAATTAACCCCCTTTGTAAGTTTGTTTTAAAAAAAAATCTATTTTTAGTCGTTGCGACCTTGACATTGGAGATATTGACGTGATTCTTTCGTGCGACACACCGTCCCATGATGGTGAACAAATGTGCCAAATGATTTTAAAATCTCACAATGAATGACATAGTTATGGCCAGGACAAGCTCATTTATGGCCATTTTTGACCTTTGAACTCAAAGTGTGACCTTGACCTTGGAGATATCGACGTAATTATTTCGCGCGACACACCGTCCAATGATGGTGAACAAATGGGCCAAATGATTTTAAAATCTGACAATGAACGACATAGTTATGGCCCGGACAAGCTTGTTCCGCCCGCCCGCCAGCCCGCCAGCCCGCTAGCCAGCCAGCCCGCCCGCATTCGCCAATCTTATAACCAGTTTTTTCCTTCGGAAAACCTGGTTAAAAACAGCTGCTCATTTACAACTGCCTGTGCCTTCCATACATAACCAAAGCCATTGGAATACAATGAGTTTCTAACATCAGTTACCCAGTTATAATAACCTAAACTATCATACTACATTAACATGTTATATGTAAGGCGTGGGTATCTATCATTTGGCATACACAACAACTTAACCCAGTATTTTATACACCTTTTTGATGATGAAATATACATTCGATATATCCCCAAATCACCAAGTACAGCGTCGTTGCATGCAGATTTATTGGAACCCAGGAAGCGGAACCATTCAATAATATTGTCGTTACTTTACAATCAAACAGCTTAAAGAAAGTTCTATAAGGTAAACACTGAAACTGTTGGAGAGAATCAAAAAGACATAAAAGAGCTTTTTTAGCTTTCAAGAACATCGCCTCTGCCATTTTATACATTGATAATTTAGAACTAAAATATACTCCAACATATGTAAAACCATTTACTATCTCAATTGGTAAATTTGCATAAGACCATCTCTCATTTCTAGAAGGACGTCCGCCTCTCTAAAAACACAATATATTTGTTTTCTCAATATTAACACTTAACTTAATGTTAGAACAAAACGTTTGCATGACATTCAGTTGCTTTTGTAGACCAATGACTGTATCTGACAAAAGTGCAATATCATCGGCTAACATAAGTAGAAATATTTCTACTATATCTGGAAACAGTTGTATCCCGCGGATATTGTTTTCAACTAATAATGTATGTAATTCATCAATAAACAGAACGAACAAAATCGGACTGAGCTTACAGCCCAGACGTAATCCTAAAGGACACGAAAAACTTTGGCTTAAACCCTGTGATGTTCTAACACATGATTTTACAGAGACATAAATTGTTTGTATAACATCAAATAATTTACCCTTTATACCTTGCTTTTGTTAAATATTATACAGAATAGGACGATTCACAGAATCGAAGGCTTTCTGGAAATCAACAAATGCATCATAAACAGCTTTTCTCTTCAAACAAAAATATTTCTGAATAATTCCATATAACATATGCATTATCAATGGTTGAGTGCGCCACCCTAAAACCACTTTGAGATTCGTATAACCTGTCGTACGCTTCAGCATAAAATGTAAGTCTCGTTGTAATAATCGATATATACAGTTTACTAACAACATCGAGTAATGAGATACCTCAATAGTTATTTGTAGAATTAATTTTTCCTTTGTTATGCAAAGGTACAAGGATACACTTAGTCCAACTCTCTGGGAATTCGCCTGTCATATAAAATATAGTGAACAATTTACTAAGAAACGGCAATAACACAGTTTTACCATAGATAAGTTGCTGCGGTATAACATTACCACCGACAGCTTTCTTAAGATTAAGACTTTTAATAGAAGCATATATTTCTTCATAAGTTATACATGAATTAAATATAACGTCTTCGATATCGTCGATAATGACTTGTTTGTCGCCTTACTCTGCCGGTGAGTCATAATTGGGCAGAGTAAAAACACCCTTAAAATGTTCGTCAATCTGAACAAATCGGACAGTGGGCTACACCACACCGTCTCTCTGATGTACGAAGGCGGCCGTCATATTGGATTTGGAACTACTTTTGAAAACAAGATGGCGGCCCGACGGTTTCAAACCTGACGTAAAGAAGAAACATTAAAATGTGTTGTATGTAGCTCGTCTGTTTCAAGATTACATTCTTTAAATAATATTAAGTGTAAATCTGTGAATTCCCACAACATAATTACATTTGTTTAAATGGAAAGTTTCCAGTATTGACGTTGAGTACTCCTTTAGTATTAATTATCAATGAATGATGACTTCATTTGGTCAATATTATATAAATTGCCGAAATAGTCTTTTGATGATTTTTGTTTTGGCAGACTCTTGGCTCAGATTTGTTTTGGCAGACTCTTGGCTCAGATTTATTCTGAACGCGAGTAATTTCAGCTATCCTATAAATATGAGGTCGATACATGTATACATCGGTAGATTACGTCTAATTATTTGGACTATGACATTAAGTTAATTTTAAATTTTCTCGTTTTGGTAAATTGAAAAAAAATTTAAAACAATGTTTCAGATTCGCATATTTTGGTTTTAGTTATGATATTTGCAAGGAAACAGTAATACTGAACATAAACCATGCTCTAAAATAGCCATTATGCTATGTTCTCGTACATTCGTGCCCCTTAACTATGTATTTCGCGCATGCGCATACAATGACAAGTATTTTTAGCATTGTATAACTTTTATATCCTCAATAAAATACTATTTCAGTATTAAACCTTCTGAAAATCGTCTTTGTTTATATATTAACTATTTTTTTCAACTCGTGAAGGTGAAGGCCAATGATCTGCATCATCCAGAAGATTATTCTCATTGGATTCGTGCTCCTCACTTGACCGCGTTCTAAATGGGGCTTCCAGTGGGGAAGTTATTTTTTACGTAACGGATTGCAATGTCCTTTCTCTAAGACACAATTGAATGTGTATTTAATGATGGAAGCGATTTATTTTTAAATATACAATTCCAAATAAGAGCAGGGATGTAAATATTTTTAACCATGGTTACTTTCAACAAAACAATGCAAACGTGTTTATTGAAATATAATTGTCTCGCGCGTCTGGCATATGGAGTTACAATACCCTGTCGGGTACCTCTCAGTGCTCCGAATTAAATAGAGCGTGGCCTTCCTTAGAAATGCTTCTGCCACTTACACAGAATTTCTAAACTTTTTTGTTTTAAGTTCTGGCGATTTATAATGCAATAACACTCTGCAATGGTATTTTTACCACAATTTAAGCAATATCTATGTCTGTGTGGAACATTTCTTGTTTAAAACTCATTTTCTCGGCAAAACAGTCATCAGTTGTAAACGCTCGATCTACTTGAATAGAATCCTGACACGCGAAGTATTTTGCGAGAGCGAAAATGACGTATTAAATTGAGCACGAATCCAATGAGAAGACACGAAAGTATGAGAACGAGGCATATATGTCGTTGAGTGACCCGAATCGACGCTGCCCTAATTCGACGCGATTTTTTTTTTGCCTCTGTTTGATACATAAGCGACATCCGTCGACGTCATACAATAGCACATGGTAAACTACGCACAATTTACTATAGTTGTTGTTTGTTATGTGGAAAATATCGGGTTAAAAGGTAAGATATGGTTGATTAGTTTGCAATTGATGGATTTTTATGTATTTTACTTAATGCAAAACTTTTGAACACTGTACACCCAATTGTCTTTGTAAATAAGACCGTGGGATAATGCATCGGTTTCGTCTGCAAAAGTTCACTATTTCATTCATAAGTCACGTGACTTGCCATTTGACAAAACATCGTATAAATAAATTAATTTTCACTATGAAAAAGGTGTACGCGTAAACTTTGATTTGAAGTCCGGATATGTTTTTGGTTATGCTGTAATACAATTTGAACTACATGTAGCAAGTGTTTATGTTGGTAATTGCATATTATGTGTATTACTTATTTTCATTTACTTCATTATAATTGTAGGTTCCACAAAAGAAGTACAGGTTATATTCACCTACTTCCATAAACACAGCTTATGACAAGGGGTTGCTGACAGGGTACCCTATTAAAACCACTGCCAGAAAGTATGGCATCCCAAAATTAAAAACCTTTATTTATTTATTTAATTTCAGTTCCATATTGCTTAAACAGTGATACAAATTTAAGTACAACAATCACGAGTTAATATTTTATGCATTCAGTCTCCACAGGAGTGATATTTACATTAAAATCAGGTAACCAATCGGATGCGTCGTTTTAGGGCACTATCAACAAATATGGCCGCCGTTACATAGTCTTGGATCATTTCGTTTTTCAACGAATTTTTTTTTTTTGATAACACAATCAATTAAATTTAAAATGTGTAAATAAAAGGTGAATGTGTAATAAAATAGCAAAATTAATTACATAAATCCCTATATTTAGCAACAAAACTTCAACAAACTGCTTATTTGCGTCGAAATTGGGCACTTGAGGATGCATCTTTTGACGATTTAAAAGCCTGAAAATTATACAGCGTTGCAACGCGAAACGATTGAATACTTTGGATAAAGAATGCTTATATATAGTATAAAATACATCCTTCAATCAATAAGCACGGATGTTTGAGTAGTCTAAATGGTAGACTTTAAATCAAGGACTCTAGGGGTCAGTGGTTCTAGCCCTGATTAGGGCTACTTTTTTTCCTTATTTTAATTCTATTCTTGATTTTTAACTGGCACCTTTAAATTGACTGTTTTCGTTATAATTTGTGACACTACAAGGATGGCTTACATACAGTATAAAATACATCATAGACTTTTACTTCAGGGGTCAATGGTTCTAGCCAAGTTGAGGGTTACTTTTTTATTTTATTTAATTTTATTCTTGTGTTTTATTGGAGCTTTTTAGATCGAATGTTTACATTTATCAATATTGCATTTAATGACACAAATAATTTGGGAGATTTTTTTTTTTATTGTTTGATTGTGTGATATTTCAAGGATAAAATAAACCACTGACTATGGAAGCACTGATGGCCCATTGGTTTAAGCGCTTGAGTTTTACTCCAAGGGTCAGTGGATTGAGCCCAGTTAAGGAAGACTTCCTTTCTTTTTTTCAGCATAGCTGTTTAACGTCACTTTTGACCTTAGTTTACCTTGAATCATGACCAGTCAAATTCATATTAAAATTCCCGCCAGTAGGTCCCAAATGCTTACATCCGAATTGTACATTAGCTAATAATACAAAAATCACTGTAAACAATGGATGCATATCATTTGAACCGAAATATGAATATATTTTAAAGAACATGTACATGTTAATTACAATAAATTAAAAACATGATTAAAAACATTCTCTAAACATTACACCGAAACTTTTTTTTTCTTAGTTTAAGAAGCATTATAGCATTAATCACATGTCTCTAAAATTAAAAGAAGCTTTTGTTTACATGCCGTAAGGCTCAAACTAAACAATACAAAAACACACACACAAAGTGTAGCAAAGGTACACAAAGTCAAACACATGCTGCAAGGTCCAATAAACCCACCTAACTCTTGGATTGCCTTTGTTATACCTTGCCTGGAATTATATCAAAACTACTGTAGACCAAATAAAAACAGTTATTTATGTTAAAATCTTTGTTTCTCCTAAATATATTCCCCTAATAGTCTTAAATTGATTAAATAAAGGATACACTGGTTAACTTATTTGTGTTTTGATCTGACTTTACTTGTCTTTGTAGCCTTTGCTAGAATGTGTGTGTCTTTGCAGTGTTTAGTGAGACCCACTCTTATCTAAATTTGTAAACAGCATAGTTATACATGTCGATGTATCAAATCCAAAAATGTAATAATGTACACTAGTGTTAGTCTATTGCAAGATTTAGTTCACTGATATATTAATTAAATGTGTGTCGCATAATTGATGTATTTCATGTCGCATAATTGGTGTATTTCATGTATATTCCTTGATCGGTGTAACTGAATACATAATATCTGTCTTCATGAAGAAATGCATAAATGGACATCATATGTCGTCGTCAAATTAGACGAAAAAATGCACCAAGTTATGGCCCATGGCTGGGTTCACTAATTTGTTATGTCTATTGTAAGCACATGCAACACTGTTAATTTGTGTATATTTTCATGTTAAATGACAGGTGACAGTTAAACAAACGTGGTCTCGCTTAATTATTGGCATATATATGCACAAGATATGTAAGTCACACATAAAGCCATCCCGTATCAGGTAATTCAACTCATGTTTAAGTCAATCATTCAGACAGCCGTCACCCAATTTATTTGTTCATTATTGTATAAATTGGCATCTGCGTTGTGTTAATAAACAGTCTCACTTAAACGGCCGAACATACAAGTCGCATTATTGCTGGCTTTCGCGGGATGGGCCCGTTGCGGGCTTCGCATGTATCTTGTATTTGACAAACATTTTGGAAACGTTGTGTTGTGTTAATAAGCAGAAATAAAACGCAAAGAAATCAGAAATGAACTTTGTTGGTTACCGTGTCTTTTCCACGAACAATACGTAATTGTAATTACGTGACACAGTAACATTTTATGGAGCCGTGTACCATGGATACGACCGAAGTACGATCACAAGTGCGATCACGTGCCGAAAAAATGAAAACATCACAACCACAACGCGACAAGAATTCAGGTCAGTTGTTTAAAAAAAATTAGTGCAAACTTGGAGAGGGAATTTCAAAATTTATAAAGGAGAAAATGAAAGTAAAAGGCGTCATG
Source organism: Dreissena polymorpha (assembly GCF_020536995.1). Lineage (NCBI taxonomy): Eukaryota > Metazoa > Mollusca > Bivalvia > Myida > Dreissenidae > Dreissena > Dreissena polymorpha. Next base: position 121,509,365 of record NC_068357.1, read on the forward strand.
ACAACGAAATTTTTAAGAATTGTTTTAAAGAATTTTATGTAGTTAGATGTTAAACATAATAATGATGATAATAAATTATGTATGAAAAATTTTGCAAATATAAAAATCATGCCAATTTTGCATTTATCGGTACATTTTTATAAATAGCGGTGAATCGAGAATAAAAAGAGATATTTGAGTTTTACATTATTTTTATGAGTTATGGAAATCATTAAATTAAAGGTGTACACACAGAGAGTATTTAAAGAATTTTTATATATATTTTTGGTATTGTTAGAATATAGGATTATGTACGGACATATGGTTTTTTTTGAATACCAATACATTTTAAATTGTTAGAATGTTTGTAAATTTTCATTAAATTAAAATGTACGAGAAAAATAAGAGTATTCAAACAGTTTTGTTTATTATTTTAATAAAGAAAATAAGGCGGGTTTTGTTTATTAGAATGATAAAGAAAATTAAAGAGGACGAATAAATAAAATTATTGGAAAATTTAAAAATAGTTTCAGAATTGTAAAAGAAAGAAATAGGAAATAAGAAAAATAATGTTGATTGCGAATATGAATAGGGCAGACACAAAAAAAATATGTAAATATGTATATACGTCATTGTGTTGATGCAAATATATGTAGGATATCGGTAATATTGAAGGTCTTGAGTAATTTTAAGTAAGAATTTAATGCGAACTGACGCGTATAGCGCAGTTAAAATATAACGATATGTACGCATTAAATTTCTAATATAATTGTTTAAGGGTTACAATTATATTTTATGAGCACGGCTGACTGATCAGCGTTCGGACATACCGAGCCCGAGGTTCTGATAACCTTAGCGTCCTCATGAGTAAGAGAATTTATCCCTGTGCCATCGAAGCAAATTACGCTATGGACAGAAGATGCGATGTCGCATAAGAATTATTTGAGTAGTTCTATTAGGAGCAAAGACCTGAATTTTGAAGTATACCGATACGTGTTCTTATATTATGAATGCATATATATAAAAGTCTGCCTTGTCATATTTGCGCATTTTTACAAGTGCACAGATCAAACATGTCAATAAATCTATGCCCAACGGCAAAACTATAGTGATAAAGATGAGGTTTATGAACAGGTACGTCTATCATTACCCATTACTCTTGGTCAATAAAGTGGCGCGCGCCTGTCAAAAATTTACTGGCCGCACGTGCGTAAAATGATTATGCCTAAGGCGGTACACAAGTCATATTAAGTAAATGGCTTGTCAGATGTCAAACTGTCATGTACTTATCCGAAGTTTGTTTTGAGGAATTGACTAATATTTTTTCGTTGTAAAGAATTTATTTTTTTGAATAAGATATCACAGTAAGTTGTCATGACGATATTTAACAATAACTAAGGGGATATTTATAAATGTTTGCCATGATTTTGAACAACTGATACTTGTATCACCACGACGCAGATAAAAATATCGAGATTTGAAGACAACGCCGAAGAAGAGCGACTTCGCGAGACAACGCCTTCCACAACGAATAGAAGAAACAAACAACATAATTAGAATGGAACATCACGGCGTTTACTCTCAAAGTAAATACCTGGTTCTATCGCTAAAAGAAGACCAACGCCAGAAGATTTCGAAGGACAACAAGTGCCGCAACACTGGACACAATACTTGTGACGTTAAACACTATAGAGTAGATGCAGCCGTTCAACTGTTTGACGTGCGTAGATAACGCATTTGGAATGATACTTCCGAGGCCTAAGACATCAAGGAGAACACTGCTATAGTTAATACCTCGTGAGCATTATGGCCAATAGAAGATCTTAATGTCCCAAGAGAAATGAAGACGCTGGAACCAAGAACAAAAGTACAATTAACAACAACAGAAACAACAATGCGATCACAAAGGTTTTAACAGACGTCACAATTGATTAGCAACGCGGTACGCATCAACACCATATCCAGAGACAACATCACGATGGATTCAACAACAGAAACAACGACGTGATGACGGCTGGTTCAGCGACAAAAACAACAGAAACCACGATGACATATCCAGCCTCGATGTGAACCTTGATACGCAGATGAGTGCAACCGACCACGTGCGATTTGCCTACACAGCTTGGCGATAGATAGAGCTTCTTCACGACAGCAATGGTAGATAACATCACCCATGAATCAACATAGACAGAAAACAACAAACCAAGACATCTACTTGACAGCAACAGGTACATATTCAACCCGGGCAATACCTTCTTCGAATGGACAGCACAGGAGGTCACTAGTCAAACAACGCCTGTAGTGTTACGTGGACAATCGATCAACGTCATTTAACATTGATACATGATATTGTAAGACACTTGTCATTCAGGATTTGATCTTTCTAAAGATTTTAAATCATAAAATATAAAATCTTTCTTTAATGAAAATGAGGTGTGTCGCATAATTGATGTATTTCATGTCGCATAATTGGTGTATTTCATGTATATTCCTTGATCGGTGTAACTGAATACATAATATCTGTCTTCATGAAGAAATGCATAAATGGACATCATATGTCGTCGTCAAATTAGACGAAAAAATGCACCAAGTTATGGCCCATGGCTGGGTTCACTAATTTGTTATGTCTATTGTAAGCACATGCAACACTGTTAATTTGTGTATATTTTCATGTTAAATGACAGGTGACAGTTAAACAAACGTGGTCTCGCTTAATTATTGGCATATATATGCACAAGATATGTAAGTCACACATAAAGCCATCCCGTATCAGGTAATTCAACTCATGTTTAAGTCAATCATTCAGACAGCCGTCACCCAATTTATTTGTTCATTATTGTATAAATTGGCATCTGCGTTGTGTTAATAAACAGTCTCACTTAAACGGCCGAACATACAAGTCGCATTATTGCTGGCTTTCGCGGGATGGGCCCGTTGCGGGCTTCGCATGTATCTTGTATTTGACAAACATTTTGGAAACGTTGTGTTGTGTTAATAAGCAGAAATAAAACGCAAAGAAATCAGAAATGAACTTTGTTGGTTACCGTGTCTTTTCCACGAACAATACGTAATTGTAATTACGTGACATGTGTAATTACTATTAATCACTTCAAGTGGCATAATAATCAATCAGTTGTGTATTGCGCATCAGACCCAAAAAAGAATCGACGCTTGCTGAAGAACTTTTTATTTCAAGATGGTGAGCATAATTAATTGTAGATTTCACCAAGCGCTTATTATATCTAGTTCTGCGTGTTTTTAAATGTACATAACATCAATAGCTTTTGCTGCCATTTTGTCGGATGCAATTTAGTTCAAACACCCATATGCCAAACGATTGACTGCCCCCAATGTTTACCTAATTCTTGATTATGGACATTTTGTGAGCAAATTATCGCGTTATATAATTGTGTTGTAACCAGTGCAGCAAGCGCCCCTTTTTTTTAACAACGATATGTTAAGTCATTGAAACTTTTAAAGTGTTTTCTGTTGAGTTCAGTAACAATGTTTATATGTGAATATCTGTAATATTATATATATATATATTGTTAAGTGTTTTTTTTATTAAGCTAAACTTTTCAGTACATTATACTTTCTTGGAGAAATTTTGATGAAATAATCCCAGAACTTTCCAAGCATATGTTCTGTATACATCTTTTTTTATTTATCTGTTTCTTTTACATTTAAAATACAAGTTGGAAGCTGTGTAGAGCTATGATTGTCCCTATTTTGTACATGATCTGATGAACATGACCATTCCAAAACTCTATTTTACTGTCTGTTCATGTCAATCTACTATCGAGTCAATTAATATTTCTGTGTTTTTTGTTAAAACTTTTTGGGATTATTTTGATGCATGTTACATGAATTAAAAAGTGTTATTTCTTACCGTACAAGTAATCAAACGTTTTATCATGTAAAATGTTGCAACTCGGCCCTGTTTGTTTATAAAGTTCATTGAACATTATATAGATCTTAATAGTTAGTGCAGCCCAAAATGTCATATTTAGTTATTCTCATTATTTGCTACTTAATTGCTAGCATAAGAAACATACCATTGTAGTTATTTGAATATTTGTTTTGATTTAGTTGTTGCAGTTTCTTACCGCCTCACTGTCACATGTACCAACACATGTACTCACAGATGTAAATAAGCAAACACATTTTCAACAAGTTGTTGGGTTATGTGTCCAGATTTTTATGGGGATCAATAATCTATTGAAATAAAAAAGGCATTTAATTGTTTCTATAACAAAAAAGTGGTTTAAAATAATCTTTTTCTGATTTCAGGTTCAGTGCTTGTGGAAAAACATGAGTTCCTGATCCAGAGTAGCTTTAAAGGCGAGCCCTTATGATACATGTCATTATCAATGTGACAGTTGCCTTAAAACATTGATGGAGAATAAATTGTTTTTAAAAAGCTTAAAAGGTTTATTTACACATTTTGTGTCAAGACTTAATTAAACAATTAATATAGTTGACAAAAATAATTGTAACCAATATTATTGCTGTTAATTGGAACATCCTTATAGTGTAAGCAAACACACCTTTCTATATGGAGAGGAAATCCAGGTTCAAATCCTGGATTCCATATTAGCAGCAACTTAGATTATGTTCATATTGATTATACAAACAATACTTTTTGTTGTCAAAGTGTGTTGTATTTAATATGCAAATAAAATTTTCATTGTTTTTTGATAATTTTCTCTATCTCACACACACGCAGTAATTTTGTTTTGTTTTACTTCATGTTATGTATCATTCGTATTAGGGCACCATTATTAGGTTCACAAGATATCAGATGTCAAAAACAAAGGCCCATAATTATGTCCTGGCAATTTATCATAATTATAAAACTTTTACTTTGAAAAGAAAAGGGTTCTTCTTTGTTTCTACTACAGAATCAAATAAAAACGTTATTTTTCGTACTATATTACAAAATCAGGATATACGCCGAATATCTTTTTAGCTTCACTGGCCAAAGACCAGCAGGGCTTATGTCATGGTCCTGTGTTCGCTGTGTGTGCGTGCGTCCGTCTGCGTGTTAACTTTTCCTTTAAACATCTTTTATCTTTAACATGAAGTACAAAAAACAGGTACCAATTTTTAATTGTTTTTGTTCATAGTCTTAAACTAAAAATCCAGATTGAGAAAGAAATAGCCCTCAGTAATGACACATTACACATCTTTTTTTCAATATTATAAGATCATTGTGAATATACAACAAAACACATAAGTCCATTATGCTTTCTTCCCACTTTATACAACTCATCCTTTTTTTATAACTGTTTTTCTGTTGTTCTTTTCTTTTCTCTTTAAAAAAAACAACACCTATCACAAACAACCAAAGAAAAAACATATTAACCCAGTTTTTTTTGTTTTTTGTGTTTTTTTTTTCTTAATCTTAAGGAAACCAAAAAAAGTATATATATTAGCATATCTTGTATAACATGTCTGAACTTTATTGCTTTGTACAATCACTTTGTTGTATGATCATATACATGTATACATTGTATGTACTATATTGAATAAAAAAATGTAAAAAAATAAATAAAATAAAAATAATTATAAAACTTTTACTTTAAAAAGAAAATGGTTCTTCTTTGTTTCTACTACAGAATCAAATAAAATTGTTATTTTTCGTACTTTATTACAAAATCAGGATATACGCCGAATATCTTTTAGGCTCCACTGGTCAAAGACAAGCGGGGCTTATGTCATGGTCCTGTGTTCGTCGCGCGTGCGTCCGTCCGCGCGTTAACTTTTCCTTTAAACATCTTCTCCTAAACTACTGGTCCAATTCTAATGAAATTTCTCAGGAATGTTTCTGGGGTGAACCTCTTTCAAATGTGTTCAAATTATGCCCCTGGGGTCAAATTTGACCCTGCCCCAGGGGTCACAAAATTGAAAATTTGCTTATATAAGGCCTATTTTGTGAAAACTTTCAAAATCTTATTGTCCATAACCATTGAGCCTAGGGCTATCAACTTTTGTATGTAGAGTCATCTAATAGTCCTCTACCAAATGTGTGTAAATTATGCCCCTGGGGTCAAATTTGACTCTGCCCCGGGGGTCACAAAATTGAACATATGCTTATATAAGGCCTATTTTGTGAAAACTTCAAAAATTCTTGTCCATAACCATTGGGCTTAGGGCTACCAAATTTAGTATGTAGTGACATCTAAAATAAACCTCTACCAAATTTGTTCAAATAATGCCTCTGGGGTCAACTTGGACCCTGCCCCGAGGGGTCACACAATTGAATTAACGCATACAAAGCACCTATTTTGTGATATCTTTAAAAATCTTCTTGTCGAAAACCATTCGGACTATGGCTACCAAATTTGTTATGCATTAGCATCTTATAGTCCTCTACCAAGTTTGTTCAAATAATGCCCTTTGGGTCAAATTTGACCCTGACCACCGGGTCACAAAATTGAACATTATATACGCTTATATCTTGCTTATTTTGTGAAAACTTTTAAAATATTCTTGTCCTTAACTCTAAAACCTAGGGCTAACACATTTTGTATGTAGTGATATATAGTAGTCCTCTACAAAGTTTGCTCAAATTATGCCCCTGGGGTTAAATGTGACCCAGCCCAGGTGTGACACAAAAGTGTACATGTGCTTAAATAGGGCCTATATTTAAGTATTTGCACATGCCGAGAATATTTGTTTCAGCCTTTTTTTCAGCAGTGGAGCGATACAGGGCCATCATGGCCCTCTTGTTTAATAATTAAGACTATAAATGGTTTAAAGTTTGTGTTTGACGTCCTTGCTTCTGGAAAGCAGAACTGTTTAGGCATAAATGACTACCTTTTTTTGTTAGAATCAACATTGATGCATTTTTACTTAAGCAAAGTTGAACTCTTTAAAAACTCGATGACTGGGGGACTGAATTGTTCATGTTTGTTGCTTACAATTAACTGAATATATAAATGTTTATGGCGAACAAATGCCATCTCTTTTTACAGGGAGATGGTGTTTTTTCATAAATATCCAGGTTATTTTGTATAAATAAGACCACATAACATATTTATATAGTATAAAATGAATTCTGAGCTATACATCTATGATGATGCCATTATGTGTTTCGCTGTAAAAAAATACAGAGAAAATAGACTACAGCTGCATGTCACAAGAGTTGTTAAAGGGCATTTTGACAGTATTGCCCCGGACTTTTGCCCATTTTGAAGGATAATCTTATAAAAAACTGATTCTTGGTTTAGCGTGCATAGGGGATGGAGGAGGTTTTATTGGTGCCTTTTAAAAAAATTGTTTCATATTGAGGAAAATTGATTTTTAAAATGTATACACGATGCCTTAAATAAGTCAAATTCAAACAATGTCTTTGGTTTTTCAATTAAAAACAAGAGATGTGTTTGTCAGAAACACAATAACCCTATTGCGCCGCTTTAAAGCCATATGTTTGACCTTTAAGGATGACCTTGACCTTTCACCACTCAAAATGTGCAACTACTTGAGATGCACATGCATGCCAAATATCAAGTTGCTATCTTCAATATTGCAAAAGTTAGGGCAATGTTAAAGTTTTCAGACGGAAGGACAGACAGACAGACTGACGGACAGTTCAAAAACTATATGCCCCCTACCGGGAGCTTAAAAACTGTATTCTTAATTTGTTTATAGGTGTTATTGGTTTCTCCACAGTATTGGAATAACCAATTTACACTTAAGGCTGATCCATTATATTCACCACGAGGTTCATTAAAATGCTTACTGGGTCAAACATGCGGCATGGGGATACGCGTCGGCCTCTGCCGCGCCACTTCTAGTTACAATTGTTGCCTGCACAGTTGACCATATTTAGTGTTTTGGTTGCCCAGCTAAAGAGTATCGGCCTGGCCAGAATAACAGCATCTGGAATTAAGTTGCCTAGGCTAAAATATAAAAAATATCTGCCAGAAGTACTGTATGGTTGCCATCATCAAATGCACAGAAAGAATTGTTTTTCAAATTCAATCAAGCTCTCCACTTATTCCATCCTGCGAAACCCTTTAGGTGTCTCAATACTGGTAATAGTAAACCCAACTGAGAGCCATATGGCTTTTGTCTGTATACAGTTAGTGACTGCCTGGCTTGTCACTATAATGCTGTTTTTTTTTGGGGGGGGGGATCTAAGTGGATTTTACTATTTCTTATATTACACCGAAGAGTTTTCCCTGTACCACTGTACAGTGTTGTAAGATTGTTTATGGTTTAGAACCTAAACATATGGATTAAATCTCAAAGTTTGTCGCCCTGCAGAACATCCACAATGTTGTACCGATAATTAATGCAATTTAAGAAATACTGGTTCTTTAAGTTTGAATAATGGTGTTGTTTACACTTCAAGAAACAACTTATTGGCTTTCTAAACATTTAATTTACATTTGAATATTTTGTATGAAATGACAACTAATGTTTAACAATAACAGAAACAAATATTATATTATGTTACTCCTCAAAGATATTGGTCCTTCTATATCTATATTATCAGTTAATTTAGTGCAAATTTAACGGTGTGTAACCCGAACTATATTTTCGGTGTAATATCTTTTGCCTAGAGGCGTTAGACAAATTCTTCCACCAAATACACCCGATAGACGATCGCCGTTATGGCGGAATTGTCCGAGGAGTCCCGATTGAATGTTCGTACCACTCCTCCAGTGTAATATTTGGTTCGCTGCGTGGCTTGCCCGTCAGTCGCCTTATATACGCCCAGAAGTCTCGGTTACATGTCGATTCTAACTTGCTTATTGTCCGCTTATTATATAAACAGCGCTATCTCTTACACAACTGTTTAAACTATTGTTTAGCATTGAGATACATTTCTAGATCGTTATCTGTTCGACTACATCTAAAACGTTGTAACAATTTCCTACAGTCACGTTTGGCCACATTACATGTCGCAGCAAACCACGGAGTTCGCCTATTTACAAAATTTCGTTTTACTCTCTTAAAACGTACACTACATTTAACAAAAACACCCTCAAACTCACTGATTATTACATTTATATCTTCGTTCACATCGTCCAACTTATTTTCCAATAGACAAAAATTTTCACTCAAAATTGCTTCTGTAAGCCCCTGCACATAACACTCTGCAGTTCCATCGTTTATAAGGTATTTACTAATCTCCCTTTTGTAGTTTGACGTATTCGTACATGGCGCTTTACATTTTACACGCAATGACAATGGTAAATGGCACCTCTCTGGATAGTCTAAAATAAGAAAGCTGTCTATATAACTAAACAGACTTTGTGACACAATGAAATAGTCAATTGTACTTCGCCCGTTCGAATTTATAAACGTGTAATCAGAACTTGCGGGTCCAAATCGACCTTTTACAATATAACATCCATATGCTTTACATGAGTCAATCAGTTCTCTCCCGTATCTATTTACTACGGAGTCGCAATTACGCGTATAATACCAATGTCACCATCAAGAATACTATCAAGATCCTAAAAAAAATGGAATATTGCTATTGCAAACTATATAGTCTAACATATCCGATGTGCGTGCGTTGAGATCTCCGCATATTATGTATTCTGCATTCGTTAAATTAATCTCACTTATAATATCTTCGATTTGTTGCAGAATTGACCTATGGTTATCACTCCGTTCATAAAGGGGTGACGACTCCGGGGGTATATACACATTCATAAATATAACATCTTTATGAAGGTAAAATAATGATTTGTCAATTTTTAGTATAACACCGTGCTCAAAATTGTCTACAATACGAATAATAATAATACGACTAAAGACAATTTGGCCTTACAAAAATACAGTATATGATTTGTAAAATATTCCAAACAATAATCCGTGTCCACATTGCAAGTTTCCTGTAAACCGAAAATGTCATATTTTTTTAATCGCATACAAATATCAAAATTACACAATTTGGCTTTTAGACCTTCAATATTCCAAGTCAATATTCGGTGAATACTCGTTCCTGCTCTTGAGCCTTGGCCGCACCCCTATATTTGAGTCACTTCATTTGGGTTACCAATGTTCATGACAACACCATCTGACTGCTCATTAAACTCCAACCGACGTACTGCATGACGAAAAATACGGCTGTTATCACTTTTGCGTTTAGTGCACAATTGACCATTTTTAAAATAACCAATGAGACCTTTCTTTTTTACTTCCTTAAGTTGCTGTCGTTGTAAGTACGAGAGGTCGTTTGATATTCTAATGCCCTTGACCCTAAGAGTGTCCCTGTATTTTAACAGTTTAAATTTGTCATTGCTTCGTGAAAACTGCACCAGTACCATGCGCGTATCGTCGTGTTCACGCTAATCATCGCCATCTTCTCTCGCTTGTCTTTCTCGCTTTTCCCCAATTCGCCGAACCGAAACTATGGATGTTAAATCGAGGGAATCACTTTCCGCAGTGACGTCTAGAACCTCATTCGCTACAAGTGCAAGCAATTCTTGTTCGTTCGTTTCCGTTTCCTTTAGTCCAAATAATCTCAATGCACATTTTAACCGATCAGATTCGATGATATTTAATTGGGTCTCGATGTGCGTTATTCGCCGCTCGTTACATTCATCGTTAATGGATAAGGCTTGCAGATCCATATGCAGGACATCAGACATTTCCGATATATTTCCTACTTGTTCCTCTAGTTTATCCAACCTGTAATCAATTTATTGTGTGCTTCTTCCACGCGATTAACCTTCGAACGAATAATAGAAATTTCAGATTTTAACCCAATAATTTCGGTCTTAACACTGTGGACTTCCGACCTAACCTGTCGAATTTCATTATTTGTGGTATGGATAGCTGACAAAATTTTCTCCATATTTTCAGTCGAAACATCAGTAACAGGGCCTGGGTTTAACTCGACATATGACGACAAAAGCAGGATTCTAGCAAAGTAACCCGCATATGTGCTTGTATATGTACAAATAGACATAGTCTCTTGTGGCGATATATAGGTGGTGGAGTGACAGACATCATAATCATTGGCACCAAAAGTGTCCTCTACATATCGCACAGATGCCATAACACAATATAATGCACCGAATGCATATAATAGAAACATGCTCGTGACTAATGTTTGTAAGTGTATGTCTGTCCCATTGTGATAGCTCTGGTATTTACTTGTTTTCTGTGTTCGACATCTAACTCTCAAACTCAAAGCGAAACTACCAACACGAGCACGATATGTATTTATGTCTACGCCCATGGTTGAGTGCAATAAATTCAATTGCCCCCCGTTGATTAACAAGCTAAATAAACACAGTACATACAGTAGTGTAGCTCCTAGCTAATCCGCTCATTATTCCTCCACACTATAGACACAATAACCACTGCCCCTCATAACAATGACCATCACAATGGAATGTCCGATAGTGTCCGCTATATTTAATCCGAGGTATAAGTCCAATTACAAAGTTACACAGGTGATATTTAAATTATCTTCAAATTTTAAGTTGATCAATCATAATTTCGTAACTAAAATAACACAAACTGCTTGGTCATCTCATTCTCATTATTTCGGTATAAATTTCAACAGCGTATTCTCAGAATAAGTCCATAATAGAACACTTAAACTGCAGACACATTTAAACGTGACTTCACCTGTCAGGGTACACAACACAACACTACATGTACATTCAAATAACATGGTTAAGAAGTAAAAAGAAGTGTTTGCTTTTCACAAGTTTCACTGTTTCTAAACTGTAAAAACATTCGGCATGTTCTCTACTTCAGAAAACATTAGACTGAAAGAATTTGTTTTATATTTTACCTGCATGTGACAAAATCCTGATTTCACATTTTAGCCATGACCCTTTATCCAGTAGTTCTGCCTTCTGAGCCTTTCTAGAACCACCAGCAGTTTGTGGCCAGTAACAATACATAACCTGCAGAATGAACACAATCGATGTGCAAGAAATGTAGAATAGTCACCAAGTGCATACATATTATAAATAACTGCTATGGAAAGTTCGGCAATTACCATGGTATAATGAATGTATCCAGATCTCTTTTCATGTTTGAATATTATAAAACTTATAGTGTGCATGTATACTAAGGTTGTTTTGAAAACTGCCAGTTTAATCCCTAGAAAATTTTGATATTGCCAATATTAATTTTCAATTGTCCACGAGGCACTTCTGGCTAATGTTATTCAAAGTTTCAGATTTCAAAACTAGTATATTTAAGTAACATGTTCTTTTTTCATCACATCGGAGTAAGTCTCTATCCAGCTTCTGTGAATGACTCTCACAGTGTCTTCCTCAACAAACTCGACCACTGCAAAGTGGGCACTGTAGATGATCCTGTGAATAATAATTCCTCTTACAGACACACTTTTATTTTGAGTAGTTATTACAAATTAGAAGAAAATACAATTGAAAATGGTCATGCATACTAGAGAAATGTTTGTTATAAGGGAAATCAAATGCTGATTAAAAGAAAATTAAGTTATTTTAAAAGATGTGCAGGAAAAAAGAAGTTAAAAAAAAGGAATTAAAATAAGTCATGCAGGATTGCAAGGAAAAGTGAAATCCTCCACTCTGATTGTTATTGGCCATGATTGCTTGTCGTGAAAAATCACTGTCTGCCAACACTTTAATACGAGAATTTCTTCTAATGCCCTTGAAACCCCCAATGATTCTTGAATCACAAGGCTCTTCGAACATGCGTTGTAATCTCGTGTACACACGACAGATCTTTGAATTGTTGTTTCTTTCATTCTTTGCTTCTGCTTCTGATAAAACTTCACATAAGTTGTTGGGTTGTTGAACAAAGTAGACCTTTTTTTTTATTTAGTGCTTTTGTCTTTATTTGAAGCTTTTTTCTTTGATTCAATTCTACATTTTGAAATTTTTATAAGCGCTTATCAATTTGCACTTATGGTTGCTTTCCGGAACGAGCATAGCGATTACGTATATCTGCATGTAGTTTTCAAATACAATGGCGCTACACTGGTCTAATGTTGAATAATGTTTGAAGACAACTTTTAAGGTGTTTCAAAGAATGACAATTGTAAATAAGAAATTATTTTCCATATATTGTTCTTCCTCGATGAAATAAAGTAACAGATCATGTGCATATTGCTGAAATTCTGTGAGATGTGGACTAACCATTATTGACATAACTACATTTAATGAAAGAAAATGCTTGTAGTTTTCAGTTCTTAAAATGTTTTTCAGAACTATCTTCCCTGTTTATAGAAGAAACTGTCTGAATTATGTAGCCTTCCACGATTCAATTCTATTAAAGTCTCTTGGTTGCCTGGCGAATGCTTCTGGAATGGCCCACCTTAAATGTGTTTGCCGAATACTTATTACATTAGCTTGCTGTGCAGACAACTTGACGTATTTGAAAATACCTGAATGAACCAACTTGTTTTATTTTTAAATCTTAAATGAAAAAATGTTTCAGAAGAAATGATTGATTAGATCAAAGTTTTAGGAAAAATAGTTCAAAAAAAGTTACAGAACATATTTAAACAAAACAATAACAACAACACAAACATTTGAATAATTAATCGTACATTAGTCTATCCGGTCGTTGCCTTCTCATAGGACGGTGATATTGTTGTTGTTGTTGTTGCTTAAATCTTCTTAAAACTCTTACTAAATTGTTATGAACAGTAATAAATTGTCGAATTGAAAAGGTTGGAAGAAACCAAAAAATTAAACCAAAAATTACCAATTTCGAGATATGTAGAACATCTAAAAAAATAAAAAAATGATAAGTCCATTTTATCACATCTATCAAACACAGTTACGGAGCAATCTGAATTATGTAATGGGAGCTGATTTAGGGATATAAGTTGAACAGGAATATTTTCAGACAACTTTCTTTTAAATAAAAACTCTAACAGAAACAATCAAAACAAATACAACTAAAACAGCTACAATCAGAATAACAATAATATACATATTTTTAATGATCGATTGAAAATTACATACAGTCGGTTTGATTCTGTTTGCTAAAATTCTCATGAAATCGATTGCAAGTTACATAAACATGCTTTCACACCCTTATGGCTTTTTTTATATCTCGATTAGATGTAATAAATCAAGCGCTAAAGTCTCTAAACCGATCAGGACTTGTTCATTGCATGTTAGATCAAAAATTATTATTATAATCGAGACACTTTCAACACAAAAAAGATAGATGATAATTGTGCTAATGTTAATAGAACTTTTTTTATTATTTAATTCAATAGTTTGTTGATAAGGTTTTAGTACCTGTTGAAGGTTATTCGTTGTACTCGGCTGATTCCATTGGAACTGTAGACCTCATTTCCCTCACATAAACATTTCAAATGTGTTCCTCCCTCATGAACACATAAGTCTCTTAGTTCATAACAAGAACTGTTTGTCACCATCAAAATTGAAAATTACATACATTCGGTTTGATTCTGTTTGCTAAAATTCTCATGAAATCGATTGCAAGTTACATAAACATGCTTTCACACCCTAATTGAATTTTTATCTCGATCAGATGTAATACATCAAGCGCTACCGGTCAGGACTTGTTCATTGCATGTTAGATAAAAAAACATTATTATAATCGAGACACTTTCAACAGAAAGGGAGATAGATGATAATTATGCTAATGTTAATAGAACTTTTTTTAGCTCACCTGAGCACAACGTGCTCATGGTGAGCTTTTGTGGTCGCCAGGTTGAAAAACATGGCCGCCAGGGGGGGGGGCATTTTTCCTTATATGGCTAAAGTAAATCTTTGTTAACACTCTAGAGGCAACATTTATTGTCCAATCTTCATAAAATTTAGTCAGAAGATTGGTCTCAATGATATCTAGGCTGAGTTCGAAAATGGTAACGTTTGTTTGAAAAACATGTCTGCCAAGGGGTGGGGCATTTTTTCTTATATGGCTTTAGTAAAATCTTGTTAACTCTATAGAGGCCACATTATTGTCCGATATTAATGAAACTTGGTCAGAAGATTCATCCCAATAATATCTTGAACAAGTTTGAAAATGATGCCGGTTGGTTGAAAACATGGCCGCCAGGGGGCGGGGCATTTTTTCCTTATATGGCTATAGTAAAACCTTGTTAACACTCTAGAGGCTACATTTATTTTCCGATCTTCATGAAATTTGCTCAGAAGATTTGTCCTAATGATATCTTGGATGAGTTCAAAAATAGTTACCTTTGCTTGAAAAACATGGCTGCCAAGGGGCGGGGCAATTTCCTTATATGGCTATCGTAAAATCTTGTTAACACTCTAGAGGCCACATTTATTGTCCAATCTTCATGAAACTTTTTTTTTTTTATTCAATATAATACATACAATGTATACATGTATATTATCATACAACATAGTGGTTGTACAAAGCAATTAAGTTTAGACATGTTATACAAGATATGCTAATATATATTTTTTTTAAAGAGAAAAAAAAGAACAACAGAAGAATAGTTATGAAAAATGATGAGTTGTATAAAGTCGGAAGAAAGCATACTGGACTTGTGTGTTTTGTTGTATATTCACAATGATCTTATAAGATGGAAAACATTATATACAAAAATATTTTAGAAATATAAACTAACATTAGAGTGAAATGTATATAAGTGGACAAACATTATAAGAATTTAATCCGATTCCATTTTTGTTCAAAGATTTGTAATGTGTCATTACTGAGGGCTATTTCTTTCTCAATCTGGATTTTTAGTTTAAGACTATTGACAAAACAATTAAAATTTGGTACTTGTTTTTTGTACTTCATGTTAAAGATAAAATATTTCATCAATATAAGAATAAAATTCACAATATTATTACAGTCTATTGATTTCAATGAGTAAATTCCGAAACTTACATTTAAGAAAGATAGTTTAACGTTTAGTTGCTGTTGTTCAAGAAAAGATACTAATTGATTCCAAATAGGCTGGATGTGTTTGCACTCCCAAAAAAGATGTTCTATAGTTTCGATGTTTTCACCGCAGAAGTCACACAGATTTGAGTTAGATAATTTACATTTAAAGAGATATTTATTTGTAGCTATTATTCTATGGATGTATTTATATTGAAAATTTCTCAGTGTGCTTTCAATAGTTGCTTTATATGGCATGGTAAATATGTGTTTCCAATTAAGTTCATGTTCTCCGAAAAGGGCTTGCCATTTATTTTGGGTTTTGGAGTTTTCTGTAGGTTTTTTAATTTGCAGTGTGTAAAATATTTTATTCGGTTTGTTTTTTCTTCCAAGTATGTTTTCTACGAATGTTTTTTGAGTACATGGTGTATTATTTGTATTGATTTCAGATTTAATATGCATGGGTCTGCTTTTGATTAGTGTGTAGTACTTCAGAAAATTATTTGAAGGTATTCCGTATATGTAGCATATATCATCAAAAGAGTAGAAATCCTTGATTCTGTAGTCATATAATTGGTCGACATATTTAATGCTTCGTTCAAACCAATCTTTATAGAAAAACGTCTTATTGTTTGAAGTTATGTCTTTATTGTTCCATAAAATAGTTTTACTGCTGGTTTTGGTTTCTAGGTTATGAGTGACATCACTCCATGCTGATAGAACATCAGACAGAAATATGTTTTTGTTTGCAATTTCATGTAAGATAGTATTGCTGATGTTACATTCAAAGAGTAAGGAGTCACCATATTGTTTTAGGATTTTCTGGTAGAATAATTTCCAATTACTCGTATTGGTATTATCTAGGTATCTTTTAACCCAGCTGCATTTGATTGCATTCAAGAATGAGTCAATGTTCGTTAATTGAATACCTCCATTTTCTACAGATTGAATTAACTGAGTTCGTTTTATTTTATCAGGCTTACCGTCCCATATGAAATTAAATATTGCTGATTTTATATCGTTAATAACATCATTTGGTGGATTTGGGAGAACTGTTAATACATAAATTAGTTTAGGAAGTGCAAATGTTTTCAATACTGTGTTTTTTCCGATTAGTGTAAGTTTACGGTGATGCCATGATTTTAAGCAGTTTTTGAAATTCTGTAATTTAGGTAGTATGTTTTTAAGAACTGTATCCTTTTCATTATTTTTGAAAGTAATTCCTAACGTTGTGGCTTCATCGGATGTCCAATTAAATTTCATTTCTTTTTTATATACGACATTACTTTGTTTTAATTTACCTACTCGTAGCACAGTACATTTACTTTTGTTTAGTTTAAGACCCGATGTCATTCCGTAGATGGTTAGTGACTCTATTAGGTTATGGAAAGAATCGTAATTGTCGTTTAAGAAATAAGTTGCATCGTCAGCAAATAGGGACTGTTTAATATCTTCATCAGGATCTAGTGATATGCCTTTTATGTGTTTATTTGATTGGATGTGATGTGATAGATACTCGATGCAAATAATGAATAGCGATGATGAAACTTGGTCAGAAGATTCATCCCAATAATATCTTGGACGAGTTCGAAAATGATGCCGGTTGGTTGAAAAACATGGCTGCCAGGGGGCGGGGCATTTTTCCTTATATGACTATATTTAAACATTGTTAACACTCTAAAGGCCAAATTTATTTTCCGATCTTCATGAAATTTGCTCAGAAGATTTGACTCAATAATATCTTGGATGATCAAAAAAAGGGTAACGTTTGCTTGAAAAACATGGCTGCCATGGGGCGGGGAATTTTTCCTTATATGACTATATATGGCTATAGTAAAATCTTGTTAACACTCTAGAGGCCACATTAATTGTCCAATCTTCATGAAACTTGGTCAGAAGATTTATCCCAATAATATCTTGGATGACTTCGAAAATGATGCCAATTGGTTAATAAACATGGCTTTGGGGGCGGGGCAGTTTTCCTTATATGGCTTTAGTAAAACCTTGTTAACACTCTAGAGGCCACATTTATTTTCCGATCTTTCCCAATAATATATTGTTATCTCAGGTGAGCGACTTTGGGCCTTTCATGCCCTCTTGTTTATTATTTAATACAATAGTTTTTTTAGGTGTATGTACCTGTTGAAGGTTATTCGTTGTACTCGGCTGATTCCATTTGAACTGTAGACGCCATTTCCCTCACATAAACATTTCAATTGTGTTCTCCCTCATGAACACAAACGTCTCTTAGTTCATAACAAGAACTGTTTGTCACAATCATCCGCAACATTAGCATCATCATCATCATCATCAGCAGCAGCAGCATGATTAAAGTTATGATTTAATGTTTATAATCAAAAAGAATAAGAAAGATATAAGCCGTCAATAAAGAATCCGCGAAAAATGTAAGTCTGCAAGCGTGTGCCAAATGTAAGTCTGCAGGCGTGTGCCTATATACAAGTCAATAAAAGATGCGGGTCATTGGGAATAGACTATCTCGTGTATTTTATAAGCCCCTAATTATCGTTATCGGCTAAAATAGACCCCTAATTATCGTTATCGACTAAAATAGCGTCATCGACATGTAATAGCGAATTTTCTAACTAGGCGATACTGGATGATCAAAGTCGTATTATTATTAATATAAGTTTCTGCCTTTTTAAATGGGTTAGACTTTTGAATGATGGAAATATACAAATAGCTTAAAGCAATATATAGACAGATGCAGCTAGTTAAAATTATGATGGTATCATAAACGCAGCTGGTAAATGTAACTTTGAAGTTAAGAGTTGCACTTGACCGATACTACCGATTTTTAGATCAAACAAACTAAAACACCATTTGCCTATAATATGATCAATCAAACAGTAATGTGATTTGTTTTCTTCGTGTAACATCAACAGATTTATATTTCAGCAAAATTGTCTGTGGATCTTGTATTCAATGAATTTGTCTCATGCAGCATACACATTCATGTAAGTACTTGTAATACTTAAACTGTCAGTAATATCTAAATCAACAATATCAATGTCATTAATAGAACTATTTATTCACAAACTGGTCTCTGATAACCTTGAATTTTCAGAATATACATTTGATGAACAGTCTGAAATACTATTTAAACTATCCGATTTACTTTCATGAACAGCGATAAACGGAAGATCAACTTTAACAGTTAAAACATCAAAACTGGAACTTTTAACATATGTACATGTTGGAAAATTTGAATCAATATCCTTGAAAAGAATCTCTCCTGCCACCTCTGGGTGGAGGAAGCCGGTCGGGGACATAGTTATGGTCGCCCACACCACTTCCTACAACAGGTAGTTCGACAAGTCTGCCCTTTCTAATGGCTATTATTTTTAACCATCATTTTCTCTCTTAATTTACTTGCTGCTCTCAGGATTGAACGTTTATCCTTAAAATTGCTTACTGTGAAACGAAGGGGCCTCGGGCGCTGATGAGTTGTTGGGGAAAATTTACATAATCTGATAATCTTATCTACTTTTACATTCAAATTCAAATTATTATTAAGAATAATGTTTACTCCCCTGATGTCTCACTCATTTTGTCCTTCGATGATGTCTTTGAGATCCTCTGGTAGAGAATTTACCACACCATTCAGTCTCCTGGATTCATGATCCCGTTCCTCTTCCTTATCCTTTCGAATAATGTTTTTTATTATATGCTTGGCACATGTTCCATTTCCGAGCGATTTTTCCAACTTTTCCACCCTTGATCCTAAGGAATCCATTTTTGTTATTATTTTCCGCATGAAGGGCATCGCGATCCTGCAATGCATACATGAGAAAAGAATACTTTCCTCCTTCCCTATTTCATTGAAGATTTGTGTTTTCAATTTAGTACACTTTTGACAGTAAGAGTTCTCACAAAAGCCGCTTTCACAAACAACGTACAAATAACCACTGAGGCCATTTTGTAGTTCGCCAACAATGTTATATATTGTCAAAGGAATGGGACACATATTAAAAAACTGACCATACTGTAATTTGTTTAGCAAAACCTCCAGCTCAACGAGTAAATCAATCTTCTTCCATCCCCTACCCATTTCTGCTTAATCTTTTCACGCCATTTAGCAAATGCGAATAGCTTTTACGCAAGTCATGTGTATATGGTAACATTTTTTTAACTTCTGACGTCAATTTAGCCAATACGGGGGGGGGGGGGGGTCAAGCGGTTTCAATAGACTTATAAAGCAGAAGATATTTAAATACTTTCTGCTCAAAAATATTAGGTTGGTAACGAACTTGTGTCCGCGAAAAGATAATGCCCGAATTATTAACACAAACAGGAATAAAGAGCACCGTGTAGATACTCACGTTGATAATATGTTATTTCATACTGAGACCATTCTACGTTATTAAGACGCTCAAGCGTTAGACAATACGCCACTAAGCACCACATACAGGCAATCTCTAAAGGGCGTTCTCTTTGTTGTGTTATCGTTTGGACGAGGACATTTGCAATTGCTCTTTTTATTTATTTTAAATATTAAGGGGTATTTCGGAAGTTTATTGAACCGAAGATATATGTATATCAACACCGATGATGCTAATATCACAACTCAATATTTTTTATTAGTATCATCAACAAAATTCATAATACAATTGTCAGTGGTACGATCCCAGGTGGGGTTAGCTTTTTTTTTACTTTTTTACGCAATTAGAGATTTTTCAGTTTTATTGAAAAAGTACATTTTATATTATGGTGAATACAATCAAAACAAGGCCGGTGACCCTATGTTTTTATTTCATTTTTCATATAGTTTTTGTATTTATGTATCTTGAATATAAATTTTGGACAAAATCTATTAGATGGAAAAAAATCAGCAAAACTGCAGCAACGCCCCGTAAATGCATATTGTTTTACGCATTTTGTTACTTTTTTATGTGAACATTATTCTAGACGGACTTTGTTAATAATTATAAATTAACTGTATTAATCATTATATTGATACCTTTTCGATCTTTATCTGTCAATTTTTCAGTGACAAACACTATTTAATGTCAGTATCTTCAACCATGTGAGATGCAATCACATCATTAAATAACTTTTAAGCTCCCTGTAGAACTACATACTTATGATAAGCTTTTGTAACCCGCGTTTGATCGTAATTCGTTGTGTGATGTGCGTCATGCGTAGTAAACATGTAGCCTGTAAACACTCTAGAGGCCATATGTATTGTCTAACCTTCGTTTGGATCATGAACCACAACAGCAGCCAGCTCCACACTTAAATGGAAAAAGTACAATATCAAACTCTTTATCCAACAGCCACTCCCTTGCAATACGAACCTATTCTGCCTGTTCAGCGATAGTAAAGAAAACCTTGAACATGCAACGAATATAAAAATTGAACAGAAGAACATTAAGACGACTAATACCCACAACAACAAAAATTCGAAAACAGATAAGATCAACAACACATGTGAACTCATAGAACAAATCAACACTCAACGTATTTAAGACCATAAACAAAGGAATCAGGGGGTAAACCGATGCCAATAAGGGAAACAACCAACAGCACAAGGAGACAAACAGAATCCTTCAGTCTATACTAAACTTACATGTTGAGTTGCTGAATCGGAACCGCTCGTGGACTCGAAGGACGCCGACGTATTCCAGAACCCCACCAAGTAGCCAGGATGAGAGTGTCAAGAGTGTCGGGAAGAAACTGTAGACATTTCTAGACTAGTTATTCAGTCAATTATCGTGGAGTGATCATTTCATTGATGGATAATAATATGTAACATATACACTAATATTAACTAATGTGACTTTAATCAATAATTAAAGAGAGTATGCACGATTTTGTCAAATATTTATGAATTTATATAAAATGTGTAACAAACTGATTATACATGTATTTTAATATAAATTAAAATAAAAGTTAATAAGAACATGTGTCGAAAAATGCGAAATTAGCCCGTTATTTAATTCTGAAATCAAAAATTTCTTAACAGTCGAATTCGCCAGCATGTATATCATGCATGTTCGATATGAATGTAAATTTAGTTTTACCTCTCATTTTAAATTTCCTGCACCGATATCTATTCATACGACACACCAACCTTTAATCCAATCCTAATAAACTAAACTTGGTCAGAAGCTTCGTCCCAATAAAATCTCGGTCGAGTACGAAACTGGGTCGTGCCGGGTCGAAAACTAGGTCACTAGGTCAATAAAAAGAATAAACTTGTAAACACTGTAGAAGATACATTAAATGCCAAATCTTCATGTAACTTTGTCAAAATGTTTGTCTTAATGATATGTTGGTTGAGTTCAAAAGTGGTTCCGGTCCGTTGAAAAACATGGCCGCCAGCGGGTGGTGCAGTTTTCCTTATTTGGCTAAAGAGAAACCTTGTCAACATTCTAGAAGTCACAATCATCATGAAAACTAATCAAAACACTGGTTTTATTGATTTCTCAGACGACTTCGAAAATGGTCCAGATCGTTGAAAAAATATGGCCGCCAGTGGGCGGGTCATTTTTCTCTATATGTATATAGTGAAAACATGTCAACACTCTAGAAGTCACATTTTTTTGCCCAATTTTCATGAAATTTTGTCAGAACTTTTGTTTCCTAGATACGTGAGTTTAGTTTGAAAATGGTTCCGGTCCGTTGAAAAACATGGTTGCCAGGGGACAGCGCAGTTTTCCTTATATTTATATAGTAAAAAAGCTTGTAAACAATCATGAATTAAGGTCACGTAACATGTAAGACAACTCTTCTCAGTATTGCATTTAAGTTTACAGTAGTTACTCCCCTTTGATTATTAATGTTTTCATAATAATACAGTGTAGATTTGTGTATCATTTATGTGTTAATTGTTATTCGAGGTTGGATGTTTTTTTTAGCTCACCTGATTGCTCAGGGGAGCTTTTGTGACCGGTGTTTGTCCGTCGTCCGTCCGTCCGTCCGTCCACATTTGTTCGTAAACACTTTAGAGGCCACATTTATTGTCCGCTCTTCATGAAACTTGGTCAGTTTTGCCCCAATGATATCTCGATCGAGTTCGAAATTGGGTCATGCTGGGTCAAAAACTAGGTCAAAAAAAGCTTGTAAACACTGTAGAAGTCACATTTAATGTCCAATCTTCATGTCACTTTGTCTAAATGTCTGTCTTAATGATATGTTGGTTGAGTTCAAAAGTGGTTCCGGTCCATTAAAAAACATGGCCGCCAGTGGGCGGGGCAGTTTTCCTTACATGGCAATACAGAAACCTTGTAAACACCCTAGAAGTCTCAATTTTGGCTCAATCATCATGAAAGTTAATCCAAACATTGGTTTTATTGATATGTCGGACGAGTTCGAAAATGGTCCAGATCGGTGAAAAAACATAGCGGCCAGTGGGCGGGTCATTTTTCTCTATTATGTATATAGTGAAAACATGTGAACACTCTAGAAGTCATATTTTTTTGCCCAATTTTCATGAAATATGGTCAGAACATTTGTTTCCTTGATACGAGAGTTAAGTTGGAAAATTGTTCCGGTCAGTTGAATAACATGTTTGGCGGGGGGGGGGGGGGGGGGGCAGTTTTCTTATATTGATATAGTAAAAAAAGCTTGTGAACACTCTAGAAGTCACATTTTTTGCCCAATCATCATGAAACTTGGTAAAACGATTGGTTTTATATATATTTCAGATGAGTTTGCAAATGGTCCCGATGGGTCAATAAACATGGCTGACAGGTGGGTGGGGCAGTTTTCCTTATGTGACTATATAGAGAGAAACCTTGTGATCGAACACTATTGAAGTCACATATTTTGCCTAATCATCGTGAAACTTAGTCAATACATTGGTTTTTATTAATTTCTTTGACAAGTTGGAAAATGGCTCAGATCGGTGAAACACACTTTTTAGCTCACCTGATTGCTCAGGTGAGGTTTTAGGATTGGTCTTTGTCCGCTGTCCGTCCGTCCACATTTGGTTTGTAAACACTCTAGCATTCACATTTCTCAAGCATTCTTTATCAAAGTTGCTGAAAGATCTCAGTCAAGTTCGATGAAAGGGCACCATTTCAAATCTTACAAAAACAAAAACACTCCCTACCTGTACGCCAGCGCTTTGGTTCAATAATGATGAAACTTGACCAGGATGTTTGTCTGGTCAATATCTAGGTCAAGTTTGACATTAGGTAAAGATTGAATGAACCGACTCCTTTCAGGTGAGCGAACTCGGGCCATCTTGGCCCTCTTGTTTTTTATTGTAACATATTTTTATCAATATACTACAAAATCATGCATACTCTCTTTAAATAACGGTGTCATATTGCAAAGACCAGTTTTAAAAGTGTGATCTCAATTATACAAGTGTTATATGAAGATGTGGACAACAAAAGCTTCAATGAGAGACATATTTGATCTTGTAACCGGACATCCTGTGTAAATGTAACCGTACGTGAAATCAAAGGATTGAGAGAATCTTTGTGTGACAATAAATTATGAACGGTTTAACTATAATTCGCGTCAGGACATTCTTATTTAACATGTGTATATATTACACCTCAGAGATATTGGTCGTTCTATATCTATATGACCGGTTTCAGTCTATAAAATGCGATAGAGGAACCTATTGTATATGGACCGGTCACTATTTTTGTATATGGACCGTTCGGGGTTACACATCACTAAATTTGCACTGTTTTACTGTAAAATGACGTCATTTTTAACGAAATGACGTCAATATTCCTGCGAAATTCTTCAGTTTATCTCTTTTTGATCAAAACCATAAACAAGCGTACAACACTGTACAATGGTAAAGGGGAAACTCTTCGGTGTAATATAAGAAATAGTAAACTCCACTTCGGTCCCAATCGCATTATAGTAACCAGCCAGGCAGCCACAAACTGTATATGGACCTCAGCCTACGGCTTCGGTCCATATACGGTTTGTGGCTGCCTGGCTGGTCACTATAATGCCATTAGGATCTCAGTGGAGTTTACTATTTCTTAAATATTTCATATAATTTATTATATAGAGTTGTGAAGTTTGATGTAAACTTCCGTTTTTGTTCATTAACGTAGGTGAAAGCATGTTAAATATATGTTATTGATGATAATGAGATTTTTACTAAGTAAGTCCTCATCATTAAGTTCAATGTGATTGGTTACAGGAGTAAACTACAATCGTTGGATGGGGGGGGGGGGGTATTTATATACGCTGCACTTCAGGACAATGACAATGATCTTTAAAACAAAACATTAACTTTTATCATGAATTGTAAACCGCTACCTTTTAATCTGTTGTGCATCTGTACAATTCCTTTTATTCACCTAAGCATAAAAAAACAGTGTATATGACAGCCAAAACATATGCATAACGGTCCGTATTATACCCGTCCATTTTACACATAAACAATATTCGGGTTGTACACCTGTTGATTGTTTTATTTCGAATCCGAAGTACTTGTCCGAATTCGAGTGCACTCAACTGCCTGATAAGCACTTGTGTTAACGATGCATTTTTGTATTTTTAAGCTTGTTTATAAACTCATCTTTAGTAATCGTTAAACATTTATATAGATATTACCTAACTGCTGAGTAATATTGTCCATTATTTACATATAATCTATTATTTCACGATAAATCCTAACTTGTCCATGAAACGCCGGTTCATTGTCAGCCATTTTTTCCCGCTGCTTCATTGTCGGATAAGTCATCTCCTTTAACCAATAGCATCCTCCACGATGTCTTCATCAAGATCAATGGTAATGTTTACATGTCCTAGCAATTGTAACTTGGAATAAGTCGTTTAATGAGGCATATCTATTCTGATTATTTCCCATTCTTAAATACGTGTCGTTGCTTAATGACCGTCCTAATTTTGGCTAGTAGGTCGCCCCGATTTTGCTTTTTTGGGGTGCCCATGACCATCCGGCCTCCTCTATGACCATTGTATCCTTAAATCACCATTGTAGGGCACATTTGCACATACGCTAGTATAAAAGGAAATTTAAAGCAAACGCTAAATATTCACTTAAAATAAGTCGAAATAGTTAGTTGATATCATACTCTTAATTCTAACTTGTGACATTTCATTACGACAATTTGAAGCATGTATTGTTATTTTATGTACTAAACATTGGTGCAATTATCTACATTGAAAGATTCATAGGGAATGAATAAAACAAGTATATTGCTCACATGGAAATGCAAGAACTGCCTTTATAAGAATGTATATATATTTACTACTGTAATGAATATGGAGTTGCATTCAGAAAGGTTTATATAGGTCAATGTGTGGCAATTAAAGTTAATGATTTTTCAAACAATGCTGTTTGCATTCCGTTTTATGTTAGAGAAGTGCAGCACAATCGGGACTCCTCGGACAATTCCGCCATAACGGCGATTGTCTCTCGGGTGTATTTGGTGGAAGGATATTCTAACGCCTCTAGGCGGAAGATATTACACCGAAAATATAGTTCGGGTTACACACCAATAAATTTGAACTAAATTAACCGATAATATAGATATAATAGGACCAATATCTTTAAGGAGTAGTATAATATAATATTTATTAATGTTATTGTTTAAGATAAGATATTATTACATGCAAAATATTCAAATTCTATCCAATTAGTTATTTATTGCAGTGAAAACAACAACATTATTCAAACTTTAAAGAATCAGTATTTCTTAAATTATATTCATTGCAACATTGCTGATGTTCGGCTGCAGGCGACAAACTTTGAGATTTAATCAATATATTTATATTCTATACCATAAACAATCATACAACACTGTACAGTGGTACAGAGAAAACTCCTCGGTGTAATATAAGAACTAGTAAACTCCACGATGGTCCCAATGGCATTATTTTGACCAGCCAGGCGGTCACAAATTGTATATGGACCATAGCCATACGCCCCTCAGTGGGGTTATTATAAGTATTGAGACACCTGAAAGGTTTCATGGAATGGAATGAGTGGGGCTTGATTGAATTTGAAAAACGATTCTTTCTGTACATTTGAATTTTGATGATGGCAAACATACAGTACTTCTGGCAGATATTGTTTATATTTTATCCTAGGCATTTTAATTCCAGCTGTTGTTATCCCGGCCAGGCAACTAGCCTTTCAAAGCCTTAAACAATCCAGTGCCATTAAAATTAGGGACAATGTAACAATGTTCAGTTTGGTAATATTAATATATTAAGGCATAACTTTGCCCTTGGAAATGAACTCAATTCAGAATGGCCTCTCAAAATAAGACATACTGTATTGGAAATGTTAAAACTGATAGTGGTGTTGTTAAAATATATATTATTTATCTTTTAAGAAACTTTAAGATACATATCACAGGCATGCCCATGGTTTTAGGTCGGTACTCTTTAGCTGGGAAACAAAAATACTAAATATGGTCGACAGTGCAGGCAACAATTGTAAAAAGATAGTTTCCATCCCTGACTGCCATTACTGACATGAAGTAATTTAACTGTAATATGTCTGGAAACAGTGTCAGACACACTTTTCTAAATATTGATTTATTCATGCATATGTATATATATATGTCATACAAGTACAGAACATACAATACAGTCAATTTACAACATTTAACAATTGGAAAACAATTATCACAGGTTTTGGATCACAATGCATTGATATATCACATTTAGAATATCACAGTCAAAGTTAATCATTTAAATTCAGTTACAAGTAAATAGTCAGTGTATTTGGCAGAGATCTGAAATAACAAGTAGTTACAAGATGTTGAAATCAAGACATGATATATATACCACAGGATGTCCCATGAAAGGTTTGCAACTTATTTCCAATGTGGCCCTATAGATTGGTGGAAAATGTACAAAAATGGTGGCATTAATACGCATAAAAATATCATTCATTTAAACTTGAGACTATAGTCTTCAGATCAAATAGTAATTAGCATATATTATTAGAGGGCATTAGTTACACAATGTATACTACAATCTTGTCATCACATTAAAATGCACGAACAAATACTTTATTGATGACTCATTTGGACAACAGTAATATATATATATATATATATATATATATATATATATATATATATATATATATATATATGTATTGTAATATTGATTTGACTACAATTAATTTATTCTGACACGTTACATTGCTTTATTTATATTATACGATGTTTATATGTATAAGACATTCATCTACGGTCTGTTCAGTTCTGTTGTGCAGGGGTGACGTTTGATGTGTTAATAAAGACGTCATAGCACTTGCGGTTATATTTGTAAAAATAGCTTGTTTACGGATGTTGTTGTTTTTTGTGTCTACGATATATTAAAGCCTGATATCATATTGTAAAATATTGTTATTTTACATTTAATTCTGAGTAATAAGACCTACCTCCAAACATTGACTGATACACTGATTGTTCTATAATAACAAGCTCTTAGACCAAAGCTGCAACTCAGCTGATGTAGGATTATAGTATCATATCCTATGTTTTTTACTAGTCACCATTTGGTCCCCAGCTTATTTTCGACCTAAGCACTCATTGGTTTATCCATAATGTCCTTACATTATTAACACTTCAAATAATTTAGGTTACAGTCTTTTTTTGAATTTATAAGTTCATAAATTTGTCAACAGGTTGTCAAAAGTGTGTATTTAAAAGGGAACAAATGACATGGTCACGTATTGTGTCTATTTGAACTTTACAACAACGGCACCATTTTGGGTGACAAAGAAAATGAGAGCAACTTCAAAGATAAAGCATTATGTGATCATTGTTATTTGTAAACTAAGGGATTCTTTATAGAATGTGTCTTAATTGAAATGAATATATGGTAAATTCTCATCCAAATGCCTCTACCAGTAGGTAATATCATGTTCGCCCATAGGGCGAATTGCGTTCGTCTCCATGGTTATTGAATTGTTACACATATTAGACAGTGAAATCTGTAAAATAGAACGAACAACTGAAAACAGCCTTCCATCACTACAAAATAAAGCAATGTGTTCATAATCAAGTCATTTGTAAATGCTGTGAAATGCATCTAGCCGACATACTGATAGTTAGAAGCTAATTAATAATTAAAAATTCAGAATTTACCGTCACCAGAAGTTATCGCGAGAAAATAGTGCATAACATTTTTTGTATACATTTTATTAATTTTGTAGTTACAAGAATTTTATTTGCAAGTTTTAAATCATATAAATAAAATACATGTTTACAAACAAAGATTGAAAAGCGGCAAAATCGACTCAATGGCGAGTTGCCTTTTTTATTAAATATTGTATGAGTTTATGCTATGCGTCTTGTTTGTGAATAAAATTTAATCATAGCGTATATAGTACAATGTAGAATCCTAATAATGTGCAGACTTGTGTGACAAATAAAAAAAAATAAAAACCGTCTAGAAATATATAACTTAAAAGGTTATGGAAAATGGCTTTAAAAGGAAAATGGGGCGTATAAATCAATATTTACTTTTACCAATACTCGCATAAAGAGATGGTGATTCAGAACAATTACATGATAAACAAAATGCCATCTAAGAAAGTAAACCTTTTAACACACATGAATATGTAAGTATTTATTATTTCGCTGATTTTATAAACATGGATGCACATTAACAAATCATATTTAATGTGCATTCTACATTGAATCCTAAACGATATAAGGTATGCGTGTGTATCCGTTATATTGCTCTGAATTAAAACATGTTATGCATCAAAAATAACTGGTAAAACTGGTCTAGTAGGAGCATAGGTTAATTCCATGAAAGCCATGGACTTGAGTCGCGTCATGCGAAAATGAGTCTTATGACAGCTGACAGTGGGTCCAGTCATGTCTCTGCATCCAAATGCTCGTATACTGTGATATTTTGACTAATAATATGACCACCAAACCTGATGTGGCTTTACTTGACTGTATAACGGATATGGTATCTCCTGACCAGACTTCGAAATTTCGCTGGCTGATCTGGAGCCGCGCTTGCATATGGCATGATAAACATTTTCTCACAACGCTCCTTATCTTTTTTTAACAGTCATGTACAGTAACTAACTAAGAGAATTACTATTGACAAGACAATACGATCGCAACAACCCGACTGGATACTAAAACTTATTTAACAAATGATATCGATTAACAAATTATAATATGTGACATTATAAAAATGCATGTCATATGGCATTTACAGTACATCTCACGCCAAACCAACAAATTCCGCGATCCGCGGAGTTTGACTACATCAAGTGTTCGCGACATCGACTAACTGGTGGCCGAGTCGCCGAGACACGCCTCGGCATGATGCCGTAGAAATTGTTTGGGAATTGACGCCGAGTCACTCGGCGAACAATCTTATTAACTATAATTTACCTTGGATAGAAACTGATTACAAGTTCCGTATCATAATGTTTATTAAATGTAGATTAACTACATCCGGACATAAACAAGCCAAGCACACCCGAACCGAAAAATAAAATTGATTTGTCTTTAGAACAACATGGGATTGTTAGAAGTTTTAGCTGAGTATCATTTTTCAAAGTTCAACATGTATTTCACACCCATGCCCATAACAGTTTTTTTTCTGTCTTTTTAAACGCCGTGTTTAAAAGAAAACCGTGTTCGCACCTAGCTGTATGATACCGCACCTAGAGGAGTGATAATTGCGTAATTTATTATGCAATTAACAGTTTGAAGCCATGGAGAACTCATAACTGATTGTAATAATCGTATTATCCCGAGTCTCTCGATTCCCCGATACATACGTTTCAACTGTCTCAATCGCAAACATGCAACTTCTCCCGTCTTTATCCATTACTCGATAATCCCATATATGCCCGATTTCCATTTTTAAAAGAAATTCTGGGAACTATTAACGATAAGAGCGCTTAAGAATGTCATAAACACAAATGTTCTCAATTTTTGAAAGTATCAAAAGAATTTCGGCAAATATTTCTATTTAAAGACTTGATGTAATAAGCGCCCAATCAGGACAGTTGTATTCCAACATGCGTAAATCACCTGAAATGGTTTGCACGCGTCGTGTACAACTATTTTCGATTACAAATTTTAGATGAAATTAATGAATGTCATTGTCCTCATAAAACTCGCGCGAAAATTGGCGTGGGTGTATTTATTTGTAAATAAACATTTCGTAGCGGGTACAACATTGAGATAATTTTATGTCCATTCAAAGTTTCGTTCTGAATTTAAACTAAAGTACCGGGGTATCTCGCGAATTGTATGGCATTGACATTTCCTCTTGATAAAATATAATTCTAACACGCTGTTTCGTTACAGTTACGCTGTTTCAGTCCCTTTTTTATTGAACAATTATTGTATTGTATACTGACTGCACACAAGTGTCGTCGTGTACAGTTCATATTATTGTGCAATGACCAATAAATAACTTAATATTTCATGCAACATGTAAAAGTCATTTTCTGGAAATCGAGAAAAGTGAAAGTAAATTTTGTGAAAATAAACTAATATCTGTTTGAATTTAAATTGTCCAACTTTTTTTTATATATTTTGTGTCGTCTGTGTACGGTATGTTGGTTTGGTTCTAATTATGTTTAGCAAATCTTATGAAAATAAATATCGTTATTTTAAATGTTTTCAGCAAGTTTCGTTTCAGAGATCATATATGGGAATTAACTGTGTTAGCTACTTCAATGTGTTTACTGAGCTATATTAGCATTGTTTTGACAGACGACACGTGCTTATCTAAAGTTTGTGTCTGGTAATACACAGAATATTGGATGTTCGGGGCTTGATTGGATAATAAAAAAGAGCTGTCAGATGACAGCGCGCTCGACTATTCGAGTGCTTGACAGTATAACGTAAGCCATCATGGGAAAATTGTTCATATTCAATAATTTAATAGACGATCTTTCAAAAAAAAAAAAAGGAAAAACAAATATTTATTTTTTTTTTGTGGGGGGGGTAGGGTGTTGGGGGGGTTGAGAGGGGGATATAATGTGGGGTGTGTTAATTTATTAGATGATCTTCCAAAAATAAAAAAAGGAAACTAAAGTATGGGGGGGGGAGGGGGTGGGGGCAAGGATTCTGGGTTGGGGCGTGGGGTATTGTTTGGGTGGAATCCATTGTGGTATTCAGGTAAGTGTTGTTTTGTCAAAGTATTAATAAAATCTGATCATAAATAAAGAAGTTAAGGCAAAGTAACTAAAGTAATATGCATATTATAATGGAAAAAGGGCCATCATTCTTACAACATGCTTGATACAGTTGTCTGCTCTTGTTTATAGATTGGGTTCATGTTTGTAAAGAAGTTTGCAAAATATGAAAGCAATATGTCAATGGACATTGAAAATATTTGAGGTGGTACGCAAACTTTAACATAGATTTATCAATAATATGCATATTCTAAGTAGAATCGGGGCCATAATTAATACAAAATGCTTGATAGAGTTGTCTGCTCTTGTGTATAGGTTGGGGTCATGTTGGTAAAGAAGTATGCAAAATATGAAAGCAATATGTCAAGGGACATTGAAAATATTTGGGGTAGTACGCAAACTTTAACATTTGCTGCATATTCTAAGTGGAAAAGGGGCCATAATTATTACAAAATGCTTGAGAGAGTTGTCTGCTCTTGTGATAGGTTGGGGTCATGTTGGTAAAGAAGTATGCAAAATATGAAAGCAATATGTCAAGGGACATTGAAAATATTTGGGGTAGTACGCAAACTAAGATTTGCACGCTAACGCCAACGCAAACGCCAATACAAACGCTAACGCCGAGGTGAGAAGGATAGCTCCACTACATATATTTCATATATAATAGTCAAGCTAACAAAGACGCAGTCGGCGGTGTTCAGTAGAATTTTTGTACTGACCAACATAATAATTAATAGTGCACGTGCTTAAGGGATCATAAACACGGATCGAAGTCACTTGTACGGGCCATAAAACACAGTCCCGATGGTTATTGTTAGTAGCACACGTGGTCAAAAACTAACAAGTTCGAGTAATAAAGCACAGGGCTTATGAACTGAAAAATTGCATGGGGTCAGAAATCACCGCCTAATGTTTAGTGTAAAAAACTGTGTTTGAAACATTCAAAATAACGATAATTCCGAATGATCAAAGCTTCCATTTTTAAAAGCATATTCCGTTCAATATTGCTCTAGAAATTGTAAAGACAAACGCTTGCCATTTTTCCATCAAATGAATTTTTACACGCTAAAATTTTATTACAAAGCAGCCCAATCGGGACGGCGGTATTAATGATATTCCCACTGAACAACGCGTGTGTCACCTGAAGGAATGTGTAAATTTAAATTTAGATGCAACATGTACACGTCATTTTCTGAAAATCGGGACGAAGTGAAAGTAATCATTTAAAAAATAAACCAACATTTGATTGTATTCAAATGGTCAACATTATTTTTATTTGTATTGTCTGTGTACGTAGCAAATCTAATGCAAATTCATATTGTTTTTTTCGATGTTTAAAGCAAGTCTCGTTTCCGAGATTAAACTGTGTAAGTTTCTTCGATATGGTTACTGACCAACAAAATAATTTTTTTGACAGATGACATCCGATGGTAATTGTATGAAGTAAATGAGTATGGAGAGAAGCTGACGAAATGTTAATACAATCGCTTAGAATAAAAATATCAGGGTATTATTTGTATATGTTTCTAATATTCGATAATTTGAAGATTATTTAACATTTTTTATAGTATACAATCAATATTTGTAAATATTTCGTCTCGGCGAATCGCCGGGTGTTAAGACGAGGCGTGATTCGGTGGATAGATGCCTCGGCAGAATCTGACGCGATGTCACTCCGCGAATGATCGCCAAGTGCCTCGGCGATATGCCGAGTGAATGCTCGTTGTGGATTCGGAGAAACGTCGAAAACAAAAGAATCTGTGTCCGCGGCGTAGTCGGGGGCTTTGTTGGTTTTGCGTGAGCTGTACTGGAATTCATTGTATAGGTGATATATTCAAACATTGAACCTTTATCTCTTTTTGTAAATTAAATAGAATGTACAATTTAAACATACATTTCATTCATTATACAGAGATGCCAAAAGCAATTTATAAATTTGTAAAACAATATTGTATATTTGTCCCTACAAAGCAAATTATCAAACCCTTTTTGCCCCAATTATTTCAACTTGTACTCGAAAAAGAATACGGTGCAAAAAGACTATACACCATTCTAAATAAAAATAATGAACAACCATCAGATTAAGCAAAATGGTGTACAAAACTGAATATTTGAGCTATCCTTTTTAATAACCAGTGATGTAAAGGTTCAGTGGTTCCAATATAGGTTGATTAACAGGATATTGGGAATAAATACACGTTGCCTATACCACGTTACTTTTTAAGATTTGTGTTGGGAGAATAAAGCGCGACCCAGTTAACATTTTTAAGGATCTCTTTTTAAATATTTCACACTTTTTAATGGGATAAAGTGGAAAGCCCGCTCATTTGTAAGAGTTTTCATTAGGTATAATGATCTTTTTAAACAAATAAGTACTTTTTCAGTAAAGTGCAACCGTGCGTTTGAACGGTTAGAAAAATGTCGGATCAGTGTGGGGACTTCATATTCCAAACACGCGGTTGCACTTAGCTGAAAAAATACTTATTTGTTTAAAATGATCATGAAATCTATAGAAAACTTTCACGAATGATCGGGCTCTCCACTTTATCCCATTAAAATGTTGAAATATTTTAAAAGACATCATTAAAAATGTTAATTGGGTCGCGATTTATTCTCCCAACACAAATCTTAAAAAGTCACGTGGTATAGGCACCGTGAAATAGTCTTTGGAATAAAATGAAAATTACTGATGACCTTATATGTTAATTTTGCAAACAAAATGAGGAACATTAAGAACATTTATGAAGTTATGTCAGTTATCTAAAGCAATTATTGATTAAATGTTACCAGAACAATCTTTTCCTTTCATTTACATGACGATTTTTCTTTTTTTATTTCGTTTATTTAGTTAAACGTTTACAAGTGTAAAATGAATAAATGCATCCCAAGCATAACAAGAGCAAAGATATACACTAAGTATGATATGATATGATAACTTGGGAAAAATATCAATTTAAACAAATAAGTTAGAATCCTTTGACAGTGAATGGGAACTGGTTAATGATATTGTCTCATAAACTTAGAATTCAAATTGGATGATTATTGTAGTTTTAAGCACTGTTTACAAAAGCTATTTAAAGCGTACCGTTACTCGAATAAAATGTAGGACCTATACGTTATATACTATAACTATTTGCTACTATTAGTGTTTCTCTTTGTCTTTTTCATCTGTTATTACAAGGTACACATTCTTTGTTGTCTGTTCACACTGGAAGATGTTTTTTTCTTTTTTTTTTTCCTTTTTATGTACCTTATATATTTTTTTCAACACACAACTTCATATAATTATAAAGTTCAAGACACTTCACTAACTTATATGCGTTGTTGTTGACTACTACTATATTTAACTTTAGATATGTGTTGGTTTTCTTTACATGCTTTCTTGTTCTTTCCGATTGCAAATCATTATTGTTAAAATTCATATTGTACATGTGTCGTCTCAAAAAATATTTATTGAAACGGGTAGACACCAGAACATTGTTAGAGATCAATGTAAATGTGTTTTATGCAACCTTAATGATACAGAGGATGAATATCACTTTGTTCTTACATGTCTTTACTATGCAAATGTAAGGAAAACATTAATTCCAAAGTTTTATAAATTTCGCCCATATATGTTTAAGTTTATCGAACTACTGAATAGTTCAAAGAGAATTTTTTAAAGAAAACTAGCCATGTTTTGTTTAAAAGGCTTTGAAATGCGAGAAAATGTCTTATATATGTGGTATACATTATATATCTTTCATAAAGCCAATAAGCTAAGAATAATGTAATACCTGTTGCAATCATTAAACAACGTTTTTACATTATGTGGTCACTAAGTATTTACCTCTTCAATGTGGCATTCTCCCTTAAACATGTTGTATTTCATTCCTTTTCTTAACGATCTTTCTTAGAAATGATGTATGTTTTGTATTTAATTGAAACGCATGCTGTTATTGTATATGTATGTTTATGACGATAAGCTGTATATATGCTTAAGTCAAAATAAACTATTCTGTTCTATGATCGTGCATGGGTCCACGTCTAGTATGGATTGGTTAATTAGGTGTATTTTACAGTTAATTATTATCACATCCACTTAAATTGACATATTTTTGAATATTGAATACTATCTTAGACTTACACGAAAAATCGTGCACTGAATTTCTTTGCTCACTATGTTAACTTGTGAAAACAAACCGGCAACACTTATGACTTTTATGTGCGGTAATATTGTTTATGTTAAATTATCAACGCCCATGATTGAAATAAGGAAAACGTGAAGACAAAATATGTTTCCCTTTAAAAAAAGTTTTTGCAGATTCTCATTTTCATGTTTATTTTATTAATAAAAATTATTGATGTTTAATTATCAACGCCCACGATTGAAATGAGGAAAACGTCACGAAATAATGTCAGCGTTTTTTACGCGCGCTTTTAAACATAAGAAATGATATCAATTACAATTATAAACACATCTTGTGTTTCCTTTATTAAAAAAGATATATGCAGATTCTCATTTTCATGTTTGTTTTTATTAATGAAAATTATGAGATAATGTGCAGATTATGAAAATCCAGAAGAACAAGTTAAAAAATGCTAGTATAGCTGATTATAACAAAAGCAAAAAACAAATACAACTTATTATTACCTCAAATATTGTCAATTGTTTAACGAAAATACAGCATTGAAACAAATTCACTTATCAACATAACAATAGTTCAATCAAAACATTACATAACAATGGTATTCCTCACGAGATAATCGACTGGGTCTAACAGTCCTCGTAGTCGTAATCGGAGTTGCCTACCAGATCACGGCCATTACACCTATTGACCCAGCCATACCTTAAAATATATTTTAAACAGAACAATACTAGAAGTTCAGTAGCAAATAATTAATGCGTGCCAATAAAAGTGCGGTAAGTGTCCGCATTCACAAACAATGCCTAAGACTTGAGATATAGGAAAATATCACTAATTGAAAAAGAGAGATAAAGCTCGCAAACATGAACATGGTTTTGAACTTTATTCATTAAAATATACATCTATATTACTAATGAAACATCGGAAACATTATCGTATACAATACAAGACAATAATTACAAACTGTAAGGCATTACAATATAACATAATGAGTAAAGCTGAGGTCACCGCCGTGTGCAGGAAAACGGAAAAAATAACGATGTATATGTAACTTTCAGAACGTCACGGTTTGAATAGCGGAATGAAAATCGGGTTAACGTGTGCAAGCTATTTATGTTAAAGGTTTAATAAATGACATAATAAATGAATCTTAATGAAGCAACTATTTTAGCGAAGTGGTTAGTCCATAAATTATCATTACTTTCAATAAGCTACTATTTTTGTTTTGACATGTTTAGTATTGTGACGGTAATTAAAGGAGAAGTATGATTACTTGACTTACCATGCCGAGTAGCCCCCATAACAGTTCTTGATTCTAACTGCGCAGTAAACGTCGTTGGAAATGTCACTGTCTTTGAACGCTGCAAAAAAAACAACACAGCAACGTATTGATAAAGTGCCTTATGTTCTCAATACTATGACGGCCTGAAACTTGTGTTTGAGCTCATTTGGATGTGGTCACCGACCCCGTTCCATTACTCTGACCAGAAATTACTGTAGAAAACAATGAAACGTCAGAAACTCTTATCAGGAGAGCAATTCTTGCTATTATACACTACTTTTACAATAAAAGACCATATAAACATACACCGATTAAAACTGGGATCACAGTCTTGGAACTGTTAATGCAGAAGTATGCCCCGTTTGTACTTTTGAAAGTCTGTTAACGTTAGGATTTAACAAATCAAAATATTTATGTTTACTACCGGTATAAAAAAGCATTTTCCACATGTGTTTCTGATCTAAATGAACATTCATTGACCAAGACATTTTAGCAACCGTGAAGTATGATTATGGCCCATTTTGTACCACCGAAAGTCACGTATAGGTTCGGGTGTAAATTGTATTTCAGGTTAAAGTTTGCATACATCAAGTTACATATCTCTGTAACTCCTACAGCTATACAATTTTAACTTCACACATGTTCTTCGGGATCTTCATGAAAGGTCACAGACCAAGGCCCATAACTCTTACCTGCTCTTTCGCAGAATTTGTGTACTTTTTGTAATTAGGAAGGTCAGGTAAACTTATGTTTCCAACATTTTATATCTCTTATCCCTTGTTGTAATGTAGACCTGGCATATGGTTGCTTGTGAGACCAATTTATAAAAGGTCATTGTTGTTAAAAATATTTTTAAAATGCGCTCAATAACTTAAGTTAGGATAAAGACATGAAATGCTGGAATGTTTTTGTATTTACGTGACAGACGGATCTAGCGAGGAATCGCAATTGGAGAGAATGAAGCGAAGGTCATTGTTTCTGAAAATGCAAAAAAATGTTTTTCGATCAATACCATGAATGGAATTGAGATTTCCGCTGGCGCTAATACTTTGCGTGCATAGGTTAGATTCAGAGAGTTCTTTCAAACCTAATTATAATTTCTAGTTTTCTACTTTGCGTACATCGGTTAGATGCAGATAGTTCTTTTAAACCTAATAATAATGTCTAGTTTCCTAGCATGGTTATATTTCTTGCTGTAATTCTGGAATTTTCTGCGTTATTTTTACGTATACTACTAGCTTGTCTTTGTGGGCCGTATATAAGATCAAGAGTAGAAAATATGCATTATACTATCAATGTGGAAATATGGTCAGGTGCGCTGTCATGGGACAGCTCTTGTTATTTAAGGCAAGTGATCTATTGCCAATACAAAACAGGACAAGACAACGAGCATTAAACACTTATGCGGAGGTTGCCACATTGGAATGTCAATACGAAGCTTGGGTCAGACTTATTTTAGTCCCTGAAAATAAACCGCTTAAACCATACGGGAAATATACAGGTAGACCAATCATGTTCACTCAACACGGGTTCGTTTCCTTGCGAAATATATTACAATTTTACTTTTTTTACCTAAAGTTCCTAATGACCAACGGAAGATTTAAAATCAAATCGAAATGACTGCATCTGTCTAAGATTTCAGGCGAGGTGGGGAAAATGGAGTTGATGGATATCCTTAATTCCCTCTTAACCCAGAATTAATCACAAAAAAGCACCTAAACCTAAACCGTATGACCTTGCAAGTTGAATTACAAAGGCAATAAACGAGATTAAATTCGATCTAATTTACTTAAATTATTATGTTTTATACATTCAAAATGGAAGAGAAGCAAATGCACCATTATGCCACCGCCTTTGAACAGTCAACGTCAAAATACTAGGACTTAAATGTATATTTAATTTAACTAAATTGTCCTATCCTTATGATTTTAACAAATGCATGTATGTTAAATGCTTTAAAATGATGTGAACTGTCGGTGAATTTACTAATTAATAGACGAACATCAAATAATGTACATACATGCGCAGGTATCACTGCAGCCCTTCTGTCTCAGCTTCTTGCAATTGGTCCCTGTGATGCCGTCCGGCTGGTCGCAAAAGTACTTGCTATTCAGCTGGAAGATGCCGTAGTCACTCCAGCGGTCACCTCCGTTGTCATTGACGGCATCGTAATGGAAGTTGCTTTCGTGCTTTACCAGACAAAGCCCTATGGTATCAAAACACTTAACCATTTTTATGTCAAGATATCTAATCCCTATGCATTAGATGTGCGTATTTCGACGTTTAAGAGATACTTCCGAATCTGCGGCTGCATAATTTGAGGACCTTTAGTGTGTCATAGCAATCCTGCCTAATTGACTGTTTGACTCACGAAAGTTTGTACCCATTGTTAATTATAGCTACAATTTTCCAGCTGCTTAATTTATATCAAAATAATACTGAAAGACATAATTGTTTCAATGGTATTGGGTGAAGCCGGTATACCCGGTAGAAACCCCGCTAGTCCAATATGTCCAATATGATGACCGCCAAGGAAATTCGATAGCGCCGGAAGCGAGGATTGACCAGGGGTCCCTAAGGTAAGAAGCGCATGTACCAACCACTGCGTTGACCGGACGTCACGCACCAACTGAAAGTGTGCGTATTTCGAAGAGTATAAGGTCATTTCGCGTCTAAAGCTTTATTAGGTACGGACCCAGAGTGGGCTCGTATACTACTTCTTAATTAACTTACAAGACTCGCGCAAAGTTACATGACTTTGAAATGAAACTGCAATTTCCATTTTTTTTTAGTTTTCGCACCTAAATATTTTTATGTTGGTGTGGTCTTCTGCTGTGGGACCCAATTACTCTGAAGAATCCCCACATGTCTTGTAAGGAGGCAACAAACCAAAGCGGGAGCAGGGATTGAAACCGGGTCGCCGAGGTGAGAAGCGCATGTACCAGCCACTACGCTAATGGATCAACCTTCCCAGGTTGCAGAATCACGTGACTTTAGGGTTCCACCTTTTTACTTTTACGGATTTAAACCACGGTAAGTGGTATTTTTTTCAAAAAACTTTTTTTGTAAAGTTTTCTTAAAAATTTCAACTAGTGCATAAAAGATAGATTTTTATGCTGCTTATGGCAATGTGAAATATATCAGAATTACTTTATTTAATAAACATGTGTTTTTGTTCAGAAATTCCATTTTTACTGCATTAATTGTACACGGTTATGTGTCACGCAACGTGAAATTTTGTCATCGATTTCAGACGTATTCAATGATTTATTCTTATAACTTAATATATCGACACAAACTGCAAGAACACCTGTCTTTTATGCACAATAGATTTTTGCAAATGTATTTCAATAACTTGAAATATTTGCAAAAATAAAGTTCTTAACGGCGTGATTACATTTTGTCTAGCCCGTGTGTAAACCCCTGAAACCCCGTAGATTCTGCACCCTGTACCAACGCCAAGTAATGTTTGTGTATTTCGAAGTTTATAAGGTCCTTTCACGCCTGAAGCTGCATTAGATGTGGACCCGGAGTGTGCCCCCAGCACTATTTTTAATGAACTAGACTCGCGAAAGTTGGGATACATTTTGAAATACTAGTATAGCGTACATTTCCAGCTTTTTATATTTATACTGAAAGATGGCCATGTTTGTTGTTGTCTTGTGCTTTTGGAAAAGCTGGAATACACGGAAAAACTCAACCTGTCCGGTATGATCACCACCGACACTGCACACGTACATGCGCCGGGAGCAAGGATTGAACCCGGATCCGGACAGACCTCAGTCTAAATTGTTTGTTTTTATTCTGGGCTAAATAGACTTATATACCTAGTTATATAATCATATCGGCTGCCATCAAACGTACCACGTGACCTTCCAATATTTTAGCGTGTTTCCGGAATATTCTGGAAGTATCCTTTATGAAAGATCGACATACATGTATACTTACAATTTCGCATGTCGCTATATGGAACGCCTTTGTCACGCAGAGCGTGGACGACGTCACAACGGTCCTTTTTAGCCGCCAATGTGCAACTGATGGCTGCCATGGCAATCAAAAGAATATAATCTGCCTCCATCGTGATCTCAAAAAGTCTGAAAAGGAATATCATTTTGAAAACGCAGTGTTAAATGAGCACGGAAATAAATTAATACATCTATCACGTGCATACAACTAAATAGATCAGTTTGCTGCAGTGTCAGGAAATCACATTTTTTTTGGTTGAGCTTATGATTCTGATATGAATTGTGACTCTAGCGATGTACTACAAGCGCAGGTGTTTTGTTGTAACTACCGTCTGTTGCATTATGTCCATTGCGAAACCCATTTTGTTAATTCGAAAGCAACGAGCTTCAGTTGAAATGCGAAGCCAGTACCTTGAAGCTGTGGCACATTTGAGAAACTCACCAACCCAGCATCACATTTGACCCCTTCCAAGTGACCATCCAGTACCGGATTTTTGTTTAAACAATGTAATGCATGAAAGAGCGCGAACACGTTTTTAACATGCGATTAGAGAAAGCGATTTTGGTTAATAAACGCAAGCTTGTCCCCCTGACATCCCGACTTGCGAGACTGTTTTAGGAATTTGGTCTGGGTATGGCATCTTCCAATTTTTCATGACATTATAAATCCACACCGTTTCGTATGTCAATCACTGTGAAAAAACAAAAATATATCGCAACAGCAAAGTCCATGCACAATGTCTTCAGCGACGCTACTTAGTTGTCTAATACTGTGTCTTGCTGATTCAGTTCTAGATATTACATGATCAATATCAGCTTGCATGTTATTAATTTCATCAACTACATAAACAATATTGCATTCAGGCATATTTAAAATCACTTACCTGTTATAGTTGTGGTATCCGTTATAGAACTGTACAGAATAAATTCTAGCATTCTTTTGTTGATATACTTTCATTGTGGAACTTCATTTGCATATTGCACGCGCTGTAATACCAGCGAATGAACACCAATGAATTCATAAGAGTCGTTCCGGGATGTTCCTTTTGCAAGAGTTTTCCTGGTTGGTTATTGAGATACTTCCCTTTGTAACGAAGAGAATTACTTCAAGGTCTTAAAATATCGCTAACTATGATTGCCTTTTGCACGATTATTCATTTTCAAACAAGCTCAATTATTGAAGCCAAATGTCAAAAATCATCGTGTTAAGAAATATCTGCACCCTTAATGTTCCGAATTACTTAGTATATATAATAACTATAAATATTTATTGACATTTAAGCTGCTAATCGTTTTTACAAAGTACCCATCATATGATTATTTGATTATTAAATTTCTTAAGCTCTTATCAAATTAAAATTCTGCTCACTCCGCCAATGCATGGTGTCTTCAAATAATCCTTGATATTTCTCACGTTAACAAAATGTTACCATTATAATTTTCCTGTCTGAATTTGAACGCATGTCAATAGTACACAGTCAAATACATCACCAAGTGTGTGAGTAGTTTAAGATACTTAATTCACCTAGAATGTTTGCTTAGTATGCTTTATTAATTCACAATTAACTTGACTAATTATTATTTATTTATTTCATTATTTATATTGTAATACATGGCCACTTTGTGATAATAACGTGGTAACGCAGCACGTAGGGACCAACTTTCTCAAAATATCGGCAGTATAAAGAAGAAAATCCCTTGAACAAGTCATACGAATGCCACCAATGAGCCCTCTTCGACTATAACTAGTGCAGACCCATTACATACGGGAAGGACAGGGCGCCAGAGGTCGGTCCGCTCCAATGATTTTCAGCAATGTATTGCCATTTGATTAAAAACAAGACATGTTCACGTGTTAACGATGTTTGCAATCTGTAAATCGATAATGATTAATTTACTGAATGCAGACAACAACGCATTAAGATACACTCTTTAAGTAACATATTTCCTTTATAAAAGATAATAAATAGAATAAATGTAAGTCCACCCAAACAAATAAACAAATATATGTAATATGAATTGAAGTGTGTATTTGCGTGGGTGTTTGACTAATTGCGTTAATATTTCATCACTAACATGTCTTGTTCTAATTGATTAATTATAAAAGCAAACACAATCACTTATCTTTTTTTTTAAATAAAAACGTTTACGGCGGCTTATTGCATTGAAATTATAGTTGGTGTACGTGACTTTTTGTGTACAAATGTATTACTTACATGATTTGCAGTAATTAATCATTACAGAGAGCGTGTTGTGTGCGGAGAAACACAATAGTTTGTCTAACAACAAAACGCGACTCGACTGTACGACTAGTTGCAAACTGTTTGTCATGTAACAGCTTATAAAATATCGTTTATTCTAATGAGTTTATTCTTGTGATGGAAATTAATAAGGGGATATTTCAATAATATGTATATGCAATGTTCGGATGAAGTTTGAGAATTTAATAATACATTTTTGGGAGATATTTGTCATTTACAAATAATTTAAGAGTACACATAAACCAAGCCCTGATTTAAGATTTATTTCAAGTAAGAACACAAATACGTTTACACCCAGGGTGGGGTATAATTGGGATCAATAAAGTGAAAAGTCATTTAGATAAAATAATCGAAGGACCATATACTTAACAATAAGTTCAGGGTCAGCATATAGATACGAGATTAAAAGTACCCACACATGGTCATCAAACAGCACAGATGAAAAGGGTCACCTATTTGCATAGGATACACAAGTT
This sequence comes from Dreissena polymorpha, assembly GCF_020536995.1. Classification (NCBI taxonomy): domain Eukaryota; kingdom Metazoa; phylum Mollusca; class Bivalvia; order Myida; family Dreissenidae; genus Dreissena; species Dreissena polymorpha. The sequence goes on from NC_068357.1 coordinate 121,553,370, forward strand.
ATGGTACTGACAAATATAACGGGATTACTCTATACCAATATAAATTGATTAGATTTTAGTATATTTGCCAAGCAAGTAAATACATGAATAAATTGTTCCTTCTAGAATATTCTGACGAATCAACCAATAAATAATAAGCGCACTAGCTAAAGACCAATCAAAATCTTAAAAGAAAAGATATGCAAATTAACTTAGAGACAAAATGTAGATGTTTAGTCAGAAAGATTAAATCTGCGGTTAGATTTGAAAAGAACTTGGAAAGTTGTCACGTCTTCTTGACGTGGTGGCCATGTTGGCTGCCGCGCTGTAAAATTGTATTTCGTGTACATTTAGCAAGCGTTGTGTTAAAAGAAATATTAGACAGAAATAAATCGCGATGAAATCAGAAATGAACTTTGGTTGTTACTGTGTGTTAGCAACGAGCAATACGTAATTACGTTACATGTTAAAACTGTTAAATATAGAATGTTCGCTTGAATAGTTTCTATTTAAAACGATCTGGATGTTAAAATCAAAAGAAATGACAACTTGCTTAAATGTCTTTAATGTCTTCATTTTTTGTTCCTTTGACAGTATTTCAATAGGATTAAGGTATATGTATATTTGATATGTATGGACGTGCTATTATTTCAATCGAAAATTATAAGTTAGTTGTTTCTACTAATAAATGAAAAACTAGCGTAAATGCTGAACTTGCTGGTTTAAATCGTGCCCATTACCTAGTGTTATCAATGCTATTGCACTTATCTTTAATGTTGTAAAATGATGTCATACCTTCAAAGGTGTGTCTGTCATTTATATTTCACTGTTTTGGTGTATCTTTGGCCGTTGACTTAAGGACCTGATTCATACGCAGTTCACACCGGCTCTTACACAGCTCATTATAGCAATTTATGTGAAAATTAATGGAAATATCATTTCACATAGAAAAAAGAAGTTGTGTGCGGAAGGAAAATATGCAAAATAAGAAAGAATTGAGACCAGGACAACCTTAACATATGCACTAAACACCCTGGTAGGGAAGCTGCCCAAAATATCATTGGCATTGGTTTGTTCAGTTCTAGTAATATCGCAAGCAATGAAAACCATGGTGCATAATCGTACTGTATGCTAAACGGAAGTTGGTCATCTTTATGTGGTTGACCACTTTAGTTCCTATAACAGCTGAATGCGCAGGAGGCGACACTTCATGTGAGTTTATTTATTCATATTAACACTTATTAACTATAAACATTCGTTTTTAACTGAACATGACATCAGGTGCGACGGAAAACTTTTTTAACATTTGGGCGGTGAAGCTCTTGTAGCCTTAACCCGAAATATTTTTATCACGTTTATAGACTTCGTTTTGTATTATTACACTGTTAATATAAATAAATCCATGATTGGTTAATTTCATCTCAACAATATCAAGATCCTATAAATATACTCGTATTTACAAACTTCAAATTACAAATACACATATGACAATATAATTATAATACCGGTCTAACAAACATCACAAGCAAAAGCAACATTTAAAACTGCGGAAAACAGCACGTATAGTCTGCAATACAACATAAACAAAGTAAAAGTTTAGCTGCAGTAGCACATTATTCAGATAAACTGGCCAAAGATCGGCTCTCTCGACAAACCCACTTGAGACAAAGATAAGTCCATGTTATCCCTTACATAAACAAAATACAAAATGAGGAAAGCTTTCCAAAACATGTCCGTTTCTATACTGTATGTAATAGAAAAATTACTTTATTTGAATGGCAAAATTTAAACAACTGTATCACTTTTGATGCTTACAATATTTGCAACCGTTTTAGTAATTCATTAAACACATGTGATAAGTTTGCATTCCTACATTAAGATAATTTTCACGTTTCGATTGGCATTCAATATTCTCGCCGCATAAAGAATCGCAAGAAATCTAGGTCAAAAGCGAGCGCTCCAGTCAAGCCGCCGCATAAAGAATCGCAAGAAATCTAGGTCAAAAGCGAGCGCTCCAGTCAAGCCGGAACATAAAGAATCGCAAGAAATCTAGGTCAAAAGCGAGCGCTCCAGTCAAGCCGGAACATAAAGAATCGCAAGAAATCTAGGTCAAAAGCGAGCGCTCCAGTCAAGCCGGAACATAAAGAATCGCAAGAAATCTAGGTCAAAAGCGAGCGCTCCAGTCAAGCCGGAACATAAAGAATCGCAAGAAATCTAGGTCAAAAGCGAGCGCTCCAGTCAATTCTCGCCGCATAAAGAATCGCAAGAAATCTAGGTCAAAAGCGAGCGCTCCAGTCAAGCCGGAACATAAAGAATCGCAAGAAATCTAGGTCAAAAGCGAGCGCTCCAGTCAAGCCGGAACATAAAGAATCGCAAGAAATCTAGGTCAAAAGCGAGCGCTCCAGTCAATTCTCGCCGCATAAAGAATCGCAAGAAATCTAGGTCAAAAGCGAGCGCTCCAGTCAAGCCGGAACATAAAGAATCGCAAGAAATCTAGGTCAAAAGCGAGCGCTCCAGTCAAGCCGGAACATAAAGAATCGCAAGAAATCTAGGTCAAAAGCGAGCGCTCCAGTCAAGCCGGAACATAAAGAATCGCAAGAAATCTAGGTCAAAAGCGAGCGCTCCAGTCAATTCTCGCCGCATAAAGAATCGCAAGAAATCTAGGTCAAAAGCGAGCGCTCCAGTCAAGCCGGAACATAAAGAATCGCAAGAAATCTAGGTCAAAAGCGAGCGCTCCAGTCAATTCTCGCCGCATAAAGAATCGCAAGAAATCTAGGTCAAAAGCGAGCGCTCCAGTCAAGCCGGAACATAAAGAATCGCAAGAAATCTAGGTCAAAAGCGAGCGCTCCAGTCAATTCTCGCCGCATAAAGAATCGCAAAAAATCTAGGTCAAAAGCGAGCGCTCCAGTCAAGCCGGAACATAAAGAATCGCAAGAAATCTAGGTCAAAAGCGAGCGCTCCAGTCAATTCTCGCCGCATAAAGAATCGCAAGAAATCTAGGTCAAAAGCGAGCGCTCCAGTCAATTCTCGCCGCATAAAGAATCGCAAGAAATCTAGGTCAAAAGCGAGCGCTCCAGTCAAGTCTCGCCGCATAAAGCATCGCAAGAAATCTAGGTCAAAAGCGAGCGCTCCAGTCAATTCTCGCCGCATAAAGAATCGCAAGAAATCTAGGTCAAAAGCGAGCGCTCCAGTCAAGTCTCGCCGCATAAAGCATCGCAAGAAATCTAGGTCAAAAGCGAGCGCTCCAGTCAAATCTCGCCGCATAAAGCATCGCAAGAAATCTAGGTCAAAAGCGAGCGCTCCAGTCAAGTCTCGCCGCATAAAGAATCGCAAGAAATCTAGGTCAAAAGCGAGCGCTCCAGTCAAGCCGCCGCATAAAGAATCGCAAGAAATCTAGGTCAAAAGCGAGCGCTCCAGTCAAGCCGCCGCATAAAGAATCGCAAGAAATCTAGGTCAAAAGCGAGCGCTCTCTTGCCGCATAAAGAATCGCAAGAAATCTAGGTCAAAAGCGAGCGCTCCAGTCAAGCCGGAACAAACAACACCCACGAGCATATACTGAATAAGACTTCACCGATGACTTTGTTTACGCTCGGCATCGTTACGTTTCTCTTAACAACTTCCTGATGACACAGCTGGTTCTTTTTGAATTTAAACTGTTGTTTTCATATAAAATGTATGGATGTATGTCATTGAATTATTTTACAACATAACAAATATTTGCCATGATAATTGCATAATTTGTTTGTAATTTTTTTTTTTGCATTACGTGTTAACGCTTCACTTGCAGAAGACGAGTGTGTGTTAATTTATATATACACTGAACTATACCACCATATATTAATGATAATAATTATTATCATTAGAACCTACTTCTTTGTGTCTCTTTACTTCTATTATATGTAATTACTAGTTGTTAAGACACCTAAAATAACACTTTAAAGCTACATCATCATGCATATGTATTTCAGAAATGCATATTAAACTCCACAATCTCTCGTTATGATGAAAGTTGACTGCTGCTTAACGAAGACACCAAATACGATTTCAAACCAGATTCCGTTTAAAAATGCATGTTTTACTTCATTCTTCGAATGATGCCTGCAACTCGGTGTACTTATAACAATTATTTATCACATACCATACCATGTCTTCCATGTAATATAACCATTACGAATATTTTTATCTTACACATGTGTAATATACTTTTTAAGCGTTTTCATTGGCTTAGTTTTCGTTCGATAACAATTATTTATTGCTGCGCCAGCCCTTTTCAATCCATTTATTGTTGTTTACTTCTTTTGTCACACAAATGAACTAGGAAATTAGAGAGCAAAAAATATAAAATTATAATTTATAAGACGCAGGATTTATAAATTGATTCATATTTATAGCGTACTTTCCCCTTTTGTTTACCATACTGGTGCGAAACCTTTGCTAATGAATTTATTTACTGCAGTGCAACCTATTATATTATAACGGAAGTTGCACCACTCTTCAACAGGATTCAGCACTGCGCAGATCATTGTTTTCAAAAAGCAATTTTAACCACCACCCCCCCCCCCGTCCTCCTTCGTCGTTTTGCTTTTTGTTGTGGTTTTCTATTCGGTTATTTGCATTGTGACCTTGCTGTTTACCTTGTTTTTGTTTTGTTGTTTCATGTATGTAATATAGTTCTTAATTCTTGCAGAATAGAGGTATTTCAGATTACGTAATCAGCCTATCGCTGAAACCGCTGGAGGCTAGGTCATTGAAGTGTTTATTTTGGTTAGCTCTTCAGTGGGTTTTGCCTGCAAGTACAGCAACTACTAACAACGACACTTGACTAATACACTCACATGAGCATCGACTGTAAACCTTGTCAGGATGGCACGGTCGTCCTCGGCAGTACACTCTTCGAGGGAAACGCTCGTCCGCTATCGTCGTCGGCTGCAGACAACCGATCCTCCTGGGAATACCTACCCCACGCACAGGCTAAACCTCCAGGGCAAGACACTAAGTCACAGGCTAATACTTACGTCACAGGCTTACACTTATATATCCTCCTGGAAATACTTACCTCAGGGCATCTATCTTCCTGGCAATACTTACCTCAGGGAACACGTCTGCACACGTTTGCGGACCGGGTAGCAAGAGAGCATGGTCATCCCATCAGGCATCTGCGTCCATCCGATTGGCTCCACATCATGCAGCATGGTCCCGTCACATGATCGACGCAAGCCGGGTACCACTCTGCAGGGTGGCGTGGCATCGGATGTCACTGGCACTACATCATTTTACCCTCGCACGGTTGCACTTAACAAAGTACACAGAGGCTATCGATAAAACGCGTTTTTTACCAATTCAACTGTCAAATTTGACAATAATGGTGTTAAAGTGTGGTGTTTATGGCTGCTCAAACAAAGCAGACCGAGAGGAAGGCTTACAATACTTCAGAGTACCTGCTATTATAACGAATCAAGGCTCATTAGCTGAGAAACTGAACACAGAGCGACGGCATCAATGGCTTGTTAAGCTCAACCAAAACTTCGCCGATAAGAACCTGGGAAACCTCAGAATCTGTTCTGAATACTTCGTAACTTGTATGTAGTTGCATTATATGCGATTTTTTTGACATGCTACCATCACAAAACACCACATTATGACATAGTGAACGAAGTATATATTTTGCTTGTGACAGATTCTATTTTTAGAAATTAACTTGTCATCTGTATATATAACAGCTTATAGTACACAAGTTAATAAATGTGGATATATAAAATTCAATCTTCCCAACTACTATGATCCAAGTTGGTCTTACAAATAAAATTATTACATGCGAGAAAGAGTATTAAAGTGGAGTTAATTTTGAAATACAACTGCTCTTCAGGTAAAAAGGCAGAGCTCCATGACAAAGACAACCCAGACTGGGTACCAAGTCTGAAACTAGGAGGGCAGAAGGTGACTACACCAAATTCTGGTTTCATTTCTCCACAGCTGGGCAGGTACAACCGAATCCAGCAGAGTACCAAAAGGAGGCTAGATTAAGACACAGAAGAAGTCTACGACATACGACAATGTAATGATAGCACCACCACCCAAGGCACACAAACTGACATAGACAGTAGGTACATGGAAGGCATGCAAAGTGAACTGACTGCCCTCAGGACTGAAATTGATAATCTGAAATCAGTTTCAGTAAGCAGCAAGATCTCAGAGGAGGCTTTTCAGGAATATGATGTTAAAGTCAACTGTTTCACAGGTCTAGCCCCCTTTGCAACACTGATGGTTCTGTTTAACTATCTGAAAGAGTTCATTCCAGTGTCCGACAGCTTGACAAAATTCCAGATCTTGATGATGACCTTACTTAGGTTTAGATTTAATTTATCTGTACTGTTTCTTGCGCATGAATTTAATATCTCACAATCAACAGTATCACGCTTGTTAAACTCTTTGATAGATGTAATGTATTATCGCTTGAAGAGATGCATTAACTGGCCTGAAAGAGAGACACTTGTAAAAACTATGTCAATGCAATTTCGTTAACATTTTGGCACCAAATGCGCCGTCATTATAGACTACTTTGAGATTTTCATTGAAAACCCGTCAAATGTGAAAGCCCGTGCTGAAACATGGTCTGCATACAAACACCACAATACTGTGAAATTCTTAATTGGAATAACACCAACAGGCAGTGTGTCTTTTCTTTCAAAATCATGGGGTGGCAGAGTTAGTGACAAAAACATCACAGAACATTGTGGCTTCTTAGATAAAATTCTTCCAGGCGATTTAATATTAGCAGACAGAGTTTGATATAAAGGAAAGCGTTGGATCATTATGTGGACATGTGTATACGCCTGCTTTTACTAGAGGACAGCGACAGCTATCAGCAGCGGATATAGAGTCGACACGAAAACTAGCAAATGTTAGGATTCATGTGGAATGCATTATTGGGACAGTTAGACTGAAATACCCCATATTAAATGGAACAGTCCCTATTCGCCTAATCATGGGTAAAGATGAAAATGGATTGACCATGACCAAAATAGGAGTTGTTTGTTGTTCACTGATTAATTTGAATAATCCTGTTATCTGTTCCGATTGAAATAATTTATGACCAAGATCAAATCAATCATTTGAATTAACTCGGCCAGGCTATTAAGTTTTTTTACTTCAAGCTTATTCAGTCATACATAACTGTAGCTCAATTGAATGAAGTAAAGGAAGAAAACAACTTGTTAATAAACAATTTTAATTGGGCTATATTTTAATTCACATACTGACAAGTAAGGGTATATCTGAGAATTATCTTACTGGCATATTTTCTGTCACACAACTCATTTTATAAGAAGAAACAACAAAATAAATATACAAATATGGCTACTTCATTTCAAATTGGAGCTCATGTAGAAAGGTCCCATTTAAATTTTCTGTGGGACTTTCATTGAGGTACCTTTTTTTTAAAATCACAATTAAGCTTTTTTTAAGAAACTTGATTTAATGGGGACTTTCAAATGCAAACTTTATGTCATATAGAGATCTTCTATTGAAGCTTTCTCTATGAAATCAAGTTGGCATTTAGGATATATTATAATTATATTTGGATCATTTTATTAATTCTAAATGCAGCATTTGTGTTTTTGATTTTATATTCATGCTACATTTGAAATGTCAAGTCTTAAATATGAATTACAAGATAAATAAAGATTATGGAGACAATAGTTTGCTGTCAGCGTTTCTGCGCCAGCCATTTTCAATCCATTTATTGTTGTCTTGTTGTTTTGTCCCACAAATGAACTAGGAAATTCCTGAACTCGTTTAATAAAATATGGTAGGATATGACAACTTGTGCCAGATCCTATATTAACGACACAAAACCCGATTTTATAACATTTGCTTACCGGGGTAACTGTGTGATAATGTTTTGTGAGGAAAACTTGAATGGCTACCGGCTTATTCAAAGAACCACGTGAAAACCCTCATGATAACTACGGAAGCGTGACTAAAAATAGCAAATAAAATTGTCCTGAAGCTTTTTTCACATGAATTCTGTTTCATTCTATAATAACGGTATATGATGTTCCTTATAGTTATAAATTACTGATATAAACATTATTTGCAACATCTACGTTATTTTGTAATGTTTGTTATGTGCACGTTTTAAAAGAAATTCATAGCATATTGAAACATTTATAATAAGTATATTATGTACTCGTTAAATTGTATGAAGGTATAGTGTACATTTATAAGTCTCTATTGTTCAATGGAAGAAAAATTCGCATGTTTCATGGGAAGAAATATGTATTCAAATCCCATAAACGGGTAAGGATAAGGGTTAACATGTATGTTTTATTGGATTTGAATCATTATTTAAGCATCAATTTGCTGACCATTGAACTCTAGATAAATCATATGGCAAGCATAATCCTGTAATCACCAACACAAACAGGAATATAGCGCGACATGTTTATCATCAAGTAATTAATTTATACATTTCTTTCTAGGTCAGTAATACATTATAAACATGCTAAAACGGTCCCCAGTGCGTCATTAAGGGGTACATTTAAGCCCTCGATTTTCTACGTCCTCACAGCACAAGTTTTGAGCATATATAAATATAACTTAACTTTATTACTCATTGTCTGATAATTTGCAGAAATACATCTTTTAATTTTTAGTGCCAAACACGGTTTAATGTAAGTGTCTACAACCATGCGAGATGCAATCACACCATGAAATTAGTTTCTAGCTCACCTTAGTACAACCTGCTCATGGTGAGCTTTGTGATCGCTTTTGTCCGTCTTGTGTTGTGCGCCGTTAACGCTCAAGAAGCCTTATGTATTGGCCAATTTTCATCGCAATACATTTGTCAAAATAATACCTTTGCAGGGTTTTAAACTCTGTCAATTGAGGTACATTGCTATGTCACAAGGTTAAATGAAAGAAAAAGCTTGTTAACTCTCATGACGTCACGTTTATAGTCCAATCTGCATGAAACTTGATACGAGGAAGAAAGGGCGGTTTTGGGAATATTGCTACAATGAACCCTTGTTTACAGTCTAGAAGTCACATTTTAGTCCAATCTTCATAAAAATTGGTGTCCGGTTCGTTGAAAAACATGGTCACAAGGGGGGGGGGGGGGGGGGGGGGGCGGGCGGTTTTGCTTTTATTGCTTCAATGAACCCTTGTTGACAGTCTAGAAGTCACAATTTAGTCCAATCTTCATGAAACATAGTCATATAATTCGTTCCAATTAGATATGGGCTGGGTTTCGGAAAGGGATATGGTCATCAGCGGGTGGAGCAGTTTTCCTAATAAGGCTATTGTAAAATCGTGTTCACACACTCTAGAAGTCAATTTTTCCAATCTTCATGAAACTTGGTCTTTGTCCAATATTCATGAAATTTGTTTAGAACATTTAATCTTATGATATCTCGGTGGAGTTTCAAACTGGGAAATATAACATATAATTGCTGAGTCAAATTGAAATAAAAGCTTGTTAATACCTTAAAGTCATATTTAAGTCACTTCTTCGTGAAAATTGGTCAGAATATTTGTTCTTTATGATTATCTTAGCAACAATTAAACTATTTTCAGTCCGTTCGAAAACATAGTCATCGGGGGCGGGGTACATTTCCGTATAGGGCTATATGGTAACCTTCACGCTCTACATTGTAGCTCAATCATCATGAAACTTGCTCAGAAGATTTGTTCCGATGACAACTTGGCTTTTTTCAAAAATGGTTTTGAGAACTTTAATTTCTCAGTGATTTTTTATATTGTTAAATTTGATATTTTTATGTTGATCAATTTCAATTTAATATACATGAATTATTCTATATCCAATAAATTCATCCAATCGGCATGCTTCATATGTACCACGTGACCGTCCAATATATTCCGGTATTGGATCCGTAAATTCTGTATTTTTTCCATATTTGACAGTTGTGTATATAGAATAAAAAGCTTATTAGACGTTTAACCTGTACAATACGTGATATATTTGGACTCGCACACAGTTTGAAATCATATTGGACTCACCTAACGGCTCGTCCAATATGACGTCAAACTGTGTGCTCGTCCAAATATATCGCCGTATTGTACAGTGAAACGTCTAATAACCTATAAGTATTAGATATGGGTTGAAATAGTCCGAGCCCAAATTTCAACAAAATCTGTTCAAATATAAGGGAGCTATAGTGATTTGAATACGTGTTGGGTTAGAAAAGTCTCCACGTGTATTTTACGTAAAAAGTAGTTCAGCTACTTGCATGGCCGATAACATTAAAAGCAAATTACTCACAATTTTTTTTAGCTCGGCTGTTTTCGGAGAAAACCCGAGTTATTGCCATAGCCAGCTCGTCGTCCGACGTCCACCGTCCGACGTCCGCCGTCAGCCGTCCGCCGTAGGCGTCGTGCTAAAACCTTAACATTGGCTCTAAAATCAAAGTGCTTCCACCTACAACTTTGAAACTTCATATGTAGATACACCTTGATGAGTTCTACACGCCACACCCATTTTGGGTCACTTGGTCAAAGGTCAAGGTCACTGTGACCTCTAAAAAAATATAAAAAATCTGACAAGCTTTCGCAGCCGAGCGTGGCACCCGTTATGCGGTGCTCTTGTTGTATAAAAATGTTGTATACTGTATGTTGTGTGGTTAAAATCCTATGAAAACCCTACCTGGGCCTGCAGGTCCCCTTTGTCCGCCAGGAACTCATAGTACCGCAGTAGGTCATCATCCATCAGTGTCCACCCAGTCGTGCCCTTGGTCTCAGCCTGCTCATGCAGTCGGATACGCTGATCCACCGGGCTACCTGACGACGTTTTCTCAGCAACTTAAGGTAAGATATATCACATGAAATGCATGAGGGGCCTTGTTCTAGGAAAACTGAGCTTAATGCATGTGCATAAAGTGTCGTCCCAGATGGATTCAGAAACATGAACAACAACCGGAATTTTAATTGTGTTAAAATACTCAAAGTTAATATTTCCTTTCCGTTTATTATGTTTATTTTTCCAAAGAATTGCAAATTGCAAAGCCAGTAAAACGCCAAGAACTATTTCCTTTGAATCTGTATTGACCTTTCGTCCAATTTACATGGTATGTCAGGCGCTGTAATTGGAAATCCTCCATCTGATATATCAATAAAGTCACGTGTGACCTATTAAACTTTGTAGAGACAGCATATTGTTCAGGATAGACAACCAACTATTGTGTAGCTGAGTTGTTCCAGTAGAGTTATCCCCATCTATCGGGTCTAAGGGGGGCTTCTAAGGTGTCATGGTCCTCTTGTTTAAAGATTTTTTATGAAGACCGATTTAGCTTTGAAAAGGAACCTGGCTTGTACAATCCGAAATAAATGACACGCAAGAAAAAAGTAAATGTTTTTTAACTGGGACCCTCATTTTATTGGTATCTTACCTTTTAAAGAAAGTCACAATGTACCTTTTCTTATCCTAACGCAAGTTAATGTAAAATCGTCAACTTATGTACAAATAAAGTTAACATGTTGCCCGTAGCTGTCTGTTTTAAAGAAATGGATATGCCATGTAATCTGTAAGAAAGAACTTTTCAAGTATCAAAGTTCACTGTTTTTCAACCCTTGATTCGGCTACAATTTAGAGGATTGTAATCCGCCTTCGCGCAATTTTACTTCTAGAGTCTCTTATTTGTTAACCTATTTTTTTTTTAAATTCTACTTGGGTTCCTTTATGGAGAATGATACTAGACGCGTTTTGATTGGTTAAAACCTTTCCAAACAGCAAATGAAAATTGTACTGACAAAATAAATTATAACTATGGCCGTCACAACAATGTTGAAAATATACGTGTCAAAATTTCATTGATTTCTTCTGTTTTCTCGATTGTTAAATATTTGCTTAACAAAATATAGTCATGTCTGTTTAAGCGATATATTTTTGACCGACGGAAATAAGTATCACCCATCTGAACTGCCAAAAAGTAAGTTTAAGGTGATACGTGGGGATAGTTGTAGTTCTTCTTGAATGCTTTTAAGGGTACCTACGTACAGGCTGAGCTCATAGTTCTTCTTCATTAAACCAAATGCTATGTTAAAATAATAAGTGACAAGTTTGTCTATAAATTCAAAATCAGCCTAAAACAGCATCTGAATCTGAATGGATACGTTGAAGTGACCAAGTTTGGCTTTTATTCAACGGGGAGTGCGCATGAAATTAATGAGCCTGGCAAATGTCCCACTTTTGCCGATATTGCGGCCTTAAAGCACTCAATAGATGTTGAGTTCACTGTGCTTTCATAACAAACACAATACCTGTTACCATCGATATCAATGTGCATGCTGTTTGCGGATAAATGCTCAAAACTAAAAGTTTATAATAAAAACAGTTATCAAACTGAAAGTCGAAGTTTTGAATTGAATCTTTTAATAGATTCAATAGACATTAGATGGCACATGGCAACTCTCAGCAACCTTTTGTGTTATAAAGCTGAGAGTTGAAGCTAAAGTCTAGTGTGAAGCTATCGCTTGGTTGGTCATTGTCTGCTTGGGTACATGAAAATGTATCCTGGGTACTCTTAAGTATACTTAACTGTACCCTGGGTTTGGAAAATATATTGAATCGTACTGGTGAATTCAAACGCTAAATTGGTTGTTATCGGCTATTTTTAAAATTAATTAGGTTTATATTTATGTCAATATTCTGTAAAATGGCCTCTATATTAGTACTTAATCTAAACTCCTTTTTTAAAAAGCAAATTGATTTAAGGTTTTGTTCAAAGAGAGTTTTGTTTGTTTTCCATAGCGGGTTTTACAAAATTAGATTTTGGGCAGGAAGAAATTCGGGTATAGTTTTAATTGGCCAGTACAAGTACTAGTATATTTTCCTTACCCGGGGTACATTTCAGTAGTTTCCGAGTCCACCATGACCAATCAAGCCTAACTAACACTTTGTTAAGGTTATTTGTACACTTACTACGTAGCTTAAAGTTTGGAAATACAGGGGGTTTTTTCCCCAAAGGGGAAAGGTACCTGTACCCCTACAATTGGGAATTTTTCGAGGCGTGAAATCTTCAAATTGGGAAAAAACGAGTCGCGAAATCAATGAATTGGGAAAAATTCGAGTCGCAAAATTGATGAATTGGGAATCTTTAAAATGCATCTTATCTATCATTAGGGGCTTTATTCTGCATCACAAAGCATTTTAAGCTCTAGGTTTTAACAGAAAAACTACTAGTGATGATATTTTGACAATCATATCATGTCATGTGAAAATTGTGTTATTGCCACTTCAGTAGGAATGTGCCTGTCAATGGAAAATAATATCTTCTAGTGATAGGCATAATCACTGAGGTTGCATAAAAAATAATATTAATAATTGTGCTTAAGCCCTTAAAAGTATCACAAGCCCTGCAATGTTTTATGTGAGTTAAAGTAAAAACTTATAAAACAAAACAAAAACAACAACAATGGAACTTGGACTGGTTTGAAATCTTTTAACAATAGCCGAGTGAATAGACAGTTATATATAGTCTTATATTTTTTTATTTTTTTTTTTCAAATCATCAAATAAGATATTAAGATCATCTGCCATAAAATGCTAACGTATATGTTGTAAATAACTATAGTATTTTACACACATGTCTCAGTGTTTTTAATTTTAGGTTAAACTTTTATTTGTTTACATCCGTATCCGAATAGTTTCTGTCCGGATTTGACACTTAAAAAACTATACATAGATCTTAAGTAATATGAGCATTTAACTCAATACGGTTACGTTTTTTTAATGTCAACAAAAATTAGTGTTGAGAAAGTTTATTGATGTAAGGAAGACTGGTCTTTACGATGGAGTTCTTTCACGGGAAAAATCAATCAATCGTCGCGGTTATGTAATCCAGTCACATTTTACTCAACGGTTAGAGTTGCGCCCCTTTGAAAAGTTTTGTTTACTTTCTACGCAACAATGTCCGGCGAAAATAAATTGCCAATAATGAAAAGCATTACTATTTCAAAAGATATTTCCAGCGCAAATAAAAGGCACTGGCGACTGGGAACGGCACCTAGGATCGTTGGGAACGGTAGATATGGAGATTTGGAAAGGTCCGGTGCTAAAATTGGGAAGCTTTGGCTTTGGGAAAGGTACCGTTCCCTGGTACTAGTTAAAGAAGGAAGAAAAACGCTGAAATATAAAATAAGTTTGGTCAAGACAGTATAATTGACATATTTTGCGTTTCATTTACTTTAAAGCCTTTGACAATAAAAGCCAGATAAAGACATCTTAAAATTGATTTAAAAATAAGATCTGTTGAACCTTATCATTCTTATTATCAAAAGGTGAAAATGTGAAGTTTGTCTTTGACTCAAACCCTTCACTTATGAAGCAAGTGCTCTTCTTTCCTGACTGAGCTAATCAGACTATTGTACAATTTCTCCCATATCAATCAATTTTGCCCTTCTCTATAGACTACCAGTAAACAATACTTTCCCAATCAGAGATAAATTACAAAATTCCCATTTGCTGTCCTATAAAATCACTAAATATTAAAAAAGGAAAGTTGATCCGAAATCACGTTACTGGCTAGCGATAAAATCAAAGTGTTTATTTTTGTGAAACCACTAACCTTGCTTGATAAATTCAGGTCATTTCTAAAACAGCCCTCTGGATTTGATGTCAAATCCTTCAGTAGGCCCTTAATTATAGTTGTCTGACTTTTATGTAGACATGTCTAACAATTATTTTCCCTAGTAAAACATAACAATGATACAGATTATCAAAACGTAATCCTTTATTGTAAGAACAAAGTTACTGGTTTGTTGCTTAATTACTGTTTACATGTTATTGATTCCCCTCATCAGTGATGACATGTTGTTTTTAGTAGACGACAGCGTTATTTGACAGTACGTGACTTGCTAGAGATGAAATTTGTATGATTTTGTCCATACAAAATGCGTTATTTGACAGTATGTGACTTGCTAGAGATGAAATTTGTATGATTTTGTCCATACAAAATGCATTATTTAGTCAAGTTTCAGGTTAACCTTTAATTTAAAATTTAACTGGTTAATGTTTGTTTCATTGCGAAAGACATGTGAACCTGTTGCATCCCTAGTTTATTGTCAATGCCTAAGCAATTCAAACTAGAACACTTTTCAATTTTATTTGACAAATAATTGATTATTATATCTTAAAAGGATTATTATACAATGTATCTCAATTAATTTCATAAGCATGTAACAAAATTTATAACTATAACTTATATGATTTTGTTATCCTAATTTGAATTATTATAAAGAGTTATATTAAGTAAATTAGTTATTCCCAAATCTGTGGAGTTTTACTGTAGCCCAAATTGAATTTTCCCAAAATGGCCAAGAAATGGCCTGTTGTGTCAATATTTGTTGAAAAAAATGTTCCAACTTGGTCCATTTTGTTGATAAAAAAATCCCAAATTTGCCATTTTATCGATTAAAAAATCAGAATTTGACCAGACTCCTTTTCCCAAAATTACTAGGAATACTCCTGCGAATTATGATGAGATGTTCTAAGCAGGGTTGGCACCAATCAACCGCCCCCGGTTTTAACCGGCGGTTTTTACCGGTTAAAACCGCCCCGGTCAATACTCCCAAAGTGGTCATTACTGGTCAATACTGGTCGATTGAACTTTACCCCCAATTTTGATTAATATTCCATGCTTAATTAAACAATATTGATAATATAAATTAAACAGACATATTGCCAATAATGTCTTAAGCTATTAAAACCCACTATTTTATACCTGTTCATGCAATTTGTAGGCCAATCTCTCAAAATTTTGCAAATGAGTCAAGTTGGTCAATTGGATTTTGCTGGTCAATTGATTTTTTTTTCAATTCTAACAAATTATGAATGCTCAGAAAATTCTGTGCTTGATTCAATTAGAACCTGTCAATTACTGTGTATTAGTTGTTCCTCATGCCCCACTGTCTCCACAGTCTTTCACAGTCTTCAAACCTATACAGGTTAGGGCACCCAAAACTGATAATAGGGCCTTACATGGCACCTTTGACACAACCCTTACTTGTCATGTATTCTTGCCTGTATTTCTTTAACAAAATAGTGAAAAAATATTTTATTTTACCATTGATATAAAAAAAACTTAATAATAAATAAATATAAAAAGAAAGAAATAATTGAAAAGAAGAGTCTAGAGTACATGTAGACCCACAATTGGTAAACATTATTTGTTGCCAAAATCAAGAACTTTGATTGCTTATTCATTTGAAGATCAGTTGAATAAAGAAGTATTTTTTACAGCTTTAAAGCTTTTTTTACAATAGATAACTCAAAAAAGTTTATCAATTACAGAATAATGATTGATTTAATATAGAATAGCTTAAATTCTTCCTTTGTCATGTTTAAATGCTACAATTTTCAATCAACCAGTATTGACCAATAATGACCAATAATGACCAGTAATGACCGGTTTTAACCGGGTATTGACCGCCGGCCCGGTCAATACTCAATTGACCGGTCAATATGCCAACCCTGGTTCTAAGAGTTGAATTTTGCATTCTTAACATGTTTTAGATCAAGATGACTCGGACGAGTGCTCTGCTGTGTTTGTTGATAGCCCTGGCCACATGTGTACACCAACAAACCCCCGTGGGTGACACGTCTCCGCCGGCTAGCGACCAGGCTGGGAAGGATCCCCCAAGCGCAGGTAGCAAGCATAAGTCATTAGATGTTAATGATATTTCTACCTCTGAATCTCAAGATAATATTGAAAATAAAGATTTGAATGTTGAAGATACAAATGTCCCAGAGCATGGTAAAGAAAATGTTGTATTGGATAGTGAGGTTATTCGAGAGCAAGATGAAGTTAAACATGTTGCAGATGATGTTATATCTGAAAAACAAGATTTCAAGAGTAGGGATAATGATGATCACATTGAACATAATTTAGTATTTGAAGAATCAGGTGAGGAAGGAGATTCATTAATGGAACAAATAAAAAAGCTTAGTGAAAAAGTAGCCAAACAGCAGATGAAAAGTAAAAGAATACATGAATTTACTGAAAAAATAGCCAGAGAGCAAGAGCAAACAAACCTTGATCAGTCTTCAAAACTTTATGAACATGTTGTGGTGAAACGGGAAATTGATAATGTTGAAATTAAGAGTGAAGGTGTTGTAGAGGATGGGGACAGTTTTCAAAGTGATGTGACAGATAAAAAGACTTTTGCTGATGCAGGGTCCATTATTCAAGAGAGGGGTGTACCAGTGGTAAATGAGGGGACTGCAAAGAAGAGGTCCCTGACTGAAGAAATGCAGCTCGTAGCCATACGGCTTGCACAGCTCAGTGCTATAAATAAACAAGTGGTGGAATCTATTCTTAATCAAGATGACAACCAGTTTCCCCTAGATGATCAGTTTGAGGACAAGAATGAAATCAGTCAGTCTCAGAGTGAAAATGGTTTGACAGTTGATGCAGACATGAATAAAGTCACTCAGTTGCAGGGTGAAAATGGTGGGACTGTTGGTGCAGACATGAATAAAGTCACTCAGTCGCAGGGTGAAAATGGTGTGACTGTTGGCAACACTGATGCACCTCCTGGACCAATAACACCAACAAAAACCAGTGAGCTGCCAAAGTCAAAAGGTGTGGATACTCTAGAGTTGAACGGCAATAAAGTTGTGTCTGAAGTGAAGGCGACAAGAATGGATGAACACAAGACCCTTAAAATCAGCCAATCTGTGATGACAACAACTGCAGATGCAGCTGGTACTGGAAGTTCTGAGACTGCAGTTACAGAGAGCTCTACAGTGTCAACAAAAGAGAACTATAGGGCTGAAGTGACAAATTTAATTGTGGAAAAAACTGAAACTGTCCATATTTATTCCTCATCTTTTAGTGAACAAAGTCTTGATTCCATGGCTTATAATCCAGAAGCAACTCCTGAACTTAATAGTAATACGATTCGTTTTGCAGCAACTAAAAGTCAGGAAATGTTTCAATCAGAAGCTGTTTCAACTTCTGAGAATGTCCCGACAGGGACTGCTTTTGAAACAAAGAAGTTGGACCAGGAGCTGAAGGTTCAGATTAAGCAAAAGAGCACAGAAAACACGAAAGTGTCGTCCACAGAAACACTGACAGTAAACAGAGGTAACCATGTGTAGATTGTAGTTGGGGGACATTTACATGCTTGGGTTGGGGATATGTCAATGTGGTGTGGTAGCAGGAATGTAAATATATTAAAATGTTTGTTGATTGCTTGGTTTGATGCAGTATATATACACAAACTTTTGTAAGTGTTATTTTTAAGGATTAAAAAAAACTACTAACTGTATGCATTTCATGATATGTGTCATATTCTGGGACAACAGGGTTATATGCATATGTGTAAACTGTTGTCAGATATTAGCCTGCGCAGTTTGCACAAGCAAATGGGGGACTGCACTTTCTGCCTTCACTTGATTTTTGTTAAGAAGAAACTTCATTAAAATTAAAATTACCGTAAACACAGAAAGTGTTGCCCCTGATAAGCCTGTGCAAACTGCACAAGCTAGTCTGGGGTGACACTTAACAAACATACATTAAACCCCTTTTTCCAAAAGTTTGGCTTATATTATTTTCATGAGATACAAAAACATGAACATAACTTTTTGCATGTCATTATTATAGGTTCCAAAACAGTTTATCAAAATGGTTTAAAGCAGGTTTTTCCATTAAAACAAACATTTACATACACATTTTTAATAGTGCTCCAGCTAGGCCTTAATTGAAGGGCGCCCCGCCCTGCCCTCCCGAACCTCCGCCCTGCCCTTCCTAGGGCCCCCCTGCCCTTAAAAAAAAACAAACATTTTTTTTTACATAATATTATGATGCTTAATAAATCTCTTACAATACATTGTAATTAATTTATTCCTCATTGTAACCATTATATTTGAATTGGTTAATAATAATGGGAATAATATATTCTAACAATTATTAATAACACAGAAATTAACATGCAAGAGGAAGCATTCCAGAAACGCCCGCGCGCTCGAAAGTGTCCTTTTGACAAAATACTGCGCGTCCAAAATCCCCCCTGTCCTTTTTAAATCCTAGCTGGAGCACTGTCAAAATTACATCAATTTACAGGGCTTGACACTTAAACTTGTTTACCTACTGACCCAAAGGACCACCAGCTTTCAGAAATTACTGGTCCTCCAAGATTTTAAGTGGTCCGACAATATCTATGTTATTTTACCTAAATTTCAATTAACTTTCCGGACTATCCACAATGTATTTTGCATTTATAAAAAGAAAACTACACTATCTACTGAACTATCTCTCGTCCTTTTCATATTTGCTGTACTTCAAGCTTCTCTTCATTAGTTTTAGGGTTTTTAGGCGGAGGTAACAGGTTCAACCACCCCTGGAATGAAATTCCACATTGTGAAAACTTGTTATCTTGAAAATACGCACGTTTACTCTCCCGCAATATCAAAACATTATTCGGCGCTCTCCAGTGTAAATTCGCACGGTAAACAAAGTATATTATGATGGTACTAAGATCGATAAAATGCTGATTATTGCTGCTTTTTCAAACTAATAAATACCATTTTGTTAATTTCTCAATCCCAATGCTTCGAATTTTATGTTAATTTGTGTATTGATCATGGCGAAGTCCGGAGACATTTGCGGAATGCAAATACATTTTTTGATCCGACAACAGGTTTTTGTCATCCGGGCATCTAGAAAAATTGGAATTGCCAGTATGTTGCTATTTTTCATCCCGGTCTCGAGTCTGCCCATAAAATAATGATGAAATTGTTTTATTATGAGCATAAATAGTTGTTTTATTGATGAAAACGGCTTTCCACCTGTATTTCACAATAAGCCGGCCAGGATTTTTAACTGGTCCGACGGATCAACCAAATTTCTAGTGTCACTGGTCCTCCCTATTTTTTACTGACCCCGGGTCAATGGACCACCGTTAGTGTCGAGCCCTGATTTAATCAACTGGAATTTGTAATTCCTCTATATTTTTTCCTTTTATGCATCTTTAAGCAATAGTACCAATTAATACCTTGAAGAGTATTTAACATCCTTTTCTTATTTTGGTAATTATTTTTTTGATGGATAATCCTGCTAAGATTTGATGCTGGTAACAGTTTTAATGTGCAAGTAAATTCATGGCCCTGCTATAATGTTTTCAATCGGTTTAAGTTGAAATGTAGGATAACTAATTCATTGCTCAAGCAAGCACCAATTTTAATTGTATTCTTTGAATTCTTTGTATTCTTTAATTAAGTTCTACAAGGCTGCCGACGTATAATGCATG
Organism: Dreissena polymorpha; assembly: GCF_020536995.1. Taxonomy (NCBI): domain Eukaryota; kingdom Metazoa; phylum Mollusca; class Bivalvia; order Myida; family Dreissenidae; genus Dreissena; species Dreissena polymorpha. The sequence continues at coordinate 121,573,611 of NC_068357.1, forward strand.
TTATGAGCCTGGGTGTAGGAAAACTGGGCTTAATGCATGTACATAAAGTGTTGTCCCAGCCTAAACTGGATTTTTATGCTCCCCCAAAATTTTTTGGGGGAAGCATATAGTCGCCGCTTCGTCTGTCCGTGCGTGTGTCCGTCCGTCCATGCAAAATTTGTGTCCGGGCTATTTCTCAGCAATTAATGACAGGAATTCAATGAAACTTTATGGAAAGCTTCACTACCAAGAGGAGATGTGCATATTATCAGCCGGTTTAGGTCGGATGATTTTTCACAGAGTTATGGCCCTTTGAAATTTTCTATAAACTGTACATATAGTGCAATTCTTGTCCGGGCTATTTCTCCCCAACTACTGACTGGAATTAAATGAAGCTTTATGGGAAGCTTAACTACCTTGAGGAGATGCGCATGTTATTTGTGGGTTCTGGCTAGATGATTTATTTAGAGAGTCATGGCCGTTTGAAATTTTTAAGTTGCTAAACCATCCATCGTATTATTTTGTCCAAAGTGTTGCCCCTCAAGACGTTTCCTTTTATCTGAATATATAGTGCAATATTGTGACAAAAAAAAACTTGTGGGGAGCTTCACCCATCTCTGACGGTTTCTTGTGGGGAGCTTCACCCGTCACCGACGGTTTCTTGTTATATGGAAGAGACTTCTACTAAAGTATTTAACAAAAAATCCATAAAAGTGTTGTCCCTGATTAGCCTGTGAAGATTGCAAGGGCTAGTCTGGGATGACAGTATGCATGTGCATTAAGCCCCATGATCCCAGAAAGAGTCTTAATATTATATATATACATAAACAGAGCTTGTTATGTAACAATGTATATTTTGCTTGGGGGCCTGTAGTTATTTACACCTCTTATATTCACAGTTATATGCAACTCAATTAAATTATATTTCGTGCAGTGAAATCAGATTATATTTTAGGAATATGATTTTTATTATATGTTTACATTGTTATATGAAATTATGATGTATTCCATTGACCATGCAATTTGCAAAGCAAATTAAAACATGTTTATGCGGCTTAACATCAGGGTGTGATTTCTGCACCTTTAAGGTGATTTCCTTCCTTTTTTATGTGAAATTTATTTTCCAAATATTTTTTTAGTTTGTTTGACCTGTAAACACATGTGCAAATGAAGAGTTTATAGGACCCTGTAAGGGTAATAGGGCTTTTTCCTCCCCTGTGGTGGTTCTTAAATCAGATCCCTAATGCATGTAAATATGAATCTGATACAGTGTTTTGTTTGTTCAAATTTGAGTCCAGTAGGGGGACCCATTCCCAATTGAAAAAAGCAGATATTTTTCCCAAATGGGACCAACTAATTCTTAATTGAAGGTTTCAGTAGAATATTATTTTTAATCAGTTTAATCATGTTATTCATCCCCAAATCCAGCTCTATAAATTGAACCTTAGAAAATATGATATTGGAGCACTTTTATTATCAATTTTAAAGTGTTTGTAAGCATAAAATTAATATCCCAATTTTTTAGTCAAAAGGATGCACTATTTCCCAATCTTATGGAACCGGGCCCCATTCCTAAAATGGTGAAAAAAAAACACACTGTGATATAAATTTATTAAAAAATTCTTGATATAAACATTAAATGAAATCATCCACTCATCTGCCATTATTGTCACAGAGCCCGTTGCACCTGATGTCCCTGGTTCCACAGTGGAGCAGACCCAGAGCCCTTCAGAGGGGACAACGTCAGGTACCCAGCCCCACAGCACACCTGAAGGGGAGTCACCTGAGGAGAAACATAGACGGGAGGAAGGTAGGCAAGGGCCAGGGATATAAAGGGAGCCGTTCTGGGAAAACTGGACTTAATGCATGGGCGTAAAGTGTTGTCCTAGATTAGCCTATGCAGTCCACACAGGCTAATCAGGAACAAAACTTTCTGCTTTTAGGGGATTTTTTGTTTAACAGAAAAAAATTAAGTCGGAGCTGAAAAGTTCGTCCTTCATTAACCTGTGCAGACTGCACAGGCTAATATTGGATATTACTTTAGGCACATGAATAAAGCCCAGTTTTCCCAAAACAAGACTCAATCAGTTTTTGTCTAAATAAATCTCTTTGAGAATGAAATCCAGTTTAGGTGGAAAGTGTCATCTCTGATTAGGCTGTAGGGACCGCACAGGCTTATATGGGATGACACTTAGCACACATGCATTAAGCCCAGTTTACCCAGAATGAGGGTCAATCAGTCTTATCCATCCTTAAGCTAAATATATTAATCACATGCACAACACTGTTTTGAATTGAGCTATGAACATTGTCTTCCTTGATGACTGTACAGTATTAAAGAATGTGTAATTTAATAATTATCAGAATACTTTGCACTTAATCGTTTGCATGTCAACATCAAGTTTTGGAAGTCCAGCAAAACTACTTCATTTTTTAAATTGCTTGCTAGTTTATTGGACCTTTACTTTTTAACTTGTCGTGTTGGACTAGCAGCTTATTATTTTACCTGTACGGACTTTTATTTTGTTTTTCCTGGACTAGTGGGTCACCATAAATGCCCAAATTTGTGCTCAATCTTCTTGAATTTTCTTAGAATTTGTTCTAATATATATATAGGCCAAGTATAAAATTGTTCCTGCCTCTTAGAAAATATGGATACATGTATTAAGGGGTGAGGACATATTCCTTAAATACATTTAGCATTGGTTCAACCTTGTAAACATTATAGAAGTCACATTTTCCTGCCAAATAATTACGTATGTATTGAACAGTATTAAAAATGTTTCTGTTGCATTGAGAAACATGACCATTAGGGTCTCGGCAGTTTTGGTTATGAAGGTCTACAGTGATGGCTTGTGAACACTTTATAACTTGCTTAGAAAATGTGTTCTGATGATAATGCATTAAGAATTGTTTCGTAGAGTGAGGCTCATTTATATGCTTATATCTTGCAGCTCAGCAATACTTTGAAGAAGGCGAAAAGTTGATCAACAATTCATACAAGAAAGATTATGTTCAGTGAGTATTCTTCTAAATTGTTTAATCTATACATGTAAATGAGGTGCACTCTTGGAAAAAGGGATATAATCCATGTGGATAAAGTGTCGTTCCTTGATTAGCCCTTGATGTCCGCACAGGCACAGGCTGATAAGGGACGACATATTTATTGCCATAACTGATTTTTGCTAAGAAAATACTTCCTTTACACCAAAAAAATAAATAAAATCAGAAAATGTAGTCCCTGATAAGTATTTGCTGACTGCACAGGCTAATCTTGGACGACACTTTACGCACATGAATTAAGGCCTGTTTTCCGAGAGGAAACTTTAAATATTTCTTGAGAACTGTTGCCTCCTTTCGTTACTAATTCCTTCTTCATACAATTGAATTGAACAGATGAAGTTTAATTGACAGATACCATTTTAAAGACTTATTATGCGTTAATTAGATGATTAATTTTAGTTTTGCACATGCAGTAAGCCTGATTGCACCAGAGAGAGGCTAAAATCTATATGAGTCGCGTTCTGAGAAAACTGGGCTTAATGCATGCGCGTAAAGTGTCATCCCAGATTAGCCTGTGCAGTCCACACAAGCTAATCAGAGACGACACTTTCCGTCTAAACTTGATTTTTGGTAAGGAGGGACTTCCTTTAAACTAAAAATACCATAAAAGTGGAAAGTGTCGTCCCTGATTAGCCTGTGGGGACTGCACATGCATTAAGCCCAGTTTTCTCAGAATGAGGGTCATATGTTCTTTGACTAATGAGAAGCAAGACAGATTTTTTGCTAGTAAAATGTAATTGTTGTCCTGCACTATGTTAGTTTAACCTGTTGATGTATGCCCATGTTTTCAGGGCCTACCAGTACTTCCAGGTCGCAGCCAACAGGGGCCACAAGAAGGCCCTGGAGTATTTAGGGTTCGGGCACCTGCTAGGAGACTATGTGTCACATGACCCGAAAAGGGCTCTGCAGATTTTTGAGGAACTCAGTAATAAGGGGTCACCTAGGGGCCAACTGGTAATTGAAGATGAAATTTAAGAAGAAGCTTTTATACCATAAAAACTATAGAACACAGGTTACCCTCTGGGGAAAAAGGGGCATTATGCTTGTGCTTAGTGTTGTGTCAGATTGGTGTGTGCAGTATGCACAGGCTAATCAAGGATGACACTTTCTGCCTAAACTAGATTTTTTCTAAGAAGATACTTCATTTATACAAAAAAAACCATAGACACCAAGGCAAACGGACTCGAGAGTGTTTCATATAAGCTTAGGCTTGTTATGCAATTGAGCTGAAATAAATAGGTTTAAAAAGAAACAACAACAAAAAAGCAACAAAGGTGTCATCTCTAATTAGCCCGTGACAGTGTGGACTGAATTTTTGTGCACATTCATTTATTACTGTTCAGTCAGAATGAGGCTAGAAAAAACTCCCTGTACTGCTCGATGTTGTCACAAAACAACATAATTTGATGGCTTCATTTAGATATTGTAGATCGCAGGATATTAGAATTTTATTTTTAATCTGTAAAATATTCAATTATCTTTATTGTTTTCCTGGTTGATTAAAAAAATTGTATTTTGTATTGTTTGTATTGTTCCTGTTTTCTTTTTTTTTACCAAAGTTAATAGCCATGTTCTTGTTATATAAATAACGAATGTTTATTGTTATTACAAAGTTAGTTTGGAATATACATGCATCGATATTTGGATGCCTCTATTTTCATGTATACATGTACATCTATTATGATATGTGTAGTTATATTTATATTTTGATGTGTTTATTCACAGGGACTTGGTTTTTCTTACGCTGCTGGTCTTGCCACAAATTCTAGTCAAGCCAAGGTTTGTGAAGCTAAAATAAAAAATATAGTAATAGATAAGTTTTGTTCTTTTAAAATTAAGAACTAAAATGGCATGCTTATAGTTCTGTAGACATCGTGTACCATGATAATTGTTAAACTATCAGATATATAAATGTTGTTTTTAAGCAGTCAATCATTTTACATACTTTTTAAACAAATCTTGTTCATCATTATTCCCTCACATTTTAACATCTTGTCTTGTCATGTCTTATTCTGTTTCAGACACTGACACTGACATGTGTTTTTTTCTCTGTTACAGGCGCTGATTTACTTCACATTTTCTGCTCTGGGTGGTGATCCACTCGCCCTTATGGTCATGGTGAGACTTACTTTGTTGTTGTTGTAGCCTCCCTCTGGGAGTCTGTGCTGTCTTTAAAGGCTTGTCAGGGATGACATCTTGTGCCTTAACTGGATTTCCAGTTAGCACAGACTTTATAAACAATAGCTTCCATAAAAGCGGAAAGTGGCGTCCTTGATTACCCTGTGGGGACTGCCCAGGTTAATTTGGATGGCACTTTACACACATGCATTAAGCACAGTTTTCCAAGACAAGAGGCTCATTCGAAGTCCGTTCCAATCATTGAACTGAAACAATGTTACAGAGCATAGATAGTTTACGCTGTTTTAAAAAAACTGCTGTAAAAGTTAAAATTATATGATATGAGAGAGCCCTGTTAACGATCTGCTGTTTGCTTTTCAGAGTTATCGTTCACTATTGGGTATAGTTTTTCCAGGAATAAGGCGCACTGTCCTGTATTGTTTTTCAGGGTTATTACTTACTATCAGGTATTGTTTTCCAGGGTTATCGCTCACTGTCTGGAATTGGTGTCGAGGCCAAGTGTGAGACAGCACTGACCTACTATAGGAAGGTGGCAACCACAGGTGAGCTCATGTCTGTGTGCCATTTGCTGAGTTCTCCTTCTTACAAATGAACAACATTCGAAGGTGCATGCATTATTTATGTTGAAACTTGTGATATAGACCATTTGAAATTTATATAATCTCTCAAAGAAAATAACAATGATACTTATGCCTCCACTTCAAAATTCAGTTTCTGTGATGTGATTATTACAAAACATAGCATGCATACAAATCCATGTAGCCACATTATGGAAAAAGGGGGCTTAATGCATGTGCGTGAAATTTGGTTGCAGATTTGCTTGTGCTGTCTGAGTTTGCTAATTAGGGACACCACTTTCCGCTTAGACAAGATTTGCATTAAGAAAATACTTCCTTTAAACTAACAAAATCCTTTTAAGCAGAAAGTATTGGCCCTAAAAGCATGTAGAAATTGTTAAGACTTCTTTGTACAGTTCGGTAACCCAGAACTTTGTTGAAGGTTACTCAGCACCATGAACATATTGCTAACCTTCAGTTACTGAGAACATGTCATCTGGCAGCCCAGTGGTTCAGCCAAATCCATGTTGGTCAAGTGTCATCCTAGATAAGCCTGTGCAGTCCCCACAGGAAACAGAAGTGAAGTTTATGCGTATAGCAGTGTTCTCCATAAAATCTTAAGTAGCCAGAAATATTTTTAAAGTAGCCAGTGACTAAGCACGCGGCATGTCGCGTGCACGAGCCGCGAAGTGGCGAGTGGGGTAGGTGCGGGAGGGGTATCCCCTCCTGTCAGGGGGGTATGGGGGGTCTCCCCCAGGATTTTTTTAAAAGTACATGAGTGAAATGGTGCAATCTGGTGCATTCTAGGGAGTTTTTCTTAGATTGAAGTAACCTAGCATTTTTCATAGAAAATAAAATATTTATTTGAAATTTATTGAATAACTCTCTCACAAACTTTGAAAAAAGAAACATGAAATTGCAACAACTGTTTTTTAATAATCTGAATCTGAAGATCCATAGTCAGAATCTAGCCCAGATCCTTGGTCATCCATGCCAAGGGCGTGGAGGGCATCTTGGTATTCTGCTTCTCCAAACTGTGGGGCTGGCTCAGGCTGCACTTGGACAAACTGGTTAAGGTCGTTTTGTAGCTTTTTCAGGTCCTCCTCTTCCAGGGATTGTCCCAGTGGTGGCATCTCTGTACGAACTACAGTACACTCCACGCGTTTTCCAAAAAAAAAAAACGCGCTCCCTCCGCGGGTTTTTTCTGCTAGCGAGTGATCACGCGGCGTTGGAAAGCGAGGTGAACTCGATAAAACGCTCGGCGTTACGCCGCGTTCGCTAATTCCCGCGGCGTGTATTACTTTAGCCAAGTCGGTAAATGCAGACGATTTCCGTTCTTATCAGTGACCGCCGCGCAACACCGCGTTAGCAGTGTGCTACTGGGCATACCAAAAAAAAAAAATAAAATAAAATCCAGTAATTATCCAACAAGACACCGTTATTTAAGATGAATGTGTTTCGAATTTCGTAAACACGCGGACGCCATTATTAGTAACTGTACAAAAAGTTGGGAAAATGGTCTTTGTCGGAAAATCCGAGATAGATTTATTTGTTGTGTCAAAGCTTAGACCAAGTAATTTCGGCTATTCAGGACTCAACTTTTCGTAAAACACGTGTTCAATTAACTGTTAAACTCCACCCTTTGTTTCCTGTAAAAGATTCGAAAGGCGGAGCTAAGCACGTGCAGTTACATATTTCGACAGTTGCTATTGAGTTATAAACACCCCATTGGTTTAGCGTGTTGATTGCCAAACAAAGGAAGCCAATTTTGTCGGCGAGAACAGTGTGTTTTTCATGCCTTCAGACAGGAAGCGGTTTTTCTTTCATGACGTCAAACTGTCAATTCACACATATTGCGAATTTTTGCGAGACTTTTAATAGGGTCCTCGGTCATTTGTCTACATGTTCAGTATAGAAAAAACACCTGCTAACATGAAAACTTTGGATTAAATTATCAAAATAAAAACAATGTTGCAAACTGTGATTATATTAATTGGTAAGTATCAGTTAAAAGACGACCCTTTGTTTGTCGTAAATCAACGAGTTTTCTATACAACAACAACTACTTCTACAGCCACGTCGGGATCGATCTATCTTGGTTGTTTTTTTTAATTGTATATATTATACTACATGTATGTACTTGTAATAAATGTAATTTTATTTGAAAATCAGGAAGTCAAACAACGTTAAATTGATCGTTATCTCGTTAAACGCGGAGTTTCCCCCGCGTTGCCAACGCCGAGGGCCGCCGCGTCGGCTTATCAATTTTGCCGATCGTTAACCGCCGCGTCCAAAATCATGCAAACGCCGCGTATCGCGGGATTTTCTTAATCTCCCTCCAGGTCACTGCCCGCGGAGAAGCGAGAGAAATTGGGGAAAACGCGTGGAGTGTACTGTATCGATCGGTTTTATCCGTGCTTCTTCCTGTTCGGCGCAAAATTAACGCGCATTAGAATAGAAACATCCGATTAGTTAATAGACGAAATTGAAAAATCGCGTCACAACTGGAATTAAAACGGGCGTTTTTTTTTGCGCCGTTTCCAATTGATATTTTTTGGGAAAGTAGCCGGCGCCTAGACTGTCAGTAGCCGGCGAAATCGCCGGCCGCCGGTGCTTCCGGAGAACACTAGTGTCCTTGATAAGCTTGTGCAGACTGCACAAGGCTAATCTGGAGCGACAATTTAAGCTCAGTTTTCCCTCATGCATTTCTTGTGATATATCTTATCTTTAGTTGCTGAGAAAACATCGTCAGGTAGCCCGGTGGTTCAGCGTATCCGACTGCATGAGCAGGCTGAAACCAAGGACACCACTGGGAACACACTGATGGACGATGACCTACTGCAGTACTATGAGTTCCTGGCAGACAAAGGGGACGTGCAGGCACAGGTAGGGGATATGCTTAATTATATACTTATAGATTTTTAACCCCACAATATACTGTATACAACATTTAAATACAAGAAACCATGTTTGCAATTTGCTTTTTATGTAATTTGTCCTGCAAGTAGCTGGACTACTTTTTATGTGAAAACAATCACTTTGCCAGCTTTGTAAATTATTGTTTATCTGCATAAAGGATTGTTGATGTCACATGAAATGGTGATATTTGTAACAATTTAAAAATAATACTTCTAAAAAGTTTGGTAATACATGTAATATTACGCTGAAATGGTGAACTTAATGGAATATCACAGTAAATTGATATAATAAATGGAAAATCACACTTCAGTGGCGTAGTAAATGGAATATAGCACTAATCTGGTGTAGTCAATTACTTAAATGGCATATTAAATGGAATATCACATAAATTGAGTGTCGTAAATGGAATATAACACTAATATGGTGCTTTGAAATGGTGTGTCAGTCTTATTGTTTGTGTAATGTAGCTTTGGCGCTAGTGCAATGACTTATCGCAGCCTGCTAGCTCGAGCATTAAGTTCCATAATCATGTTGTTTATTTTCAATATATAATTTGAAGCTAGTCGATTAAAGTATGTTCTGGTTGCAGGTCGTGTTGGGTCAGTTGTACTACCAGGGAGGCAAGGGTGTACCCATCAACCATGAGGTGAGTGTAGTGTGTAACCTGTATATCTGAGGTGAGTGTGGTGTGTAACCTGTATATCTGATGTGAGTGTGTCATGTAACCTGTATATGAGGTGAGTGTGGTGTGTAACCTGCATTTCTGAGGTGAGTGTGGTGTGTAACCTGTATATGAGGTGGGTGTGGTGTGTAACCTGCATATCTGAGGTGAGTGTGGTGTGTAACCTGTATATCTGAGGTGAGTGTGGTGTGTAACCTGTATATCTGAGGTGAGTATGGTGTGTAACCTGTATATCTGAGGTGAGTGTGCCATGTAACCTTCTCGACTGGCTACTCGTTTTAGAATGGATTCATGATTGTACATCTGTAAGAATCATTCTAATATGGCTCATGCATATTATTCTAAAGACAACATTATTATTGATTGCCTACATAAATGCAAAGAAAGTTTTGTAAATGTTTTATGCTCCCTGAAATTTTTTGGGGAGCATATAGTTGCCCGTATGTCTTTCCTTCCTTCCGTCAGACTTTCCGTCACACTTTTGTTACAGTTTGTCATAGCGCCTCCAATAATTTACCAATCTCTTACATATTTGGCATGTAGGTACCTTGCATGGACCTCTACCTTTTGATAAAGTTTGAGGTCAATCAGGTCAAGGTCAAGGTCACCAAGGTTAATAATAGATTTTCTCAAGGTCACAATTTTGTTACAGTTTCTCATAGCGCCTTATAAGGGGGCATCCATCGTTTTCAACGATACTTGTCTTCATTTAACTGTTAAAACCCACATGTTTTCCTAAAATTTAAAGTTCATTTTTTTCTCTGGAATGGTTAGAAAGTTTCAGATATGTTATGAACATGAGTTTATTATATATAATATGTTGTATTTTGAGCAGACAACAAAATACAAGGAGTATAGCAAAATACTAGAAGTATTTTTGCATTATAAATTAAGCGGTATCAAAATACATGTTTATGATTTTTTATTCAAGTCATTGTCAGGTTATTTTTTCCAGTTGCACTTATATGGTTCTGTCAAACTGCTGAATTCATATTCCTCAAATTGATGAGTAAAATGGATTTAAGTACAAAACCACCTTGATTGTTAAATTATAAAATTATAGTTTCTATGTCCCAATCTTTAGTATACTTTCAACTTGTTTATTTATATATTAAAATGATTTTGAGCTGTTAATGTAATAAACAGATAGTATGACATTGTTCACTAGATTTAACTGCTATACTGCAAATTGCAAGGTTTACTTGAGTCTTATTTGCGAAAATTTGAGCTTGTTGCATCTGCGTAAAATGTCATTCCAGATAAGCCTGTGCAGTTTGCACAGACTAAACATGGACAATGCTTGATTTTTGTTATAAAGAGATTTCCTTTTAACAACAAATTCCATTAAAGCGGATAGTGTTGTCCCTGATAAGCCTGTGCAGACTGCATAGGCTGATGTGGGATGACACTTTACGCGAATGCATTAAGCCCAGTTTTGCCAGAAGGAGGCTCATTTGTACCCATTTAGCCCTTTCCCCCGTAAGAAGCAAGTTAAAATATCTTTTGCAACCAGCATAAAACCAGAACAGCCTGGGAGTAACTCTAAGTCTGTTCAGGTTTTATGCTGTTTGCAGCGATTTTCCTCCTTCTTTATAAAGTACCGGTAAACGGCACTTTCCCAATTACAAAAAAAATACAAATTTCCCAATTGCTGTCCTTAAATTCCCAATTAAAGGTATAAAAAAAAAAAAAAAAAAAAAAATTATTATTTTTTTTTTTAAGCAACATTTAGTTAGTTTCCCTTTGCAGCTCTATAGCTTGAACCTAGATGTATATAATATTGACAGCTTGAAAACACTTGGTTATCAATTTTAAAGTATTTGGGAGCAAAAAATCAAATACACCAATTTCCCAATTTGAGGTTTTCACGACTCGATTTTTCCCAATTTTGATGTTTTCACGACTAGATTTTTCCCAATTGGACCGGTACGGGTACTTTTCCCAATTGGACAAGGAAAATTGCTGGTTTGCTGCTTATCAGTAACTAAGGGTTGGAAGTGAAGCCTTTAACACATTAATCATGTTAGAAAGGGCTTAAATAAATATAAATAACTTTATAAGGGACTACAAATGCATGAAAATACGTATCTAAGTGATAAAGGGTTCATAGGACCATCATTTGTCACATATCATTTCAACATTCAATCATGTCTGATAAAGTTAATTAGATACTGATGAGCAGCAAACAGCATAAAACTTGAACAGACTGCGAGTATAACTCGCAGCCTGTTCTGGTTTTATGCTGTTTGCACATAGCCATTTTCACATAGCTTCTAAGTGGGAAAGGGTTAACAATGTCCTTATGTTTTCAGAGGGCCCAGCACTATTTCCTTATGGCAGCAGAGTCTGGCAACTCCAACGCCATGGCCTTCCTGGGCAAGGTAGGTCCCTTAGTAGTCTGGCAACTCCAACGCCATGGCCTTCCTGGGCAAGGTAGGTCCCTTAGTAGTCTGGTAACTCCAACGCCATGGCCTTCCTGGGCAAGGTAGGTCCCTTAGTAGTCTGGAAACTCCAACGCCATGGCCTTCCTGGGCAAGGTAGATCCCTTAGTAGTCTGGCAACTCCAACGCAATGGCCTTCCTGGGCAAGGTAGATCCCTTAGTAGTCTGGCAACTCCAACGCTATGGCCTTCCTGGGCAAGGTAGGTCCCTTTGTAGTCTGGCAACTCCAACGCCATGGCCTTCCTGGGCAAGGTAGATCCCTTAGTTGTCTGGCAACTCCAACGCCATGGCCTTCCTGGGCAAGGTAGGTCCCTTAGTAGTCTGGCAACTCCAACGCCATGGCCTTCCTGGGCAAGGTAGATCCCTTAGTTGTCTGGCAACTCCAACGCCATGGCCTTCCTGGGCAAGGTAGATCCCTTAGTTGTCTGGTAACTCCAACGCCTTGGCCTTCCTGGGCAAGGTAGGTCCCTTAGTAGTCTGGTAACTCCAACGCCATGGCCTTCCTGGGCAAGGTAGGTCCCTTAGTAGTCTGGTAACTCCAACGCCATGGCCTTCCTGGGCAAGGTAGATCCCTTAGTTGTCTGGTAACTCCAACGCCATGGCCTTCCTGGGCAAGGTAGGTCCCTTAGTAGTCTGGTAACTCCAACGCCATGGCCTTCCTGGGCAAGGTAGGTCCCTTAGTAGTCTGGTAACTCCAACGCCATGGCCTTCCTGGGCAAGGTAGATCCCTTAGTTGTCTGGTAACTCCAACGCCATGGCCTTCCTGGGCAAGGTAGGTCCCTTAGTAGTCTGGTAACTCCAACGCGATGGCCTTCCTGGGCAAGGGAGATCCCTTAGTAGTCTGGTAACTCCAACGCCATGGCCTTCCTGGGCAAGGTAGGTCCCTTAGTAGTCTGGTTCCAAATTGTATTTGAGTCTAGCTCTGTCAAAGTAGGGCGCAATCAGTGTTCTCTTGAAGCTCCAGCGGCTGGCGATTTCACCAGTTGCTATAATCTAGGCACTAGCTACTTTCCCCATAATATTAAATCTAAACAGTGCAAAAACAGCTATTTTAGTGCTTAGTTGCTGGCTACTTTCAAAATCTTACTGGTTACTAAACATTTTATGGAGAACACTGGCTCAATGCATGTGCGTCAAGTGTTCTCACATATTAGCCTGTGCAGTTTGTTCAGGCAAGTCAGGGACAACAATTTCTGCTTTTATGGAAAAAAAAATGTTAAAAGAAAATCTTTTGTTAGCGAAAAATCCATTATAGGTGGAAAGTGTCCAAACTGTTGAGCATGTGCAGAGAGACTAAGGCTAATCTGGGGCAACACTATGCACATGTATGCAGCCATGTTTTCCCAGAGGCTCTTATGTTATATGTGATGGGTTGTGACTTGGACTGGAGATGGACCATGAAAACCATAGATATTTTTTATCGTTCTTCTGGATAACATTTGTTCAATCAATCTTTTTATTTTAGTAACTAAACTATCTGTCTGGTTCGGTCTTGGTCTATTCTATATATTTGGTGTGTCATCTTTAGCATTTATTATGCCCCCCTGCAATCATGGGAATCACCATGGACACCTGTTTGTCTGTTGAAACAAGCTTTTCTGACAAAGCACTGCTACTCTTTTCAAAGTAAAATATTCAAACTTAGAATTTTATTATCCTGTGAACCCTTTCCCACTCAGAAAAGAAGTGAAAATTGCTATATGCAAACAGCATAAAACCAGAACAGCATGCCAGTAACTGGCAGTCTGTTCAGGTTTTATGCTGTTTGCAACTCATCTTTATCTTCCGGTTGGAAATTTAGCCTTTTAAACTTGAATATATTAAGAAAGGACTTAAATTCGATTTGATTTTTTAAAGGACTTCAAATGCGTCAAAGTGCGTTTCTGAGTGGTGAAGGGTTAGAACATATTACATTAAAGCAAAGTGTTTCTTACTATGACATGCTGTGTCAAGGGGTATATGTCACAGCTGTGTTAAACGCAAGTTTACTTTTATAAAAGTGAAGATGATAATATTTTGAATAAAACCTAAAAGCAAAGAGAATTCATGCATAATCTTATTTATTCTTTCAAATAAGAACTAGACATGTTCATAACAGGTGTGCTTGTCAAGTGTTTTAATTTTGGTCAAGTATGGGGCCGAAAAATGTCCCTATTTCTAATCCCCAAAAATAATTTTAGTCGCCTTCTGAGAAAACTGGGCATAATGCATGTGCGTAAAGTGTCGTCCCAGATTAGCCTGTGCAGTCTACACAGGCTAATCAGGAATGAAACTTTCCGCTTTTATGGTAATTTTAGCTCATCTATTTTTTGAAGAAATTTTTTTTGAGCTATTGTCATCACCTTGGCGATGGCGTTGGCGTCGGCGTTGGCGTCCGGTTAAGTTTTGCGTTTAGGTCCACTTTTCTCAGAAAGTATCAATGCTATTGCATTCAAACTTTGTACACTTACTTACTATCATGAGGGGACTGGGCAGGAAAAGTTAGATAACTCTGGCGTGCATTTTGACAGAATTATGTGCCCTTTTTATACTTAGAAAATTGAAAATTTTGGTTAAGTTTTGTGTTTAGGTCCATTTTATTCCTTAAGTATCAAAGCTACATGTATTGCTTTGATACTTGCAACACTTACTAACTATCATAAGGGGACTGTGCAGGCAAAGTAATGTAACTCTGACTGACATTTTGACAGAATTATGTGCCCTTTTTATACTTAGAAAATTGAAAATTTGGTTAAGTTTTGTGTTTAGGTCCTTTTTATACCTACAGTATCAAAGCTATTGCTTTCATACTTGCAACACTTATTAACTATCATAAGGGGACTGTGCAAGCAAAGTTATGTAACTCTGACTGGCATTTGGACGGAATTATGGGCTCTTTATACTTAGAAAATTGAATATTTTGTTAAGTTTTGTGTTTTGGTCCATTTTACCCCTTAACTATCATAGATATTGCTTTCATACGTGGAACACTCGCAAACTATCATAAGGGTACAGTAAAAGGACAAGTTGCATAACTCTGGTTGTCATTTTTATGGAATTATGGCCCTTTTTTGACTTAGTAACTTTGAATATATGGTTAAATTTTGTGTTTCGATCCACTTTACTTTTAAAGTATCAAGGCTATTGCTTTCAAACTTCAAATACTTTCATGCTATCATGAGGTTACTGTACCTGGCAAGTTGAATTTTACCTTGACCTTTGAATGACCTTGACTCTCAAGGTCAAATTATTTAATTTTGCTAAAAAAGCCATAACTTCTTTATTTATGATTAGATTTGATTGATACTTTGACAAAACTACTCTTACCTGACATACCACAATAGACTCCACCCAAACCATCCCCCGTGCCCTCCCCCCCCCCCCCCCCCCCCCCCGAATCCCCCCCAATTTTTTTTTTAAGATCATCTCACAAATGACCACCTCACACTATACTATACCCCCCCACCCCACCCACCCCCCCACCCAATTTTTTTTTGAAACGGTTAAAAAACACAAATATTTATTTTTATTATTTTATGTTTGAAATACCGTCCAACCATCGCACCCAAGAATACCCCCTCCCACCCCTCCCTCCCCCCCCCCCCCCCCGGAATTCCGCCCCCCCCCCCCTAATTATTATTATTATTATTTTTTTTTTAAGATCATCTCACGAATGACCACCACACCCTCACACTATACTATACCCCCCCCCCCCCACCCCACCCCCCCCCCGCCCCCCAATGTTTTTTTGAAACAGTTAAAAAACACAAATATTTATTTTTATTATTTTAAGTTTGAAATACCGTCCAACCATCGCACGCATTTTTTTTTCGCATTTTTGGAAGATAATGTAATAAATGTCCACGCCCCCACACTATACACCCCTCTTCACTCCACCCCTCCCTCCTTTGTGATTGAAAATGAGAGTCCCTTCACCTTTTAAAAGAAAATAGATGAGCGGTCTGCACCCGCAAGGCGGTGCTCTTGTTAGTTTTAAGGAAGTCCCTTCTTACCGAATATCAAGTTTAGGCGGAAAGTGTCGTCCCAGATTAGCCTGTGCAGACTGCACATGCTTATCTGGGACGACACTTCAAGCACATGCATTATGACCAGTTTTCTCAGAACAAGACTTATTTTCCCTTATGACTGCCTTAAATTAATAATTGAAGATTAACAAAAATTGCACCCTTAAGCTCATTTCCTTGTACAACTTAATAAGTCAAACCTTAGTAAGTGTAATATTGAAACCACTTTTATTATCAATTTAAAGAACTTGTTCGTACAAAAAACAGCAACGCCAATTTCCTAATTTAAATCAAAACGAAGCAATTATTCCCAATCCCATTGGCCTCAGTCCCATTTCCAAGACGGGTGAAAAAACAGGCTGTTGTGTATTGCAGATGCATTCGGAGGGAAGCCCCGTGATAGCCCAGGACCCCAACGTGGCCTTGGAGTACTTCAAGAAGGCAGCCAACAAGGTATGAATAGCATGGGGGTATATTTTTGTGCGTAAAGGGTCGTCTCAGATTAGCCTGTGCAGTCCACACGGTCTAACCAGGAACAACTCTTTTTGCTTTCATGGGGGTTTTTGTGTGAAGGAAGTCTCTTCGTAAAGAACATCCAGTTGAGGCTTAAAATGTTGTCCCTGATAAGCCTGTGCAGACTTCGCAGGCTTATCTGGGATCACACTTTGCGCACATGCATAAAGCCCCGTTTCCCATAACGTGGCTTTATTGGATTAATTCATGCTAAAAGGGCACACATTCATTTAGCCCCAGCCCCATTTCCAATAACTTGGCTGTGAAGAGAAATGATGTATATTTCACTGAAAACTCAACTGAAGCGTTATTATATTCCGGTTAAAAAACCCTGGGTCAATGTGCACTTTATGTTTTGTGCTTGGTAGGAACATAGTGTACATAACTTGATTGATGGGTGGAGCGAATCAAATATGTTAGAAAGAGCTAATTCATTAACTTGAGCCTTTGACTTTACTAGATACATTATCATTGTAAGATATTTTTACAGCTACGTAAATTCTAGCCTTTATCATGTCAGTATGTAGATTTGTAACCAATGTATAAAAAAATAGTGAATACCAAGTTAGTGTTTAAAAAATATAAGTTTATTTAACAAAGCTTAGAAAGTGGTTTAGGTGTTTAAGTCAAATGTATCTGTGTTCTATATCTACCTGGTATTCTATTTATCCCGTCATTTTCAAATTTTTATGCCCCCGGATCGAATGATCGGGGGTATATTGTTTTTGGCCTGTCTGTCTTTCTTTCTGTCTGTCATTTTGTCATTCTGTTATTCTGTCCCAAAATTTAACCTTACAGTAAAGTTTTGCAATAACTTTTAAAATATTGAAGATAGCAACTTGATATTTGGCATGCATGTGTATCCCATGGAACTGCACATTTTGAGTGGTGACAGGTCAAGGTCATCCTTCAAGGTCAAAGGTCAACAAAAAAAGTGGCGCATTAGGGGGCATTTTGTTTCTGACAAACACATCTCTTGTCCTTTATTGATTAAAAAGGAAACAATTGAAAGAAACAACAACATGAATAAACATGAAATGAAAGGAAACAAAATGTGTCATTATACTTCATGCCTTTGCTGTTTTTAACAGTTACATTTAATTTACACAGGTTGTTACTGCAGGGTAATCCTAAAGCACTTCTTGAACATGTTTTGCTCTTGTCTGCAGGAAAATCCTAAAGCACGTCTTGTACATGTTTTGCTCTTTATCTGCAGGGTAATCCTTTAGAATGTCTTGTACATGTTTTGCTCTTGTCTGCAGGGTAATCCTAAAGTATGTCTTGTACATGTTTTGCTACAGCCTGCAGGATAAACCTTAAGAACGTCATGTACATGTTTTGCTCTTTGTCTGCAGGGTAATCCTAAAGAACGTCTTGAACATGTTTTGCTCCTGTCTGCAGGGTAATCCTAAAGAACGTCTTGTTCATGTTTTGCTCCTGTCTGCAGGGTAACACAATAGGCCAGTGTGGTATGGGGATCATCTACATGTACGGGCGAGGTGTGGAGAAGGACTACCCCAAGGCGCTGCGCTTCTTCAGTCAGTCTGCAGACCAGGGATGGTCCGACGCACAGCTGCACCTCGGCATCATGCACTTCAGTAAGCAATGCTGGGAAGATGTCTGCAAAAATGGGCTTAATGATTAGCCTCATTCTGCAAAACTGGGCTTAATGATGAGCTTCATTCTGCAAATACTGGGCTTAATGATGAGCTTCATTCTGCAAAAACTGGGCTTAATGATGAGCTTCATTCTGCAAAAACTGGGCTTAATGATGAGCTTCATTCTGCAAGACTGGGCTTAATGCATTTGTGTCAAGTGTACAGGCTAATCTGGGATGACATTTAACTCTCTTGCATTTTGCCAAATTTTTGCAGAAATAGGCTCTTATGATAAACTATGCAAGGCTTTGCTGGGCTAATGCAATTGTTGTATGCCTGTTGAGTTGGGACAAAAGTCCTAAAATTCAGTAAAAAAAGCTTTTTTAAAATTCCTATAAATAAATAAATATAACCATCCCTTTCTTTGACTAATAGTGGTAAATGACCAAACTCAGCTCTTGTTATGACTCTTTCAGCTAAGCAGGTAGTTTACCCAATATAAAAACTGACACTAAACACTAATAATTTGATCAATGTAAATATTGCTTTCAAAGGTGTGTGATTCACAGGTCATGCTTGTTTCTTCCTGGTTAATATTGCTGTTTTACACATATGTGTAAAACTGTACAACCAGAAATCTGTAAACTACTGTATGTTTATTAGAGCATTGTTGTGTTGTCCCAAATTAGACTGCGCAGTCCACAGATGTTACTCAGGGACAACACTTTATATTCACAACATTTGATAGAATTTTTGTTTAAAGGAAGTCTCTTCTTAATGAAAATCAAGTTTAGGCGGAAAGTGTCTTCCCTGATAAGCCTGTGCAAACTGCACAGGCTAATCTTGGACGACACTTTATGTACATGCATTAAGCCCTTTTTTACAGAGTATGACACAATTACTTGCAGTGCCATTCTTGTTAAACATGTATTTGCTAATTGTGGTAAAAAGCAAATGACTGCAATGCAATACGTATGTATACATATTTGTTCTACAACCCAGGTGGGAAGGGCGTGCGTCGAGACTACAAGATGGCAGTGAAGTATTTCAATCTAGCCTCGCAGGGGGGGCATGTGCTTGCCTTCTACCACCTGGCACAGATGCACGCCACTGGCACTGGTGTGCTCCGCAACTGTCACACCGCTGTAGAGGTAGGGAGAGATGTTACAGTTTTAATGCATTTGCGTAAAGTGTCATCACAGATTAGTCTATACTATGTGCACAGTCTGCACAGGCTATTCAGATTAGACATTTTACACTTTAATGGAGTTTATCTTAAAACGAGGTATCTTATTATAATTATAAACACAAATCCAGTCTAGGCGGGCTTATTTATATTTGAATCTTATCAAATTATCTTGAAACCTAGTCTAGTGAAAATGTTTCTCAAGTTTTATGGTACTTATGCTGAAATAAAACCACTCATCTATCCATCTATTACAGCTCTGGAGATGTAGCAGAGCAAGGGTAAGTGGTCTGCCATGTTGATGGATGCCCATGACCTGTACAAGCAGGTCAAAAACACAATTCATCTATCTATCTATTGCACCTCTATATCAATCTATTTCAGCTGTACAAGAATGTAGCCGAGCGCGGTGAGTGGTCTGCTATGTTGATGGACGCCCATGACCTGTACAAGCAGGGCAGTGTGAATGAGGCGCTTCTCAAGTACACCTTTCTGGCAGAGCTGGGATATGAGGTGGCACAGACCAACGTCGCATACATCCTCGATCAGGGTAGGCATGCAGGGATACTGTATCATTGAAATAATTTGGACCAACTTTTGTGAAAATGGGGTTTAATGCATGTGCGTAAAGAGTCGTCCCAGATTAGCCTGTGCATTCTGCACAGGCTAATCAGGGACCACACTTTACGCTTTTAGTGTATGTTTCGCTTAAAGGAAGACTGTCCTTGACGAAAATCCTGTTTAAGCAGAAAGTGCTGTCCTGATTAGCACTATGCACATGCATTAAACCCCCTTTTTACAGAGCGAGGCTCATTTCTATTTGCATGAATTTCCTAAATAAGGGTTGCAGTGGTTTTTTTAACCATTTTGGGAATGGGGCCCGGTCCCTTTGGATTGAGAAAATTAGCGGTGTTTTGCTAAAACTGGGAAATTGTTGTTGATTGGCTAAAAAATGCTTCAAAATTGAGAATACGAGTGTTTTCAATCTTATATGTACTAAGGTATAACTTTTATGGATGGGAGTTGAACATAATATTGAGGAT
Organism: Dreissena polymorpha; assembly: GCF_020536995.1. Taxonomy (NCBI): domain Eukaryota; kingdom Metazoa; phylum Mollusca; class Bivalvia; order Myida; family Dreissenidae; genus Dreissena; species Dreissena polymorpha. The sequence goes on from NC_068357.1 coordinate 121,593,735, forward strand.
AAGAAAAAAAAAATGTTTTTTTTTTTTCGGGGGTGGGGGGTGGAAACCTTCCATTGTTTGGGGGAAACCTTCGATTGGTAATTTTTAGCTCCCAAGTGGGAATATGGGAATATATACTCTTTTCCATTGGGAATGGGGCTGATTAACTGACCCGATTTTGAATGAAAAATAAACACTGGTTGGGATGCAAGGATGTTGATAGAGATAGCAATTGAAATGAGTAGTGTGATTGTAAAGTCAGAAATGTTGACATGGACCAATCTGGTGGCACAGACCAAAGTCACATACACACTTGATCAGGGTAGGCAGGCAGGGATATTTGCAGTGGATTGAAGTTTATACATTGCTCCTCTATGTCATAAAATGTTGTGGATTTATATTAGTATTTATATTATAATAGGTTGGCAGATCTTTATCAAGATACATGTAGTTATTTCAATAATTTTGAGAAGGTGTGCAGAGATACTGCAAAATCATTCATTATCGTTGGCATGAAATGTTGTGGTTTTTCCAAAAATGAGTTTTTCGTGGATTTCATATTTTGGGGAAAAATGTTTAGGATTTTATATGTCATTTTCCAATGTGTCTGTGTTAAATTTGTGGATTGGTCAAAAAGCAAAATCAGCAAAAATTAATGTGCCACACAAAATAAAGATTTTGCAGTATTCGGTAGAGAATGGAAATGTAGACATATCCCCTTTAAGCTTGTATGATTTGACCATATTTTACCTGTATATCAGGGGAGAGCAGCCTGTTTGATGCAGTGGAGACCTACCAGAGGGCGCTGCTTCACTGGACAAGGGCCGCATCACAAGGTAACATTGAGCCCTGATAAGCCTATGCAGACTGCCCAGGCTAATCTGGTACGACACTTAAGGCATATGAATAAATTCCAGTTTTCAGAATGTCAAATCATTGTTCTGTAAGAAGGCAGGGGCCATTTGATTAAAGACAACTTAGGAACATATAAACTTCAATCACATCTCCAAAATGCACTCAAATTAAATTTTTCTTGTGAGAAAATGTTGTATTTGAAATATGTTTAAATATTAAATAAACTTCAGTTGATTCTTTTTTATCTTAGACAAAATTACTTTAAATATCAAAGTCAAATGCTAAGGGAATTTAATGTATATTATATGGAGAAAATTATCATAAACTTTGTTTGGCTCTTATAATTCACAAAAAGTGTTCTTATGCTGTTACATATTCTTCTGATTTTTACAAAAAAACTAACCCAGCAACATAGTATTAAAAACCAAATAAGCCTCTTTCTGGGAAAATGGGGCTTAATGCATGTTTTTGAGGTGTCGTCTGCACAGGTTAAGCATGGACGACACTTTCTGCCTTAACTGGATTTTTACTTAAAATAGACTTCTTTGAGAGGAACAATACAAAAAGGGAAAGTGTCGTCCCTTGTAAGCCTCTGCAGATTGCACAGGCTTTTCTGGAATGACACTATATGCACATGCATTATGCCCAGTTTATCCCAGAAAAAGGCTGCTATAATGCTGCTATATCTCCAAATTGCAGCAACAACTAATTGAGCAAATGTTTGGATGTGATTTAAAGATATAAACTAACACTCAAAATACTCTGTTTTTCATTTACATTTTGCAAGCATGGGTCCTTTTTCCCCTGCATTCATGAATCAATAAGTCCCAAAGTGTGGAAAAAATACAAAAAGCCCCCAGCCAATTGTAGCAATAGAGGACTTCAGATGCGCTCGCAATGAAACACCGTACATACTCTATGCAGGTTCCACTATAGCGCGTCTGAAGATGGGAGACTACCATTACTACGGCTACGGTACAGAGATAGACTATGAGACAGCCGCCAGTCACTACAGACTAGCCACAGAGCAGCAACACAATGCCCAGGCCATGTTCAACCTGGGATACATGCATGAGCAGGGGCTGGGTCTCAAACAGGTACTGAAGACTGTGATAAGCGGTCCACCAACTATAAATATGATTTTATCCCATTTTCAACGCGACATTGACGGTATAACACCTTATGGAATATACTAGCCTGTATTCAACATTGTGGGATATACCTGTCGCGTGCACGGACTTCTTTTTACTTTACCACTGAATGATTTTTCATAAGAAACAAAGTCGAGAAAACTTAAGCTTCAAAATTATACGGCCTTCAACCTTTAAATCTAGTCATATGACATAATTGTCCGCCATCCGTATAATGAATCAGCTGACTGATGGCGTCATAAAATGACATACTTATTGCGTCATTTTCCCCCCAAAAAAGTTGACAATTTATTATAAACGCGACTTATTTCACATGTACATGACAGGGGTGGCGAAATCAAATGTCCGAGTTGCCCGAGTCGTACATTTGCTTGTCTGGGCTACTGATCTTTTTCAATTTATTTGTCCGTGGACAACCAGTCGGGTCGAGGAATACAAAAAAATACATTGAATTAAAGCCGTAATTAATTTTTACAAAACCGGATGTTGACACGCGATTACATTGTCAGTGCAATTTGCGGAGAAATGAAGCTAAAATGCGGGCACTCTCCTGCGCAGTGATCTCCCTTATTCTATAAGAGACCGGGAGCATGCTGCATTTTCAACAGTCTGCCTGATTGTTAGACAGTGCACAGACTGTTTTTTTTATTTTACAATCAGACATTCTATACATGATGGTGACGTCACTAAGTTATTGTCACAAAGATCGTTTGTTGACACATTGACAATCAGATGGAAATAAAAGTATCGAACTAATATGATCAAAACACGGTCTACCTTTTTACAGACGACCATTCTATACATAGATGGTGACGTCACTACATTATTGTCAGTAAGACCGGAGTGCACAAAATGACAGACAACTTTAACGGTAAAGATGGAACGTTTTAAAAAAATCTTCCTCGACAGAGTAGAATAATAATAACACAAGCTTAGCAAGATTTAAAGTTTGAAAAAGTCTAAATATTGTTTATAATATACTGCTATAATGAATGTACCATGGAAATACAACTATAACTAAAACAAGCAAATACTACTCATTTTAATTAATTCCACATTATTTAACAACATTAATCAATAATTGCATTTATAGTTTATATAAACAATAACGGACAAGTGTAGTTCAGCAACGGACAAGTTAAATATCTTAAATGGTTGTCCATGGACAAGTATACTTTTTTGAGATTTCGCCACCCCTGCATCATGTACTGTATATCGACATATTTGAATGGTCAATTGATCACATTTTCCTTATTTCGTGTAATGTGCATTGTTTATAATCCATGCATGTGCTTTTGACATTTAATTATGTACAACAAGCCATACAAATATCGCACAATTCATAAATAATCTGCAATATTTGCTTTCTGATTTAATTCACGTTAGGCATAGAGCTGTGTTAAGTATAAGATGGTAAAAATAGCACCACACTGGATTTCGAAATGTCCCATTTTGTACACGGGTATTATCCACTCATTTATCTGTTGTGTAATGGAATGTTTTCCATTCTTTCTGTATCTATATTTTAAATTATTTTCTTGTACAATAAGGGCATTTACCACAGACAAATAAAACAGTGTTCAAGTTTAAACATAATTATGTTTGTATGCAGAAATCTGCAAATGCAACAGAGTTTACCAACGGCTATTTTTTGATAAACTGCTCCGGTTCATTTTAACAGCAGTAATGTACATAGAGTACATGACGTAGCGTGTGACGAAGAAGAAAGTTTATTGAGTTCTCATTTGAATATAGACTTTTATAGTGATATAATGGCATAAGGGTCTTTATTTAACTTTGCTTAAATAATTATTAAAGACCCTAGATGCAAAATCGTCAATTATTGAGTTAAATGGATTATTAGATGGATTTTAAAGGATAATTATAGGTAAGATACTAGTTCGAACGTGTTTTTGTTTTTGTTTGTACTTTTGTCGTTCCCTGTTCCCGGGGAAATGATTTTAACATGGGCACCATTGAAATGATTGATTCATCGGATCACACACGGCATACCCATAACATTATATAAAAAAACAAGTTCTGTGCATCCTTAAATTCATCGTCCGAAGTCGGAAAATGTATTGCCCTGTATATTAAGTCAAATAAAGTGTCAGTCGCTGCAATTGTCTGTTTACTCGTCGAAATTGTCAAGGTCGTCGATGGTGTACATGTATGTTGACATCGACATCATTTTGTCGGGAGCAATCGCCGCCATATTGGATTTTGATCATTTTCTTTCGAAAATAAAATGAATTATAGTAAAGTAAAATTTTCTTTACGCGGTCGTAATGTGTTACAATTCGCATGCTGCGTAACATTGAATCGAGGCATATGGTGATATTTTTACTCGTTTTACAGTTTGTGTGTGAATTTTTGTAAGACTATTTTGCGTATCAGAACAAATACATTTATATCACTACGCATGTTCGTTAGATTTTAGGCGCTTTTAAGAATGAATTAAAATTATTGTTAAGGTCATTAGATCTATTTATGTTAAATGTTACGTTGAAAAAAATCAAATGGGATAATTAGAATACTAGGATTAGCGTTGAAGGGCCAAGGCTCGCGCTCCCGGCGTTCTAAGCCTCGCAACATAAACTTCTCTGTATTCAACGCTAACCTAGTATTCTCTATATGATATAGCACCCTATTGGTGCAAAAAGGTACCATTTGCCATCTAATTTTAATGTCACTTGGTACCTTTTTGCACCTAGTGGGCGATAGACAAAGATTAAATGAACTATATGAATTTCCTAACTCTGAAGCTAAGGATCCATGTGAAAACGTATTTAAAAAATGACTGGCAGGATGCGAAAAACGGTATTATGCCATACGTGGCCAGCACAGCTCCAGACCAGCCTGCTGCCCTGTTTACTACTGACACAACAAAACCTTCCATGGCTTTAACCCTTTCCCTCTTAGAAGCAAAGTGAAAATGTGCAAACAACATAAAACCAGAGCAGCCTGCAAGTAACTCGCAATCTGTTCAGGTTTTATGCTGTTTGCTGCTCATCAGTATCTAAGGGTTGAAAATGAACCTTTAAAACTTGAATCTAGTAAGAAAAGTCTTAAATTTATATTTCCTAAGTGACTACAAATGGGTAAAAATACATATCTTAGTTGTAAAGAGTTAAAGCAGAAAGGGAAGCTCCTGATCAGCCTCTGTTAATTCCCATTCTGGTCTGGCAGCATATAGCATAAGATCCATTATCGTATGACGGTGCTCAAATGTCCTTCAAGACACCTGCATTCTGTTATAATACATAATTTTGCATGTCTTATGTTCATATCATGTCATGAATAGCAAGCACAAGTAACACAAACATAGTTACAATCCTTGTCTTTGCATTGTTAGGACATCCACTTGGCAAAGCGGTTCTACGACCAGGCAGCTGAAACCAGTGGAGATGCCTACATCCCTGTCACTCTGGCCCTGCTGAAAATGGCAATGTTCTATGGCACAGAAGTGTTCAATAAGGAGGTAATAACAGTGTTAACAAATAACTGGGCTTAATGTTTGTATGTATACTATCGCACAGAACTGGCTAATCTGGCACAACACTTTCGGCTTTCACCTAATATATTTAAGAAAGTGTTTAAAGTGGAAGTACCCAGCTATTATTTTCTGAAGGCCAGTGTGAGCCCTGCAATGCAATGTAAAATGCACAAAGTTTTGTACCAGTATTATAAAATGAAATAAGTGGCACTATTTTATTGACATCATTAAAAAGGTTAAAATACAGCATGGGATAATTTAAGTTATTGCATGTTCTGCCTGCATTTGTATATTTATATTTTTTAGGTAAACTCAGATGACCATACTGTAATGAATTGATTTAATGCTCTGAAATTACAATCTTTCATCATCGTTTACATAAATTTTACTGGAAGATGCTCAATTTAAAACTATTTTAACAAGGGCTGTTTGTAAAACATGCATGCCCCCCATATGGGCTGTCCGTTGTAGTGGCAGCCATTGTGTGAATACGATTTTTGTCACTGTGACCTTGACTTTTGACTTAGTGACCCAAAAATCAATAGGGGTCATCTGTGAGTCACGATCAATGTACATGTAATGAAGTGTCATTATCCTAGGCGTATGCGTTCTTGAGTTATCATCCGAAAATCATTTTACTATTTCGGGTCACTGTGACCTTGACCTTTGACCTTGTGACCTCAAAATAAATAGGGGTCATCTGCGAGTCATGATCAATCTACATATGAAGTTTCATGATCCTAGGCGTATGCGTTCTTGAGTTATCATCCGAAAACCATTTTACTATTTCCGGTCACCGTGATCTTGACCTTTGACCTAGTGACCTAAAAATCAATAGGGGTCATCTGCGAGTCATGATAAATCTACCCATGAAGTTTCATGATCCTAGGCGTATGCGTTCTTGAGTTATCATCCGGAAACCATTTTACTATTTCGGGTCACCGTGACCTTGACCTTTGACCGAGTGACCTCAAAATCAATAGGGGTCATCTGCAAGTCATGATCAAGCTACGCATGAAGTTTCATGATCCTAGGCGTATGCGTTCTTGAGTTATCATCCGGAAACCATTTTACTATTTTGGGTCACCGTGACCTTGACCTTTGACCTAGTGACCTCAAAATCAATAGGGGTCATCTGCAAGTCATGATCAATGTACCTGTGAAGTTTCATGATCCTAGCCCCAAGCGTTCTTGAGTTATCATCCGGAAACCACCTGGTGGACGGACCGACCGACAGACCGACCGACAGACCGACCGACATGTGCTAAGCAATATACCCCCTCTTCTTCGAAGGGGGGCATAATAACTAATCCTTACAATAATTTCTTCTCCATATTAATTCCATACAATCTCTTTTGTTTATTTGTTGTTTTTTTATGTGTATGTGTTAAATTTATGGATTGGCCAACCCATACAATCAACGGAAAAAGTCAGTTACAGTGTTTGTTTTCTGTTCTGTTACAGATGGAGGATTACTATGCAAGTTTCCAGAAGCTGGACATCCGTCTCTTACTGGGTCCAAACTGGGATGTGTATGTTGCCACCTTCCTCGCTATAGTCCTAGGACTTGTATTAGTAATAGTCAGACAGACTCGGTAGCAATGATGAGGCATCTGGTTTTGTTAAACATTGAGCCTAGTTCTTGGAAAGCCAGCTGAATGCGTGTGCGTAAAGCGTCGTCCCAGATTAGACTGTGCATACAGGAATGGAATTTAGTCGTTAAAAGGAAGTCTCTTCTAAAATCTAGATCAGGTGAAAAGTGTTGTCCTTGTACAGGCTATTTTAGCAGGACTCTTGACACTCATGCATTAAGCCCTGTTTTCCCAGAATGAGGCACCATTCTTCACCGTTTTCAATTGCTCATGGATTATGTTGAAGTTGTGTGTGTGTGCTAGGATGTGAATTAATGTGCATTATCGCATACCATGTTGTATCTTCATTTGGTATGGTTTCACTTAATATGCAAGAAATGTTCATTATTAATAAGAAATTATAATGATTTGTATAATTGTGTTTTTGAACAGTTTGAATTTCATTAACATGCCATAAGGGATATCATAAATGTTATTATACCTAATCATGAAGCAATTCAGGATTTTCTTTTCTTTCCAGAATTTTAACTTATGTGTTAGTGAAGGCTAATGAAATTTGGCTGTACAGCTAATGTATATCTGGTGGTATTATGGTGTATGTGTATATGGCATTTATAACTTATTTAAATTGTTTTTTGCTGTTTTAATGCCCCCAGTAGGGTGGCATATAGCAGTTGAAATGTCTGTCAGTTTGTCAGTCCGTCCGAAAACTTTAACATTGCCCATAACTTTTGCAATATTGAAGATAGCAACTTCATATTTGGCATGTATTTGTATCTCATGGAGCTGCACATTTTGAGTGGTGAAAGGTCAAGGTTATCCTTCAAAGTCAAATGTCCAATATATGGCTTCAAAGCGGCGCTGTAGGGGGCATTGTGTTTCTGACAAACACATCTCATGTTATTATCCTGGTGTTATTCATTTTATTGTACAAATATGCGCTCACAAATAGCTAATCTGCATTTATGTATAACAGTGCCTTTTAATATCACTGCTATGGTTTGGAAAATATCCCATTAAAGGTTTTGGGAAATATAACACCTATGGTTTTGGGAAATATTAAACATTTGGTTTGGAGAAATATCTGACCTATGGTTTTAGGCAATATGTTGTATTTGTATTTTAATACCCAATGAAATCCAATAATCCTAGGCCTCTATTTATCAACCCATTCTAAGACTTCGTAATAAAGAAAAGACTTAGGTCCAAAACAAACATGTTAAGTATTTGGATGTATAACGACTACAAAATTTAATGTTTTGATTGTCGTGAATTATTCTTGATGAAGAATTGTGTAGTTAGAGGTACTTAAATATCATGTTATTTTGAACTGAATTTTACCATTATTTTTTTAAACAATGTTTTTCGTTTTAGAGTTTAAGTCATAGAGTTGGTTGTTGAATATGAGCCTAGAGTTTGCATGCATACATGCTCCAAATGTTGCGTATCTCACCAACAAACGGTTCTGAATTAACATTGATGTAAATTGATGGGTTAATGAACAGTTAGGCGTTTGTAAATAGTACAAAATTTCTTAGATCTAAATCTTTATCCTATGTTTATAGTATTGAAAAAGGCCCAACTTGAACTGTTTTTGCATTATATTTTGTTCCATCATACCATGAGCACATATTTGGAACTGGTATATTTAACCTGTAAATTATTAATAAGTTTAAAAAGAGAAAATGAAATATGGAGTGAAAACAAAGAAATTCAGTTATTCAATGTACATATTTGACTTTATAATGTAAACTTTGTTGTGAATACAAGTACATTATTTTTACTCTTAAATTTAATGATATGGAACAAAGCCAGAGTTTGAAATGCATGTTTGGTTCTTTGCATAAAACAATACATAACAATATTGTTATTAGGTTAAATAAGCAGGTAATTATTGAAACTAGTTTACTAACCATGTCGTTTATTTCATAGTCAGATTGTTGTGTACTATTGTATTCTGTTAAACTCATAGAGTTAATTGATATCATTTGTGTCTGTTATGTACTTATTAGCAAAGTTGAATTGGATGATATTTCAAATGAACATATTGTATAGCAGAGTAAATTTCGAAGAAAATGTTATATATAACAAAATAAATGTCCCGTGATACGATGTGTTCAAAAACGTATGTCTCTTGCGAATATGATGTACTACGATACAATATTATAACATGATATGTCATGGTAAATGATATATACACTGTGCTATTGCGTTTACTCAGTCCTTTCTGCAAAGTTTCTTGTGTTGTGGATCGATCAATGGCTGAAATAATTGAATAAAACAAGAAAATACGTGATTGTTTGTTAAATTGTATATGGTTTTAATGACAAAGTGTTTAATAAAAGCTAAAATACTATGCTGTACAAGGTGTAGAGAGACTTAAACTTCCAGTGATTATTCGATCTAATGCCAATAATATCGCGCTGGTTAGGCAGGAACGTTCACCAAACATTTTCCATGACGTTGTTTGGAACAATGGGCGATTACTAATATTTTGCCAAAAGTAAAAAAGCACCTTAACTACAAGAATTGTCTATAATAATGTTTACCCCCCTTTAACATAAAATAAACAATTAATAATGATAGTTCCAACATGTCATAATAAATGACCCATGTGACTAAAACATGTTTTCTTAGCACGTCGAACATTAACTCGTATCAAACGTATGTTTTTTTTTTTACCGACAAAAGGGATATCTGGGTTTCCGTCATACCGTTATATGATGAAAAACATGGGGAACAAATTCCAACGAGTAGTAACGTCACGTTCCCGTGGTTGTTTGTTGTTTGACCTTCGTTTCACTGAAATCTTTGGAGCATCTCATTTAAAAGTTCAAGAAACGCTCTGTGTCTGCTTTAAGTGCTATTATCATAAATAAATAGTCCCGTTCAGTTTTAACCCCTTTACGCCTAGTGGACTCTCCCATCCTTCTAAATTGGATCAATTTATTTTCAAAATAAGGGATTTCTAGTATATTTATTTCTATATTTAGAATATTTCTTACAAAAATTCCTTTAAGCAAACAGCGCAGACCCTGATGAGACACCGCATCATGCGGCATCTCATTTGGGTGTACGCTGTTTGCCAAGGCCTTTTTTATAGACGCTAGGCATAAATGGTTGACGTCCGTTCCTTCGCTATTTTAGTATTAGCGACCTAGCAACAATAACAAGTCTACGCTGTTTGCGACTTGTTGAACAGGATCGGGTGAGTAATCCCAACTTAATGCACATGGGTTTGTTTGTTAAGTTGTTTTAATAGTTGTTGTAGTCAGTAAATCTACTCACACTTCGTGTTCAAGTGTAGCCGATCGTATCGGATAATAGGTGCAAAGCGCACATACGTATGGAAGACGGGTGCGTCCTATGTTCAAGTTGCTAAGATAAACTTTTCTATATTCAATAATACATTATCCTCAATGTAAATGTCATATGATATGCATTTATTTATTGTTACATATTATAATTTGTTAACTAAGTTTGATCATCAGGTTATTGCGATTGTATCGCCCTGTCCATAGTAGTTATCTTAGTTAGTTAATGTTCATGATTTAAAAAAAAATTGAGCCAGCGCGATTTCGTAGTCTGGTCAGGAGATACCATCTCCGCTATTAAGTCACGTATAGTCAAGTTAGGTTTCGTGGTCTTATCATCAGACAACATGAAACATTATTATTGCATAAACTCTATCTATAATTCCCTCTGGCGGGGTGCAGAAACTTGGCAAAAGGAGGGCTTGAACGGGAGAAATCGTGTATTAACAATGCGATTCACGTGCCGTTCAAGCCCTGTTATGTGTTTTTCATATCCATAATCTGGTCTACGCGCAGTTACTTCCCTTCTCCAGCCTTCGACGACTTTCCAAGCATAAATGGGGAACTGAATAAGCACCAGTTTCCTCATTCATGCAGGGATAATGACTATTTCAAATCACTTTTCAAGTTATACCATCTGCACTCTCTTGACAACAGCTTTATTGTATTGGCAACGTCATTGAAGTTAAGGTTATTTACTCAACACTTTCAAAAGACTATGCTGTAAATGTAAGTGTTTATGTACCTTCAACGTTCCTGCTGTAAATTCCAAAATAATTCCTCATTTCTTACTTTACGCGGCTGCATTTCAACTTTGCATTAATCCACTGTTTAAACACATTTTAAATCCAAAACTGCCTATCCGAAGGTAAAGCCTCGTCATTTCGGATGATGACCGAGTGAGGCATATGTAAAACACAACCTTGAACTGTATTGAAATAATCGAATTATTTTGTCGATGTCGAATGAACAAAACATTGTTTTCAATGTTATTTAAAATTATTTTGGTATGTGTGATTTGTTTATGCAATAATAGCGAAAATACACATTTTCTCGGACATGATCATCTGCGGGCGCTCTCAAAATCCGTTCCTGCCCTCGTGCTGCGCACTCGGGCAGGAACGGATTTTTCGAGCGACGGCAGATGATCATGCCCTCGAAAACGTGTATTATCCCTATATAAGAGCATATGGGTGCAGATACATGACTGGACCCACACTTTTCAGCTGTCATAAGACTCATTTTCGCACGACGCGGCTCAAAGTCATAAACCATGACTTTCATGGAATTAATTTATGCATCATTCTAGACCAGTTTTACAAGTTATCTTCTGATGTATAACATGTTTTAATTCAGAGCAATATAATGGATATACACGCATACCAAATATCGTTTGGAATTTACTGTACACTGCACATTAAATATGATATTTTATCGTGCATCATATTTTTTTAAATAATAAAATAGCGAAATAATATGTATCTACCTATTCATGTATATTCAAAGGTTTACTTTGTTAGATGTCATTTTATTTGTCATGTAATTTATTTTCTGATCACCATAACTTTACGCGAGTATTGGTTAAATAAAATTTTGATATATACGCCCATTTTCTTTTTAAAGTCAGTTTCCCTAACCGTTTGCGTTATATATATTTCTAGACAGATGCTTTTTATTTTTTACACGTCACACATGTGTGAACATTATAAGATTTTGTATTTTTACTCTGCATTCTATGGTTAAATGTTATTCACAAACAAGACGCATTCTTCTTATTATAAACGCAAACAATATTAAATATATTTGTGTATATAGGGTAACTCGCCTTTGAGTCGATTAAATGCAATTTCTAATAAAAATGTTATGCACTGTTGTCTCCCGATAACTTCTGTCAAATTCTGAAATTCTTTTAATTTATGATAAGCTTAATACTATCAGTATTTCGGCCAGCTGCATTTCACAGCATTTACAAAATACTTGATTTTGAACATGTTTCCTTATATTTTACTAGTGGCAGGGCATTTTCAGTTTTTCGTTATATTTTACAGATTTCTAATTAGATATGTGTTTCAATCCAATAAGCCCTTTAGACGAACTCGATATTACCTATTGGCAGAGGCATAAGGATGATAATTTACCATATACATTTTGTATTCATTACAATTAACATGACTCAATCTATAAAGAAGCCCTTAATTTACAAACAACAAGGATCACAAAATGCTTTATCATGAAATTGCGTTCTTTTCTGTGTCACCCACAGTGATTCAAATGGTTCCGTTGTTGTTAATTTCAAATAGACACCAAACATGGCCATGTTATTTGTCCCCTTTTAAGTACACACTTCGGCAAACTGTTGAAAAATAAACTTATACATTCAAAAAAGGACTGTAGCTTTAAATATTTGAAGTTTTATAAATTTAAGGAATGGATAAACCAATATGTGCCTAAGACAAAAATAAGCTGGCGAGCTAAGGGTTGCTAGGAAAAAAACATAAGATATGATAATAAAAGCCTGCATCAGCTGAGTCGCAGCTATGGTCTAAGAGATTGTTATTACCAATTACACAGATATAACTGTCGTCCGGCCTGACTATTTTCTTTGACAGCTCGGATTAGGAATCACAAAAAAAAGATTCGTTGCTATGATTGTTTTAAGATAAGATCAAAATGAATTAAATTATTGTCGTAGGGTTAAATCTTAATAATACAACAGTTGATATGTTTTAATGCCTCGAGTCATGATGATATTTCGTGTTTACTTTTCTTGTATGTTGTGACTTTGTGCCATAAAGTTTAGAAGATACAATTGACATAAATTGTACAACTTACGCATACGATAATTTGTACACGTGTTTAAAAACCATTACTTAATAAATAAATCATGCGCAACCTAGTAAATGTCATTATACTCCATGATATGTCACAAACGCATACTGGATTATTACCAGTCGGAGCACATAGTTAAACATACACACATATTTGTATAATGAGAAATTTACACTTTGTTACGTATATTTGTTATATTTTATTGTTCATAAATGAAATTAAATAAATAAAATGCATCAATTTAAGTGATTCTTAGTTAACGTGTTATATTAAGTAGGTTGCGCATGATTTATTAAGTAACAGCTTTTAAAAGTGTGTTAACATTCTCGTAAACATAACACGTTTGTCGTACAATTGTGGTAAAATGTCGGATCTTCGTTTGATTAAGATGAGTACTTTGTCATAGGGTTAAAACATCTTCAACGACATTTGTGACTTGCAGTGTAAGATTATTAATCCTATTAGCCAGATGGCCCAAGTCCTAGACTTGCCGCGCCGCGCATTTTACACCGGCCGGCGACATACAAAATGAGTACGTTCTTATGAATGTGTCAGCTGATATAGCTATATGCAGCAATACCAGATTAAATATACATGTATACAAAGCTAGAAAAGATTTGCAAAGCTAATGTAGTTATATACAGCAATACAAGATTAAATGCATATGTATACATAGCTACAATAGATTTGCATAGCTGTTGTAGCTATGTACAGCAATACAATATTAAATACTCATGTATTCAGAGCTACAATAGATTTACATAGCTGATGTAGCTATATACAGCAATATAATATTATTTTTTAATGTGAAAAACATATTGTACATGCATTTTTATTTTATACTCAAAAAGTTTACAGACCAATACAAAGATTGTGCCTTTCAAATGAACTTAGTTTCAAAGTGAAAAAATGCCTCAT